>NC_092127.1:163057988-163682988 GCF_043159975.1 Macaca nemestrina
GCACATGTCATTATAATTATATATATGTGTACATCTTTAAAAATAGGGAAATATAATTCTAGTATTAAGTGAAGGTAATTAAACATTGAAGGAACATTGCAAAATAGTAATCCCATATTTGTTAAAATTGTATTTTCACTGTATTCAGAAAAAATGTCAAGAAGAATGCATTAAAATATTAAAATGACACACAAAATATATGTTGTAGCATCAAAAATATTGTGTAATCTCAAACTAAACTATGTAACACATTTCAAAAAATAAAATTTAAATATAGGGCCAAATGAATATGCAACTTTAGTGCTTTTGGTCTCAGAAGGAAAAAAGTAAATGATAATACGTATTCTATAACAATGCAACGTAACTGACTTCTAATGAATATTGGAATAAAGACACAGTCTAATTGAAATAATCATAATTTCAGTTAATATTGGCATCACACTATTCCTGGACCAAACTGAGGGTCGGACTGCTATTTCTCACTGTCCAATAACGAGATGCAGATGAACTGGGGAGAAAGACAATTTTTATTTCTGTAACCAGTTACAGAGAGAAGGCCTGAAAATTATTGCCAGACCAACTGAAAACTACGTTTTCCAGAGCTTATATACATTCTAAGCTGTATTTCTATGTGTACGTGTACATTCATCTAAAGACAGAAGTGATTAACTTCTTTTAACCTATAACTAAGGTCTGAGTCCTGAAGACCTTCTGGAGCTTCAGTAAGTATACTTAATCTAAATGGGTCCAGACACTCGGTTGATTACTCTTGTCTTGTCTCCTGCTAATTCACAAAGTTTTGGGGAGTTCCTACACACTCCCAATAAGCTTGTTTAATCACACTTTAAGGTTCAGGAAAGGCCTAGGCAAAACTCTTGGTGGGCTTTATTACATTCTAGCCTTTGTGTAAGGGCATTGGCTTTTAATATTTAACTTAACCATTCAGTCAGTACTGAAACAGTTGTTATGGTGGAGGCCTGCCTTAGTGAGTCCTGGCCTGTCACAAAACAAGAGAAAAAATAAGACAATTGAATCCTAGTGTCAACCTAAAATATTCAAAAGGATCAGAATTCAGTTTTTTAAAGTTTAGTCAAACAAAAGCTGGAATTCGGCATTAGGAGAAAAGACTCCAGAGAAATGCAATCAATGCTCCTACCTTAAGTTCTTGCTTATATAGACAGAAAACAATAAAATGTAGTAGGCTTACAACATTGTGTATACACAGCTGATTTACGAGTTACAGCAATTTAATTAGTTATGGCTTGTTTTCCTTTCTTTATATCTAGTTTTCATTTCCTTTCCAATTTAAAATAATGTACTTAACATTCATTATAAGACAACGTGACAGCCATGAAGTCTTTGAGAAAAGTAGGAGGGCAATTAATCTACCATGAAGTGAACAATGAAGAAGGAAGGAATCTTCCAAGGTTCCCCTTTATCCATTTACAACATTTTACAAAACAATGTAAGTAAGGAAGAAAGCTGATCTATAATCAGGAAAACAAAGGTTATAGCTGCCTACCTTACAGCTGACTGCCATATGACTCAGGCTACATAATCACATTCCTTTAAGGCTCAAAGTAATTTAAAATTTCAATAATTTAGATTTCAAATTATTTATTGTCACAACATACATTAAAATGTATTAACATTGAGATTATTCAGTTTAAAATTTGTTATTAACAGGGCCAACCTTTTGTATATATCATTGATTAAACAGAAGAGAGAAAGAATAGCTCTGAGTGGCAAAAACACAGTGTTTTTCCCCTGCTTCCCTACAACAACAATCAACACAGGCACCTTTTGTTAGCAAATATGTGGGGGATTTTCCCCACACACCAAGAAACCAGTCAGTTCTGCAGTAGACACTAATGGGGTTTAATTGTGATAGCATCTATCTGAAGACAGTGTCAGATCCCATAGGTTGGAAGCTCAGTCCCACAAGACTACCCCCTCTTCTATAACCAATCCCAATCCTCAGTTTGTTTTACCTATGCTTCTGACTGACTGTGTATAAATTCAGGTTCCCATGACCCTCTTCTTGGGTTCCATTAATTTGCCAGAGGGACTTGCACTACTCAGGAAAACATTTACTTTCATTTACTGGCTTATTATAAAGGCTATTACAAAGGATGCAGATGAAAGAGTTGCATACAGCAAGACTGTGGGTAAAAGTGTGCATCTTCTATGCTGTCCCTGGGTATATTCTACTCTCCAGAAACCTTCATGTGCTCACCTATCCTGAATCTCTCCAAACCCTGTCCTTTGGAGATTTAATGGGTGCTTCATTACTAGGTGTTACTGATCAAACCAGTGGCCATTAATAATCAACTTAACCTTCAGCCCTCACTTCCCTCCCCAGAAGTTGGAGAGTGGGTCTCAAAGTCCCAACCCTGTATTCCTGCCTGTGTCTTTCAGGTGGCAATCCCTTCCTGAAGCTACCTAGAGGCTGCCAACCACCAGTAAGCTCATTATCATACAAAAAGACACAATTTTGGATATTCTAAGGATTTTAGGGATTGTATGCCAGGAAACAGAATCTAAGACCAAATTTATATTTTACAATGTCACTATAGCCGAGGCTAAAGACAGCCATAAAATTAACTTAAGAAATAAAATATAATAACTAAATACATAAATTTTATAGAAAATAATGTGTTATAACACATTTTAATGGTGGTAGTAAAGTGTAAAAGGTTGCTCAAATTTGAAATAGAAAAAACAATTATGACCAGATATTTTCTAATTGATCAATTACATAATTAAAACTTTATATTCTCTAAGCCTTTAAGGGCATGTTTCCTAACCAGCCTGAGTCTGAGAATTTGCTTGGGAGTCTTGAAAAAATATACATCCTGAGCTGTACCCCAACTTTGTGAATCAGGTTATCCTGGGTAGCTATCATGCATCTTTAATGTTCTAAAAGCCCACCATTTTCCTGTTGATCAGAACCAACTCAAGAACCACAGTTCTAAGGATTCTTTTTCTTCTTTCCCAGAGAAGGTACAAAGATATCTAGTGGAAAAACTTTTTCTATAGTTTCAAAAAAGATCTATATGATTGATTTGTTGGTGACAATAATAATCAACATTGATGGCTGAGAAATTTGGATTACATTGCCTTTGTGTGCCTATATGATTCCTCAAGACTTAGCTAATTCTCCACTTATATAATTACCTATTATAAACAATACAAATTAAGATCGTTTAGATTGAAGAAAAATAAATTTCTATTTAATTACATTCTCTACATCTGGGTCAACATATATAGTTGTGTCATCATCTTTTTGAACAATTACAGACGTGTTGTTTAACAATGAGAATGTGTTCTGAGAAATGTGTCCTTAGACAATTTCATGATGGTGGGATCATCATAGGTGTGCTTACGAGAACCTAGATGATATAGCCTACTACATACCTAGGCTATATGGTACAGCCTTTTGCTGCTAGGCTACAAACCTATATAGCATGTTACTTTACTGAATACTGTAGGCAATTATAATACAAAGGTAAGTATTTGTGTATCTAAACATACAAAAGTACACTAAAAATGTAGCATTAAAGACAAAAATGGTATGCTTGAAAGTGGCACTTACTATGACTGGAGCTTGCAAGACTGAAAATTGCTCTGGGTAAGTCAGTGAGTTAGTGGTGAGTGAACGTGCAGGCCTAAGACGTTATTGTAAGCTATGGTAGACTTCATGAACATGCTACACTTAGGTTGCACTACCTTTTTTAAAAAATATTTTTATTCAATAATAAATTAACCTTCACTAACTATAACTTTTTTACTTTACAGACTTAAATTATTTTATTTTGACTATTCTGTAATAACACTTCAAACACAAACACATTATACAAATTTACAAAAATATTTTATTTTAAGGTTCTTGTTGTGTAAGCTTATATTCTATTTTTAATTTTCTTAAAGGTTTTGAATTTTTTTGCTAAGAACTAAGACACAAACACATATATTAGCTTAAGCCTTCAGAGGGTCAGGATCATCAATATTATTCTTTCAAATTCCATGTTTTGACCCACCGGAAGGTCTTCAGGGGCAATAACACCAATGGAGCTATGTCAGCTCTTATAATAACAATAGTTTCTTCTGGAATGCCTCCTGAAGGTAATGCCTGAAACTACTTTATAGTTAACTTTTTAAATATTTTTGCAAGACTGGCAATGAATAGGTTTGTTTATACTAGCATCACACCAAACACGTGAAAAAAAATTTGTGTACTCTGACATTACAACAGCTATGAAGATACTAGCTGATAGAATTTTTTCAGCCTTATTATAGTCCAATGGGACTACCATCATGTATGTGGTCCATTGTTGAATGAAATGTAATTATGCAGTGTATGCATGTATATAATCAGAAATTCTTCATGAGTTTTCTTTTCTGAACTCCAAAACTTTTATTGACACAGTCTGCTATACAACCCTTAAGAATATATTGACATTAGCAGCTGAGATGAAAGCTATATACCATCCCTGCTTTATAATCTTTATTTTCACTGACAACATGAATTGTGGTGGTTGTATATTAGTCTCTGAACTAAGCTGTCAAATAAATATACATAATATATATTATATTATATTATAGATTGTATGTTATATATTATATATAACTATATTATATATTATGTTATTATATATAATTATTATATATATTATTATATATTATATTATTATTATATATTATTATATATAATAATATATATTATATTATTTTATAGAAAATAATGTGTTATAACACATTTTAATGGTGGTAGTAAAGTGTAAAACGTTGCTCAAATTTGAAATAGAAAAAACAATTACAATCAGATATTTTCTGATTATCTTTGCTGTGCTTGCTTTAAATGTTTTACCATTTCTTTAATTAATCTTCATAACAATATTGTGAACTATTTATTATCATCATCACTCTAAAAATAGTAAAATTGAAGTTCAAAGGTATACATTAAACAGTTCAAGGTCATTCAGTTAGTAACTGGCAGAAATGTGATCCAAAGCAAAGTCTTGTGTTAAAGCCAATGATATCTTTCATACAGTCCTAACTGTGTGACACAATATAGATGGCAGCATATAGTATTAGCATTTTTAAAGATGACTGTAAGAAATAAATCTCCAAGGAACACTGAAGTGACTTCACAAAATGTAATTCTACAAAACGAATGTCTTCCTGGGATAGCAAGAGATAGAGCATCTCAAACACCTGAGATAGATTGACAGCTTGTCAGTTACCATCACAAAATGCAGTACTCCTCTCTGTAGAATTTATAAAAATGGTTTTTCATTGGTTGTGTGGAAAAAAAAATCATAGAGCTCTGGCCTTGTATTTGCCACATGAGTTGCCTATAAACTGATGGATTGATTTTAATTTGGCCTTGGCAGCTTTTGTTACCCTCTGAGATATTAGCCTTGCTGTGTTCCAGACCTTTTCCTTGAACTCTGCCTTTGGACACTACTCCTCTTCTAAAGATTTGTCCCTGGGGTCCTAGGCAGGCTGTCAGTCATAACTTTGTTGGCCATGAACACTATGGTGTGTCAAACCTTTAGTAATGTTGCCAGTTCTATTTTGTAAGAAAATATACCATAGTTGTCTGGAATGATAATCTGTATTTTAAGAATTTAGTTAGAAAAAATAGAACTCATTCAATGCAAATAATGTTTTTACTAGTAGAAATAATAACTATATTATTAATAATATTGTTTTTTAAAAAAAAATAGTTTTTTTCACATGTGATCCATATTCTGCTTCATCTATTGTTACATGTACATGTACTCAGAAATGGATAGGTACCTGAGAAATATTAACCATATTCAAACTAACCAATAAATCTATGCATTAGGAGAGATACTGTCAATTTCACAAAGTCTGGTGTCATAATAAATTTGCTTAATTTATCTTACCATCAGTTCTATTAATGGTAGCATTTCATATTTGTATTTCTGTATACTAAATTTGATTAGCTATGACGAAGTTCCTCTTTTATAATTTTTTGTGATATTTCTTCTGCTTTTCTGCTATCTCTCGCTCATTCTATCACTTGCCTAATCATTTTAACAAATTCCTTTCACCTTTATGGTCAAATAAAACATGATTACTCTAAATAGATATATCAAGAAAAAAAATGGGGTTTTATAATTTCCAACTGAAAATACACCTATCTTTGAATTGGGGCTGGTGTTTTGAAACAGAATATTATTTTGTACATTAGAAATCTTTAAAATTAAAATAATACAAGGAGCTTTTATTTCCTGTTGTAATTATCTCAAAGTGTTATAATTTTTGGCATTATTTGGCAACATTTATTTTAGCATATAAGCAAGTTTCTTAAAAAATTACTAAACATAATAATATAAAGGGAATGTTTTATTTATCTTAAATGATTAATGGATACAATTATCAAGAAAATTGTATGACTGTAGTAGTTGTTTTACTCCTTATATGTCATAAAAATGTAAAGACATTACCTTTAAATTATTTTCCCATAATTCCCAGCAATACAGAAAAAAACCCTCAATCTCCATTTTATTTTGTTTATAAATATATAACACTAGTCAAATTCTAGCAAAAGTGACATCACTCACAAGTATATGTTCTTAATAAATTAATAATTAGTATCACAAATTATGCAGATACAATGATTTTTCACAGTTCAATATTAATATAGTAACCATTCTTAAAATTTAAGAAATTGAAATACTATGAGAAATACTATATTTCCACTTCCTCATTTGACATATTTCCTATGCACATACTATATTTAAATTTCACCGTTCTATTTAAAGTAAGCATTGAAAGAGAAAATCTTTATGATATTTTATATCAAAGAAAGACATTGTCATATTTCTCAAGGTGTGTGTATATACTTGGCTGGGAAATATGATGTTTTATATATCTTTTGGACTTGAATTTCTAGCAAGCCTCAATATATCACAAGATGAAATAATAAGTTCCTCTCAGAAAAGTACACAACATTGAAAAAGGGAGAAAGATTGTCGAAACAGTCGAGTATAGAAAATAGATCTTCTGTCATAAAGATCTTGACAGTAAATGTTGAAGCAGTAGGAATCACAAATAACATTGGTTTTTATGTTATACATTCCGAGAATTTTTATAGAGCTCAACTGGATTATAATAAGATAACAATAAAACTCTTCCTAAGATACTGTGTGTGTTGTAACTTTGCTTTTGCATGAGTAGTAAAACAAATCTCTCTTGCTCACTCTCACTGGCTCTCTCTCCACAAACACACATGCGAGCACATTTTTGCAATACAGAAATATATTTTACCTATGTTCTTTCTAAATTTTGACAACTCTAAAGTTTTGAAATATAATGACCCATCTTTAAGATACAGATGATCATAATGAGAGTATTAGATGATTTCATTGTCTTCAACTGTAGATAATCACAACAATGCAAAGCATTTTATATTACGTGATAGTATAAAGCTGTTTATATTCAAGTGCTTATGCTACAGAACTGAAAATATAAAGAATATAAAATAATACAAACATAGAAATCTATTTTAATAACTTACATTGCCTTTATAAAGTATGAAAAACACTTAGGCTTGACCAAAAAAAATTTTCCCTTGAAGCTCTGGAATCTTTGTTAGATAATGTCATCTTCTATTTCATGGCATAGCTCAAGAAATCTACAAATTGATTGATTTCATTGAACATGAGGCTGTAGTGATACATGTTTCACATATTTCATTTGTGTTCATTCATACAAACTCGAAAACATTTATTCACAGTGGTTGATATGTGGAATGCAAAAATATCTGTTTAATTTAAATATTTCATGGAAACATTCTACTTTTACTTGAAATTACACAGAAAGCATTCAAATTAGAATCCCTTTACTATAAAGATTCTCAGACTGTTCAATAACAACAACCTTTAATCATTCAAAGAATATACATGAATCATATGCATTTTCCAAGCATTTTTCTATAGACTTTGACTATATAAACGTGGGCAAAATAATATTTTTTTCTTCACAAAGTTTCTATGGTAGGCAGCAGCAGGAATAAAGAACGGGAAATAAATAATCACCAATCAAAATAAAAAAATATAAGGCGAGTGATGATACTTGAATAAACGGTGAAAAAACATGTGCAAGAAAGTACAGACAGTGTAGATACCTTGATCCAGGAATACCTGTTCTGAAAATGTCTCATTTAAATACAAACAGAAGAAAACACAGGAACCAACTACATGACCTTCTGGGAGAAGAGTGTTTTAGGTCATGGAAAGAACATGTGTAAATGCTTTAAGGCAGGCCAAGGCATGCTTGGAGCCTTGGGTCTGTAATAAGGAGACCAGTATGGTTGAAGAAAGAGGAGTAGTAATCACAGATGATATCAGAGAGGTAATGAGGGACCAAGAATAGCATAAAAGACTTCATAAATCTTGGGATTTTATTCTGCACGCTGTGGGAAGACATTCAGGGCTTGAAACAGTGGGGTAACATAATTGATTCATATTTTTAAAGAATCATTGTGGTTTATGGAAAGAAGAAAATCTGCAAGCGTAGAATCAGGAGACATGTTAGAATGTCTTTTTAAGACAAGTTTAGGAATTATTGTGGCTCTAAATAGATTTGGAACAGTGGAGATTGTAAGAATGTTTGGATTCTGCATCTATTTGAAAGGTAATGCTGAAAGGATTTGCTGATGAATTGGTTAGCAGTGTAAGAGAAAGAAAGCAGTCAGGAATGACGTCAAGGTCAAAATGACTTAAACATTATTCTCCTCCTCATAGCAAGTTGATATTAATGTTGAGAATTACTTATCTTGACATATTGAAATTTACTGACACATGGGCTGAGTACATTCTGTTGTATTTTTCAAAGATACTTAATATCAAAGAGACAAAATGATAGACTAATAGAAGTACATGACATCTTATTTTTTACCATTTCAGCATGTGTGCAAAAAAATTTAACACGAGTTAAACTGATTTTGTAAAACACAAACTGTTTCTGGAAATATACCTCTACAATTTAAATGGTAAGTCATTCTAAAGATGCTTCTTGAGCTCAGGAAGTACTTGATCAACAGGAACTCTGAGAACTTGAAAACTTTGAACATGACTTTCTTTCTTTAAATGAATCTAATAAGAGAAAAAAATATTCCTTTCAAGTAAAATAGTTTGTTTATATAGAAGACAGCAGCTATCTGGACACCAGATTAACTTATAAATAGTTATATCTGTGATGATATTTGTATGTATGCATTTCATGCCTGATGCTCACAAACATGGTATTTATTGATACTGTCTACTGCGTGAAAATCTGATTAGTGGTGCTTCTCCAGTGGGGAGGGAAACGATAATATTTGTACTGGGGATATACAAATTATGTAAATGTATAGAATACAAGATGGAGAATTGCAGAGAGTAAAGACACATGTTAATCAACAAATGTAATGGTAACATTAGCAAATGTTAAGGAAAGTACATAATTTACTGAGAGCAGGAACTTTTTTCTCTCCACTGCCATTTTCTCAGAACTTCAAAGGGTACCTGACACTCTAAATCTCTCAATAATCATTTGCACAATTAATTAATTATGACATAAAACTATAAAATGGGAACTTTTTATGTATCTTTTTAAGGCTTTCTTGAGTCAGGACAAATTCAAAAAATTTCTGCCCAGAGCATTGCATTTATAGAATATGCCTTCATACTTTGGCGATTAAGCAGTAATACAATATACTGAGCAAATTTTACTTGAAAGATTTATAAGGAATAATAGAAATGAAGAAGAGGAAGAAGGACATATATGATCTGTGACCTTTAGGAATTATAATCTAGTTGAGGAAATACCCACGTAGCAGGGATAACTTAGCTCATGGCATTCTAGTTTTCCTGTATCAAATCCCCAAATATAGCATTCATTTAACTGTGACTTTATTTATTGCTTCTATAACTTCCTCTTTCCCATAAAAGAACACTCCATAAAGTGAACAAGCAGAACTTCTTGTAGAAAATTTGAAATAAATGACCACTGGGGGGAAAACAAAAAAAGAGTTCTTAATAGAGAGAAGTGAAAATGAATTCTGTGGGAAAATATAAACAGATACACAAGAATAAGAATGTGATGATGTACCCAGAAAACCATGAGATATCTGTTTTGAGGGAAGTAAGATGTCTCTTCAAATATATGAAAAATAAGAATAGAAAGGGTCATTCAGGCTAGACTTTAGAGAATTATCAATGTCTGAAAAAGAAGGTTGGGCCTTGGATCATAAGCAGGGTGGCAAACTGAAGGGTTTTAAAAAGTGAGAGATATGATCAAGGTTGTATTTCTAAAAGTGATTCTGATGTGGATGGTTTTGATTGCTTATAAAGGCAAGTCTTCAAATGTTGAAACAGCAGGAGTCCATTGAGCAAATCCAGTAGTGAGTTCATAAAATTCTGAGTAGGCACAGAAATGGGAATAAAAGGAATTGTGGTGGCTCAAATTGAAGGGAAAAACAAATAAAGAAGTGTTAGAAGTTACATCAAGATTTAGAAGTGCTGGTGGGAAATAACATTAATAAAGATAAGAGAATTAGGAGTCCTGTGTGCACGTGTGTGTGTGATTATATCATCTCTCCAAAAATAGAGTGAAGCTGAAAATATAATTATTTTCAAAAACATTTAACAGAGTATGTTCCCAACTGGTTACATAGATTAATGACAGATCTGCCCAATGACCAATAGAACAATGGGACAATAATCAAACTGTCTCAGATGATAATTAACTTAGTTTAAGAGTAGGTGATATTGGCTAAAAACCAAAATTTTGAAAGTTGGAGAAATGGAATAGGCATATAAATCCAGAATAGAGAGAAACAAGTCAAGCAAGGACTGACCCATTATAGATATTAACATGGGAGAAGTTGAGAGTGTGCTGAGTTAAAAGATGTGAAATTTTTGTGTAGAAGGAAATAAAAGTAGAACCTAAAATAGAAAAAAAAAAAAAAATCGTAGGTGATATGGTTTGACTCCGTGTCCTCACCCAAAATCTCTTCTTGAATTGTAATGATCCCCACATGTCAAGGGTGGGACCAGGTGGAGATAATTGAATCATGGGGCTGGTTTCCCCCGTGCTGTTTTCATGATAGCGAGTGAGTTCTCAAGAGATCTGATGGCCTTGTAAGAGGCTTCTCTTTTTGCTCGGCACTCATTCTCTCTCCCTCCACACTGTGAAGAGATGCCTTCACCGTGATTGTAAGTTTCCTGAGGCCTCCCCAGCCATATAAAGCTGAGTCAATTAAACCTCTTTTCTTTATAAATTACCCAGTCCTAGACAGTTCTATGTAGCAGCATGATAATGTACTAACACATCAGAATATTTTATGAATTCTTTTTTATTGTGTTATAGTTACCTCAAGAAGAAAAAAATAATAAAAAATAAACATTACTTGAAATCTTTGACTCACTGCTTGGGTCAAATAGCTCAAAGAAAATGTTGTACAGCTTCATATCATTATTGTTTTATAATTTTTCAATCTTCATTTCTCAAAACTACATTAAACATTTCCCACTTTCATGTGAAGTCTGGTGAGTTGTCTATATGGGAACAAATAGTTAGGATCCTCTATGATTAAAAAAGAGTGTGAATTTCTCTATATTTTTATCTGATTTCTAAAATGGGTGGTGTATATTTATAAGAGCCTTCTCAAATCTTTGTCAGAGATAACTGTACGTTGTATTTTCCTTAGCTAAGGGCTAGTTTATAGAGGGGAGCAACACATGCTGGAGACTTGTTGAGGGTGGAGAGTGGGAGGAGGGTGAAGATCAGAAAAAATAACTAATGTGTACAAGACTTAATAACTGGGTGGTAAAATAATCCATGTAACAAACCCCATGATACAAGTTTACCTATTTAACAAACCCGAACTTGTAGCTCTGAACTTAAATAAAAGTTATTAAAAAGGTAGTACTAAAATTTCTAAATAGAGTAACAAGATTCTGAGTGACATGTGATGAGGAAGGAGTAATATGATTTGATCAGGCAGGTCTTGAATGACAACATATTTAAGTTATAGATTTCTGAATTGATTGAGAGAATAAAATGATTTGCATTTCAAATTCATTCTTCATGCTAAAATTGTCTTGATCTAACTAAATGATATTGGTTTCCAAACCCAGTACAACTTTCTTTCTACAAGTGACTCTTAGAAAATGAGTTTGAATTGTGTGTGTCCAAGAATACATGGATTTTTTTCCAATAAAGGTTACAAGTTTGCCTGCTCTCCTGCCTCTCCTTTCACCGCCTCCAACTCTCCTGCTTCTGACACTCCTGAGACAACTAGACCAACTCCTTTTCCTCTTCCTCTTCAGCCTACAAATCATGAAGACAAAAAGTATGAAGGCTTTTATGATGATCCACTCCTATTTAATAAGTAGTAAATATATTTTATCTTTCTTATTATATACTTTATAACATGTTCTTTTCTTTAGCTTTATTTACTATAAAAATAAAGTTTATAACACATATAATATACAAAATATATGTAAATTGACTGTTCAAGTTTTCAATATGGCTTCCTGTCAACACTAGGCTATTTATTAGTTACGTTTTTAAGGAGTTAAAAGTTATACTCACATTTTCAACTGTCCACGGGGTTGGCACTCCTAATGCTTTGCATTATTCAAGAGTCAACTGTATTCCTTTAAGGAAATTAACCATATTTCGACATGGTTAGTCATATTAGCTATTCTTCTTTTTGATTTTTAGTACATTAATTGTAAAGATACTCACTTACACATCATAGTTGTTCAGTGAATGGCTGAATGACTCAAGGAATGATTGCATGAATTAAAGATGGCCAATATATCATCTTATGAACTTTTTTGGATCAAAGTTGAAGATTATAATTGCTGATGTTTTAACATTCTCAAAAATCTTGTGAGAATTAAAACAGTGTTGTTATAAATTTTTATTTCAAATGCTCTTTTAACAAATGTGTTTCCTCTGATTCCTAAAACAGCCTTGCTGGGAACAAGAGTCAATTTTACTGTTCCTAGTTTATAGGTAAGGTAGTTAAAGGTTCTTGGAAAAGCTCCTTGACAGTGTCAAAGGCTAAAACCTGGACATACCTAACTATATAGAGTATTCCTCACTTGCAGTTTTGCTATTATTCACCAAACCATGATTATTTCATGCAATGGAAACATTGAACTGGACAATACTCTTAAATTTCACTTATTCTGAAAGGCATTTACTCATTCCAGCATTCCCTAAATTCAAAGGAGAACTTGAAGAGCAACCTGGAAGATTCAACTGCCTGACAGTTCCAGAGTTGACAATGATTTGGCTGGCTTTCAGCAGACACTTCTCTTTTAAGTGTTACTTCACTGAACAAGACACTATATGATAATGCTATTTCACTGACCTTCCCCTGTTTCCTGCCATAGGCTTAAATTATCTGCGATTTTTGTGAAAACAAGCCTCTGTGGATAAGAGCTGAAAAGGAATATCATTTAATGAAAACCATTGATAACTTGAGGATAATTGGTTAAGAAAAGTCCAATGCTTTCAACTTAATTACCTAAATGGAAGAATGAAAATGTTTTTAGATATCTGTTGTTCTGATGTTAATAAATAAATCAATTTAAAATTAAAGTTTGAACAAGTAAATGGTTATACCATCCTATACTCTGTTTAATATGTTATTTTTATTCCAGGTTTCAGCTTAAGTATCATGTAGAGCTATCAATACTGGTGATCTAAAGTTTACCTTTCCACTGGGTGCAATAGCTCATGCTTGTCATCCCAGAACTTTGGGAGGCTGAGGCAGGAGGATCATTTGAGGCCAGGAGACTAGCCTGGGCTGTGTAGTGACACTCCATCTCTACAAAAACAAAACAAAATAAAACAAAACAAAACAAAACAGAGAGAACTCAGATCTACATCAAAAAGGAAGAGTAATTGAAAAGAAATGAAGGTAAAATAAAATTTTAAAAAATTTTAAGTAAAATTTACCTTTTACTGACTTTGATTTAGGAGAAGATTATACTTTTTCATTAGCAATTATAAGACAGAGGCAATAGTCTATGTTGGTGAGGAAAACATACAATTCTGTTTTTTACTCTGAAGATTATTATGGGATTCTCTCTCTCACCTTGCCTCATATTTTCTCTATCTGTCTCCATCTCTCTCTCTCTCTCAAATACAGTATCCTTGTTAATTGTGAAGTACCTACAGATACGTATTCTCTCTAGGCACACATCTGTAAATATAATTTATTTGTTGTATAAAGAAACACATCTCTAAATACATATAGTATTAAAACACACAATTTTAGATTCAAGCATGTAAAGCATTTTCCTTAATTTAAAATTGGAATCATTTTCAAAATTAGATTTTAAATATACAGATTGTCCAAATTCAAAGAAACAGCACTCATTCACTTAAAATAAATCTTATTTTTATACTTGGGATTTTTGCTAAGAATTCATTTGTTTATTAAAATATGTGTATTTAGCCTGGTGATCTAATTACACTCATAATGAAAAGTAAGAACATTTAAACTCAATAAATATGAGAATTTTTTCAAACAACTTCAATTTTTGAATTACTTTGCATACATTTTTTGTATGTGAGGAGAAGTCACATGGCACATCCTATTTTTGTTGCCACAGCATATTTTGTAAATACTTGTTACAGCAAATTGATGTCTTACTAGCACTGAAGTTAGTATTGAAATACCGATGAGAGTTAATGCTAGTAATCAAGTCCTGATAGTAGTCACCCAGCACTTCCATATCTTGAGCACTATTATTGTTTATTGAGCCGTATTTTGGTTCAGTATTAGAACATTTTGGTCCTAGGTATGTTATGGAATATTTAGATTAAACCCAAAACAAATAATTGATAAAATTTTTAAAAAGTCGTATGTCATTTTTCCTAGCATTAAAATAATTTAAAGACTACAAGATTGCTGTAAAATAAAACATTGATTTAATATTTTAAATACATTGAAAATAACAGAGGTCTACTTATACCCTTGAGAATTTGCCTTTTTTGTGGAGAAAAAAAAAAGCTCCACAAAACAGAATTTAGTTAATTTGTGCCTACCTCAAAACAGGTGAACTCTCAGCTTGGTTAAAATAATGTATAATTAATGTTTCTTTGTTGTCATTGCTTATTAATTTAGGTTATTATATGTCTGCTATTCAGTAAGTTATTTCAAGATCATTTCAAACTGAAACCCCTTTAGAAAAATCCCTCTTAATTTTTATTTTCTTATAATTCTAACTTTTATTTTACATTCGGGGGTACATGTGCAGAATTGTTAAATGGGCATATTATATAATGCTGAGGTTTGGGATACAATTGATCTTGTCACTCACGTAGTGAGCATAGTACCAAATAGGTAGTTTGTCAGCCCTCCCTCCTCTTCCTTCCAACTCTCTTTTGGAGTCCCCCGTGTTTATCGTTCCTCTTTGGGTTCCTGTGTACCTAGTGGTCAGCTTCCACTTATACATGAGAACATTCAGTATTTGGTTTTCTGCTTGATTTTAATCTTAAACTTTATAGTCAGTATGTCCCACCCTTACAAATCCAGTACTTTAATTTGGTTCTTCAGTAAATATGAAAAACACTCATAAAATATAACAACAGAGAAGGGAACCCTTAATATGTGTTATGGATTTCTTATTTTTCTATCATTAATCTTTTTCTTTGATAGACTGATTTTTCTTTATCCTGTTATTTTAGGCTAAATATATTCACATAGTTTCAAAGTGGATAGATAGACATATATATGTAATATATATATATTAAAATTCATGTTGTAACTTTATTTGCTCATTAGACAAATTTATATGATATTAAGTAGGTAACTACAAGTCTGCTTATACAAGTCATGTCTTTAAAGTAAGTCATTTTTCTTTAATGTAATTTTATCAGTCAATTAAATACTTAAAACATTATACTTTTATAAATATAATTATAATTATGAAGCTTCTGTGTGTATGTACAGATGCCTTATCTTTGTACTGTATTTTACTTATAAGTAACTATCCTAAATATCTGATATCTGTAAGCCATGTTTCTGAAATGCATCACCCAGTTAAGCCACTCTACCAGACCTAGAGGATGATTACTAAATGAAGATATTTAGAGTATTGCTTAGAAATTACAAACTTCCCCACCCAACTTTGCTACTTTTGTACAATCTACCATGTTCTCTGCAACTCACCTGTTAAGATTTGATTTATTACTATAAAGGTACCTATTCATGGTTTTCCATTTCCAACAGAATATATATAGTTATTTTGAGTGTATTTCTGAGAATATTCTCATCCATTCTGCTCATGGGCAAAAGTATCATATTAGTATGGTATAAAAAGTGAAGTGTCGACCATGGTGGTGGAGTTTTTCACAAGGAGGAGGAAAATATGGAAAACATAAGAATGGGGAAGAGGAGCTAGTCTTGCATCCACTTTAAAGATCATAGGCCTTTTAGGTAAAATGTAATTTTCTTAGTTTGATGTCAATAACTTTGACAATAATTTCCCATATAACTTTTCAGCCATAACTGTTTTTTTTTTTAATTTTGTTCCTGCACTCAACATACATGTAATTCCAACTGAAGATAATTATTAAAATACCCATGCCTGTTGCAATCCTAGTCTCTGATAAAACAGACTTTAAACCAACAAAGATCAAAAGAGACAGAGAAGGTCATTACATAATGGTAAAGGGATCAATTCAACAAGAAGAGCTAACTATCCTAAATATATATGCACCCAATACAGGAACACCCAGATTCATAAAGCAAGTCCTTAGAGACCTACAAAGAGATTTAGACTCTGACACAATAATATTGGGAGTCTTTAACACCCCACTGTCAACATTAGACAGATTAACGAGACAGAAAGTTAACAAGGATATTGAGGAATTGAACTCAACTCTGCACCAAGCGGACCTAATAGACATCTAGAGAACTCTCCACCCCAAATCAACAGAATATACATTCTTCTCAGCACCACATCACACTTATTCCAAAATTGACCACATAGTTGGAAGTAAAGCACTCCTCAGCAAATGTAAAAGAACAGAAATTATAACAAACTGTCTCTCAGACCACAGTGCAATCAAACTAGAACTCAGGACTAAGAAACTCAATCAAAACCGCTCAACTACATGGAAACTCAACAACCTGCTCCTGAATGACTACTGGGTACATAACAAAATGAAGGCAGAAATAAAGATGTTCTTTGAAACCAATGAGAACAAAGCTACAACATGCCAGAATCTCTGGGACACATTTAAAGTAGTGGGTAGAGGGAAATTTACAGCACTAAGTTCCCACAAGACAAAGCAGGAAAGATCTAAAATTGACACTCTAACATCACAATTAAAAGAACTAGAAAAGTAAGAGCAAACACATTCAAAAGCTAGCAGAAGGCAAGAAATAACTAAGATCAGAGCAGAACTGAAGGAGGTAGACACAAAATCCCTTCAAAAAAACAATGAATCCAGGAGCTGGTTTTTTGAAAAGATCAATAAAATTGATAGACTGCTAGCAAGACTAATAGAGAAGAAAAGAGAGAAGAATCAAATAGATGGAATAAAAAATGATAAAGGGGATATCATCACTGACCCCACAGAAATACAAACTACCATCAGAGAATACTATAAACACCTCTACACAAATAAACTAGAAAACCTAAAAGAAGTGGATAAATTCCTGGACACATACACCCTCCCAAGACTAAACCAGAAAAAAGTTGAATCCCTGAACAGACCAATAGCAGGCTTTGAAATTAAGGCAATAATTAATAGCCTACCAACCAAAAAAAGTGCAGGACCAGACGGATTCACAGCTGAATTCTACCAGAGGTACAACGAGGAGTTGGTACCATTCCTTCTGAAACTATTCCTACCAATAGAAAGAGGGAATCCTCCCTAACTCATTTTATGAGGCCAACATCATCCTGATACCAAAGCCTGGCAGAGACACAACAAAAAAAGAGAATTTTAGACCAATATCCCTGATGAACATTGATGCAAAAATCCTCAATAAAATACTGGCAAACCAAATCCAGCAGTACATCAAAAAGCTATTTATGACAAACCCACAGCCAATATCATACTGAATGGGCAAAAACTGGAAGCATTCCCTTTGAAAACTGGCACAAGACAGGGATGCCCTCTCTCACCACTCCTATTCAACATAGTGTTGGAAGTTCTGGCTAGGGCAATCAGGCAAGAGAAAGAAATAAAGGGTATTCAATTAAGAAAAGGAGAAGTCAAATTGTCCCTCTTTGCAGATGACATGATTGTCTATTTAGAAAACCCCATCGTCTCAGCCCAAAATCTCCTCAAGCTGATAAGCAACTTCAGCAAAGTTGCTGGATACAAAAACAATGTGCAAAAATCACAAGCATTCTTATGCACCAATAACAGACAAACAGAGACCCAAATCATGAATGAACTCCCATTCACAATTGCTTCAAAGAGAATAAAATACCTAGGAATCCAACTTACAAGGGATGTGAAAGACTCTTCAAGGAGAACTACAAACTACTACACAATGAAATAAAAGAGGACACAAACAAATGGAAGAACATTTCTTGCTCATGGATAGGAAGAATCAATATCGTGAAAATGGCCATACTGCCCAAGGTAATTTATAGACTCAATGTCATCCCCATTAAGCTAACAATGACTTTCTTCACAGATTTGGAAAAAGCTACTTTAAAGTTCTTATGGAACCAAAAAAGAGTCCGCATTGCCAAGACAATCGTAAGTCAAAAGAACAAACAATAGGCATCATGCTACCTGACTTCAAACTATACTACAAGGCTACAGTAACCCAAACAGCATGGTACTGATACCAAAACAGAGATACAGACCAATGGAACAGAACACAGTCCTCAGAAATAATACCACACATCTACAACCATCTGATCTTTGACAAACCTGACAAAAACAAGAAATGGGGAATGGATTCCCTGTTTAATAAATGGTACTGAGAAAACTGGCTAGCCATAAGTAGAAAGCTGAAACTAGACCCCTTCCTTACTCCTTATACAAAAATTAATTCCAGATGGATTAGAGACTTAAATGTTAGACCTAAAACCATAAAAACCGTAGAAGAAAACCTAGGTAATACCATTCAGGACATAGGCATGGGCAAAGACTTCATGTCTAAAACACCAAAAGCAATGGCAACAAAAGCCAAAATGGACAAATGGGATCTAATTAAACTAAAGAGTTTCTGCACAGCAAAAGAAACTACCATCAGAGTGAATAGGCAACCTACAGAATGGGAGAAAATTTTTGCAATCTACTCATCTGACAAAGGGCTAATCTCCAGAACCTACAAAGAACTCAAACAAATTTACAAGAAAAAAACAAACAACCCCATCAAAAAGTGGGCAAAGGATATGAACAGACACTTCTCAAAAGAAGACATTTATGCAACCAACAGACACATGAAAAAATGTTCATCACCACTCGCCATCAAAGAAATGTAAATCAAAACCACAGTGAGATACCATCTCACACCAGTTAGAATGGCAATCATTAAAAAGCCAGGAAACAACAGGTGCTGGAGAGGATGTGGAGAAATAGGAACACTTACACTGTTGGTGGGACTGTAAACTAGTTCAACCATTGTGGAAGACAGTGTGGTGATTCCTCAGGGATCTACAACTAGAAATACCATTTGACCCAGCCATTCCATTTCTGGGTATATACCCAAAGGATTATAAATCATGCTGCTATAAAGATACATGCACATGTATGTTTATTGCAGCACAATTCACAATAGCAAAGACTTGGAAACAACCTAAATGTCCATCAATGACAGACTGGATTAAGAAAATGTGGCACATATGCACCATGGAATATTATGCATCCATAAAAAAAGGATGAGTTTGTGTCGTTTATAGGGACATGGATGCAGCTGGAAACCATCATTCTCAGCAAACTATCACAAGAACAGAAAACCACATGTTCTCACTCACAGGTGGAAATTGAACAATGAGATCACTTGGACATAGTAAAGGGAACATCACATACTGGGGCCTGTTGTGGGGTAGGGGGAGTGTGGAGAGATAGCATTATTAGATATACCTAATGTAAATGATGAGTTAATGGTGCAGCACACCAACATGGCACATGTATACATATGTAACAAACCTGCACATTGTGCACATGTACCCTAGAACATAAAGTATAATTAAAATAATAATAATAATAATAATAATAAGATACTCATGCCTTTTAAAGCTTTCTTGATTTTTGGAAAGGACCTTCCCTCAGTCCGTTATAATCTTTTCATCTCCAGCTAGTGCATTTCCATTCATCTTTCAATATCCAATATAAATGCCAACTCTGTGGCAACTTTTTGTATTCCCCCAGACAAAAACAACTGTGTTTCTTCTGACCTCTCCTTGTATATTTCATAGAATATGGCAAAGTACTTAATTCCACTGAATTGTAGCTACTTTCTTGCTGTCTTCCCAACTAAAACAAGGACATCTGGGGAATATGAGAATTTAAATTGAATAGTAACCACAAGATAAAAACTCTGGGCATTGCCTCATCTTCCTTTTAACTAATTAGAGGCCAAGTATATGGATGAAAAATAATTATATAGAATTTGATAAGACTTTCTTCTAATATTAATTTTTGTTTTATGATTTTTCTTCTGTTGCATAAAATTTTGACAGAAATATATTACTTATTAATTGCCTTCTTTGTGATTCCCCACTTTTGATGCTAGAGCAACATGCTGTCCTGGGTAGCTGAAGTGTTTATGAATGCAAGAAAATTTTCAAAAAAGGAATCTGAAATTTAACTCCACAAACTACTATCTGGACTGGAACGCTACATTAAATGAATTATAATTTTGTATTGAGTTATAGGGATGGGGAATGAAAAGGATCCAAGGCCATATGTTGATATTCTTTTGATATGTTAAGAAATAATCTAGTGTTATTTTCTATTTCTTCTTAAATGCTTTTAGAGGTTACTTGGTACACTGGTCGACAAAACCTTGAAATGTTGATGTTTAAGGGCTGTTGATTGCTGGCAGCAAAGAAGTCCAACTGTGCTGCCACCTGACATAGCGTCTCCACATTTTCTTCCAGGATCATCACCTTTGGTCCAAATAGTTCCCACATAGTGTGAACAGAAGTCATATGTTTTAGATTTTCTGCCTTGGGACCCAGGAAATCAGTATGATTGAGTAAACATATTAAACTTCCTCTGCATTTCCAGCCTGAACAGATGTTAAGTATGAGCTGATCCACCTCTATTCATCCTGAGAGAGTCCACATCCACAGACTGTTTCATTTCCCTTTTTCAATTTACATAGAAACATAGATTCTTGCTGGCATATATAAATGCACCATTTAAGGCAATCAAAAATGGCTCCACATCTCACTTGATTTCCACAGTTGTTGCTGTAACGATGGACTACTAAGGAGAGAAACTTAATTTCTCTGGCAGATCTTCCCACGTTTAAGCAACATGTTCGTGGAGAGCCAATATTCAGTAATTACAGCACAATTCCTCACAATTTCACAATTCGCTAACAGTATGCATTTTCACAATGTAAAGCTGATTTTCCTTTAACCAAATAAAACATGAAAAGATAGCTGCAAGCAATCTAGATCATTAGATGATTGATGTAAAATTAGAGGACATTGAGACTGGAATAGATTGCAAACATCAGGGAGCTCAGAAAACTTGTAAACTCTACGTTTTGAGGAAATATGTTGTTGATGCTTTTACAGCTCTATGCAGCAACCTAACAAATAAAGGCTTAAAATAATTTATCTAAGAGTTACTTCTTATTATTTGCAATTATTTCACATACTATAACTTCCCTAGGAAGTCCTCAACTTATTCACCAAAATAGAATTTCTAGTTATAATTCCATTCCTCTGTTCACACTATTTCTCTTGCCCATGAGACAAAGCATCAAAACCAAGTAATCAAAAATGTAGAATATTGTAGTGGTTATGTTTCGTTTTCTAATGTTGTAGAAACTATCTAATCAAATGAATTATATGATTTCACAGTCCCTATGAAAAGTAAAAAGTTACAGAAGTGATATAACAAGTCTATACATTGTAAGTAATCATATCTTCTATTTCCCAATATTATTTTTATGGTAATGAAAGGTACTATGTATTGAGCACTTAAATACGCATAAGCACGATGCTAATCTGTTTGACTAACACAACAATACACTGTAAATACTGTAACCTACATTCTTTTTGAAGCCAAGGTAGTTATATCATGGGTACTCACATTCCGTATTCTTTATAGTAGGGGAAGGTTAAAGAAAGAGGCAGACAGAGACACACAGACACAAAGATATGGAATGTACGTGAGAAATATTCAATCTGATAAATTATATAATAAATCTTCACCTAACATACAGTATTATGACAGCAAGTGACTGGTGGATAAAAGGAGCACTTCTGTTTAAGTGGCACTGAAACACTGACTGAATTTTAAAATGGTACAGGCTTGTTAGGTCAAAAAAAAAAAAAGAAATCTAAGCTCAAGTAAGGAAAGAGCATGTAGAATTTGACAAAGTTATAAAATGTATAATTTTATTTCATATTAGGGAATACAAAAAAGGGGAGGGGAGGGGAGGGGAGGGGAGGGGAGGAGAGGAGAGGAGAGGAGAGGAGAGGAGAGGAGAGGAGAGGAGAGGAGAGGAGAGGAGAGGAGAGGAGAGGAGAGGAGAGGAGAAAGGGAATCGGAAGATTCAAGAGTACAATAGACCAAAGGAACAGGCTGGTGGGTGGTTAAAAAAATACTCCCCCTGGTTTGTGGGCACAGATCAGTGAAAACTTTTACCTGGATGATAGATGTGAGAAGGTTAAGAACACCTGACAAATGTAACCTGCACTTTCCTATTCCTCTTAGCGTTCCTGCAATTAACCAGGACCATGAAACAAGCCATAGCCAAACGGCTGTGAGTGGAAATCATGTGTGTCCCTTTGGGTCAGTAGAAAACCCTCCAGAATTTCGTTCCTCTGCCAGGGCAATGAGCAGACTCTGTGTTGCGACTGTGGAACCGGAAGACAAAAGAAAACTCAGTGAATTCCTGTGTAGCAGCCAAATCCCCTGGAAGTCACCCGGACTAGAGTGATTTTGCGAAAGCAAGAAATAAAATGTTTGATTGCTACATTTGCAATGCCAATCCTATCTTGATTAGCACAAATTATCAGAAAGTAAGAGAAACAAGAACATGTGAGTTCTGGCATCATCGTCATTGATTGTGAAACAGAACATTAACTGTAACATTCCATCCTGTGTGGTAGTGAGGGTTTGTTATATTTGCCAATGTTTAGAGCCACAGTAGTGTATTTGCATGGGTTCAGTTGAATTAACCAGTACGTATTCATTTTCTTTTCACTTTTTTTTTTTTTTTTTTGAAATGGAGTCTCGCTCAGTTGCCCAGGCCGGAGGGCAGTGGCGCGATCTCGACTCACTGCAAGCTCCGCCTCCCGAGTTCTCGCCATTCTCCTGCCTCAGCCTCCTGAGTAGCTGGGACTACAGGCGCCCGCTACCACACCCAGCTAATTTTTTGCATTTTTAATAGAGACGAGGTTTCACCGTGTTAGCCAGGATGGTCTCAATCTCCTGACCTCGTGATCCGCTTGGCTCGTCCTCCCAAAGTGCTGGGATTACAGGCATGAGCCACCAAGCCTGGCCTTCATTTTCTTTAGATGGATTTAATTTAAGTAACAAGCCTACCAGTGTCATTAAACAAATGGACAAAATGAGCAACGGAACATTTTATGCTTCTTGTTGAAAAATGAACAAATATTATTCTGGTAACGAAAGCTCTGAGTGTAATACAATGTCAAGATTGAAGTGGTTCTCTCCTGCCATTTAATGGATGAGTTCTAGAAAAGACAAGTGTTGTAAACAAAACACTATTTCCATGGCAACACCTACTTCAGCTTTTAACCTTTCATCACACAAAAATAATTTTAAAACATTTTTTTATTTCCATAGTTTGTAATAACAATGGTGACCTCTACATCCAGTATTTTCTGTAAGCTAGTAATTGGCAGTGCCTCAGGCCTTATACTTTTTGGCCAATCTTCTAGGAGAGCTTTACCCAGGTTTCTCATTACTTATAAAAATGCAGTTCATTTTCCAAGGGCAGATATTTAAAGACAAAATTAGCCCATACATACATTTTAAAATGCATATCTAGAAATAAATATTTTAATTAAGTGCCAGATATACCTCTCTCTGAGTCAAACGTTTGTAATTGCACATATGCTGTGTGTTTGTGTGGGCATGTGAAGACATATATATGATTGTGTATGTGTATATGTAAATTATTTCTTATTAAAATTTCTGGAATTGATAGTATAAATAGCCAGTGATAAAGTGTGATAAAGTATAAATGTAAGAAATAATATTGTATTACTTCTCTATTGAGACGCAGTATTATTACTTTGAAATTTGCAGATTAAACAAAGCAAATGAATTATTTCATGGTTTGTATTGGTTAGGAATTTCGAATGGGATTTGGCTGACTCTTCTGCTTCAGAGTCTTACAAGGCTGCAATCAAGGTAGCAGCCAAGACTATGGTCTTACCTGAAGCTCAGCTGGGGAATAATCCTCTTCCACATTCATACGGTTCCCTACAGTATATATCAAGCACCTGGAAGGTTGTTACCCTAAGGTCCTCAGCTCCCTGCTAGCTGTTAGCTGGCGGCCACAGTCAACTCTGTAAGCTGTGATCCTCTCCATGTAGCAGCACAACACGTGGCAATTTATTTCTTCAAAGGCAATGATAGAGAGTCTCCCAGCAAGACCAATTACAGTCTCATGAAATGTAATCACGTTCACATAATCACATGGTCTCATATTTGCCATTTGCTACTGTTAGAGGTAACTCAGTTTCTGCCCACACTTAAGAGCACAAAGGTGTTATCACCAGAAGGTAGGGATTATAGGAGCCACACTGGAGCCTTATACCACAGAGATTTTCGCCTAAGTCCATATGATTAGAAACTATTAGAAGACAATTTTGTGGATCTCAAAAAATAAATTTTTGCTTATTCAGCAACATTAAATGGAAGTAACTGGCCAGGCACGGTGGCTCACGCCTATAATCCCAGCACTTTGGGAGGCCAAGGCATGTGGATTACGAGGTCAGGAGTTCAAGACCATCCTTACTAACACAGCGAAACCCCGTCTCTAGTAAAAACACAAAAAATTAGCTGGGCGTGGTGGTGGGTGCCTGTAATCCCAGTTACTCAGGAGGCTGAGGCAGGAGAAGCTCATGTAGCTGGGAGGCGGAGGTTGCAGTGAGCTGATATCGTGCCACTGCACTCCAGCCTGGGCAACAGAGTGAGACTCCATCTCAAAAATAAATAAATACATACATACATACATACATACATACATACATAAAAAATGTAAGTCACTGCTATGTGGCAATTAGAGATTTTGTAAAATTCTGTTACAAATACTATGCATTCCCTTTCTCAAGGAAGTAATTTATAAAAATGTTAGCATATACCCCAAATAACTCTCTTCATATTATTAATTTTTACCTGAGACTATACATTTTTAGAGGCATAAGAAAATAAATATAGACAGCAGTAACCAAAAAGATCTAGATTCAGATCTTGGCATAATTATTTTTGAAGCTTGTAAAACCTTTTATAAAGACATAATAAGCCTGATTATTAGTTGTACTATCTGTACAATAAATATAACATGTATTTGTTATGTTTATTGTGGAAACTAAATATTATAAGATTTGAAAAGGCCCATTATATAATAGCATCTACTTAAATGACTGATAAATTATTGAAAGAATGCTTAATTTATATATATAAAAGAATATTTAAATTCACATATTATTAAATTTTCATATACCCATTTGGAAACTGTTTCCTGTTTGGTTAATAATTATTTGAATTTCTTATACTAGGTGAAAGCCATACCCCAACCTATAAGAAATTAATTAATTTCTGCTAGGGAAAGATACAAATTAATAATATAATCAGAATTATATGTCTGTATACTATGCTCTGAAGGAATATATCTCACAGAAATGGCAAAACGATTCAGCCACAGCTGTAAAATTATGTACAGTTTATCCCATTTGACTTTCTTGTGCCATGAGGTAAGAATTTGCAGAAAATATTAATTAAAATACACACAAAGTGTTTTGCTCATGAAAAGAGAAAGTTATATTTTGACATCATTCCAGCTCTGGTCAGGATCTTAGATTCTCTGGAGTAGATGTGGGATTCTGCTTCACTTGAGAAAACACCTGAGCCCGTCTGCTTAAGGAATTACTAAATATAGAGCTGGGAAGTCAGTCTTTTCTGAACTACAGATCGCTATGGCAGCTCTATAACTATCATGGTTCCGTAAGTCAGAGGAGTGGCATTTTCAACATTCTCGTATCTCATTTTAAGAGGATACTCTGTGTTGACTACTGATAAAACTGCTGATACCTTAGTTATTTTGTACTTCTGTACAGCAGGGATAACAAATGCTCCTCCAGGTTCATCTTTACTAAGTTGGGAGTGGTTTTGAAGGATGGCTATGACAATCAACTGGAGGTCCGAAGGAGAGCACACCAGCATCAGCTCACTCTCTGCCTGCTGCAGGGACCGATGGGGGCCCATGTGCCACAGATTTAACACATGGTCTCCAAGCATGGTGACAGCTATTTGTGCGGACTCTGGAATAACCAATTACAACTGCCTCATGCTTTCTATTAATCTGGCATTTGAAATGTATTATGGACTGAATCGTGCCCACCTTCCCCAATTTATATGTTGAAGTCCTAACTCCCAACATGACTGAGTTCATCAAAATGGATTTTGTTACAGAGAAGGGAATGCTGCTGTAGCAGATACTTAAAATGTGGAAGCAGTTTTGGCGCTGGGTAATAAGAGAGGGCTGTAAGAGTATTGGGGTGCATGCTAGAAAAAACCCACATTGCCAAGGAGGGACTGTTGATGGACATTGGCCATGAATGGTGATTCTGATGAGGGCTCAGAAAGAAAAGGAGATAGAAAGAAAGCCTCCAACTTGTTAATGAAAACGTATATAATCACGAATATAATTTTGGTATAAACACGATATTAAAGATCATTCTTGTGATGTCTCAGACAAAAATAGGAACAGATTATTGAAAATTGGAGAAAAGGTAATCCTTGTTATAAAGTGGTAAAGAACTTCACTAAAATGTGTTCTAGTGTTTTGCGAAAAATAAAAAGTGTGAACAATGAAATTAGGTAGCTGAGGGGATTTCAAAGCAAAATGTGATGGTGTGGCCTGAATACTCCTAACTGCTTGTAGTTAAATGTTAGAAGAGAGAGATGAATTGAGGAAGGTATTGTTAGGGGAAAAATAATCAACCGTAGAAAGATGTAGAAAATTCTCAACCTGAGTGTGTTGCAAAAAAATGAGAAGAGCATGTTCTAACAGAATACCAAAAGTATAGCTAGACTGTCACTTGATAAAGAGATTATGGAATAATATAGGCAGAAACACTGCCAGTTTGAACTGTCCGAGATGGAGAAAAGATAAAGTGAAGGAAGCCTGAGGGTCTTCTCAGATTCTACAGGACAAGACAACAGAGTTATCTGGCTGCAAACATACACTGGTTTTCAAGACAAGGGAAAAATAAAACTGTAGGCAATTCAGAATTATCAGGGTCATCAGCTTAGTTTCAACTGGCCAGATGGTCTCTGCCAGCAGAGCCTTGGGAGGAGGACCTGAGCCTGGCAACAACCCCCCTTAGGGCCTTGGGGGCAGAGTCACCACTGCAATCGGTCCAGAAGGGAGTCATTGTGTCAGAGGGAATTATTATTGAGCCGTAAGATCTAATGAAATTTGCTTTGCCTGTTTTTGGATTTCCTTGGGAGCTACTACTCCTTTCTACATTTCTATTTCTCCCTTTTGGAATGAGGATGTTTATCCTATGCCTGTCCCATCATCCTACAAAAGTTATGTGGTATTTTGTAACCACATAACTTTTCTAGTTTCACAGGTCTGCAGCTTGAAAGAAATTTTGTTTCATGATGAATCATACCTAAAGTCTCACTCATACCTGATTTGGATGGCATTTAGATGAGACTTTATGTTTCAGAGCTGATGTTGGAATGAATTAGGATGTGGAGGACTGTTGGAAATGGTGAATAGTTTTGCATGTGAAAATAATATGAATTTTGGAGACCAAGAGTGAAATATCATATACTGGTTTGTCTCCACAACTCATAGACTAAATCCCTAGTACCCAAAATGACTGAATTTAAAAATAAAGTCTTTAGGAGGCAATTAATGTTAAATAGCTCATAAGTATGGAGACCTAATGCAAAAGAATTGGTGTCCTTATTAGAAGAAATATCAGAGAGCTCTCTTTCCCCATGCATGCACAAGAGGTCATGTGAGCACACCAGCAAGACAGTAGCTACTGATAAGCCAAGAGAAGAGGCCACTTAATCTTGTCAGCCTTGGATCTGAAACTTCCTAGCCTCCAGAACTGTGTGAAACACATTTCTATCGTTTAAGTCATCCAGTTTATGGCATTTTTGTTATGACAAACTGATTTGTCCAAAAAATGCATCTTGCTAAGTTAAGAAGCCAGTCTGACAAAGGTTACATACTCTGTGATTCCAACTCTATGATATGCTGGAAAAGGCCAAACTAGGAGATAGTGGATACCGTGAATCCCTGTATTCCACCTATTAATCCCTCTTCCTCCCCTCCTATGTCCTTGGTAACCACTGATTGGCAGTCAAACTATTCTGTGCAAATGTATAATGCGTGTATATAGTTAAATATAGTAAATACATGCTATTATACATTTTTCAAAACCCCCAAAATATACAACCAGAAAGGGGAACCCAAATATATACCAAGGATTTTAATTAACATTTCAATATTTTCTTGTCAATATCAACAAATATACCATATGTTAGTGGGATAGATATAAGGGAATTTTCTGTACTCTGCACTCAGTTTTTCTCTAAACCTACAGCTGTTCAAAAAATTAAATTTGTTAATTTAAAAATAAAAAGTAACTATAACTAGCTACTATAAATTCATTTTTTTTTCCATTAAACAAGAAACAATTATTGAATCCTTACTATATTGCAAGTCCTGTGAATGGTGCAGGGAAACTAATTTACTTCATGAATAGTCATGAATTTGCCCAATGGTAAATAATAGCAAAATGTAATTCTAAAACAAAGTTATTTGCTCAAAATTCCAAATTTCAAGTCAAATAGTATTTTTTCATTTTAGAACAAGTTCTGTTTTTTTTTTTTTTTTTCAAAGTTAAGCTTATGTTGTAAATTATTGTCCCTGGTTAAGCTTTAGCAAATGTTGTTTTGGCATTATATTTAATTTGAATAGTAGACATTCCTTTAAAGGCAACATGTCCAAAATGTATTTATCAATCTCTGTGCCTTTTTGCTCTGCAGATATTTTAAATTAAGTTATAATCTAAGAAAATTATATTAGAATTGTGCAAACTATTCAATTAAATCAGAAGTTTTATATTGGCGAATTAGAAACCAACAAAGGCTATATTTTTAAGAGCATTTAAATATATATCTTTAAAGAAATAGATTTTTTGTGAGAGTATCAGTTGAAGTATTTTTAAAAGTCATTTCTGAAGGAAACCATATATGGTTTATATGATAAAACAAAAAAAGCAATTTTAACTTATTATTCAATTCTCATTTTTAGAAAAGCAGCAGTAGACTAAAATGTTGAAAAAGAATAAGAAACTTACTCAATCCCTAAAGAAAATGCTGTTTTCTATAAGTGAAAATGAAAAGGCTATCTTTGCTTAAAGAAGAAAATGATTCAGCAGTTATTTAGCTTAAGAAAATTTTACAACCTACATAGAGATATTTTCTAGTGAAAACTGAAAGGGTAATTAAGTCCTACAGCATCTAAAGTAATATACAAGTCATATTTTTAAACTAAAAATTTAGTTCAAAATGCTCTGCCTGTACACATACATTGATCACTGGAAAGTAATTCTATGCTGCCAAATCTACATTTGTTTATTTTTAATGATGAATTATGTAAAACTGGCTTCCAAATCATTAAATACTATCAAGTTCCAATATTAATTCTAATTCGTGTGTGTGTGTGTGTATGTGTGTGTGTGTGTGTGCATTTCATTGGCCACCTTAAAATGCTGGGATATTACTACTTATATATCTGAATTGACAGAGGGGAAGTCTATAGGACACTTTTATAATATTGACTAAACCTCAAATTAAAGAAGAACCCATATCAAAATGAAATTGCTCATTACTAGTCATAACAAACAAATCTAAATCTCAAGCTATTTGTATTTGGAAATGTTCTATATCATTTATTCATTTGTATATACTAATTAAGAGAGTGAATTGCTTTAAATTCTTTAAAATACACATCAAATACAAAGTCAAACTTTAAATAATATCTCTATAGTTTATTATTTCTGAATTTTTTCAAACAGAGCTTAGCTTCTTTTAAAAAAATCACCAATATCTGTACCTGATATAAACATGTGTATGTTTACATCTTTTTCCCTCTAAGTACATTGTGAGTTCCTAAACACAGAACCTGTATTACTTCTGTATTTTAAATGTTTCTTGAAATATTTCTAACACGTAGAAGGCACTAAAACATATTTTGTTTAAAAAAAATTGTACTGAGAGAAAATTGGAATGTGTCAGGCAAATTGAATTATGTGCACTGTGAAGTTACTCTAAATTTGTTGAATGTGTTACAGACTTTTAGATCCTTTCTTAAATTTTAATTGACAGAATACAAAGTAACAGGTTCAATATTAGAAACCGAAAGTATTTCCAAATAATTGGGATATTAAAATAAGAAACAAGATATGATTCATTTTCTTCTTTCTGCAAAATGCAGTCAGGTCAAGGTGAGCTGTAGCCTCATCAGTGGAACTTGCTATTGGCAGATCTAAGGAAATCTTAGGATATTCTATCAAGAATTGCTTTGGCCTACATAAGTATATTACAGTGACTATTGGTGAGATTTTTATAATATTTTAGTCGATTAGATTACTATTCTTTCTTAAGTTTTGAAACAAGGATAGTTTGAGTACAAAATAGCAGAAGATCAGAGGATGTTCGTTCGTGTGTCTTATGGATGTGATATTTTCTCGTGAAATTTGAAGATGAAAATCAAATTCAATGAGAATTATCAACATCACTAAAATATTACTCTAGATAGTCTAGGGACTATCTAGATGTGGAAAGTGACACAACTTTTTTTCATGTTTTTCATTTAAATAGAGTAGACATTGCCTACCTGAGCTCTTTTCATGGTGCATAGAGCAGACCCTGCTCCACTTTTTTCCTCTTACAATTCTTGTTTCTTTCATCTATATTGCTGCCTTGGCTGGACATCAAAGTTTTTACCAGTTTAATGCCTTTTCTCCACATTTCAAAATTTTCCATAAATGTTGAGGCAGCATTACAATTGCAAGGTTTCTATAAATGTATAGCACATTTAAAACAAAAATGAGAAATATGTAGACACTCAAGATAATGCATGTAGTTCTAAAGAAGCACTTTAAACCTTTCTCACAAAATAAAACTGCTTTTTATGAGTTGGCAAATCTTGATTACTAAATAATTCGTGGGAGAGAAAATATCTTTTCTGTTTTGCTATTTAATATGATCATTTTGCATTGCAATTTAATGTGAGTTGCTTCAATTGCTTTTGCATATAGATGAGGGACAAATTTTAAATTTAGAAATAACTCATTGAAGTTTTCCATTGCCTAAATATTGTTAATAAGTAACCCTTATAGAGATTGTGGCATAGAATACATTTAAATGTTTCATTATTATTTTAAATACCAATAAAATCTGATGTAGATAAAACTAATAATAGTATAAGCAATATTTGTTGGAATTAATTCTCAGTGAGATTGATATCGTGAATCATTGACAATTTAAAGAACTTCAAGAGTTTTCATCTAATCGTTTTTGCCAAAGTTTTAAATAGTTATTTACAATGAATTTTAGGTTGGTTAAGACAATGATTTACCATGAAATATAATTTTTTTTGTCTGTTCACAGAAAGCACTCAACTACATACAAACACACAACCATTACCACACATACACACACATATGTGTATACACACAGCTATATACACATGCACACAGAGTCTGACATTGCAAACTGTTTCTTTTTTTAAATTTTTACTTTAAGTTCTGGAATACATGTGTGGAACGTGCAGGTTTGTTACATAGCCATACATGTGCCATGGTGACTTGCTGCACCCATCAACCGATCATCTAGGTTTTAAGCCCCAAATGCTTTAGATATTTGTCCTAATGCTCTCCCTTCCCTTGCTCTCCACCCTCCTAAAGTCCCTGGTGTATGATGTTCCCCTCCCTTTGTCCATGTGTTCTCACTGTTCGACTCCCAGATATGAGTGAGAACAAGTGGATTTTGGTTTTCTTTTCCCATGTTAGTTTGCTAAGAATGATGGGCAAACGATTTTTTTAAATTCTTTTTACTCTGTCTTCAACAGTTAGGATATTACTTGCTATATTTTAAAGGCTCATTTTTAAAAATCTGTTAGAGAATAAATGAAAGGGGGAATAGATGAATAAATAAATATTTTTATAACAAGAGTTCCCTTTTAATTTAGCTCAGACTTTGAAGTACAAAAATTAAAACAACCAATATTTTTTTCTGGATTAATTTATATGCCATCAGAAATTAAACAAAATCATTAACTGTCTTCCTGTATGACATACATACACATTTAAGTAATGGCACTGCTTATTTGACAAATGTTATTAAATTTTTTTCTTGTTTTTCCTATGAGTGATATTAGCTATAAGAATCGTATATCTATATAAAAACTTTCAGTATTTAGAATGTGCTTTAATGGATATCTTATTCAGATTTTGGTAGCAGTGTTGTTTATATTTGAACTGCAAAAAATATATTATTCTTGTGAAAAACACGCAGTGTGTTCTATATATGTGTGTGTGTGTGTATATATATATATAATTGTTAATGAATGACTTTCTAAAAAAATCTAAATGTAATTATATACAATTTAAAAGGAAATTGACATATTAAGGAAAAAGCACATAATTTGCCTATAGCAATTTCTATTGCTATCACAGGCAGACTGCTTAAGATGCTGGATTGAGGTCACTGTTTTAGTCATCTTCATGCTCCACTGACAAAAATCTGTGCTTTCAGCTTCCGTCTGTAGTGGCCCCAACTCAAGGACTCTCAGGATATGTTTTTCTGAACTGTGCAGGCTTTTTAACTTTTATTTCAACTCAGTAAACACACTAGAAAAACAATTCTCTGAACAATATCAATTTCTTAAACTAACCAGCATGTCATGTGTAAAAAATTGGCGACACTGAAAAGTGGACACACTAATTATAAAAATGCACTGTCAAGACCAATTTTGTGTTAAAAGAATGAATGAAAAGAGAAAGAATTAGTGTTGCCTACAGCTGCAGACCAAAGCAGCTGGCCGTTGTAATGCTCTACTGATGGTCCTTGTCACACGTGAACTTGGAACAAAAAAGACAGACAGACAAGGTTATGCCAATGTTTCAGTGAGAAGCCGTTCACCAGCGAACATGATCAGAAGAGCAGCAAGTACATTGCACATTAGTTGCACCTCCCATCTGGCTGTTATTAACACTTGTTCATAATGTTCGTCCAAGCACTTACATTTAGCCCACCTTGTCATCGTTCTGTATCCTCAAAGAACAGAAACATAATTATCCAGCTCAGAGGAAAAGAAAAGGATTTAAAATAATTGTATGACACAAGATGGAGCTGTAGAATGCTGAATTGTGCTGCAATTCTGCAGCAAGGGAAAACTGGAAAAAAGAAGACCCTTAAGAAGTAGAATGAGTTTCTGTATATTCCTGGGCAAGTTTGCTTGACTCTAGTTTCATCTGAAAGATACACTATTGACTTAAATCAATTATACGGTTAAAATATGAATTAGGCAAAAAATAAAATGTTGGACATAGACGACATGTAATCAAATGCCGTGAATGAAATTGCCACTCAGCTAAAAATATAGATTTTGCTTTCACATGCACACCACAGTTAAGAAAACACTTTGTATTCTCTCAGTTTGGTAATAAGGCCACCCTTTGTGTTCTTTTCGATACTATTTACAGCAAAGTCTATGTCGTTTTTGCTGATTTTGAAACAGTTGTTCCAGTTGTTTGAAATGTGATATAACAGAGAAAAGATTTTGCTTCTCCTAGTAAGTACCAAATGATCCAATACAATTACTAATGCTCCTAAATTTCTGTTAATTTTGTGATTTTCTATTTATTTTGATTAAATTTGATTAAAATATTAATAGTTTAATTAGATGTACACTCTTGTGCAATTTATGTATTCAATTAGGAAACCCTTTCTAGAAGTTTTGCTCCATTAGAGGTCACTATAATTGGAATTCATGATCTTGATAATATGAACAAAGCACAATTGCTTCTTTGAAAAAAACTTGCCATGAGGAGAAATTAAATTTAATAAAATCATATTTTGCACTCTTATTTACTTAAGATTTATCAAGTTGCTACATTTTTGCTAGAAATAAATTGTTAGTCAGTGAAATAATTGCTTAACTTTGAATCACATAGCTGCTTTCAACAAAAAAAGGTTAGGAAACATTATCTTTGCAAAGTTAGAAGAATATTAATGAAGAAATTGGCAGCACATTTTCGAGTGGAAAATAAATCAGCAATTCTATTTTTTTATAGAGCAATATTCTTTCTTTTTCCCAAAGTTCATGTTTGTGAATTAAATGTGCTTGTGAAATCTCATCATTAGCAGGTTAGAAGTTACGTTTTCTATTTTGTGGGTAATAGTACCTGCTACACTGATTGATTTTAGAAACTTATAAAAGGATGATACATTGCAAGACATCTGTGAACAGAAATGTGCAATCACATATGAGAAATGTGATAATGACTACTTTACTAACGAAATAAGCTTAACCTTTTTAGAAATTTACATATAGATATAAAGTAAAATAAAATATTTCCACATGGCATCCATTTTACAGCTTTCCTTAAGGTACAATTTTAGGTATAATTAATAAAACTGTAAAAACTGTTCATAAACAAATAATGTAAAATGAACTGTATATATTTAAAGTAACTGCTAACATTACTGAATGTTAATGTGTGTATGCATCTTGAATACATCAATGAAATAAGAACAATAACAATTACATCACTTGCTAAGTGTCCTAATAACCTTTTGTAATTCTTCTCTCCTGTCCCTTAGGTAACCAATAATTGCTTTTTGTCATGACTATAGGTTAGCTTGCATTTTCTGGAAGCTCATAAAAAAACACAGAATGTACTTTTTTTTCTGTTTGCCTTCTTTCACTCAGAATAGACTTTAAGTTATATCTGCGATATAGCGTGTACAATTAATTTGTTCATTTTTATGACTCAGTAGTATGTCTCAATACTCATTCATGTGTATTTAGTTATTTCTCTTGTGGCTGTTAGACAAAAAGCTATTATAAACATTTGAGTACAAGTCTCCATGTGGGCATATATATCTGTCCATTCTGGCTGGTAGAGACTTTAGTAATTTAATGAAACAAAATGTGAATATAAATACCTATAAATAATGGTAAAGAATATTAAAATGTTAAAAATATTTTATCTTAATATGAAACCATCTTGAAATTATAGAAAGAGTAGTAGAATAAAATTTATTTAATGTTACTTATTAACAGTAAAATAATTTATGTTCTTTCAAATATGAAGTGGCCAACAGAATCCTTTAAAATTCTTAGATTTGTAAAATATATTGGAGAATTTCAATAATATTCACCACTTTAATTTCACACATTTGCAGTTTTATAACTCTTTGTATAAATCATTAAATATTGGAGATTTAATCATATTCTAGCCACAGTTAAAAATTAGATGATCAATTTTTCTTGTTAATAACACAGAAAAAATAGTCATATCACTCAATATTTGGTTTTTCAGAAATTTCGATATAATTTTTATTGATTCTAGTTTATCAATGTGGAAAACAGAAGTCTCGCACAAGAATCTAGGGCCCCCCCAAAATAATAAAACCTAATTTCAATACTCTTTTAAAACCTGTAAATAGTGAAGTCTTTTTAGCTGTTCAAAAATGAATTCCCATGCAGAAGGTGGTAGAATAAAAGTATAACTTCTACCATTCAAATCCACTGTCTTTTTAGACTCCTTTAGTCTCAGTAGCTCAGCAGCAGTCCCTCAAACCTGAAATGATTTCTTTTCTTTTTGATCAGGTCCATACGAATACTGTGTTTGGGGACTTCAAGCTGGTGTTCACCTTCCCTGACTTTCTTCCTTCAAAGCCAGTCATGGTGCACTTAAATGGGCAGTGCCAGCAGTAGTAGATTGGGGGAGACAGGCTTCAAAAACTACAAAAGTAGTGCCCATTCTACAAGCATTTCTCCAGGGAGTGGCTGGGATTTTTCCCCCCCAGAACTTGAAAGACCTCTGTTCTTTTTTTCTCTACCACTCTTAGAAAATTGAGTCAAAAGTTCCCCCGAGAGCTTTGCTGTATTTGTAGTCATTGTATTTTCTCTCTTGGGATTCCGCTACAGCTAGTGATTTTTATTTAGAGAACAGAATAACTTTTCATTGTGTCTGTGTTGTGTGTGCCTGTGTGTGTTTTAATGAAAATGAAAGGAAAAGCAAATTATAAATATGAGAAGAAACGTTCTGTGATATTACCTAATATGCTGGACTGATATTTCAAGAATATAATAAGCAAATATCTGTTAAATATCTAGTCTAAGACAAAGCTGTTATGAGTGCTGGGAGTGAAGCAGGGACTAAAACGTTGTCTTGTTCTCAAAAAGCCCATCTCTTTATTATCTTCAGCACCACTGTCATTGGTATTCATATATACTGAGAGATTTAGTGTGTTAGCAAATGTTTGTCTGCTTGTGTGTATATGTTTTAAGTAAGCCCATAGGAAGAATTCAAGGGTAAAACCATAATATGAAAGGAAAGCATAATAAATGTAAGGTTAGCCAGTATAGACATGTACGAAATAAATGTAAGGTTAGCCAGTGTAGACATGTATAAAACAAAAAAGGAAGTCTCTCACTCTAACAACCTTAAGATCCTGGCACAATTTTACATAAATTGCTTTCCTCACTTAATAAAATATCAAGGAAATGTTCCCATGTGATTAAAAAGCCACTTAAACTCCATCAAATAGTGGGACCAGGTACACATAATAGTTGATGAGTATTTAATAGTGTTCTTTCATTTTGATTATTACAAATTTTGCTACAATAATATCCTTGAGGTAAATTTTGAAGAATATAATATTTTAGGTCAAAGCCATAGACGCAAAATTGTATCTGTAAAGAAAAATGTCCTTCTTTGTAATTTTGATTCATATTATCATTCATTTATTCATTCAAAAAAATAATCATTAAGCATTTGCTAAATGCTAGATATTGCTGTAGCCACTGAAGATACAAAAATAAACAATAGACAATGTCTACATTTTCATGGTGTTTTAATTCTAGTTGGGTTAGATAACAAATAAGTAAACAAATAGATACACTATTTATAAGATGGAGATAAATGCTGTGGAGAAAAAATGAATAATGACAGAATGGCTATTTTATACAGGTGATTGGGTAGGTGACATCGGACCTGTCACTTGAAGGGAGGGAGAGAGGGAGACATGAAGATGGATATCTGTGAGCACTGAGCTCCAGGGATTAAGAAGATCATGAAGTGCAAAGCCTCTGAGCCATACATACATGTAAAATTTGAAAAAGATGGAGAAGGTCAGTACAACTGGGAATAGCTTGTGTTGCTGGAGATGGGTAGTCAGCAAGGTGAAGGGAATAATGGGGAATCAGATCAGGTAGGGCTGTGTAGATCACTGTAAGGGCTTAGGGCTTGTGCTCTGAGTGGAAAAGAGTAATGTGATCTGCCTCATATTTTGAAGAAGTGCACAGTACTTCTTCAAATGTTAGTGGAAGGTTTTCCACTAACATTGTGCAAGACATCCTATGTTTGAATCATCCCTAAAGTTGATTTGTTCATTGATTCCTTTCGGGTTCATCCAAAGAAATATAACCAGAAAAATATATCTATCTGTTTATCTATCTATTCATCCACATGTATATGTTGTTTATTCAATATGTATGCATATGTGTATGTCATATATGTGTATATGTGTATACATGTTTATGGGTGTATACATTGAATAGATTTGTACATCTGTTACACATATACACACATATGTTATAAATATGCTTGTGCATATTTGCATATATGTATGCATATATATGTTTGTGTGTGTGTGTGTATGTATTAGATAGATACATACATCTGTGATTGAGAATTGGTTTATGCAATTGTGGGGGCTGAATAAGAAGGAAAGAGAAGATTAGGAATGTGCTGGAATCCTGCTGGCACCAGCTGCAATCCCAATAGTACAGACTGAAATTTGCATCTATTCTTGGTGTCTGATCCTGGTGAAGGTTATCCTGCAGAAGCAAGCGCCTTTGTCACAGTAATAAAACATCCACATCAAGCTGAGGAGCTAGGAAAACTGAAAAGACTTCTGGGAAGTTAGAGCAATCACAGTTCCCACAGTGGGCCCACAGATCAGGAGCATCATGTGTTAACTATAAAATGGCTGCTTCTTTCTTTCTGCCTTCCACAAGAATCTCTTGTGGCCTACCCTAACTAGAAACATACAAGAAAGAGAATTTTGATAAGGTAGTTTAGTCTATCTACAATGACATGTTATAAAACCATCAAACCAGTGTTATTCATTCATTAATGTACCCATTTGTTTATTTAACACATATTAATTTAAAAATCTATATTTTTGGTCACATACAAATTATTGTCACAGATTGAAATTTTTGTATGCAAATGCCAAGACAGAGTTTTTAGTTGCAGATATTTACTAATAATCAACTTCTATAACTTTTCCACTAAAGCTTGGTATAAACTGGACTTGGCATCTTTTCCCACAGCTTAGGGTTTGCCAGATCTTATGATACAAGCAATAGGACTACGTGCGGCAAAGCCTGGACATGTGACAGAGCACTTTTCTACTCTGAGCTCCTCTCAAAGGTATCTGCTTTCACATCATATGGCTTCTGAGTCACAACAGTAATCTTTGTTGTGGAGTAATGCTGCTTTCAGAAACCAAACAGGCCTGCCAGGCTTCGTGCTTCCTTTGTTTGTTCACGACTTGCAAGATGGAAGCATTTGTCTTTTACTTTGGAGGGGATGTCCCCACATGCACCTGACCACTAGATCCCTAACATTTTATAGATATGGTCTATCCCTGAAAATGTTCTATAGTTAAGTTCCCATCCTCTGGAACTCAGATGTCTGACAAAGTCCTCTTATTTAACCACTTCTTAGTCATTCAACCTGAAAAATATGTCATTAATATAGAAGATCATTGTCATATCTCACAGAGATATGATGTCAACAGACTATGTTATGACTTTGGACAACAGAGTTAACAAAACTCTGCAACACAATGGTAAGTGTATATTTCTTTCCATGGCATGTAAATGCACATGGTTTCCCATCTCTTTTTTTTTTTTTTTTTTTTTGATTAGGAAAAAAAATAAAGGAAACTTTACTAAATCAATGGCCACATACCATATGTCTGAAGTTACATAGATCTTCTGTAGCAAAGATACCATATCTGACACAGCAAATGTAATTAGAGGTACTATGTTATCACTTGGTTGAGCTTACAGTAATCCACAGTTACCCACTATAGTCCATATAGTTTTCAGTTTTAACTGGGTTCAGGCTGTTGAATTAAATGGAACAATGCCTTGCAGAACTGGTTCTCTATCATTTCTTTTCCATTTTTTCTGGGTTATTCTTATTTCAAAAATTGTTAATAAGAACTGTAAGATCTTTTTGTATACTACCAAAACTCTTATTTTGACTTTGTTGAGTTTTATTTAATTTATACAATAACAGAGAAAACTTCCATCCATGGGATATATCTCTAACGTTATGGCATTTACTTTACTTGTTTAAATCGAATTTTTTTTTCTTTTCTTTTCTTTTTTTTATTCTTTTTTCTTTTTCTTTTTTTTTTTTTTTTTTGAGACGGAGTCTCGCTCTGTCCCCCAGGCTGGAGTGCAATGGCACAATCTGCAACCTCCACCTCCTGGGTTCAAGCGATTCTCCTGCCTCAACCTCCCGAGTAACTGGGATTACAGGCACCTGCCACCACACCTGGCTAATTTTTTTTGTATTTTTAGTAGAGACTGGGTTTCACCACCTTAGCCAGGATGGTCTTGATCTCCTGACCTCGTGATCCGCCCACCTTGGCGTCTCAAAGTGCTGGGATTACAGGAGTGAGCCACTGCACCCGGCTTTAAATTGATTTTTTTATCCCTCATCAGCATTTTAAAGTTTTCATAGACTTTAAAGTTTATAAACATGAACAATTTTCAAAGTTTTATTATCAGATATTTATCTTGTTTTGCTATTATAAGTAACATATTTTACCTAATTATGTCCACATTTTGGTGATTATATGATGGCTATGACAAATTGAAAAAATGTAACATAATAAATAACTGATAAGTCGAAATAAAAAATGCTAACAATGCAATAGATAAATGTAAGCACTATAAGTACAGGAGCCTTTATATCTGTTTTATTTACTGATATATCCTCAGTACCTAAAATAGGACCTGGCACGTGGTAGTTACGCAATAAGTAACAAGTGAGAGAAGGAATACATTTGCAATTTACTGGAACAATGAATAATATGAACAATAAGTGGTAAATATTTAAACACATGAAGAAATATTAAAACTCATTTTATAAGGTAAATTTAAGTTAAACTAGAATTATTTAGTGTTTTGTGCCTATAAGATTAGCAATAATCAAAAATGTGGAAACGTGTTAGAATGAAAAAGACTGTGCTAATGAAGAACCATCATATTTGTGTATATACCTGTGTCCATTGAATTTATTAATCAATGATGGGAAAAATTTAAATATCTGAATTTAAATGTCTAATTATATAGATAAGTAGGAAACTGGCCCATTCATTCAATGAAATATTATTTAACCATTAGTGCAAAACGCATATGTATATGTATATGTTTATATGTATGTGTATACATGTGTACACACATTTTGGATTCATATCCAAAATGACTTTTTTAAGTTAATAAACTACAGTACAAAATATAAATATATATATACACAATTTCCTATGTTGTACAAATATATTAACTATTAAAAAGTAAATAAAATAATTTTAAATATACATAATATAATCCTATACTAACATAACCTCCATTAGTTATTCTAAATGAATAAATGTTTAATTTTATAAAATGTTTTTCTTTCTGACATCATTGAAAAATTATAGTATAGTATACGAATGTTGATTTATACTTAAATTATTCAGATATATTTTAATTTAATTTTTAGATATTTGTCATATCAATTCTCTTATACTTTTGCTTACTATGTGCCAATAATTTTTTATGTACAATACAAACACAGTCCTTTATGTACAATATCAATTAATTCAAACAAGTGCAATAATGTTTCTACTACTATTGCTTCTATTTTACAGATGACAAAACTAAGAGACAGAGAATTTCCGAAATTTACCAACCTACGAAGTAACTTAGTCACTAATAGAACTTGATGCTTTATGCTTTTAACCCAATAATGGTAACATTTCTGTGAGTTTTTAAGCTAAGTTGGAGATCATCAGAGCTTTTACCTATTACGGTTTGAACTTTCAAGAATTTAGCTGATCACATCCTAAGACTATGAAAGAAGTAACAGGCTGCAAATTCACCATTCATTCTCTTCAATTACAAATTTTCTAGAAAATGTATTATTACTCTTCTCTTTTAAAGCTTTGTCTTGAGCTTTGTGTATAGTAGTCCATCATGAAGCAACTGAAGAAACAGTTGATGCACTCAAATTTCACTTTATTTATATTTACATTTCTCAGTTATTTTCTAAAAAAATCTAATTCTTAAAGAATAGAAATGGTCATTATTAAAATAATTAACAGTTCTTTGAGATTCTTTTCCTAAATTTGACAAACTCCTGCATTTGGCCATAAGATGGGCTACTAAATGAATCTAAAACTTTAGATAATTCAAAACTAAAGATCAAACAAAAAGTGGTATTACAAAATCTAGCATTCGTCTACTTAAAAATGAATAATAAGAAAAATTTTGTGAGCAAAACATTTTGATTCAATTATGTTGATGAGCTAAAATCTTGGAAAAGTGGTGAAAGTTTTGGTGAGATAAATATCAATCTCTTATCTAAAGATTTTTGTGTTATAGCTGGCAGGAATTGGAATTAGTGATTTCTTCAAACTGAAGTTTCACTTATCTAATTTAAAGACTTTGTCAAAAGTAAGCTGTAAAAATTTTGTAACTATTATTGAAGTACATATATGTGTGAGGACCAAAATTCCTGAAAAAGTAACTATTCTTTGTCTCAGTCTGCTTAGAAAACACTTAAAACAGTTTACCTCTCTAAATTATTGAGATAGAATGTACAAGTCCCATTGTCAGGAATACTCATATTTGATCTAGAATATTGTCCATTTTTAAAAAGAGAAAAATATCTAAATGTTCTGTATCTGAAGGGAGTTGGAAAACTTACTTTCAAAAAATTTATGTGACTAATTTTAATGAGAACTGACTAATGTTTAGATAATTTACTTATATTAAAGATGAGCGTGGTGAAATGTTTTGGCTGTATACATATATATATTCAGGAATTAACATGTAGCTGTATATTCTAACCACATATTGTACTTAATAAGCTCTAAAGTATATTGCATGCAAAATACCATTGTACCTCAATATTGTTGTTGTTGGATACAAATACGTGACAGACTGTCATTAAAAGCAAAAATTGTTTGATAAATGTTTATCCCTTGATATATTTGACCAGCTGTTCATGTATTATAGAAATACCTGAAGAAAGGGAAACAACACCAAAAATTAAAAAAAGTAATTTATTTTCTCATCAGTGTATTTAACATGATAAATATTTCTTCTGTTTGTTATAGAATGATAATAGTGATGAAGGAGAGATGAGGGCTATACATACTTTGAAGAAATAAAAGCTATTTTTTTTTTGTGAGGGGTAAATAAAAGAAATCAAGACTCATGTCTAAAGTTCTGGCTTCTATTACTGAGTAGATGGAATTGCTATCTATTAAGGAGAAGGTAGGATTAGGTATGTGATTTGGATGAGTTTCAAGAGTACAGATTGATCATGTTGTGTTTAAAATGGCTATGAGAAATTCATTTAAAAATGCAAAGAATGTGCTCTTATAGATGAGTCCAAATTAAAGAAGTTGTTTTGCTTTTCTTTTTTTTTTTTCCTGAAGATAAAAAGTTTTGAGTCATCAGCAGAAATATGGTATGTAAAATAACAGGAAGGGATAAGATTAACTTTGGAGAATTTCAAATGAAAGAAAATATTTCACAGGGTTAAATATGGGAAATTACATCATATAAAGATTGATGAGGACACACTTACAAAAAAAAAAAAAAAAATGAGACAGAAGAGAAATCACCAGAGAAGTCATTGAAAATTCAAGAGTGAAGTGTCTGGAAACATTCCCTGGGCTCAACTCCACTTTCAGTCCTGGGTGTGGTAGATACATCTGAGTCATCTCCAACACTAGCATTCTGCTTCTAATATGCTCTGTATGTCTTTCATAGGGTCTCCATGAATGCCACAGGATATCAGCTGATCCTTATATAACATGGGTTAGAAAAGTAAGCTTCATTGCACTGGGGTAATCTACAAGCCACTCATAGATCCATCAGCCTCCAGTCTTTCAGGTGGGACGTTCTGGGAGATGTTTAGTATACTTTTCAGAGATTCGAGCAAAATTGGGCCACCATTTCTGGTCGCAGGTAACTAATAGACCGTCACATTCCTTACTTTTCTCCCCTGCTTCATGCTTTCCATTCCTTCAGTTCTGACCTTTGAGAACTACCTCCTTCATAAACTGCCGTGATACAATCCATTGTCCCAAATTACACAATTTTCAGCAGAACTAAAACTAAAACTGTCACCAAAGGTAAGAAAGCTTTGAGAATGAGGAAGTGATCAGTTATTTTAAAGGATACTGAGTGGCCAAATAAGAAGAGCTAGAGAATTGACCAAGAACTTTGTGGACATGATGGTTTTGATACACTTAACGAAATAATCAGGCAGAGATCCAAATTTTAATATATTGCTATTGAATTTTAAACTGAGAAAATACATAATGCCTGTGTAAACAATTCTTTTAATTGCTTAATTGTAACAGATGACAGACAAATGAAGTCATGACAGAAGTTATTGAAAAGGAAGAAGAAGCAAGATGGTCAACTAGATGCAACCAGGAGAAACATCTCCTGCTAAGGGATTGGGACATCAGGAAGACAGTAACACTCAAAGCAGATCTTCAGAGAGAAGGCATTGAGATTTTAAAGATGCAGGACACAGACACTGGGCTAAAGGGGAAGGAAGATGGGAACTCTGAATGGGGGACACTATGTACCTGGACTCATTCCTGACCACCAGTGACTCGCGGGGAAGAGATGAGTTGAGCAGGTGAACAGCCACTCACTTTTGGCACAGGCCGTTGAAATCCTGGCTCTTCAAAATAACTTGGTTGGACAAAAACAATTAAAAAAAAGCTTAAGAAGAATGAACAAAATCTCCAAGAAATATGGGTTTATGCAAAGAGGTTGAATCTATGACTTATTGGTGTCCTTGAAAGAGATAGAGAGAAAGAAAGCAAACAAGTTGAAAAACATATTTCAGGAGATTGTCCATGAATACCTCCTCAGCCTTGCTAGAAAGACCATTCTTCAAATTCAGGAAATTCAGAAAACACTTGGGAAAAACTACACAAGAAGACTATCTCCAAGACAGATAGTCATCAGATTCTCCAAGATCAAAATGAAAGAAAAATGTTAAAGGTGGCTAGAGAGAATGGGCATGTCACCTACATTGGGAACCCCATCAGGCTAACAATAGACATGTCAGCAGAAACCCCAACCCAAATGAGATTGAGGAGTCTACGTTTATCATTCTTAAGGAAAATAATTTCCAGCCAAGAATATTATATCCAGACAAGCTAAGCTTCATGAACAAAGAAATAAGATCCCTTTCAGATAAGCTAAGGGAATTTGTTGCCACCAAACTTGCCTTACAAGAGGTCCTTAAATGAGCGCAAAATATGAAAAGGAAAGAACATTATCAGCCCCTACAAAGACACAATTAGGTACCTAGACCATTAACATACAAAACAATCACATAAAAGTCTGCACAATAACCAGCTAACAACATGATGACAGGATCAAATCTGCGCATGTCAATACTAACCTTGAATGTAAACAGGCTTAATGCCCTAGTTAGAAGGCACAATGTAGCAAGTTAGATAAAGAAGCAAGACCCAACATTGTGTTTTGTTCAGGAGACCCATTTCATATGCAATGACATCCATAGGCTCAAAGTAAAAGGTTGAAGAAAAACCCACCAAGCAAATGAAAAATAGAAAATACAAGGGTGGTTTTTCTAATTTTAGACAAAACAAACTACAAACCAGGAAAGATAAAGAAAAAAAAAAAAGACAAAGAAGGGCATTGTATAATGGTAAATAGCTCAATTCAGCAATAAGACCTAAGTATCCTAAATATTAATATATATGCATCCAACATAGGAGCACCCAAATTCATAAAGCAAGTTCTCAGAGACCTACAAACAGACTTAGAATCACACAATAATAGTGTGAGACTTCAAGTCCCCATTGACAGTATTTGACATATCGTAGAGGCAGAAAACTAACAAAGATAATCAGGACTTAACACTTGACCAAATGCACCTAATAGACATCTACAAAACTCCCCACCTGAAACTAACAGAATATACATTCTTCTCATCTGCACATGGCACATACTCTAAAATTGACCACACAATTGAACACAAAACAGTCCTCAGTAAATTAAAAAAATATACCAACCACACTCTTAAAGAACAGCACAATAAAAATTAAAATTAATACCAAATAAATGACTCAAACCATGCAATTACATGGAAATTAAGCAATCTGCTTCTGAATGACTTCGGAGTAAATCATGAAATTAAGACAGAAATCATGAAAGTCTTTGAAACTAAGGAGAACACAGATACAGCATACCAGAATCTCTGGAAACAACTAAAGCAATATTAGGAGGAAAGTTTATAGCACTAAATTTCCACATAAAATAGTGAGAAACATCTCAAATTAACAACCTAACATCACATCTAGAGGAACTAGAGAAACAAGAACAAACCAATCCTAAAGCTAACAGAAGACAATAAATAACCAAAATTAGAGCTGAACTGAAAGAATTTGAGACATAAAAAAAGTGCAAATGATTAATTAATCCATGAGTTTGTTCTTTGAAAGAATTATAAGATAGATAGACCACTAGTTAGATTAATAAAGAAAAAAAAGGGGACAATCCAAATAAACACAATCAGAAATGACAAAGGGGATATTATCACTGAACTCACAGAAATAATAATAAAAAAATACCCTTTATAGACTACTGTAGATACATCTGTGCTCACAAAATAGAAAACCAAGAAGAAACTGACAAATTCATGGAAATATACAATCTTTCAAGATTAAACCACGAAGAAATTGAACCCTTGAATGTATCAATAATGAATTCTGAAACTGAATGACTAATTAAAGTGTTACCAACAAGAAAAAGCCATGAACTGGGTAGATTCACAGCCAAATTATACCAGATGTATAGAGAATAGCTGGTATCATTCCTACTGAAAGTATTTCAAAAAATTGTTGAGGAAGTATTCTTCTATAACTCATTCTATGATGCCAGCATCATCCTGATACCAAAACCTGGAAGACACAAAATGAAAAAGGAAACTTCAGGCCAATATCCTTGAACACAGATGCAAAAATTATCAACAAAATACTACCAAACTTAATCCATCAGTACATCAAAAAACAAATCCACTGTGTCAAATAGGCTTTATCTCTAGGATTCAAGGTCAGTTCAACACACCTAAATTAATAAGTGTGATTCATCACATAAAGAAAACTAAAAATATAAAACACTTCATTATCTCAATAGATGCAGAAAAGGTTTTCAATAAACTTCAACATCCTTCATGTTAAAAACTCTTAAAAATAAGCATTGAAGGAACATACCTCAAAATAAGTAGAGCCGTTTATGACAGACCCACAGCTGACATCATACTGAATGGGTAAAATTGGAAGCATCCCCCTTGAAAACTGGAATAAGACAAGCATGCCCTATGTCACTACTCCTATTCAACATAGTACTGGAAGCCCTAGCCAGAACTATCATGCAAGAGAAATAAATAAGGGAAAAGAGGAGAAGTCAAACTATCCCTGTTTGCAGATGATATTATTGTATACATAGAAAAAGATATGATGCCATGAGAGAGTCATCATTTTATTAGCTTTAATAAAGGTGTTAGAAATACTAATAATCTATTTGTTTTGTTTCAGTCACAAATTATCACAAGCTCGGTGACTTAAAACAATATGCATTTATTATCTTACAGCTTTGTATATCAGCAATCTATCATTGGTCTCACTGGGTTAAAATCAACCATAATTACCTTTTGCATATAACCTAACATATTCATAAAGATTATGAATTAGGAAGGTTACCTCTTTAGGGGTTTTTGGAAGACCACTGATCTTCTTTCCACCGTTATTAGTCACTACTATTTTTGTTAATTAACAGAATGACTCCCCAAAATACTTTAACAAAGTTTAAATTATCTTAATATTTTGTATAGACTTTCTTTTTGTTAAAAATATTTTCAATTTTACTCTTTGTTATCTTTCAGATATATTGCTTTCCAAATTAACAGGATAGAATAAAATAATGTGCAAAATGGGAAACATAGAATGTAAGACTTTATAGGTAAAGCTCTGTCTGAAAGAAAGCATTTGACTAAATACTGGCTTTGTATAAGAAAGTCCAGACAAGACTCTTTAACAAGATTAAGTGTACATATATTCATTGTTGAGAAGAGTAGTTTTTGACTAAAACACTAATACACACTAAAATAAATTGTAGAAATCTTCATACGAATTTTTTTGTCATAATGATCGGAGAATGGTACTGAAAAAATTGTAGACACAGGCCAGTTGGCACCCCGTAATAAGAAGAGTCCTTCATAATGAAGAATTTTCCAGAATGCATGGAAGTTCAAAATGTCCCACTCAAGATCAAAAAGAGTTGATAACCAGTAAGATTTTAAAACATGAATCTGCATGACAGAGTCCAATAATTTAGGATAATATTTTGAAGAGGAATTTAAATAGGTTAAATATATAATATCTTTAACGTGCCAAATAACATATTTTTCACATTTTGTTTATTTAATATGTCATGAACATTCAGCCTGTTTGGAATATGTTTAATGCACTGGTTTAGTTACGGGAAATAGTATAAATATAATTGTAAATATTATAAAGATAAAAATAACTGCATTTAACACATAATATTAAGAAAGGTGATCCTTACAAAATTCAAATATTTCCCTAAATTTCATTAATAAGGGTTTCTAAATTGTTGCTACTAAATCTCTATAGGTTTTTGAAAAAATACATAGCACAATATTAAAAAATCTATGTTATTAAAATCACAGGTTAAAATTACATTATTTCAGGGAATTATCTGTATCTTTTTCACCTGATGTTTTTCTGATATCTACAACCTCTCTATAACCTCATGATTCATGGTTCTTCATGACCACTCTCTGCTCACGTTTGCCTATTCTAAGATTTGCACTTAAAGTTCCTTTTAAGGACCTAACACTGAATATTTTTCTCAGATGTGGAGAGGTTTCAATATAGGTAATATGTTTTCTGTGATAATTTGTCACTGCTCTGCTCTCTATCATAATAATTACATTTATAATAAGCCCTATATCCAAGAATAGCATATTTTCTCATTTTCTTCATTTCCTTTGTAATTTGTCTTGGCATGATTTCCGTATTTCTTTTTTTCATCTTATTATACTTTTCTTTCTTCTATATACAAATGTCTCATTGAAATTATTTATTCTAAACAAGTTTTATTCTAGTTGCTACCACTGTAACCTGCCCTTTCTTTTTTGATATATTTAGAATAAATACCACTTAATTTCTCCTAATTGTAAAGTTTTTCATAATAGATAAATCATTTGACTACTTCATTGTCATTATACATTTTATTTTAGTCATTCATGAGAATTAACATTATTTTATTGTAACTAATTTTATCATTTATATATAAATATGGCATTAAATTTATTATTTTAGAAATGATGTGTATACATAGTTACTATTATCTATATATTTCATAACGATTTTTTTTAAAAGGCAAAAAGTATTTGATATTAATTGTGGCAAGGCTCCTGATAAAATTAAGAGTTTTGGGCTACAGTATAATGATTGTTAGAGATTGGTATATTTTGAAAACTACTTAATAATGCAATGAGATTTACAGAATTGTACAAAGCAATGAAATCCTATTAGGTGGCAGAGTTCAACTGTAAATAAAAAATTGACTGCATAGGAATGTAATAAGAAAATGTAACATTAAGACATTGTGTTAAGACATTCTGAATGGTTTGTAGTATGTAATAATGTAATAATTATGTATAAACTACTCAATATCTTATATGCTAGCTATAATGCACAATAATAATAGATATTTATTGGTACATCTTAAGATTTAGAATCCATCCCAACCATTGTCTCTTTCTATGCTCCCTTTTTCAAACTTTCTCCCTCACTTTCAAAGTTAACTACTAATCAAAGATTTGTGAAAATCATTTTATTTCATTTTCAAAAATGGTTTTATCTAGTTGTATTTTTAGACTCTAAATTTCCATTTGTACTAGCTTCATAATTTATAATGATAGAATATTAAAATACTCTTAATAAGTATATGATAAAGGACTAATGAAATAAGGCATATATTCCTAAATGGCATTTTAATCTTTTCTTGTTTTTAAGCTTTGTAAAGGTGTTAACATATTATGTGTCATTTTCTGAAATTTGCTTTAATTTGCTCAATTTTATATATCTAATCTTCATTTACTTTTTAATACAGTTTGGTTCACTCGATTTTTACTCATATTTATCATCTACCATGTACATGTATCAAGACATATTTATCTATCTATCTATCAGTGACCTATCAAAACATATTTATCTATCCATCACTATTCAAATACCAATCAGTAAGCATTTCTGTAGTTTACATTTTTGGCTACTTATTATTATTTACTAATACAAAAATATCTATTGAGTACCATATTATATAAGTTTATCTTCTACTTAGCTTTATTAACTCATTGAGTTAAAGCAATGGAAAATTATTTAAGCATCTTCTCTCTGATGTAGTTAGCATTCCAATAAAGAGATTATAATGAATGGTACTGTTTATGAGTATTCTCACATATGTCCCACACATATCTGCACACACAGATATTCTGAAATTTCTTAACATGAGCCACAGATTCCTAAGAATTAATATACTTCACTATAAAGATAAAATCTAATGGGCAGTTTTCTTACAAAATCATCTTAGGCTTACTATATTGCTTGTAGCATGTAAAAAGTATGAGATAACCAAAGCAATCACTTTCCTTACTAATTTTTTATATTTATGTACACTGTAAAATTCCTGCTAACAGAAAAAATATATATGCTTTAAAGTTCACTCAGTCCTAGATCATAGGTTTTGAGAAAGGGATCAGATTTAAAAGATCAACTGTTTCAAACTCCTTATTTAATAGATGTAGAAATCGAGTCTCATATATTTTCTAAATTAAGATTAAAATTTGGCTTTAGAGTCTAAAAAAGCAATGTTAGAATATTGATTCAGTCACGTATTACAAGGGTCGCCAACCCCCAGGCCATGGACCGGTACCAGCCTGTGGCCTGCTAGGATCTAGGCTGCACGGCAGGTGAGTGGCAGGCAAGCAAGCATTACTACCTGAGTTCTTCTTTCTTTGAGATGAGCAGTGGCATTAGATTCTCATAGGAGCAGGAACCCTATTGTGAACCGCACATGTGAGGTATCTAGTTTGTGGGCTTCTTGTGAGAATCTAATGCCTGATGATCTGAGGTTGAAGAGTTTCATTCCGAAATCATCCCTTACCCCAACACCTTCCATGGAAAACTTGTCTTTCATGAAACTGGCCCCTGGTGCCAAAAAGGTTGGGGATCGATGGTCTTATTAGGTTTATTCTTGGACTATTAATCATTTTCATGTTCGTTTCTTCATATAAAACCTTTGAATATTATTATATTCTTCATAAATTTGTGGTAGAGGAATGAATAAAATAATTTATACAAATAACTCATCACAATGCCTGAGATGACATAAGTATATATCAATATTAGTACTGAAATTATTAATTTCTGAATCTCTTATAATTACTTCATACTGCATGGAATTATTTTGAGATATCACAGGAATATATTTGTAATACAAGAAGCATAAATAATGTTAGGATTACCAAGTAAAACCACCTTTTCTTCAAGGACATGAAAAAAAAAATAAGTAAAATTATTCCTTCAAAAAATGTTTTAAATTTATTATTTTTAGATAAATTATTAAATCTGATTGGGGCAAAATTGTTACCTAATTTTTCTGATGTAAAAAAAAGGATAAATTTAAATTTAAGAATAAATTAATTAGGTAATATTTTAACCAGTAGTATTCCAAGAGTACTTTTTTATTTTGTTTTCTGATAAAAGATACTAGTTCAGCTGCTGTTTTTTCAAGTGTTCCAAAGTTGACATAGAGATAATAATTTTCAAAAATGAAGAGACCTCTCGAAAGTGAAACCTCATACATAATTATATTGCCCATCATACACTGAAGTCACTGCCAGAAAAAGTTGCATTGTTCTTGCCATTTGTATAATGGTTAATAAAAATGAACTCAACAGGTAAATTAATTTAGAAACAACTTTACAGGAAGCAAATGGAACTCAGAAGAATTTAAGACTTCCTCAAGCTCTGTTTCTAGGTTTTTACATTAATTACAAATAAATTTTTAATTAAATTGAGAAAATGAAAACTCAGAATGAATTTTGAATTCATGAATAGCAAAATATTAAAAGTCCACTAATAACCTCTTAAGATTTATATTATATGATTGAGTTGCTTCTAAATGAATCTGAATCAAAATTTAGGAATATGTGGTCAACTATAACGCCAGCTTCCCCTCTACTGATCTTTAGTCATGAAAACACACTGATTAAAACCCTGTTCCTTAGTACTTCCCAATCTACTTAATGGCTAGTTTAATTAACTGCGTGTCTTAACCAAGTATACAAATTAGACAACATGTTGAAATACAAACCAGCCATACAGCAAAGGAAGATGAAATCTTAGTAGAGAAGGAACAATTTAACTAAACATTTTTTAAGTTATGCTGTTTATGAGACTACCCTTTGCAAAAGTTTATCAATTTCAATTAAATCAAAAATTTTCTTACAATTAATAACATTTGCACCATTGTCCACATACAGAACAAAGCAGAATTTGCAGGCATTCAACAGTTATGCTTAAAGAAGACAAGAGGAAAGAAAAGAAACAGCAAAGTTTTACCAAAGATGATACTGTTGATAATTAAAAATACTCAAACTATGGTAGCTTATGACCTCCCTCAATACATTAGCTCTGCTGTTTATGTTAGGAAGAAAAAATATATTTACAGAATTGAAGCAAGAAAACAACTTGAAACCTTACCTGAAAAAGAGTTCTAGTTCATTGATTCTATACTTATTCTCTATGTGCGTGAATATATGGCAAGATACAGTGTCTAATTATACAGGCAAAAGCAGATAAAGCAATTTGGAAATCAATATTGATTTGACCTCCATTTATTGGCTCAAATTTTATAACCAGCCTTTCTGTTCTACTTTCTTATATGTTAGACATTTCTGTGAAAATTTTGCCAATGATTATATAAGCCAAATATGCTTCCAAGCTGTAACTCACACAAAAATAATAAAGACTGGGAATGAACTGACTATATTTCCTACAAAAAAAAAAAAAAAAACCATATACTTATTTTAGATTTGAAAATATTTGGGCAATAGGTTAATTAGATCTCTTTTGAGTGTTTTGTTTGGGATGTGTGTGCATATGAATATGAGTGTATGTCTTTGTGTGTGTCATCAGTTCAACCTACCTTGAAGAAAAAATATGGTAAAGTGAATAAATAAAATAAGACAATGGACAGGATCCTGAGGAGGGCATCAACAAATTTCTACATACGAATATTTTATAGTTATGCTTTGAAATATTTGATTCTCATATTTATTTTAATGGATTCAAAATTGTTGAGCAAAGCAGTGTTCAAAAGTAGCTAGTATGAAAAAAATAATTTTTGTCTTATGTTCCAATTTTTTCCTTTCTCTTGTAATGATAATACAGAGATATTCATCAAATTTTGTACTTTTTATCTGTACCGACTTCAGATAATATATGTGTCACAGCACAAATGTGAGGTATAAGAGAAAACAAAATAAACTTTATAGCGTTCTTGTGGCTTAGTAAGCCTTTAAATGTGAGTATCTATGTCCATGGTAGTATATTCTTACATGTAAATAATAATGTCACTTTTATTTATTTTCCTATAAAATATTAAACTCTACACTAACTGAGTGGACAAATCAGAATCAATCCTTTCAGCTCTCCTAATGATCACTAAGCACCAGGTCTACATTCTTTTCCTTCAAGTGTTATTGTATTTACACTATTTCTCAGTGTCAAAACCTGAACCAATACATTTTGTACCTTTTAATAGCAGACACATATTAAAGGTGAATGTCTCATTAATTGTTCAAAGATTTATATAGTGCATGTATCATCTGTGTTAAAATAATAATTAAAAGTAAAAATACGTATTATTCTCAGTTATTCTTCTCTAAAAAGTAAAATTACCTGAAAATGTTATTTTCTTTATGATAAATATTCAATACATGCTGTATGAATGAATGATGCAATCAGAATTGTTTAATGATGAATAACTGAATAAGCTCATTATAGCATTTTGAAATGGTCAATACAATAGGTCATAATTGATTAGGACTAATACTTTGTTTTAAATGCAACACAAAAATATATGTTGATATGATCAAGGTTTATTCAATATATAAGACTTCAAATGCTATAGGACATTTTTTGTTGTTTTTTTCAAATTATTTTTGTTATTGAGTAGATAGTACAAGTAGAAGCAGAAAATTTAAAATTCAAGGAAATAAAAGTGATAAAAACTATAGGTTTTCCTGGTTAAGAAAGATGAGAGAGAGCTTTTTCAGCTTATTAACTTGGGTTTTTCAACTTGGTTTAATATAATTTACATATTTAATGTCTAGTAATATTTTTACTAAGTAAATTATATAATATATAAAAAAATATATGAAATTAATAAAAGTTTGTTATTTATATATGTAAATACTTTATAAAATGCCATCAATTACATTTATAAAAGTTTGACATTTTAGAAATTTTGCAAATATAAATGTTTTCTTAGATTTCATCAACTGTTTGTATCAATATAACAGTAGTTATAAATGTCAAAAAACATTTAGATAATTCACTTTTTTTTTTTTTTTTTTTTTTTTTTGAGATGGAGTCTCGCTCTGTCACCCAGGCTGGAGTGCAGTGGCCGGATCTCAGCTCACTGCAAGCTCCGCCTCCCGGGTTTACACCATTCTCCTGCGTCAGCCTCCGGAATAGCTGGGACTACAGGTGCCCGCCACTTCGCCCGGCTAGTTTTTTGTATTTTTTTTTTAGTAGAGACGGAGTTTCACCGTGTTAGCCAGGATGGTCTCGATCTCCTGACCTCGTGATCTGTCCGTCTCGGCCTCCCAAAGAGCTGGGATTACAGGCTTGAGCCACCGCGCCCGGCCGATAATTCACATTTTAATGGTAATGTGTATTTAATTTGTATTTAGTAGTTTAGATTCAGTATATTTTTTTCCATAACATGTCTAGATCATTAACAATTGGTAGATTTATTAAGGATTGTAGTTTCCTTCTTTTAGCTTATCTATATTTTGATTATTCAAATCTAAATGATTATGTAGTGTCTGTTTTTTAAAAAGGCAAATCAATCAGTTATTTATTTTTTTAAAAAGGCAAATCAATCAGTCACTGAATTTTAGGATTCCAGGAGAATCCATAAACCATGTCTAGAAGCTGTCTATAACATGTAATAAAATTCACTTCTATATGAATTATTCCATATGTAAATGGAAGTAAATAATTTTGTTTTCACATTCAAACATATATAAAATTTGGGGACATATATTTATCTGCTCATTTTCCTTTACATGATTCAACTAAGATTTTTAAAACACAATAATGTCCTTCTGCATATATTTGTGAAAGTTTCTATATATATAGATGGATGCATAGAAAGAGATTGATAGTCTTGAACCTGGGAGGCGGAGGCTGCAGTGAGCCGAGATCGTGTCATTGCACTCCAGCAAGGGCAACAAGTGAGAAACTCCTTCTCAAAAAATAAATAAAAATAAAATAAAATAAAATAAAATAAAATAAAATAAAATAAAATAAAATAGGATTGAGGTTTCCAGGTAAATCTGTTTATTAGACACTCTATGCAAGGCACTTTAATGGGTGTTCCAGAGATTAGACCACTGGTATAGAATGGAGAGTCTTCATCCTTAAAATCATTTGCAGTTACTCTAGATCATCATGAATATAAAATATTACCATACTTTTTGCCAATCAGATTAACAGTAAAACAATTTTCTAAAGTATTCTTAAGGAAAGTTTTATATTTCTAAGTCAGTAAGCAAGAATATTAATACCAAAATTATTTAGAAATCAACTAAATTTAGCGTACTGTGCCAAAACCCTTTAAAAAATATATAGAAATGAGATCATTTCAAGAGCGTAGTGCTTAAAACTTTAATACTACTTTTAAATTCAGGGATAAATAAATGAATAAATAAGATTTAGCTGTCATGGACAAATTTCCTTTGTCAAATACTGATTTTCCCATGCTGGTAACAGATTAGAAACTTACATGCACAGGTGTTCCATAAGAATAGGGATAACAAATATAATTTTTGCAGTGATTTGTGTGCATTTACACAATTTTGGCCCTATGTGATCTCTGAAACAAATTGTTTTCACCATTCAAAATATGAGAGCCTGAGCTTATTATTCTTTAACGTCTCTTTATTAGTGTTGGCATCAGTGCACCTTAGAGAAATGGCAAAGATACACTGATATCACAGAAAGAAATTTGCCTTTTATTTTCACTCATATTTTGCATGAGAAGGTGATGCTGGCAATACATCGAATAGCTCAGTTTTTGTAATTTATAGGGGCCAAAAAAAATCTTTGCAATTAAATGTTTTAGGAATTTTAACACTTCATTTATCTGTATATTATGTGGCCTAAAAAGAACATTGTAATTAAGATTCTAGTAATTATTATTTTTGTGCTCATTGGAAAGGAACAAGGGAGTGACTGATTTTGGATTTGTTTTTACATTATATATTGCTAATCTGCAGTCTGCTCTCCCTTTTCCTCATCAGGGGTTGAGGTGGGAAAAAAATAAAATTGTTTAATGGCAGGGAAATGATTGAAGCATGTCATAAATATATTAGCATATTATAGCAACTTTTGAAAAAGCATTTTAGGGAGCAGAAATGTAAGTAAAAATATAAAATAATATCTTTATAAAATATATCATACAGAAGCAGTATTTTTGATGAATTGCATTTTAAGTTCATGTATACTACATTGATATATAGTAGATTTATATATGGTAGATATTCAATAAGCATATATTGGATTTATATTCATTTTTAGTTACAAGAGGAATTAGTCTAATTTTCTTGTGTTTTTATGAGAAAGCACTGTACTCAAATTTGGGGCACCCCGTTTTAAAAAGTGAACAATTGTTCCCATTGAACATAAGCTTTTGATGACCTCCATTAGTTTTACAGGATATATTTTAGTAGATTCTGAGCAGTCATATAGAAAATCTGAGGAAATTACATATGATGGAGTTTGCCTAAATACTAGATGCTAGAGCTGAAAATACAGCACTCAGAAATAGAAAAGAAAAATTGCCACATTTATTAAATGCTAAATAAATTAGAAAATTTTAAAAAATTAATATACATTAAAAGATCTACAACAAGCCCCCTTATCTGTGATTTTGCTTTCCACAGTTTCAATTACCAGCAGTCAATCTCGGTTCGAAAATATCAAGTGAAAAATTCCAGAAACAAACAATTCATAAGTTGTAAATTTCATACTGTTCTGAGTAGTGTGATGAAAGTTTGAGCTCTCTGCCCTGGCTCCACTGGGAATTAAACCATTCCCTTGTTCATGGTATCCACACTGTGTACCCTATCTGCTTATTAGTCATTTAGTAACCACCTGGGTTATCAGCTCTAAAAAACAAAGTATATACCTAGATGGTTTGGTAACCTTCATGGCTTCATCAATACACAGATAAATGAAGTGTTAAAATTCCTGAAACATTTCAATACCAGGGGTATTGAAACGTATCCCCCTCAGATAAGAAGGAGAGGGAAAACTGTTCTCTCTTTTTGAAGAAGACTTAATTCAGCATCTCTGATTTATAAGAAACAGTCTACGCGGTCAGCTTCTAAAATTTATACTTCTGATAGTTCTACATTAAAAAGCATTGCAGCTAATGCTCAGCTATGCTTGGATGTCCGAATTGATTGGTTTTACTGAAAGGGTAAATACTCTGTGCTACAAAACTCACCATTCTACTTCCTACCATTTTTTTCTCAACATGCCAACCATTTAAGTGATCCCTTTAAATGTAAACAAGGTGCCACTTCTCTGTTAAAAATTCCTCAATGGTCCGTTTTACTAAAAATAAAACAGGAAAATCCACCCTCTGGCTTCTGAGGGTCACAAGATTTTTACCCTCTCCTCATCACTCTGATCTCATCTTCTTCTACCTGTCCCTCCTCCTTCTACTCTACCGTTTGTTCTGTATGAAATCTCCCTGCCCTAATGTGACTGTGTCTTTTGTTTGGATTTTCTCTCCCTCTTCTTTCCTCAGAGTTAATTCATTTACTTCTAAGACTTGATCAAATGTTTCCTGGTACATCCTACCATGACAACGATATTGAATCCTACTGCTGCTGCAACCCCACCACTCCTCTTCTTGGCCAACGGCTTCTGACTTTCTTTGTCCTTGTCATGCTCTTTCCTTTTTATAGTATTTATCATCTTTTACTATTCTATATAGCTTAATTTTTATAACTATAGTTTATTGGCTATTTGACTTCTTCCACTCATGGTTTGTAAGCTCCATAAGGGTTTATTTATTTATTTATTTTGTCACAGATACATCTCAAGAGCCCAGAACAGTGTGTGGCATACAATAGGCACTCTATAAATTCACTTATTCAGCTAATAGTACTGAGCCACTGCTAAGTGTCAGGCACTCATCTAAGGTTATGCCAGTGAGCAAAACAGGGTAAAACTCTCTACTCTAATAAACCTGCTAGTCTACGCAGGTGGAGACAACAATAAACAACCTAAGTAGGGCAGAGTTTATGTGTGGTTTCTGGTAGAAAGGTAGATATCATGAGAGTGCTGTAGATTGAATAGTTATTGAATAATGAATACATAAAAAAATGAAATAACAATCAGGCCTAATTTCTTGATATGAATCCTTGGGAATGTATTCACAGATACATTTTCTTTAGTAAGATTAATAAAAACAAGAAAATCACAACATAACACAAGATAATGTGTTGAAAAAAATTAAAAAAAAAAAAACAAAAGCTAAGTGATTTCTTTCTTGAAATGGTTCAGTGTTAGACTCTAAAAACAGGTCTTATTTTCTGAATGTAATCTGATAAAAATAGAAATTCACATTCTATGAGACATAGCTGACATTTCAAATAAAAATGGATAAACTTTGTTTTCATTTTCCTAATGACAAAGAATAAATGTGAAATATATTTATTTTAAGGAAATAAAAATATGATAACATTAACCAATTAAACATGAAAGGGCCATATAAATAGTAAAATTGCAATTAATAAAATAGTTTCATTAGAAACCTTAGGTACAAAGGAGTCTAGGAAGAGTAGTTTCTATACTTTCCAGCCTTTGAAGAAAAAGAAGGCAAACTGGAAAGAACCTGGGACAGATATTCAGCTATTTAACCAAACATATTCACCATAAATCACAAAGACTGTGCTTTAGAAATGTTACTTTTGGAGATCATACTGTTAGTACCTACATATAGACATTTGTGTTGCTATATTTTATTTGATATTTTTGATTATATGTGAGCCAGATTTGACTTCCACCAAATAGAGAAGTCTCATGGCACAAACTGATTTTAATGTATGTATTTTCCTTGTGAACATTGTAGCATACATAAATTACAGGGAAAAGGAACTACAGAAGGAAGATATAAAGTATCAATCAGGATGAAATCTTCACATGAAAACTAGAATAATAACCACTGATATAAATGTATCATGGAATCTTCTTTTGCACTAAGGTGGTTTTATGCTCTCTTTATGTTTGTTTAAGGATAGAAAATACATGAAAGTTCATATTCTCCAGTTGCAATTACTTACCTAAGAGATACTGAATTGGAAGAAGAAACTACTGGCATACGCTATACATAATGTATATAATTAGAGCAAAATTGCCATTCTCAAGCTATTGAGCTAATTTATTTTTTATAAAAATATAATTTAGAGACAACTGGTGGTAGGCAGAATAATGGCTTTCAAAGGTAGCCATATCCTAATCCCTGGAAACTGTGAATGTATTACCTTACATGGCAAAAGGGACTTTGCAAGTGTGATTAAGGTTAAGAGTCTTGAGATGGGAAGACTCCTGGATTATTTGGGTGAGCCTTACCTAATCACATTATTTAATAAAAGAAGACATTTCCTGACTCAATTTACAGAGAAGTGCAACATAGCTCGTTTTGAAGATGTAGGAAGGAGGTCACTAGACAAGGAATGTGGACAGCCTGTAGAAGGTGCAAAATCTAGTGAAATTGATTCTCTATTTGAGCCTCCAGAAAGAAATGAAATCCTGCTGACACTTTGGTTTAAACCTAGTTGATCTATGGCAAACTTCTAACCTACAAAACTGTAAGATACTGGATTGGTGTTGGTTTAAGCCACTAACTTTTTGGTAATTTGTTACAGCAGCAATCAAAAGTTAACACACAACTACAATCATAATTTTTGCTTGTCTGTTTGTTACGTTTTTCCAGTTTAGTATGCATAAACCAGACAGATGCAAGAATCAGGTGACGATGTGGGTTACATTTAAAAGTGGTCTTCAACTTTTTATTATATACAAACACAACACTGTTACAAAGTTGTATAATTTTTTGTCTTAACTAACGTTACATTTTTTAGTTGTTTATATGTTTAACTTTGAATTTGCACCTAAATGAATTGAACTAAAACATGCAGACTGAAATGGAAAAACGTATGACATACCAGGCATTTCCAGTATGAGCAAATCGTATTTTTGGGATGAATAAATTTTTCTAATTAGAGAAGCTTAAAATGTTAAATTACGATCTTTTAAAAATACCCATTTTCTTATAGAACATTTCTAAAAGCAATGGCAGATTTTCTACGTCCTCAGGGTGTACTGAATAAAATTTCATATTTTTCTAAATATAAACAATTGTTTTTGATAAATATTCAGGGCTGTTCTCTCTAGTGAACTGCACTCAATAACCCCAAACTTTGTGTTTTCTGATTGTTGGGTTTTCATTGTTCATTTTTAGTGATTCCATTTCATAAACTGACATTTTATAGAGCTGAATGAAGAAAACGAAATGCCAGTAAGTCATGGCAGTGATCTTGGTTCTTAAAATGTTTTATATTGTAATGCCATTTGGTATTAGGGCAGTTTTGCTTCTCCTCTATTATGAGCATGAGTTTCAGTTTAGATGGAGAAAAAATATTTCTTATTGTTTGTTTTCCAAGCTGTAATTTGCATTAAGTAGCTGAAGATTCTGTAAGTCTGATACTTGCAAAATGGATATGCTACTATTCATCAAAAGATGTTGTCACTATATATAATAATAAACTCATCAATCAATCAAGACCACTTTCGCTACCTGAATTGCCTAAGACATTACATTGTGTGTGTGTGTGTGTACATATGTGCATCTTTTTGCCTGCTCATTTCAAGAATCATTTACAAAATGCAAAACTTACAAAATATCTAATACAATCAATAAGACTATACAAATACATGGTACATACATTCTGATCATAAATTCTGAGTGTGAAGAGAAGAATTGAGACATATTTCAGAGATGTCTTTTTGAATAACTTCAGTTTGAATAATTACTTAAATATACAGAAAGATATGTTGCTCCCATTTTTGAAAAATGGTTAAGTATACATGACATAAATTTTACCATTTTGTTTATGGTTAACCATCTTAAGATGTACAGTTCTGCGGCACTAGGTATATTAACATTGGTGTACAATCATTATCACCATTCACTTCTAGAATGTTTTCATCTATTTCAGCTGAAACTCTGTATTGGTTAATGCTTTCTATACTCGCCTCTTCCAAAAGCCCTTGGCAACCATCATTCTACTTTCTGTTTCTATGAATTTAGGACGACTCTAGTTATCTCATATAAGTGGAATAATATAATATCTGCCTTTTTCTGATTACCTTATTTTGCTTAGCACAATGATTTGAAGTTAATCCATGTTATAACATGTTTCAGAATTTTCTTCCTTTATAGGGGTGACTAATATTCTATTGTACGTGTGTATATGTATATATGAATGCATATAGGTAAGTGTAATACACACATACACATACATACACACATATATACACCACATTTTGTGTATCCATTCATCTGTTGATGAGCACGGAACACTTGGGTTGCTCCTACCTTTTGGCTGGTAATATGTTGATATGAATATAAAGCTGTTTGTAATCAATTCACTTCTTCTTTCTGGGCTCGTAGTTGATTTGCATGTATCAGTTTTTTGTAGTTATGTGTGATATAACATTCTTTTCTCCTTATTATGATAGTTAAGAGGCATCATGGACATATGATATCTATGCCAGCCTTTGCTCCCTAGGATTAGTATGACCCCTTTGCTAATGTTAATCATGTCGAGTAAAGAAAATGAACAACTGTTTTAATCAAACTGAAAGTGGTTGAATGTCAATGAAGTACATCCTACATTAACCTAGCTAATGCAGAATTTTGTGTCTAGAATTGATGTGCTACCATAACCTAAATGTGTGACCTAAAATATGAGGCAAAGTGGCCAGTTGGTGACCGGAGAAGAGATTACCATAGACTGGAAAAATGGCTACCATGTTAGATAATAAGACAATATTTGGTGAAATGAGGGCTTGCAGTCACTTGAATAAATAAATTTCCAGCTCTGGAGGTCAAGTTCAGAAACAATGATGATGCTGTTTGATGAAAGCAATTAATGCTTTTGTAATACTGGTAAAAATATGGACTCAGAAAATAACTGTTCAGTTTGCAAATAAGAAGTAAAAGGAATAAACCATATTTACAGATTTAGGAACATGTAGGATTAAAAGGACACAAAATTACAAGGTATTTATATAACAATATTATACAAGGTATAATATAAGAGTATTAATTTCTAGAAATTACAGGGAGATGAGTTAATGGAAATACTACTTTTAACCAAATAATATAGCTTATATTTAGTCAGCCACTAGTATTTTAATGAATCACCTTACATGAAGAAATCTTCAGTTTCCTGTTTAAATGGTGAAGGAAAGAAAATAAAGATATCTCCTTCATTGAAGAATTTAAAATCTTAGAGATAAATATAGTTAAAATTTATTTTTATGTAGTTACTTTTGTTATAGAGGGATTTTATCAATTGCTACAGCAAATAACTAGATCTAGTAATAGATTTTCAGTTAACAAGTTTGAATGATTCTTAGCGAAGTGTATCATTTCTTCATAGAGCTTCTTGTTAAACTTTGAAGTTATTGCTGTTCTTTTCATCAATATTTTTATTAACCTTTCTCACTTAAATAATTACTTACCTATTATGTTTTCTGTGATTTTATAATGCTAAATATCAGCATTGCAGATGTATTATGGAATGCAAATTTAAAGTTACTGTAATCTTTTAAATAGTAATAGAAGATCGGAAGTCTTTAAAAAAGACGGAAAATTGAAGCTGTGATTTGAATTTCCATTAAGCATTTATATCTTTATGAAGTAGGGTTGTTATTGAATGCATGAATATGCATAAAATCTATAGTAAGAAGCAAAAATGGTTAGAATATACAGTTACACATATATAGAAAATATTCTATGTATGTATAAATGTTCCTTGAAAGTGAAACACAGAAAAACAAAGGGTTTGAAAAGTCCTAAATATAATAAGAGTTTCCATATTGGATTTTTATTAAAAAAAAAAAAAAATGTTTCCAACTCTTCTAATTAAAAAGAAACATTTGCTTTAACATAAAGTGAGTTCAGATAAAATACTAAAAATACATTCAGAGGGATGTTTGCAAAAAATATATCTGGAAAAGAAATATCTTTGCTTTATGATTATTTCTTCTCTCTCTTTGTACTTTGACAAGTTCTAAACGATTTTCTTTGACCTTAAGAGATTTCATTCACACAGATAGGGTAATTTTTTCTACAATGTGCATGGAATGATTTAGTTATACATATTTGGATCAACATGAACATCCCCAGTGAAACAGATTAATGTGTGTAGTTGAGAAAAATTGTTTTTCTAAGTACAGCTGATTTTTGTAGTTTTGTAGAATTTAATAATCTTATAAGAGGTCATAAGGCCAGAAGCATGGAATAATTCCTCCAAACGCAGACAGAAAACCATGACTGAAAAGATAACATTTTTCAAATACAACAATATAACGTGCTTGATGTTGAGAATAAAGGGAGTGGGCATGTCTAAACTCTGTGATCAAGTACATAAAATCAGACAAACAACATCGAACCCATACTTGAAATAACCTAGCATGTACAAAATTGGTGTTGATAATATAAATTTGGTCTATATATTCTCAATTAAGCTGGTGCTTACGGAAATTGTTCTAAAAAATAAAATTAATAAAAAGCTATCTCACAGTCATTTTCCACTATTAAGACATGCAAATAATTTTAACACATATATTCACACATTAAAAATTAAAAGTAGACAAATATCTAGTAAAATAATTATTTATTAAACATATACTATGTGTGCTATTTAAAAAAAATTTTTGAGTGAATTTAAAAATCAACACCTGAATTATGCCCTTGTAAATTCTATTTAAATCCTAATATCTTAAGGAGGAAAATCAGTACGGTCTTTAGCAACCTGAAGGGCCAGTCGCTCCAACCAATCAGGTTAGACTCTGACTCACGTAACACAGCCATTGGCTGTAACAACCAGTATAAGCCAACTTGTAAGTAACCCTGCATATATGTTGACTGTGCACACTTAAATAAAAAGACTCAAAACTTAAAACCAGATATCTATCTGAGAAAAAAATTCCAATAAATGAAATGAATATATCTGTATATTTAAAATGAGAGGAAATAGGCTGGCTCGTTAGGTTGTTTTATTTATAGTTGTATTTTGTAGGTCCATAAACAATTTATCTTTCTCTCTTTTTTTTTTTTTTTTTTTTTTTTTTTTTGTCCAAATAGGACCCTGGAAGCAGAATTCACACTATTAAATTTATGAAAGTCTGAAACATGCACAAGAATGTTGATTTCATCATTTACAATTGGAGACATTTTATTTTAACTAGTCTATTTGTATCTGTAATCCAATATTTCTGTTCCATGTACTAAGATTTTTGAAAAATCAAAATAGTAAATAAATAACTAAATGCAATTCACTACATAAAGTGGGAGAATCAGGACACAGAAAGGAATTACGTTTGAGAAATGTATTATAAAGACTGTGGAAATGAGAACTTAAGTAGCCATAGCCTGAAAAGGAACATTCTTCTTTAGAAACGAATACATAAAGAAAAAAAAAAAAAAGCTGTCAAATAAATGTGGCTTAGAATCAAAGAAAATATAATAAATAATGGCAAATGTTATTTTTATATTTTATTTTATTCTTTATGTAAAATATGATCATAGTATCAAAAAAAAAAAAGAAAAAAAAAGACTCTTTCAGGCATACGCCAATACCCAAGTATAGTTTAGAGTTGATTTACTGTAGTACCTTCAAGTGAAATCTTGCTGAGAATGCACCCTAATTTTTAAGATACTTGTGAAGTGCCCTTGCTTCATAAACATTCATTTATTCACAAGTAACACTGCAGACATCCAATCTCATGTGTTATTTTATTGGTGACATTCTCTGAAGGTGACTAAAAATATTTCTGAACTTGTAGACTGCTTTATTTTAGACAGCTATGTACTGTCTAAAATGTACACATAGTCAGGAAAACTAATAGATTAGGTCAGGCTTTGAGAGAAAAATATTATATTATGTACCAAAAATAGAAATGAAAATTTGTGCCTTCAAGCATACCAGTTTCTTATAGTAACATAAAAGAAAATGCGTACCTGTAAGTACACCAGTTCCTTAGCCTTGTGAAACTAGGCCGCATAAAACTTAGAAACTAGGCCTCATAAAAAAAGAACTTAAAAAAATTAACACCAGGTGGCTCTGGATAGGGTCCCACCCTGCCTCGATAGGGTCCCACCCTGATAGGGTCCCACCCTGCCAATTCCGGGAAACAACCTCATGGGGTCCCACCCTGCCAATTCCGGGGGTCCCACCCTGCCTCGAAGTTCCCGGAATCAACAACTCCAGGAAAAAAAACCTCATAAGGTCCTGCTCTAACCAATTAGAACAAGACACCTTGCTCAGGCCATAGACAGACCCAATTACCACGCGCCTAAAGCTTTGTTTGAATTTCGCGCCCTAAGCTGTGTTTGAACTTGTGTTTGCCTATATAAACAGCCTGTAACAAGCAGTCGGGGTCCCAGGGCCAACTTAGAGCTTGGGACCCTAGCGCGCTAGTAATAAATAACTCTCTGCTGTGAATCTCGTGTCGGTGATCCTTCGCGGTGACCCCTGCCCAGGAGGGAATCGACAGTTCGGTTCCAACACTTGTACTTCAAAGTTGTTATTTTCCAATGAAGAAACTGAGTCTTCAAATTGCATAAGGGGCCAGGCACAGTGGCTCACATCTGTAGTCCCAGCACTTTGGGAGGCCGAAGCTGGTGGATCATCTGAAGTCAGGAGGTCAAGACCAGCCTGGCCAACAGGGCAAAACACAACCTCTACTAAAAGTACAAAAGTTAGCCGGGTGTAGTGGTGTGCACCTGTAATGCCAGCTACTTGGGAGACTGAGACAGGAGAATCGCTTGAATACAGGAAGTGGATGTTTCAGGGAGTTGAGATTGCTCCACTGCACTTCAGCCTGAGCAACAAAGTAAGACTCTGTCTAAAAAAAAAAAAAAAATTGCTTAAGGAAACATAGCACAGATTTTGCATTGTTGAGACATCAGTCTACTCATATCTTCAGACATTTAAGTTCACTCTCTGTTGCACTATTTGGTGTAAAATTTTGGAAGCAGTTTCCATACTTGCTGCTACCCAAGTGCAACATCAAAAAGCCAACCAGGGCCTGGGCTGTCTTTAAAATATGCCTTACTTACGGCAGCTCTCCGTATTCTCTCCAGAGCACACCATAACCTATCTAGCCTATTCGTCCACAACCTTTTGTTCAAATGTTTGAGGTCCTACTGTGCCTTTTTCCTCATTTCCCTTGCCTTTTCTAAGGTGTTTAGGCTCACCTTCTCTTTCCTGTTACAATTTCCCTTTAGCCTTTGTGAAATTTCCAGCTTTTCATAGACTTGTTTCCTTTTGTCCACTATCCATGTGTGTGTATATATATACACATGAACTCAGAAGTGTCCTCACATGTCTTCATATATATATATATATAAAAAATATACACACACAAACATACATGAAATTTAAATATATATAGGCATGGGTGTGTTTGTGTGTGTATTTAAATTTTGCATTTGGAATTTCTTTCCAAGGAATTTATATATATATGAATTTATAGATTACTCACAATAAAAAAGTTCAACTGTATCATTTACTGAAGTCTTTTGCAAAAAAATTCTGTTTTATAATAATTTTATACATATTTGAAATTTAACATATTGAAATGTATCCTTTTAATCTTCTAATACAGTTGATATTGTTCCTCTCTTAACAAAATACTGCAGTCACTGAGAGCCTTCCTAAAAAATTATATGTGGATTGTGTTGTATATCTTGAAAAGTTGGAAAATGGTTAAGGTAAGTAGTTTAACTAAAGTTTGAAATTTAGATTCTCTTGGTATTTTTTCTATGGTAATGTCTCAGTTTGTCATCATAGGCGAATAACCAAGTATAATTATTAATTTTAAGATTTATATATCATATTTGTTTAGTAAGCTACAAGCTTTTCATGGAAGGCTCAGTTGATGTTTTGACGGCTGAATTAACAAAACTTATTTTCATTTATACACATATTTATTCCTATAAGAATTATGTTAAAACTTACTGTTTCTCCAATGAATCAGAAGACTTTTCTTCACAGGTGAACTTACCTTGTGAATTGCTGTTTTCTTTATCATTCAATTAATACACCTTTGTGGGTTGATCTCTTCATTCCAACTTTTTTGAAGTCTTGATACCCAAATGATTCTCTGTTCCCTTAGTCATGTAGATTGTATCATAATTGTTTCAATAGCTCAAAAGACTCTCATTTCTATGGAGCTATTATTTCTTTTCATTATTGTTGATTGCTATCCACACACTGATTGACTAGAAAAAAAAATCTTTTTCTAGGGAAGTTTGCATATTCTAACAGCAGTTGAACAGCTGTCTTAGGAAGTAATGTTTCTGTATTTCACAGCTTGCAGCCACACTATTAATACCATTTTACTTCTCTAATGGAGGTAATTCTTAAACACCACAAATCCTAATTATTTGAACAGCAGTGGGTCTTAATTCATAACCACTCCTTCTGGGGAAAAAAAAAAAAAAAAAAAAAAGCTTTTTAGCTTGGCATAGAATGCTTGTGATGGGCCCTCCCCTTTATCTGATGATGAACATCATTTCCGGAAATACTGCTCCCTCCCAGGTGATAATTATCCCTGCGGGCACCCTAGCAGCATTGCTGCTGCTGCATGGTGGTGCAGTTAGCAAACTCCAACTCTTCAGCGTCTTTCCTCTAACCCCATGTTCAAATATTCCCAAATTATCTCATCATTACTTTATTTGGGAGAGGAGATTAAGAGTCTATGCTTATCTTTTTAAACTTTCTGTTCTAAAAGGAAATATCCTACTGGCATGATGTACTTCCATTTCTTTTCCAGCAATTGTAGCTCTGAAAAGAAGTGATCCTATTGCTCTATTTAAATGGTTATACTTTAAAAGAGTTCTAAAAAAAGTCTACAAATAGAAACAGAATTACTAGTAAATATTAGGTATAATACTTCTGTTTACCAGTATAGTTTTTCCCTTTTATGCACCTCATTCCAAACAGTTCAGTATTCTAGTACTGGATACATACCTCTATCTAACAATGACTGCACTGTGAGTGTGTGAGTCTGTGTGCATGTGTGTGTGCCTGGTAAATTGTCATCAATAAATGGTCAAGGACTTAAAATAAGTGTCATTTATTTATTATACATTTATTATAAGTTATAGGTAGGGTACATAATAATTATCACTACCTCTTAACTAACAGAATGTAGGAACATATTAACTATTCATATCAAATGAATAAGTTAATACATAAAAGTATATGAATAAAGAGTATTATCAATCAAAATACTAGGTTGGTGCAAAAGTGATTGTGGTTTCTGGCATACTTTTAATGGGAAAACCACAATTACTTTTGCACCAACTTAAACTATCGTATTCCATCTATCTATGTATCTAATATCCATCTATTTACTCTTTCTACATGTTTACATATTTATATATAAATATGCATGTGAGCGTGTGTGTTGTGTGAGTGTGTGTGAGTGTGTAGAGCATTTAAACATTTACAGTCAAGAATTTTGATAAATTAGAATTCTAAAAACTATGTGTTTTCCTGATTGGATCTTTACTGTTTTCTGAAGTAAATTGAAAAAGAAAAAAGGAGACTTAAGAGACACACAGTGGTATTCAAACATCACATATTGAATCAACAAATATTGAATGACTTTCTATTGCATAGGAGGATCAATATGCAAGGGTCTGTCAAGGTAGCAAAATGTATTAGAAAGACCTCCGATGCCGGATTCAGGAACCAAAATTTCTATTTCTGAATCTGTTGTGACTAACTATGTGAAAATAGGACATTTGCTTTTCATGCCCTTATTTTCTCTATATTTTTAGTAAAGGAATTGTGTTCTAAATTGCCACCCATACTCTAAATCCACAGAAGGCAAGCTGCAAGGTCAGTATTATCAGAAGCAATCCTGAATTGATTGTCCTCTTCTTCGGTGCCAGAACAGATAAAAAGATGTATTTCTTTATTACCAAGAAGTCTTTGCACTCTATGTTCCTCTAACACCAGTGGCATCCCAGTTGCCACACAGCCACTAATAATTAGCTCCTTGATTCATTATAGCCATGAGTTAATAAAAGGATTTGTAGGAAGGGATAAGAAGGTATTTCACAAGTAGTTAAAGGTTTATTGAAGCTCACACTGTGCCAATTACAGCTAATAACTTGTCCATTTAAGAAAGGTGTGAATGCAACCCTCTATTCAGTGATTATTTACTAGGACAGTATGATTAGACTGACTTTTCAAATTACTTATGTAACTTACAATCTCTAATCACATTTTCATGTTTGTATTCCTTGAAATCTGACATACATTTGATTATCCTGACATCATTTCTTCATCTTCAAGACCTCAAATAATACTCAGGGCAGGTTTCTGGGATGTGCGAAGGATTGATATATTATCACTCTTTCTAAGTGTGCTTTATCCACTGTTAGTGTATATGATTATTTGACGATTTCAATACGTGTTCTCTGAATATGACCTTATAATACATTTTTAGAGTATCCACCCTACAGTCCAGTTTTTAGAATGATCTCTTTTGTTATTATGTGTGTTTCATTCATGTTTTTGCTATTAAAATGTATAGTGGTGATTATATATTCAAGAATATGACATTAATGAAACAGTGGTCATCATGAGGAAGAGGGTGAAGAAACATAGGTCCAAGAATGAAAAATAGCAGATGTACAGGATGAACAAGTCTAGAACTCTAATGTACAACAGGAGGAATAAAGTTAACAAAACTGTATTTTATTAGGTCATTTTTGTTAAATAAGTAGATTTTAGCTGCTCTTGTCATCTATCACATCTGAGATGATAGACATATTAATCTGCTTCATTATAATAGCCATTTTAATATCTATGTATTCCAAGACCTCAAATACATACAACAACATTTATTTTTAAAAAGTAACATTTCAAAATTAATGGAAATTCTTCAATAAAAGATGATGCTAAGTCATTTATATCATACATATCTTATATAAGCTATATATGTCTGTGTGTATGGATATAGATATATATTCTAAGTCTCATAATAAAAGGCCAATATTGGATTATAATAAAAACCAAGGAAATAATGAATATTTAATAGATAAATATATCTCCAGAGAAATACTACTAGTCAAGCACAATGAACAGTTGGGCTTGGTCAAAGTAGCATCCAGTCTGAGTTTAAACTTTCAAATTAAGGGATAAAATGTTTATTTTTACTTTATTTTATTTATGTTTTGAGACGGAGTCTCTCTCTGTCGCCCAGGCTGGAGTGCACTGGCGCAATCTCCTCTCACTGCAAGCTCCACCTCCCGGGTTCACGCCATTCCCCTGCCTCAACCTTCCGAGTAGCTGGGACTACAGGCGCCCGCCACCACACTCAGCTAATTTTTGTATTTTTAGTAGAGATATGGTTTCACCGTGTTAGGCAGGATGGTCTCGATTTCCTGACCTCGTGATCTGCCCGCCTCGGCCTCCCAAAGTTCTGGGATTACAGGCGTGAGCCACGACACCGGGCTAAAATGTTTATTACATAGGCTTATTGCTCTACTATACATACACACAATAAATTTGCAATTATTCTTTCCAAAATTATAGTCACTAAATCGTAATGGGAGAATAGCTGAGGAACCATTACATTTGAAGCAGAAATACTCTTTCTAGCAAATAAAATAAAGATTCTAGATTTGGTTCAAGTCATCAAAGTGTCTTTTGAATGGTTTCATTTCACCACACAGGATGAGTAAGGGAGAAAATAAATGAAGTGAATTCAAATTTACCAGGCTCAGGTTATTTAAAAAAATTTTTTTTAAGCAATATACTCCTAGTCAGCTAGAAACAAGGCATTTTATCCGTACAATCTCAGGTTAAATCTATATGGAATTTGTTGTATTTTACAGTCTACAACTCAAAGGCAGTGCAAAGTGTAGTAAGTGTATTTTCTTATGAGAAAATCCATATATTCTATTCTCAAATTGAAATATAATTACAAATACCAAAAGGGTTTTTTTTTGTTTGTTTTAATTTTACTTGTTCCTCATTGTTGAACATATAACCACCCTTGGGGTTCTTCCCGACTGCTGCACAAATAAAGACTATGGCATTGCGTTAAAGACAGTGTTTAACTGATGCAAGGCTAGCCATGTCACCTGGGAGACAGCATCATTAGTCAAATCAATTTCATCGAAGCTGGTAGGCTAGGGGTTTCTCAAAGTCAGTTTGGGGAAGGGGTGGGGATGGCTAGGAAATGGGTGCTTGCCGCTGATTTGTTGGAGTGCAATCAAAGGGGTGTGAGAAATGGTCCTCTTGTGTGCAGAATCATTTCTGGGTGGGGCCAGATGAGCCATTGGTTCCAATGGATTCTAGAGCTATGGGTGTCAGACATGTCAACAACTATGAAAAGATTCCTTTATAAGCCAATGTACGATAGTGACACTATCTGCAGGACCTCCAGAATAATGACTGGCAATCCTTTATGCCTACTGTACATAACAGAATTCAGGGTACTCCCCTCCCCCTAGCCTGGTGGTCTCTCATTAGCTTTACAAAGGTTGTGGCTTTTTAGGGAACAGCTATTATCATTTAAACTATAACCTAAATGTCTTCCAAAGTTATCTTGGCCTAAGCCTAGGAATAATTAAAACAGCATTGAAGCTAAAGGGAAGAGAGAGAAGTTGGCTAGATCAGATCTTTCCCATTGCCATAATTTTCTCACTGATACATTTTTGCAAAGGCAGTTTCAACCATGACAATCGTATAAAGGCAAATTCAAGTTTAAAGATTTCTGTTTCAATAAAAATGTATTTTCAAAAGTAGATCTTTGAGCCCTATTTGATTTTAATTAAATATTCCAACAAAAAATGTTAGACATCTTACCATTGGACCTTTCCATAGTAAGAACTAATTCATGATTTTGTTAACTTACCCAATCTCCTTTTTTCTTTGTCATGTGAACACTTAAAGATCAATTGTATTTTCAAACATTTCAATAGATTCTCTTCTCTGAATAGTCAGAGTATTCTATTTTAAATTTAGTCGGGAATGACAAAAAAATGAAATTTGCTGATTAAGTACCTGAACACACAACAGTTAAAGGAAAAAAAAAAAAAAAACTAGAAACCAAAGCATAATTGAAATGCAATAACATGAGCTTTTGTACATACAATTTTATAATTCTTTCATATTAGTAACAGGATCAAAACTGGAACTGCCTTAGGAAAGTAGAATCTATAAATTTAAAAAATTCAATTATGATTTCAAGTCACAGGAAAGGCAGACTGTTCCTCAAGAAGAACTAGGAACAAAGGCTTGAGAACCAAAAGAATGTTTTCGTCATTTCTTCTGTCTGGTTTTGTTTTCTCAGTGCCTTCCTTTGAGTCATGAAAGTCAGGATTTCGCAACAAGAGGGAAGTTTGACTTCAAATAGCTCCTCTTGCCTCTGAAGAATGATTTGTTAACCATTTTAATTAAAAAAAAAAAAAAAAAGTTGTGGAAAAGACATTGATTGTTCCAAAATTGTACCTCTGGACTATAGCAGTGCAGGGATAGAAAGCATGACTTTCCATGCTTTGAATAGAAGTCTACTCATAGATAAAACATATGTGGCCAATAGCAGTTTTTATAACAAGAATGGGGGAGAGGAAGGGCCTTCAGAATGAATACAATAGATGTGTGCTATAGTTACTGTTGTATTTAAAGTATTTGAGAGGATTAGATATCCCCCAAGGTAAAATAAGTTAAAAGCATTAAAAAAAAAAAAAAAAAAAAAAGAGCATTTTAGAGGTAAACAAGAGTTCAAATGATAACTAGCTGTCTAAAAGACCTGAGGCAATTCAGGGATCCTCTTCCCCATCCCCTACACAGACAGAGTCTCGCCAGGCTGGAGTTCAGTGACCCCATCTCAGCTCACTGCAACCTCTGCCTCCCAGGTTCAAGCGATTCTCCTGCCTCAGCCTCCCAAGTAGCTGGGACTACAGGTGCCCACCACCGTGCCCGGCTAATTTTTTTTTTGTATTTTTAGTAGACACGGGGTTTCAGCATGTTGGCCAGGATGGTCTCGATCACCTGACCTCGTGATCTGCCAGCCTCAGTCTCCCAAAGTGCTGGGATTAAAGCATGAGCCACCACGCCTGGCCAATTTAGGGATAACCTTTGTTTCTTTGTATGTAAAGTGAACCATAATGCCACCATAAGCTTATTCGTGAAAGGAGTATGGAAAAAAAAAAAAAAAAAAAAAAAAACTGAGTGACACAAACCAATAACATCTTGAGTTCTCACACATTTGGAGGCAAATAGAAATTTTTATGAAGTTTGCTTTGCTTAATTAGCTAACTAATGACTTAAACCTTTAGAACTATGCTGAATTCTTTCCATTATGCCAGAAAGAAAAAAATATATATATCTGAAAATCACTGACTTGGCAATTAAAAAATGACTTTTGGAGTTGACACCTGACTTTTCTTCCTGCCCATGGCTTATTGGACAGAACTAGTAACTTGGTCCCACTCAATTACAAGTGGATCTGGAAATATAATTCCTCTTATTCCCAGATTTGGGACTACTGAATGGTGAACAGAATAACGGCTTTAACACTCCACATCTCTTTTCACCAAATACTTGGTTCTCACTTTACTCCATGTAACAAAAGGCAAGTAGCTCTTTCCAGTGGAGGCATCGTGGAATCCCCACCTGCTCCTGGCATCATGCATGATGTCGTCCAAGATACATGTTGCGTTTCTTGATGTCTCAATCAGAATATTGTTTATATTAGCCATTATATTATATTATATTATATATATTATTTATATAGTTTTTCTTGATGCAAACATTCATAAATTAAATAGAAATTATGCAACATACCCAGGGAACTGTGTAATCTCAGCAAAGACTCCCATTCAGAAAGAAAGAAAAAATACAGACAGATCTGTGTGTCAATTCTGAAATCCACATGGATAGCTAGTGTGAGGAGATGTTCAGTCCATTTTTCTCTGTGATTCTTCTTTCCGTTCTCTGGGTAACTCTTTCCCCTCCATTTTTCTACCAATTCTCAGGTAAAGGCCCAAAGGAAATCATAACCTTTTTGGAAACCTAGCAGTTTTTTCTTAACTTGCTTCCCGCCCTTAGAAGATTGGGGATGTTGAAAAATAGAGTTGTCTTATTCCTGGTCTTGGTATTTCTGGTACTTCTGTATATTCTTGTCTTAAACATTCACAGATTTTTTTTTTCAGTCTAAGCCATAGTTGTATCTTTAAAATATAGTAGGCTTCCTATCAATATGATTCAATCAGCCACAAGTACTGATCGCTTCATCCACATTTCATTTCTATGCACACTTCTTAGATTTGCTTCTTTGCTTTTTTGACTCTGTCTGCTTTGCTCTCTTGTCTTAATTATTTGTATTTTAAACATGTCAGGTTTCTCTGGAGACACCTACTTTTTATTTGTGTTTTCTGAGTTATTTTGTCCATTAGAGAGAATTTACTGGGAGTCAAACCTGAACTGAGTCTTTGATCTAAGACACCTAAATCAAGTCAGAACTCTTAAGAACGTGTGCAGCAGGGGTGCCCTTGACTTGATCCTTGCTGCAGCAGTGAGTCTATTTGGCCTTTGTTGCTCAAAGGTCTTCTCTGTTTGATGCTTTTTATTTCTTGACTACGATGAGAAGCAGTTACTTCTGCCAAACTTGAAAGTCTCAACATTTCTGGACTCCCTTATTTTGTTTTTGTTGTATTTATTTCCCCCATTAGCAGGAAATTCTTGCAGTTAACTTGACAAATGTAATTAAGAGTAACTAATGCAATCAATTAGCTTTCTATTCAACTTCTTCTCAACATGTAAGCTCAACTGGCAGCTCAAAGTCAGTCATTGTTAAGATATACCTCTTATTATTTAAGACAGATGCAGGCACCACATGGTTCCACTTCTATTCTGTTGGCCACTAGATTACTGATCACACTGGCAAAGGATAGAGGTTTATATTGGCAGAATCTAGTAAAAAATGACATAAGTGCACAAAAAGGGAGACTATCAAAAGCTAAGGGCTATGTCTTGTATCTATCTAAATAATTTAAAAGCAATGACACTGTCAATAAAGCTTTAATTATATGGTAGAAGACCAATGATACAGATTTACTTCAAGGTATTATATAGTTAGGCCTCTGGAATGAAACCAGACTGGAATATTTGGGTAGCTAAAATTTTCTTTGGCTACTGGTCCTGATTTTTCTTTATAGAATTTCTTCTTTGATGAACATTTCTTCTGGCATTCAGTTCTAGTCTGAAGGTCAATTATGCCTCTTGTGTTATTCTCAGCCACATGAGCTGCTGCTGGAAATCTAATCATGTTTTATACTCTGTCAAAGTCTGTGGGTATTTTAAAGTAATGGCTTAATATCACAAACATGAAAGAAAAACGTTGACCATGTTGAAATTCATCCAGATTTTTTCCTTTTACCCCTTTAGGACATTACCAAATTATACACATAATGGAAACATTAGAAAATAATTGAGAAAAACTTCAAATATTAATCAGCTCAATTCCATGATAGAGCGATAACTGCTAGTATAAATTTGGTGTGTCCTTCCGGCATAACCTCTATCAATATGATTAATGCACAAATGAGATTAAACTTTAGTGTTATTTGTTCTCTTTTTATTCACTTAGTAGTAGACTATAAACGTGTTCCTCCATGGCCACTGCCAGTCAACTCCTGACCCTCTACCGACAGCAACAGCCCCTGTTCTGATTTAGATCACCTAGAGAAATTCCCTGCACCAAGAGCTAAAAAATATTTTAGACTTCAAGATAGCCTAGCCAATTCTTGTTCTTGGTAGGACAAAGTCAAATCTATAAATATAGCTTAGTTTTCTCCTACCTAATTAAAACCTTACTAACATTGGAGTTAGGTACTTTATGAACATTCTTGGTGGGCAAGTGGACCTGATAGTCAATTAATTGATATAACCATGGTTTTGCATTTACTTTGATATTCCTGAAACCATCTGCAATGTTAGAGACAGCATTATTCAAATTAAAGAATTTTTAAAATGACACTTTATTTATATTCTTATCCAAGTGTATAAAAACATTCTGGCACACACTTAATCCATCCAAAGCAGGATATTTTCATATACATTGACATGGAGTAGCAGACAGTGGGTAGAGCATTCTCTATTCTAAGTCATATTTCAAAGGAAAACTTAATTGTATTTTCCTTGAATTGAGTATTAAATAAGAATGAATGAGTTCTCAGGATATCTATGTCATTCTCCTATTGTAAAGAAACTTCATTACGTTGAGTCTGTAATTTCAACCTCTCTAATATCAGAGGGTGTATGATAAAAATGGAAAATAGGCCGCATTTATTCTTGTGATTATCCCAGCTCTACAAGCACTGTGTAATGTCTATTATCTACCAGAGTAGCTCTGCAGCAATTCCTTTTTTAAGAAAGTCTTTGAGGCCGGGCGTGGTGGCTGACACCTGTAATAACAGCACTTTGGGAGGCCAAGGTGGGTGGATCACAAGGTCAGATCCAGACCATCCTGGCTAACATGGTGAAACCCTGACTCTACTAAAAATACAAAAAAAATTAGCCGGGCGTGGTGGAGGGCACCTATAGTCCCAGCTACTCGGGAGACTGAGGCAGAAGAATAGCGTGAAGCCGGGAGGCAGAGCTTGCAATGAGCCGAGATAGAGCCACTGCACTTGAGCCTGGGCGACAGAGTGAGACTCCGTCTCAAAAAAAAAAAGTCTTTGAGGACAAACTAGAGCGTTTAATTTGTCAAAATATTGTACTGGGTTTGATGAATAGATAGATGATAAGTCTTAGTGTGTGTTTGTGTGCTTATTTGGTAAAGATTGGTTGTTGATTTACTAGTATATGTTTTGGTCTAATGGTCTAATAAGATGTTAATTTAATGATAATTTCTTTCTTATACTTTGAAGAAACATTTCAATGTGACAAATCATCATTAGTTTAATCTAGATGTCATGTATAACTTATAGACATTCCAAAGAATATTTGTGCAAATTAATGCCCATTTTTAGATGATAATTTGAATTAATCTTTTCACATAAAAGCAAGTGCTATAAATTTACTATCTAAAGATGTTTTCCTATTATTTTTATACTGCATTATGTTATTATAAAAGCAGAGAATAGATAATTTTTGCCTTTTCAATTAGTATTTCTTTTGTAAATTCATAAAAAAATTAATTTTTACACTTACTATTGTAAAAATTAATAAACTATCAAAAGAGAAACCATAACAATCTTACGTTTCTTTTTTTTTTTTTTTTTTTGAGACAGAGTCTTACTCTGTGGTCCAGGCTGGAGCGCAGTGGCTCAATCTCAGCTCACTGCAAGCTCTGCCTCCCAGATTCACGCCATTCTCCTGCCTCAGTCTCCCAGTAGCTGGGACTACAGGCACCCACCACCACGTCCAGCTAATTTTTTTTTTTGTATTTTTTTTTTAAGCAGAGACAGGGTTTCACCATGTTAGCCAGGATCGTCTGGATCTCCTGACTCGTGATCCACTCGCCTCCGCCTCCCAAAGTGCTGGGATTACAGGCGTGAGCCACCGCACCCAGTCTACAATCTTACATTTCTTAAAATGACTTTATAGTTTGGTCTCACTGAGCCAAGTAGATACCAGGATACTGGGATAAGGACATTCACCCTGGGTTTAAGAGCATACTGTGTGTGTCGTATCTCGCTTGGGTTTTTGGTCGTATCTTATGAGTTAAGGCATCTTAGGGATAAATTAAAATCCAAATAGGTCAATTTAAACGATGTATATGAGTCAAGAAAAATCTATGTAAGAAGCAGCAGGAATCTACTGCATAACTAATGCTTTTAAATATCAAGAGCACTGACAATTAAAGAAAAAAAGAGCCTAGAAACATAAACATCCCCTGAGCCAGGACTACTGGCTTTTATGGTGCCTGTCTTGTGACACTCTATGTGTTCAAAATTGGAGAATTTAAAAACGTCAAGCTGGTCTCTTGATTTATTAACTGCTTTTGGTGTTTACTATTAATTTTCTACCCATGATCAAATATATTAATATAATTAAATTTACAATGTACCAGTTTCTCTAATCTGTATTACCTAAGCCTTTATTGTGGTTGCTTATATACCGTATTCTTAGAATTTCTACATTAAAATACATACAGTGGCTTCTGACTGACTGAAACGGACAACAAATAGTAAATATTGGAGTCAGAACTAAGAATCCCAACAAAATGTCAATATTCATCTTTATTACACCAAATAGGACAAAGCCAGGAACTGAGATGCAGCCTCCTTAACTCTAGGTCCAATGATCTTTATACTGGGCCACATTACGATATATGAAATTGACAGTCTTTTTATGCAGAATTCCTTTAGAGATGGCCATACTATGAAAATTCAGTTTTTGAGGATTTTACATTATTATTTTGAGAGAGGGTATTGTGATGTATATAGTTCTAGGATTTAAAGTGTTGCTGCCCAATTCTTCACAGTAAAAATTGATCTCTTTATCACTTAATGTAATACTAATTTTCAATAAATACATTACTTTAGTATTTCCTCTGTATTTAAATATTTTTTCAGCTGCTCACAGATGTCATTAATCACTTATAACTATATTTGTCAACCAGAGTTTCCTTAACAGAGCAGCAGAAAAGTTGAAAGTGAGAGAGAGAGAGATAGTAGTGTCAAGCATGGATGCATTTCATTAATCTGGACTGTCCCCTTTGGCCATGGTATCAGTATCATCGCTGCTCTCTCTATTGCTATCAATCATTTGCTCTCTGGAAGTCTTAGCTGATCCTCACACTTTCTGCTTCTCCTTCTTACTATATATTTTCTTTCTTTAATCTCAACTTAAAAATACCAGAGCACAGACTTATTGAGAATAAAATAATTCTTAATATGGTTAGAGGAGATATTTATTAGATAAAAACTAATGATATCTATTCAATACTCTAGGTATTTTGAAATTTTTAAAGTAAATAATTACACCATTCCCACTTTTTATATAATCATCCACATATAGGTGAAGATCCAGAGCTGTTTGTAGAGTATTGTGTGAAACAAAACAAATTATTTCAATTATTTCCACAAATACCCATTTCACATATACCTCCTTTGCTTACTTGTTAATTTCTACTATAGACTTTTTCGATTTTAACCAGATATGTTATACACCAGATATATGTATATACCAGATATATGTATATACACATTGTAAATTTTTAAAAAGATACAAATAAACTGAATTATAAACAGTTTCTCCTCCACTTTTTTCTCCATCCAGTTCATCTCCCCTCCAGGGCAATTGTTGTTACTCCTTAATTGTGTGGCCTTTCAATCTGTGCATATGTAATTATATTCGTGTAGAGTTATTTAGCATAAAGAGTAGCAAACTGTATACATAGGTCTGAAATTTTCTTCCTTTTGTTTTTTAAAACTTAGTCTGCATTTAGATTGCTTTTTTTGGAATATGTTCTTTTAAGAAATAATTGTACTATTTCACAATTATGATTTTGTATAATATTCTTAATAATTTATATCATCAATGCCTATTTCACACTTTGAACCATGAAGAAATCTGTTTTCTCTATTCCCTACTTTTTCTCCCCATATTTTCATTCCCTCCTCTCTTCTCTTCTCTTCTCTTCTCTTCTCTTCTCTTCTCTTCTCTTCTCTTCTCTTCTCTTCTCTTCTCTTCTCTTCTCTTCTCTTCATTTCTGTATAATATACCTTTTCTACATTGTCAGCTTTCCTAGTATTACATTTTGCAGTATTACATATTGCAGTAAATAATAGTATAATTAATGGTAACATTTATTATAACTTACACCATACAAATAAATGGATATATTGCTCAATATAATTATTTTTCTGTGTTTTTTCCACTAGTCTCCTAGTTAACAGAAGCATCCTCTGATAATTTCTTCAAAGGGACAAACACATTACACACTTTCAGTTAATATTTCATATTATAAATGGCTTCCATGTTGAAAACTTACTTGAGTATCAGCTTGCCTGAATATAGAATTTTGGAGTTATGCTTGATTTTCATGAAAAAGTTTTATGCACTTTCCCACTATAGTGAAGGAGGTGTGGAAAGACAGTCTGTTTTTGTTTACCCCTACAGATGACTTGATATTTTCATCTAGATTATGAATGAAAATAATTTATTTGTCTTTAAAAGTTATCTCCAGTAGGATATCTACTTGACTTTTAAAAAAAATATTTTGTGTTAACTTTTCGTGCAATATCTTGTACTCGTTAAATCTGTAAATTCAAGTTACTTTTATCCCTATTTTTCTAAAATTTTGTCTTTTTTTCTTTTCCCTTTTATTGCTTCTCTTTTTCAATGAAATCACTTACACATGCGTTGTCTCTCTCTTGCCTGTCTTCAGTCAACATTACTTTTCCTTAATGCTTTTTCCAGAATACTTTATATATAGAATCGTTTTTGATTTACAGAAAAGTCAAATGTCCACCAACGTGGCCAGGGATAGTTTCAATCTGATTTCAAACATATGAATTAAATATTTCACATTAAATCGGCTGCTGTCGGTAAACAAAGGTAAAACTGAAGCAAGGCAAGAGAAAATGTCAGACCATTTTGCTAGAAATAGAAATTGTAACCATGTAACAACCAGCTTTAAACAGGGTATGGGAGGAGAGTGTGTGGGTGGTTCAGCATTTTATCTTGATGTTGGGAGTGCTTACAGTTGAATGAAATTTTGTTCAACAGTTTTAACAATTCTGCATGTTTGCTTCAGCTGAAACTGGCATAGTTATCACTTCTGAATCTGCTGTCTTGTGTCATTTCCCAACAAATAACAATATTCTGTTGTTTTTGAATTTCCTAACTTAAAGCATATTGTGGGAAACTATGAAAGAAATATTGAAGCAAATAAATATATGAAGACCTTTATTGAATAAAACCCACAGTGCAAATTTAAAGAATAACTTTTATTTTTTCACTAAAACCAATAGCAAAGGAATAAGCAAAAGAATATGGAAATATCTAGTATGTAGTTGGCTGAAAATGGCCCCAAAATATATCATATTCTAATCCCTGGAACATGTAAACATTCCCTTATTTGAAAAGGGGTTCTTTGCAGATAACATTCTTTTCAGGATCTTTAGGTGGAGAGATTATTCTGGATTATTTGGATGTGCCCAAAATACCATCACATGTACCTTTATAACAAGGAGGCAGGGAGAGTACACACACACAATGCAAACGATAAGATGATAAAGATAGGGACAAAGGTGATGTGGATGCAAGCTTGGGAATGCTATTGACCACGAAAGGCAAGAAAAAACGAACTGATGAAAGAAAAAAAGAAGGAAAGAAAGGAAGGGAAGGGAGGGGAGGGGAGGGAAGGGAAGGGAAAGGAGTGGAGGGGAGGTGAGGGAAGGGGAGGGGAGGGAAAGGGAGGGGAGGGGACAGGAAGGAGGGGAGGTGAGGGAAGGGGAGGGAAGGCGACAGGAGGGGAGGGGAGGGGAGGGGAGGGAAGGCGACAGGAGGGGAGGGGAAGGGAGAAGAGGGGACGGGAGGGGAGGGGAGGGAGGGAGAAGGAGCCTCCAGAGTTGGTTAGTTGCCAACATCTCGATTTCAATGCAGTGGTACTGATTTCTGACTTCTGACCTCCAAAACTATGAGAGAGTAAATTTCTGTTGGTTTGAGTCACTGTATGATAATTTATTACCTTTCCTACTATCATAGGAAAGTAACACAAAGTATCTGCTTATTAAAAAATAATCTTGGCAGGGCGCGGTGGCTCAAGCCTGTAATCCCAGCACTTTGGGAGGCCGAAACGGGTGGATCACAAGGTCAGGAGATCGAGACCATCCTGGCTAACACGGTGAAACCCCGTCTTTACTAAAAAATACAAATCCTAGCCGGGCGAGGTGGCGGGCGTCTGTAGTCCCAGCTACTCGGGAGGCTGAGGCTGGAGAATGGCGTGAACCCGGGAGGCGGAGCTTGCAGTGAGCTGAGATCCGGCCACTGCGCTCCAGTCTGGGCTACAAAGTGAGACTCTGTCTCAACAACAACAACAAAAAATAATAATAATCTTGGTAGAACTCATACATATGAAAGATTTGGAAAATTCGGTAAAATGTAAGTTTCTTCTGTCTGTATTGATTAAAAACAATATTATGTGTTTTCCTTTTGAATCATTGAAGATGCATAACTTGAAGTTTAAATGCATATAAACTTCTTGCATGCAATCTCCACTGAATATATGTATGTGTATGCACATATGTTCCAAATATGTATGTATATAATATATATATATTTTTATAAATATATATATGCTGATATAATGCGTGCCTATGGAAAGAATGTCTTGGTGTTTTTACTAATATTTTTCTTTTTGGTAGAATAGTAATGTGATCTCAGTTGAAAGCCACAGACTAATTGTACAAACTAGGAATATTGCCTTTTCTGAATCTGTATCTGCAAAAGCAACATGGAGGTAGCACCATCAACCTCATGGATTATTGTGGGAATTTTACCAAATAGCAAATTTAAAATGCGTAGCACAGAGCAATACAGTGTTTGAAACACAGGGAACATGCAACAAATACGACTGAGTCATTTTCCCTTTTCTTGCAAACAAACTTAATATATTCCAAAAAGAATTAATCTGGCAGCAGACCAGAATCGTGAAGACTGTTGTTATGAGAGGATTGCTTCAGTATCCATTTTCCTTATAAATGGCTAAGTTTGGATATTTTGGAGGTTGAACCTAATTTATCATTACTGTGAAGATGTCATGTAACACTGTATAGAAAACTGGCTTTTGTGAGTGCAAGGATGTTATAGTTTCCAATAAAATTATAAAATATTTACTGCATCAGACCAAATGCTGTGTCTGATTTCAATAGCAAGTAAATAAAGACCTGCTCTCACAGCCTAAATCATTGTCATCTCTACACAGGCATGTTATTCATTTCCAGACTAAAAGGCCCAACACCGCCCAGCTCTATTGATCATGAATTTTCTTCTTATTGAATTTTACAGTCCAAAGCAAATAACAGGGCTAAAAAGGAACAGTCGTGAAATTATTAAAACTCAAGTAGAATTTATTTTAACAACATACGTGAAAAGCTCCAAAGTTGAAGTATTAATCAAATTTATAAAATTCAATTAATCATACTGTAAATATTTTTAAGCAATAGTTCCCTAGGGAGGAAAATCGAATTAATTATAAGGAGGCTTGCTAACAAATGTTTGCTACATGCATAATGTAAAGGCATGATGATTCTATTTTCTACTCAAAATGATGCAACACCAGTTTTAAGGTTGTAAAAAGAGACAGTGCCACAAGTGACCTCAGGGCTAAATCTGCCTGTGTTGAATCCAGCTCTTGATCTCAGGTTCTATCTTTTTGTTACACAAAGGAGAATTCATGGACCAACTGGATAAAACATTATTAAAAATGACAGTTCCATTTATGTATGGCATGCAGACCCTGTCAAAGTAAAACCTAATGACTGAGCCAGTTAGAACAATAAACTGATAACTTTTTTCCTAAGTGCAATCACACATTACTGTGCCCAGAATTGTAGATGCACCATAATCGATGCCATTATTTAGCAGTTCCCATAAGTCTGTGTTTTGCACCATATGCCATGAGATCCAAATAGATCAACTATTTAAATGCAAAAAATAATGACACTAGAAAAAGTACTTGAAGAAAGCTTGATTGAATTTCTTTATATTTTGGAATGAGAAAGGCCATTCTCACTGTAAGTCAAAACTCAAAACTCGTAAAAGAAAAGATTGATAAAATTACCTACATAAACAGAAAGCAAACCTATTTGAGCAGTAATGGCAATAAATTGTGTTCTTACTCAATTATCTTCGTTAGCTGCCCATTTTCTTTAACACAAAATAAACGAAAAATAATATCATTCAAAAATAACTAAACTCCAACTTTCTTGTTTCTTATGGTATTTGGACTAAGCTTTAGTTTTTGTGACGCATTTTCAATTTTTATTACGCTGTGGATAGCATGGTCATCCATCTGCTGTATGTTTATGTATTTTTGTGTTTACTTTAATCCATTTTTCAAAAAAAAAATCTTAGTTTCTGAGTATGATGGAGCAAGATATTTATTCATTCTTTCTGAACTCCCAGCTCACGCTTCTGTATGTTTCTTAGTAACACTGGGCCTGAAAGACTATACTCTAAATTTCATTTCCCAAAGTCTCTTACCAGATGGTTTTCTTCTCCTTTGTATCAATGGAGCCAGCGGCAGGGGGCGGGGGATGCGGGGAGGGGGACGTGAGGGAGACAGCAAAGAGGGAGGAAGTAAAAAATAATTTTCTTCCGGTTTTCCAACTTTGCCTGCATCCTTCCGGCAGCAAAAGGCAGTTAGGGTCCAACCCAGTGTCTGCCAGCACTCCTAGAACCAGATATCTGCACTGTGTCAGAGATGTCAGCACCAGCTGCACAGTGACCACACCCCCAACACACCACACACACACACACACACACACACACACACACAAATACATCTACACAAGAGGTCCAAGCACTTACTATAAAGCAGGAGCCTCAGGAGACCCCTTTCCAGGCCTTCAGAGACCAAGTGACAGTTGTTCAGCCACACGCTCTAAGCACATAGGTTTTGTGACAGCATATCTTCCCTTAGGTTCCCCAGCATATGGAATAGTAGCATTTTAAAAGCTATACACATTAGTTCCTATATTTGATTATCTCTGGTGCAATACCAAACAGTGCTTCTGGGTTTTTTATATTTTCTTTCATAGCCTGTAAGTGGTTCCAGGAATAGTCCCAGGAATCATATCCTTAAATACAGATTTCTGAAATTAGTTTTGATGATGAATACAGTTAAGAGAAAAAGATAATTTTTAGCATGTGGTGGTATCAAAATTACTTAAATTAACACTTCTCAGTCTTTTAGGTTGATATGGTTTGGCTGTGTACCCACCCAAATCACATCTTGAATTGTAATTTATATTGTAATGCCCATAATGTGCTGAGGGAGGGATGCTGTGGGAGCTGAATAAATCATGGGGTTAGTCCCCCATGCTATTCTTGTGATAGTAAGTGAATTCTCACAAGATTCGATGATTTTATAAGGAGCTTCCCCCACTTCGCTATGCATTTCTTTCTCCTGACGCCATATGAATAAGGGTGTGTTTGCTTCCCCTTCTGCCATGACTCTAAGTTTCCTGAGGCTTCCCCAGCCATGCAGAACTGTGAGTCAATTAAACCTCTTTCTTTTATAAATTATCCCAGTTTCACGTATTTCTTCACAGCAGTATGAGAATGGACTAATACATAGGATATACTATCTAAGATCAGGCAGTTGTTGGCCATTATTGTATTAATACTGACATTAAGAACTGAGGGTGGAAAGCTGGCTTCTGATTATTCCAAGAGGCTTATAGAAATAAACATAAAAGTTCAGTGCCTTAAAGTTTTCTTACCAATCACAGTTAGAGAATTAGAGGGGTACTATTGTGGTCCTAAAATAAATCACTTACATCTTATAACGACTGAGGAGACTACAATGAAAATTACACCCCAAATTAAATTATGCTGGTTGAAAAATAATTATACAAGTTGAATTCTTACTTTTTAAAGTCACTTCTATGGAATTGTCACTTATGTGGTAGTAGAAGGAGAAGGGATGAATTTTGACACTTGATAGTAATTGAAATGTTTAAATATTAAAATTTCCTTTAGATTATTTTACCTGTGGAAGCAGCATCTCCACCAGTGGGTGAGGAAACTAATTTTATCTTACTTCATAACTGTAGGCTGTTGTCTTGCACTGAGATGTCATTTCTCCTCAAGACACAAGTCCACCACAGCTTATTGTTCAAGACTTATGATAATAATCATATTTTAGCATGCTTCAGAGATAAGATAAAAATCAGACCCAGAAGATTAGTTTATATTTCAAAATATGGGCAAGATTTACTAATTTATAAAGGCAACAAAACTGAAAAATATATGCAAGGAATAGGGATACAAGATAATTAAATCAAGAAAGTCAAAACATATTGATAGACTGGGGCAATATACTAAATGGAGACACTTTTGTTTCTTGACTGAATATATTAGTTTAAACATCAGGAGTAATTCTGCTACTTATTTGGTTGGTTGACTGAAACCTAGCCTTGACAATGTCAAATATTCAATGACGTTGAGATGATTTGCAGATTGAGTTCTCTGGAAACAGAAGCTGAAATGAAATTTGAGGTGCAATGCATTTGTTAATGATCAATCTCTTTGAAAAAATAGGAGGAGGAACCCAAATTGTATAGAGGGAAGAGCTGAAATACAATGCTACCCTAAATATCTTCAGTCAAGTTATTGATGGAGAGCTCAGAAGCAGGGATTTCCATTCTAACTTTTCCAGCATTAGACCAAAATAGCTACAGCTTTATAATCCCTCCTCAGTTAGCTGAAGAATGTTGGCTGCCTCAGGCAAAACATACCTTGGGTAAAGCTGTTCCCTGTCACAAAGGAAGATCTCGAAGAAGCTGACAACCGGAGGTTTTCTACTGACCACACTTTAAATAGGCAGCAATTCCTTCTTTGAAGGGGAATCTAGGTAGAACATCTGTCTACTACACGATGTCAGAATGTCCCTGACATGATCTGCAGGAAGAACTCTGATGTCTTAGGAAGGTGAAAAGGCTGAGAGGGATTCTTCATGTGTGGTGTGAATATCACCGTGTATTTTCTGAGGACGCAGAGAATCGGCCTGAAAGATACTAGTCCCATCAACTCTTCAAACAACGGTACATTCAAGGCCTCCCTCCTTCTAGTAGTCTATTCAGAAGATGTTTCTATATGGTTTTATGACTTTTTAAGAACTGGCAACTTAATCTGAAAGCAGTTTTTCACATTATCTCCTTAAATAACAACCATGAGTATTCATCTTTGTCCAAACACAACAACATTTTATACTATGCTTTTGTTTCTGATATTGTTTACCGAGATAACATTCCCTCCCTGTTGTCTAAAAAAAAAAAAAAAAAAAAAAAAAAAATTCGTAGTCACTCTTCAAATTGTTTTTACAATATTATATTTCTGTAAAGCTTGTAAAAATTACTTTTGACAGAAAAGATTAGTCCATATCATAGCCTGTAAAACCAACAGATTATATTACTACATTTTGTTTACATATTAAATCTTCTACTACATTAGTTTAATATCCTTGAGAGCATGGACTAAATCTTAGTTATCTTTTTAATTCAGTATTTGAATTATACTGAATCCCCTCACTAATGTTTGCTGAAAAAAAAACATTATTGCAAATGGTTAAGTAATGATGCAATTACCTAAAATTAAAGTGAAGAAGAGGACATGAGAAAATGATAACTTGTTCAATTTAAGAGAACTTGAGTTTGAAGGGTCTTAGAGAGAGCCAGACGTAGAGAGATATGTTGATAAGATAATGAATGAAAGAATACATGAATGAATAATTTAATGAATGTGAAATACCCCAATAGAAAGTTGTTAGCCAGCAAAAGTTAGTCCTTCAGTAAAGGAGATTACTTAACAAAGTAATCATATTATTTTGTGACTGACATCATTGTACTTAAGAGAATGGGATGCTGTAGCTTCTTCAAAAGTCTCAGGATCTTTTCAGGAATGAAGACTCTCACAATTATTTTTTTAAACAGTATTATTAATAAATAATTGATATTCAATAAACCACACATATTTAACATGTATTTAAAGTATATGATTTGGCAAAGTTCACATATGAATACACAATAGAAACCATCACTGCAATCATGAGAAAGTATATATCTATCACCTCCAAAATTTTACCAGTGACCCTGGTAATTCCTCCCTCACACTATTTTTTACTCCACATCTCCAAAACACAATTGACCTGTTTTCAGTAACAGCATATTACTATTTACTTTCTTGAGACCTATAGAATGGATTGATATGGTATGTACTCTTCTATTTTGGTCTGGCTTATTTTATACAGCATAATTATTTTGTGCTTCATCCATCTCATTACATGCATCAATACTTTATTCCTTTCAATTGATAAATAGTGTCCCATTGTATTGATATACCATATCATTTATCCATTGGTAAACATTTGGATGTTATTTGGATAATTTAGATATCATGGTTATCAGTTGGATAATCATCACTTGGATGTCCATTTGATAAACAATGTATAAACTGGTTATTCATTATGTGGTGATAAACATTTGCACCATTTCCTTTTTTTTTTTTTTTTTTCACTTCTTTTAGCTTTTACAAATAAAGTTTTGGCTATTGCAAACAAAGCTGAACATTTGTGTATAAGTCCTTAAAAGGACATATATTTACTTTTTCTCTTTCATAAATACCAAGGAGTAGAAGGATTGTGTCAGATGATCGGGCTATATTTAATTTTTTAGGAAGCTGAAGAACATTTTCCAAGAGATTTTACCGTTTTACGTTTCTACCAACAGTTTATGAAAGTCACAGGGTGCACTTTTCCAAAACTCTTAGAAAATTATATGAATGAAGAGCCACATTAATGTTATATATCCAGTATTGCAGATTTTTTTTCTATTTATCATAATTTTTTGTTCCTATCTAAAGTCATTTATGTTTTAATTCTCTTTAAACTTTTCAGCATTGTTCAGTTATGGTTTACTTTTCTTAACATTTCCTTGTTTCTATTAAGGGCCATTTTTCCTATCTTCTGTATTACAGATTGGTTCTTCTAAAGTCCTTTTCCTTTCTAAGACATGGAAAGCAGTATGCATGAGCTGAACTTAATGCTTAATTTGACACTTCATGTTTCCAGACAGTTAATCAGGGAATCTTTGAAACAGATTCAATCTCCAAATCTTTTTATTAAAGATGGGATTCTGTTTTTTGTGGCTCCTTAGAGTAACTTCCTTGGATGTCTGCCTGTTTCATGCCAGGCTTCTTGTGTGGCTTTCTTCATGTGTTCTTATATTTTTCTCCAGTACTTACTTCTACAAAATTTCTTATTGACAGTTATAATTAATCACAAATAAATTTACATTAACAACTAGTGGCATCTACCAAATGAGAAGCAGCTAGGAATTTAAAAGCTTTACTTACATCCCTACCTTTTTTTTTGTTTTTTGGCTAAAACTGTAAATATATTTAACTCTTTTGCCAATAATTCACATTACTATGATATTCTACATTACCATAAATAGTTTATTTCAGTGAAGTATTTAATGATGAAACACTTTCCCATTCCCTCACTTCAATAAGCTAGCTGTGATTATATTTCCTCTTTAATTTCCTTTTTAGGCAGCATACTTTTTTTTTTTTTAATAGCAATTCTCATACTATTGGTATTATGTCTTCACATGTTTGTTTTCCATTATTGTGGTGGTTATTTTAAAGACAGATCAAGTATTATGAGTCCTTTTATCTTTATACGAGGTACTCAGTTCACATATAATTTTTTCAGATGTCACATTTATGTGATTTCTGCTTTCCTGGTTTCAGAACTTATAAGAGCTAAGCATCTAACAGGAAGTATTTAAAAATGTATAGATAGATAAATCAATAACATGATTTTTTTAGAAATATTAAACAATATCTTTATTGATCCTGAGCTAACCTGCACTCATGTGCTGAACTGACCTTTTAAAAATTATTATTGACAGAGAACCTAACCAGGCCATTCTTTTTGTTTTTTATTAGCTAAAAAGGTTTATGATTTCTAGTATTATATGATGATAAATGACAGTCATACCGTTGTGTTATCATTTATGTATTTCTAGTCTGCATTCCAACATTAAGACACATAATAATCTCAAAAATTGGTATTATTTTTCATTTCATAATTATAGAAATATCGCACAGACCTCGTACTGTTTTATCTGTACCAACCTTGTTGGTAGATAAAGGAGGTTGAAAGAGCTACCTACATTTATAACCATTTAGGCTAAGACTTATTCAAAAGTTGCCAGAGAGAGAGACACATCCATTAATCATGAAAATCAACAGGGAGGCTATAAAAGTAAGAACATACCTGTGAACAGTAAAAATGCTAAATAATGGAATGGCAGTTAGATCCTTTTACCTCCCCAAACAATTAAAACCTACTTGTGAAAGCCAAAGCCATCACCGTAGGGTAGAGCAGAGCTTTTAAATATTCAGAGTGGATGTTATACCAGAGCATTCAGTATTGAAGAGATGGATTTGAATGACAATGCTAATTCTGTTGTTAGTCATGGGCTTAAGAGAGGCAGCACAATATCAAGGAACACAGAAAGGTATTCTTTTCTAGTATACCTTCACCCTGCTCCAATACATCCTATCGTAATAGATGTATTTGCTCTAAAATTTCCTCTTTTATATTGCTTTTGTCCCCAAGAGAGTTTATTCTCATTGTTGTCTTCCATTAAGACTGGTTTCATCAGAAAATTGCAAGCCCACTTATGTTAAGGAACTTTGAGGGGATAAACAGATTAGAATGAGACTAGGATAATTATAATGAATACCCAAGGTTCAAAGGAGAAAGAGAGAGACCTTCAAATGGGAACAAAAAATAGTCAAACTGCACTTATATTATCAACAAATTGACCTAAGACTAACCACAACCTATCCAGATAAGAACTTTGCTCGCTAACCCGTAAGGCTAACCCAGTCAATTAGTCTATCTTTACCGTTTTTGACTGTATTTTGACTGCAGATTGGTCTCTACTGTTATGCCCAGACTGTTTATTCCCCGAAGAAGACCACCAGAGTCCAGAGTCAAAGCTAAGCAGCAAGGATCTTTATTACAGGTTCGAACCTGGAGCTCTCACTTGCTCGTGAAACGAGACGGGCAGGAGAGCTCCCCCACTGAGCTCCGAACAATGTTATATAGTCTAAGGAAAGTAGGCATAGAATCATTATACAAATTAGAGGTATGATTGGCTGGAGTTTGAACAAAGCGATTTGGCAAACTATGATTGGTTCCCGCCATTTCTGATATTTCAGTACAACCCTTGAGGCGGAAGAGCAGTTTTACACAAAGGCAGTTAATTATATTGCGTCAGGTTGCACAACCAGTTTATGGCTATCTTGCTTAAACACACCTTGTGACCTGGCTATCTTACTTAAACATTCCTTGTGACCTGGCCTCAGAAAGAAAAATATGTACTTACAGAACTTACGAAACCTCTGGTACGTGCAGAGATTAGAAAGTAGAACAAAGAGTTTAGCAACATTGGGGGGGGGGGCAAGGGAGGGTACGCATTTTTGTATCTTTGTGTCCTTTCACTACCACTGAGAGATAACCGGAGGAGTTTGGATAGTAGAAGAAAATAGGTAAAGCTATCTTCTGTGTCTTCCAGGCTTCGCTCTTTGGATTATGGTAAATGCTACATCCTGCAGGAATATAGCCTCTGCCTAGTGCATGCATTTCAAGGATTACAACTCTTTTGGGACGCTAATAACATTATCTCTTCTCTTTGCACTATCAGACTGAGAGTGGCAACTGTTTTCCTGTTGTCATTACTTGAGTACTTCAACATATCTTTTTTTTTTTTTTTTTTTTTTTTTTTTTTTTAAGAGAGTCTTGCTTTGTCACTTAGGTTGGAGTACCGTGGTACAATCTCGGCTAACTGCAACCTCTGCCTCCTGGGTTCAAGATATTCTCCTGCCTCAGTCTCCCATGTAGCTGAGATGACAGGCACCCACCACCATGCCCGGCTAATATTTGTATTTTCAGTAAAGATGGGGTTTCAACATATTGGCCAGGCTGGCCTTGAATTCCTAACCTCAAGTAATCTACATGCCTCACACTCACAAAGTGCTGGGATTGCAGGCATGAGTCACTGTGCCCAGCCGCTTCACGATCTCTTACTGGTTCTCTTTTTGGTTTCCTGCTTTGTACTCATATCTCTGCTGAGAGTCACATTTTTAAAACCTTAGATCCTCCATTTGACTACAAAACATTAGCCTCTTCTATCACTTCTTCTTAATATCTTACTTCCATCTGCCAAGTGCCTTTTGTCAACTATCCCATACGCTATATTTTCTAGAAAGCTTATAAGACCCTTTGAACTACAGCTTTTTTTTTTACTCTTTCTTTTTCTTGTACCATTCCCACCCACTTCCTGTCTCATTTTTACTCTCTCTTCTTCTAATCTCTTATTCTTTATTACTATAGGTCACATATTATTCATTTTATCATAACTCCATGACCCTTTGTCTTACCTGCCTGTGTGACAAATATACTATTTTCTGTTGAAATGTTACAGTAGGTAGCCAGGCATAAACAGAGCAGGAGAGGCCCTTGCCCTCAGAAATGCCAGGCAACTGTCAAGGTGTGGTCAAGTGGTTGTTTAATTATCTCAATAAAGTAATAATTGGTCACAGCCAAGACCAGGGAAAGCCAGTCTCCCCATAGATAGAAAATACCTGAGGCCAGGCACGATGGCTCATGCCTGTAATCCTAGCGCTTTGGGAGGCCAAGGCGGGGGGATCACCTGAGGTCGGGAGTTCGAGACCAGCCTCACCAACAAGGAGAAACCCCGTCTCTACTGCAAATACAAAATTAGCCGGGTGTGGTAGCACATGCCTGTAATCTGTCGCCAGGCTGGAGTGCAATGGCGTGATCTCCACTCACTGCAACCTCTGCCTCTTGGGTTCAAGCGATTCCTGCTTCAGTCTCCTGAGTAACTGGGACTACAGGTTCATGCCACCATGCCCAGTTAATTTTTGTATTTTTGTAGAAACGGGGTTTCACCACGTTGGCCAGGATGGTCTTGACCTCTTGACTTCAGGTGATCCGCCCACCTCGGCCTTCCAAAGTGCTGGGATTGCAGGCATGAGCCACCATACCCGGCCTATAAAGCTTTTTAATAAACTTCCACACCTGCTCTAAATGTTGCCTTGGTTTCTCCTTCTGCCTTATGCCTCTTGGTTGAATTCTTTCTATTAAGGAGGCAAGAACTGAGGTTGCAGGAGATGCATTCACATTTGCTGCTTTGAACATATTTTGGTTCCACATGACTCAGATACGTTTCCTGGTTGTAAGATACAGCTACACCTTGCCTTCTTTGGCTGGAAGCATTCAACCCCTGTATGTGTTTTTTTCAACCTTTCACTTTCCTGCTTACTAAACAACCCCCAGAATGATTCGCCTTGGCCAAGTGACTCTGCTTTTCCCGGCTGATCTCTCAGTTCACCCTTACTGGTGGCTCACAGGAGTGGGAAGGATATTGGAGTCTGCACCGAGTAGACTTGAGATGCCAATGGTCATTTTGGACAAAAGGGTCATGAGAGTGGTAGGGCTAAAGCCAGAGACTGTGCAACGTCTGGAGTTTCCTCTGCTTTTTTAACTAAAGTAGACTCTTTTCCAAAAACCCACAACATCTATTCTCCTGTTTTCTCTGTGTGTATTCTGAAATGGCCTTGCACACCTGCAGGACCTCTGATTAGGAGGCAACCTGTCTTTTCTTGGCTCTGCCAGCTCTTTATGACTTAACGTGTGCTTTCCATTCCCGTTATGCCCCAGGTCATGTTTTCCAGTGGATTTTGAATCAATTTTTTTGCCTGCATAGGACCTCACCCTGTGGTCCTTTAACAACCCCATCTCCTTTATTTTATTTAATTTGAATGAATACTACTTTGTGAGGAGAGGAAATTCTGCCTTTGCCGTTTGTGAGCCCTTATCCATGCCCCAACGTCCTCCAAAAGTTTTTCCTTTATGTCAAGAGGTCTAATAAACAATGCCTTCTTGAATCCAAGGGCTGCTGTTTTTGTGAGCATATAAAGGCTTCCTTGAGTATTCCTCTCACTTCCTCCTCCTTCCTCCTGTAGCCTCCATTTCTGTAATTACTTCCATACCCTTCTCAATTTGCATCAAGACCTTCAAGGTCATATTGGAAGGGAGGGAATTCCTGCTCCCTTGCAGCAGTTAGCTGAGAAATAGGCTTTCCATCTTAAAGAACATGGGAAATTGGAATGTGAGAAGAGAAGTAATCATTTTGTTGCTAGAATGCTCCCAGTGAGAGTCACTATAATGTCATGGAGACAAGGATATGGGACAGCCCAAGACTGCAGATTCAAGAGACCACAGGACAGAGCTGAGGATTTGTTCTAGGCTAACAAATTACCATTACAACAGAGACAAAGGGAAGGTTAGGGGTACCCAGTAAGACCAGTTCATTCCAGACACCCCAGGGATAAACAAGCAGATCCCTGTTGATTCCAGTATCTCCTCCATTCTCAAATGGGTAATTGTGACAAGATGAGACCAAGGTTAAGGATACATGATAAGACCAGTTCATGCTGGAACTCTAAGGATGAATGGAGGATGAATGAGGGAATGCCTTGTTCAGGATAATAGTAGGAAAGTAAGAGGTGACACCTTCTTTTCTTTTTTCCTTTTTATTCTTCTCTGTTCTTTTTTTTGCAGATAGGGTAATTGTGTCTCCATAACACAGGACACACTCCTCAGATGCAGCCTTAAGGGAAAAGTTTGATATTTCCAAACCTTAAAACAAAAAAGAAATGTTATACCATGTTAAAAATTATTAGGTCTATTAAATGCCTTAAAGTCATACACAACTACTATGACTCTTAATTGTACAACTTGCCTGCTTTGGAATACTGTTTGGCCCAGAAATGAACTGGGAGAAAATTGCAATATTCAGCCTTAAAAACCATGTAGCCATAAAAAAGGATGAGTTCATGTCCTTTGTAGGGACATGGATGAAGCTGGAAACCATCATTCTGAGCAAACGATCGCAAGGACAGAAAACCAAACACCACATGTTCCTACTCACAGGTGGGAACCGAACAATGAGAACGCTTGGACATAGGGTGGGGAACATCATACATGGGGGCCTGTTGTGGGGTGGACGGAGAGGGGAGGGATAGCATTAGGAGATACACTTAATGTAAATGACGAGTTAATGGGTGCAGCACACCAACATGGCACATGTATACGTATGTAACAAACCTGCACGTTGTGCACATATATCCTAGAACTCAAAGTATAAACAAACAAACAAAAAACCTCAGCCTTAAAACCTAGTGCCCTTATGCAGGAAATCCTCAAATTAGCCTCCTCATTCTTTTATAACTGCTATCAGGACAAGGAGGACAAGGCTAAGGAAAAGGAATCATGCAAGGAGAAGAGGCAGGCCCAACTATTGGCTACTGTGCAAGCTCTCCGGCCTCCTCCAGGTTGTCTTATGGACGCTTCTCAGGTTACTGCCACTGCTGCCAGAAGCCAGGCCACTGGAATGCAAACTGCCACAGTAGGATAAATGTGGAAAAGCCTCACATATCTTGTCCCCTCTACCACAAGCTTGGTCGCTAGAAACTCGACTGTCCTGAGGACCAAAGGGTCTCTGGAGAGAATCTTAATCCCCTATGTCCTTGAGCTGTAGGGGCTCTTTGCTCAATTAGTTTTCAGATCAGACATCATCATCGACTAGAGAGAGACGAGGGCGACTCTGTAGGTGGCAAGTAAAATTATAAATCTGCCTTTTGGGTTCAAGAGCTATCTACTCTGTGCTAATCTTCTTCTCTAAGCAACTCTCCTCCAAATCCTGTTGGGTAATAGGGGAAAATGGCACCTCCTCTCTCCTAAAGGAAAGATTCACACTCATTTGGAGCAAAACCATACTTTCCAAAATAGGTCCCTGCTTAATATTTGCCCAATCTCTGAATTCATCTTTTTCTCTAACTGCCCTATTTCTCCCAAACAGCAATGTGAATCCTTAACCAATAACTTAAACCTGGACAGTCTTATCTCATGGTTTTAGAAATATCTCACACTTACTTGACATGCCCTAGCGAAAATGTAATAAATGAAATTTATTTATGTTTATGGGAATTAATCAAAGAAATGTTATACCGGCCGGGCGCGGTGGCTCAAGCCTGTAATCCCAGCACTTTGGGAGGCCGAGACGGGCGGATCACAAGGTCAGGAGATCGAGACCATCCTGGCTAACACGGTGAAACCCTGTCTCTACTAAAAAATACAAAAAACTAGCCGGGCGAAGTGGCGGGTGCCTGTAGTCCCAGCTACTCGGGAGGCTGAGGCAGGAGAATGGCGTGAACCCGAGAGGAGGAGCTTGCAGTGAGCTGAGATCCAGCCACTGCACTCCAGCCTGGGTGATAGAGCAAGACTCCATCTCAAAAAAAAAAAAAAAAAAAAAAAAAAAAAGAAATGTTATACCATGTTAAAAATTATTAGGTCTATTAAATGCCTTAAAGTCATACACAACTACTATGACTCTTAATTGTACAACTTGCCTGCTTTAAAGCCATTAAAATCTAGATTAGGCCTAGGGACATACAGAGTTATCCATGCCCCCTAGCTATGCTGGTAAGAGTCAAACCTTAACTGCACTTCTGTCTAATATCCTAGGCTTCAAACCTAGTACATAAAGATAATTGCTTACTTACCAAGTTTTTCACCAAAATATAAGTTGCTGAGTTAACAGTGTAACATGTACTTGAGACTACAGAAAAAACAGTTTTACATCGAAGACATATAAGGAAAGTGGAATGTACTTTTGTCAAAAAATCACAAGAAGGCTTGGGAACGTGGAATCTTTTTTCTTTTTCTTTTTTTTTTTTGCCTACTTTAAGAGGTTAAAGGATTATTTTAAGTTACATAGGACAAAGTTGAAAGTTTAAACAAGTTGTGGAAGGTTTGTGAAATATTAATGTTGTTAAAAATGCTGTATATTAAAATATTGGCTAAAATTAAAGGGGTGTCATTCAGTTTATCTATAAATTGAACATTGGGATAAAAGCACAACACAGTTTTCTTAGAGCATTGTTCTACTCTTTAACAGAAAATTGTAAAGGACTATAAAAGGTTTATGAAAATCTTACCTTATGGTCAAATTGATTAAGACTAGCTAGATTTGTCTACAAGGTTTTATTACTAACTGGGTTTGACATCAATAGTACACTAATGCAAAGGTAAAATCTGGCTTTCTTTGGGTTTTGTTTGTATAAATGTGTTATTGGTTCGTGTTCCAAAATTATGCAAAAGTCCTATAATTCTTATATGACTTACCATATGTTATCAATAGTAATTATATTTTTTATGTTAAATTATTGTGTGCCACAGAGCTAACACATTTTCCTGCCTATTGTGTCTTTGGCTGTCCTAAGACTTTCTCTCATGCACAGATAATTGCTGTTTTGTTTCAATCCTCTTTAAAAGGTAGATTTATAATCAGCCATAGGCTTAAATGCAGTTTCTGATAACTCTCATGATTGTGACATTAGAACAAAAGAAAGAGAAAACTTTCAGGACTCTCATGTAGATCTGAAACGTTTATAAATATCAAGCACAACAAGAGTTAACTATGTGGACTGAACTCACAGAAGACGAAAATAATTCTTGTATGACCTTTTGCTTGAAATGTTGCTAATTCTTTGTTTCTCAAAGCCAAGAAAACATTTCTTCTAAGCTACATGCAGCTTTTAACAATTAAATAAAACATACTCCTATAAACAAAAGTTGGAGTATATTTCTCTCTACCACATTTCTTCAGAATGTGGAACTATTCATGAGTAGTCTTAACTTACGGCAATATAGTTATTTGTATAAATACCATACAATTTTTTTTTTAACAAGACAGAGTTGGAGAAACTGGAGCTTTGACTGGAATGACATGCTTTCAGATACAAACAGATTCCTTTAAGGAACCAAAGTTGACTTATAGAGTCAGTAAAAGACCCTTGGGAAAACTAGCCTTATGCCTTGTCTACACAGTTCTTATAAAGGGTTTCTGACTTGTGGTAAATAAATAATAACACTTTCAGAACAGGATCAGGAGTCACAGGTTATCTTGGGCCTTCATTGAAGAGGAATTTATCTAACTTGTAAAGGTGTTTGATGGCACAAACCCATGGCTGGGCTTAAGGCTTTAAAAATATTTGGGAATCCTTGTGAAGCAAAGTTCCATGAAAGCCAGTTTACAAAAGGCAAATAATTATTCTTGCTGTACTTTGTACAAGTAATCAGGCCAAGTGTAATAAGACTACAGCTTATTTTGCAAGCAAATCAGTCTTATCATGATTGGTTGTTAATAAAAATAAGGACCAGAGAGAGAAAAATTATTTTAAGAACTGTGGTACATCTTTTATTAGATTCTAGACTCATTAATTATTTTTTAGTTTTTGTCTGCAATTTAGACTGATCCTGCTTATTTTTTTTGAACAGTGATCTTTGGCTGCAGCTCAAAAGAAACAAGAGAGTAATGTAGTATAATGTAGAAAATTTGGATCAATATTTTAATTCTGGGCACATATTGGAATTAGCTGGCAACCCCATGAACTCAAGGTTTAGCAGGTATAACTATAGACACCAACTACCTGGGTATGTCAGCAGGCTTAGAAATTTTTGAAACTGTCCTAACCTTGCTATTTTGTTTTGACATCTCTACTTTTCCTTTTTGGTCCCTGTCTTCTAAATCTAACAACACAATTTACCTCCTCTTGCCTTCAGGCCATCAACCTCCAGGTGATCCTCAGTGAGAGATACCATCCTCTCAATATCCACTTGTCTACAGAGGACCCTATGCTGCCCATTAGTCAGACACAACAGAGACAAAATCCTGCCCTTTTCTCCTTTGGAGCTGTCTGAATACCACTTTCTCCAATGCATGGAGCCAGTCTACTCTCACAGTTAGCAAGAGGCCAAGACCCACAGAACAACCCTCACATCCCCTCTCTTGGCAGGAAGCAGTAACAGAAGACTGACATTTGCCCATTTTTCCCAAAGAATTAGGGTCTTGGATTCTTAAGCATAAAAAATGTTACAGTAGGTAGTTAGACATGAACAGGACAGGAGAACCCTCCAAACTGCCACCAAGAATGTCAGGTGACCATCAGGTGATGGTCAGGCAATTGTTATACTGTCTCTCTAAAATAATAATTGGTTGCAGCTGGTACCAGAGAAAGGCAGTTTCCCAATAAATAGAACTAACTGAAACTGGTGATCAGCAGCTTCCGGATAAGATCTCAGGAGGTGGACCAGTGGACTAGAGCATGTGCACCAAGAGGCAAAATGCCAGAGTTTGATTGGTGAATGAACTTCTAGGGACATTGGACTGATAAGGTAAGAACACGTCAAGTGAGCATGGATAAAACTCCAGTAAATGCACTGTGCACACGGACCCTCCCAAGTGCTGACAGGCCACTGCTCATGTGGACTGCCTACCCCAAAGGAAGAATCAGAATCAGGGGAGAAGTGATGCAATACCCTGGAAGCATGCCAACATAAAAACCCCAAGTCAAACATCAAACCGTGCACTTGATCTCTCAAGTTGTCTGCTTGGCCCTCTTCCAAGTACATCACTTCCTATTGTTCCTGCTCTAAAGTTTTTAAATAAACTTTCATTCCCGCTCTAAAACTTGCCTCAGTCTCTTACTCTGTCTTATGCCCCTCAGTCAAATTCTTTCTTCTGAGGAGGCAAGAACTGAAATTGCTCCATACCCGTATGTATTTGCTGCTACTAACATAAGGACAGACTGTTGTGGTGGAGGCAGCATTTAGAAGATGCACTTTCAAAAGCTGATTTGGCCTTTTTCTGACTCTGTTACCTCAATAAATTGATTAACCTCATGAAACTGTTCTGTTTGCTGTATCAAGGCTGTAATAAAAACAGTACTGCTTGCCTCACAGGCTTGCTTTGAAACCAACTAATGTAATGTAAATAAAAATGCCTTGAAAACTTCAAGGTGATATCTGAACATATGTATTATTATTTTATTTGATCATTTAGGATTCTAAAATGAACCATTTTACAATAATTTGTAATATATTATACCTATACATGTTGGAAAATGGTGGCTGGAAAGTTATAATAACGTTTTATACCTAATTATTTGAAATATAAATAGAGGAACATTTTCTTTTACAAAGAAGGAACACAGACAGGTTGCTGAAATTATGAAGTTTCTTAAATACTCTGATTCCATTGGGATATAATGAATAGAAAATGATTTTAAAAGAATGAAAATCTGATGTGTATATTAACCCCTACACTCATCTCTACCTAAATTATATCACATTGTATTTTATGTCTGGTCGGCTTCTGACTGAACCGTGTATATTTTTATACTTTTCTTTCTTCAATATTTTAACCGATTGTCAGTGTTGAAGCAGAGCAATTTTCAGCAAATTTGTCAAGAAAAATGTTAACGCTGTTTGCCAAAATTCTGTAGATTTATTTTAATAATATATGTATCTTCCCCTCATTTCTTTAGAATAAGTCAAGTTAGTTTACATTTTTTAACTTCTACTTCAATATGTGGATTATGAGACAATAAGAAAAGAATACATCTTTCTTTTTCTTGAATGCACAAGTCTGCCATGTGGAAATGCATTCTCTTTACATATCCTTCAAGGAAATATGACAAGGACTCTATTTTGTATTTTATATATATATATATATATAATATTTTGTATTATATATGTATATATACACATACATATGTGTATATATATGTCTTTATTTATAATATAATTCTGCAGAACCCTCTGGTGGAAAAACAATGTCCTCTGAACTTTAACTCAGTATACTTCCACTGATAATCAGATTGCACATTGAAGTGACATTGTAATTCCCGTTTACTAAGCCATTTCTATTTGAAACAAGAAATGATTTTGCCTTCTTTCTTATCTGAGGTGATATTAAATAGAGTTTCCCCCAACACACCCAGTCTCTCAATCTCCTTGTTTCAAAATTCAGCATACGTAATCAGGTTGAAAACATGTTTACTACAATATATTTAATAAAGAAGAACAGTAACCTTCAGTGAGTATCCATTAAAATGTTATATCTCAGTGTGTTGCAAAAAGCTGAATTTGAAAGTTAAGTCTTGTTTATATAAGAACAGCAATTTTAAAATTCCACTAATGATTTCTGAAATCATTAGCAGTAGGGCTACAATTAGTGGGGAAAAAGTCTCTAGACAGTTAAAAACATTGAGCAAAGTTTCAGGCTGGCATTAGCAAAATATAAAGAGCCTCTTCATTGTACTCTTAGTGATATCTTTTTCATATCAAAAGCACAGTTTCAAACTTTGTAACAGAGTAAATATTCTATTTAGTATTCATTATCTGAAAGAAATAGTGATAATTAACTGTATCCACTGAGATAGCTGCTAATGCTATGTGCTGAGACCAGGCTGCTGATGTTGAAATCTATTGAACCAAAGACAGATATTTCTAAAATCCAATGGTGAGCTCTATTTCTTTCTTACAAAAATGTTGATAAGACCTGCTATATAAAGGAATTACTAATTACTTGATGGAGAATTGTATCTCAGTGATGATTCATTGTTTAAGAAATGACATTTTGTTCTTTACAATTGTAACTCCATTTCTGAGAACTGTCAAGCTCTGTCTGAGCTTTTGATCTGTAATGATATTGCTAGATAGGCTCAAAAATGTATAATCATAATAGCATAGCATTTTTGTTCTACCTTACTTAAACTATTATTTAGCAAGGAATGTCATTGAGATATACGGGTTTGCAGTTAAAGAATACAAAATAATATACAAGGGGTATTTGAATGAACCATGGGAGGAATTGAGAGAATGCTGTTATCACTATATTTAATAATTTCTGAAAAAAAATCATACTGAAATAGAATTTTCCATCATCCAGAAATGTTTCCATTCTTTAATAACCATTCATAAATAACTTTCTAGTTAATGTTTAATTTAAAATTTTATTTCTTATACAATTAAATATGTGTCAAAAAACCCAAGTCCTTAACATAACTGAATATGAAATAACTACAATTTATTCTTATTCCTATTACAAAGCCATTCTTTAAAAAAGATGATGGTTTCTTCAAGGCTGGGTTAATTTTAACCATTCAATTAGTAATTCCTTCTTTTATTAATAAACATTTAGTGAACATATACTGTGGTCCATGTATAGTGATATAATCTGGAAATACCAGGATAAATGATTCATAATTCATGCCCCCAGGGGTGTATATTGAATGGAAACACAGATATCCTAGTGTGCCACATCACCATGCATTTACCAAGAGTGGTATGTGAATGATTAACTGAATTTCATAATGGCTGTCACATGCAGCCTCAAACCAGTGGGAAAAAAAATATACCGCTGAGGCAGAAACAAAAGAGCCTATTGCTTTCAGTATACACTGGTGGTAATGCCACTTCACATTGATAAAAATAAAATTAAATTAAACACGATACACAACCATCACCACAAAAAACACAAAAGTTAAAGAGTTATTTTCCTAGATTAGCTTTTAGTTTAGATTCCTTAAAATAAACTTTTTGTCTTTATTTTCAAATGGCCCAGGTTTGTTTTGATCTGTTTTTCCTTTACATCAGAGTATCATAGGAAGCTTGGCTAGTTCACTATTGTTTTGGTCAACAAATTTCACTTTGGAAAGTTTTATTGTAACCATTATTGAGAGGTAACAATATAGAAAAGGAAAAAAAAAAATCCATAGACAAATCTTCCTTACCTTTTTTACTGTTTTTGTCTAACTACATGTGGCAAAGCACAGGACTAATAAGTCAAGGGCTTCTAGTATGTGTGCATATGTTTTTAAATTCTGTCTATACCCTCACAGATTCACCTTGAATAAATATAAGGCTTTTAAGAACGTAACTGATGTAATGGATCTATGATAATTCTGTGCACTCTCCTGATTGTGAATAGAAAAATATGAACTCTTCTTTTTGGAAATATGTCTGCCTTTATTCATATAGAAATGTCGGTCTACTTCATATATATAAATATAAAAAAGTAAACTACGTAAGTTTAATGTGAAAGTACAGACAATATGTCTTACTTATTTTGAAATAAAACAAAATATTGTTGCTATTTTACTTGTTAATATTCAATAGTAACACTAAGAGGTGAAATGACTGTACCACTTTTGGAAAATAATTGAACAGATAAATATTATAGCTTTGCTTCTTTTCCAATGAATTATAAAAAGCAAACATTAAAGTAAAAAAGAATCAAAACTATCTTTCATATATCTGTTTTTTCCGTTTGTTAAAAATGAAATTCTAGGCCAGGCGCGGTGGCTCACGCCTGTAATCCCAGCACTTTGGGAGGTCGAGGTGGGTGGATCACAAGGTCAGGAGTTCGAGACCATCCTACCTAATACAGTGAAACCCCTCTCTACTAAAAATACAAAAAATTAGCTGGGCATGGTGGCGGGCGCCTGTAGTCCCAGCTACTCAGGAGGCTGAGGCAGGAGAATGGCGTGAACCCGGGAGGCGGAGCTTGCAGTGAGCCGAGATCGGGCCACTGCACTCCAGCCTGGGCGACAGAGCGAGACTGTGTCTCAAAAAAAAAAAAAAAAAAAAAAAAAAAAAAAAAAAAAAAGAAATTCTATTAAAATTGTATCAATTAAAATGGTAGTATTTTACTGAGTAGAATAACATTATAATGTTCAACAAAAATTGACTGAAGAAAAGGGTATGTCATTAACAATTCTTTACCTTTTTCTAAAAATACTTAGCCTTTGAGATGCTTTGTGATCAGTAAAGACATTCCCTTGCTTTGCATGCTTAATAATAAAAGCCCGCAAAATCATAAATGCCTATTATGTTTCAAACATCTTCCTAAGTTTCTAAACATGTATTATTTCATTTTCTCATCACATTAATATGTAATGAGATAAATACCATTAGTAACTACATTTTGAATGCATGAAATTTAAGTGATTTTTTTCCTCTCTTCCAATTTCAGATATCCAATTGAGTTAATTATCTCTTTATTAAGATAATTAACAGGTGGTTCATGCCTATAATGCTAGTACTTTGTGGGGCTAAGGTGGGAGGATGACTTGAAGCCAGGAGTTCCAGACAAGCCTGGGTGAAAAAGGGAGACCTATCTCTACAAAAGACAAAAAGTAAAAAAAAAAAAAAAGTCAGTTACAGTGGCACCAGACTATAGTCCCCGTTACTCAAGAGGCTGAGATGGGGGTATTCCTTGAGTCCAACAGTTGGAGGCTGTAGTGAGCTATGATCCTGCCTCTGTACTCCAACCTGGGCAACAGAGTGAGACTGGGTCTCAAAATAAAAAATAAAATAAAATAAAATAAAAAATGACGAGGTGAAAACTAAGCTAAATCCACAGGCAGAAAATGTAACTAATTGTGTGTTTGATAATGAATGTAATGTTCGAATCAAGAGGTTGGAATAGAGCTATTTCAAAACTCTTACTAACGTTTGTATCTAAACATGTGACAGGTGTACTGCACAGAATAGTCTCCCCTGCCCCCCAGTTCATGTCCATCTGGAACCTGTGAATGTAATCTTATTTGGAAACAGGGTCTCTGGAGCTGTAATTGAACTAAAATGAGATCGTATGGAATTATGGTGGTTCCTAATCTGGTGAATAATGTCCTTACAGAAAGATGGATGATTTGAACACAGATATACACGTGGAGAACACAATATGATGACTGAGGCAGAGATTGGAGTCATGCTGTCACACGCCGCGAAATGCCAAGGATGATTAGAAACGACGGGAAATGGGGAGAGAGGCATGAGATAAGTTATCACACTGAGCGCCCAAGAAAGAAGCAATTTTCCCAATATTTCCATCTTGGACTTCTGGCCGCTAAAATGTTAGAGAATAAAGGTCTGGTGTTTTAAACCACTGTGTGTTGTAATTTGTTATGGCATCCATATAAAACTAACACAGTGTGTTACTGTTAAGTTGAAAAGTTGGCGTTTTCTCCATCTGGCCATTTCTCCTGATCTGGATCCAGTTCTTTCCTTGTACATAGACGGTTTTAGCCAAGTTTATTTAAACATACAACTGATTTTATTTTTATTAATTAAAATTCTACCCAGGCTATCATAATGATAAAGTCTTTAAAATTTAATGCAAAGGTAACTTGTCTCCTCTCCAGCATTTTGAATCTACTGTAGGCTTGGAAGCTTGCTCTAGGGTGTTGGAGAAGTTTACTCCTTTTCTTCAACTCTGCTCTTGTAATCCTTAATGCCTATGCACTATCCAATTTACAGACACCTTAAGCATTGAGGTAGAAAGAAAAACAATACAGAAAAAAGTATAAAACTAAATGCACTATGCTTTATTATTGAGGAAATCTGCATGTTAAATGTACAATTATTGGCTCTCTCTCTAATGTTGTGCTTTTATGTATTAATTAGAGACATTTACCTCCTCTACCTTCACCCCTTGGTGGAAAAATTCAAATGCAATTCATAATGGGAGAGATAATCTCCACCTGGCCTTTTACAACTTAACCATATGAGCCTAGGTGTCTGTGTTTTCTACTTTGCTGGGCCAATTTTCAACTCATGTCAGGAAAATTGGGCAGATTCTCTTAAGAAAGCTCCAGTCAACTTCCTTCTGCACGCCCAATTTTGACAAATAGAATGCAAGATTTTTGAAATGTTCACTATAGATAAAAACATGGATCGCAGATAGTGATTCTTGTGACTCCCTGATATACTGTTATCCAAATCTAATGACCATCTAGCCACTGCCCCTTAGAGTGCTCATGCTTCCCAAACACAATAGGATATTTGTTAACATCTTTGAGTCATTATCTCAAAATCCTTGTCTTGTACTTTAGCTTAAAATAAATTGACAGCACACAAAACACTGACAAGTTCCTCCATAAATAGAGTCCTTCCTTGACTTTTCTAAATTATTATAGATGTGCGATTACTAATGCTAAGAGAATCAGTGCTACATTTCCTTAACATGCCAGGTGTATGTAGTCAATATCACACTTTAGATCTGGGGTAGTTGGTACCCAAGGCCTTTGCTGAAACCCTGAGATAACATGAAAATATTATACTAAATATCTTGATATATAAGAAGTCTAGAATATTATCTTCCTCGTCCCTTCCTTTTCTCACTCTCAAGCAGAAAAGAAAAATCTTTTTAGCTTGAATTACTCGTAAAAACTACAGATTTCTATGCACATATAGAATAATTTAACAAAACCTATTATAAAAATATGTAAGCTTTACTCTGTCATCTTCAGCTCTGTGAGACGGGTAGTTATATGTGTAGATGAGGGTGTTTTGTTCTCTTTAAGATGATTAAAGTAGATTACTTACTTTTGGTACTATCCTAGTTTAAAATGTTTTGTAAGCTTTGTGAAATTATTAACTGTGTAGCATTTTATTGTGCTCTTCAAACATAGATAAAATCAAATTATATATGACCTTGGGCCATACTACTGATTATGCATGCATTAATGGAGAAAATGTCTTGCATCCCTGGTGTCTCACCCACTGCCTGGAACACAGAAGACAAGCAGTAATTGATAACCCAGTGTCAAGAAACCAGAGAGAGTTAATTTCTTATCCTCTTGCCAGAATTAGAAGTCTTTTGGGATTCTAATGGAATCAGAGACCTATTAGATTAGTCAAAGCTCTTAGATAATGAGAAATGAATAAATGTAGAGAGGCTCTATTCTAAATCTAGCACGGTATATAGAGAGGCAATAGAAACTAAACTGCCAAGTAAAATATCTTTGATGTTTGATAAATCTATCAAAATTTAGATTTTTATTATAATAAAGCATGATGTCAGTATTCTATGGGAGTTTGATCAGATTCCTTGATGTGAGTATATATCAAATGCTACTGAAAAAACACAAAGCTCTTCATATATATACATAAATAGGCTGCACCACATGTGTTGTGCTTTTGGTTCATGTGACAATCATACCAGTAATAATAATTATAATGAAAGTTCCAGGATCTTTTATTCTATGATGTACTGTCCTGAGAACACTATATAGATAATCTCACTTAACACTCACAGAAAATCAAGGAGTTAGCCATACAATCATTGCTCCCATATGACCAGTGAGGAAACTGAGGATCATAGAGGTTATATTTCTTGCTCAATGTCAAACAATTTAGAAGGGATGAAGCCAGAATTTGAATTTTTTTAAGGGCTTCAGTGTTGATGCTGTTACTCACCATACTGTAGAGCTTCTCTGAAAATATGTTAAAATCCACAAAGCAAAATTTGAATACCATAAATTTAAAACTATAAAGTAACATTAAACATTTCCATATAAAACAACATTTCTGTCGTTTATATATTTCTATATTAGCTAATTAAGTAAACTAAGTTTTCCTTTATAGAAAGACAACACATTTATCTTTATTTGTAATATAGGTATACTTATCTGTAAGAAATTTTATTGCTTTTTAAAGAACAGATGGAAAGTAAAAACAGAAAAAACAGGCATTGAAAAAATTCTTAAAAATATATGTTCTTTTTACAGCAGATTGCATTCAAAATTATGTTTATGCAGAAAACTATCTTAGGTTCAATAAATGTATAAGAAAATATTATAGTAGATATTTCTTTGTAAACCAAACTAGTTCCTAGTTTATGCTATGCCCTAAAGACGAATAGAACTAATTACATTAAATAGTTAGCCTGCTCTGTTTTTCTGATGCAACTAAAAAAATTCACTTTGCCTGTATTTAAATGAAATCAGAACTATGGAAAAGAGGAAAAACAAGAGGCATTTTATATTTTATTTTAGCGGAAAATACACAAGAACAGGAATTTGAAAATATAGATTTGTGTGTTTGTTGTGCTTCTGACAGCAGAGTTTTACTACATTTTTTAGAGTCCAGTTTCTCCATCTGGACAGCGAAAGCAATGACCATTTAATCTCTATGTCCCACTCCAATTTAAATATCCCAAAATCAACTAAATATTTAAGGTGATGGAGAACACATAGAAGAGCTTATTTTTCAAAGTATAAAAGAATCTGGGTTATATATAGGTATATGGGGATGACATTTTTACTTTTTAGTTTCTCACAGCTCATTTAAACAAGAAGACTTAGAAATATTGATCACCCTAATGATATGTGAAGAAACTTGTTCTTATTTCATTTAGTAATCTGAATTTTGCAACAGAAACAGAATTATGTCAACGATTATCATAAATATACCTCCAAAACTCAATTGCTGTCATGAATCAGATCTTTAGTAAATTCCAAAATATATTATTTATCTTCTTTTACTATCATTTATATTATCTTTTGTTTTTTATACATTTACATTTTATTCATTTTATGTTATTTTTATGTATAAATATATGAAGAAACAAAAAGATAATACAATAAAGGATATATATATGCACACGTATTTATGTACATTTCATTATGTCTCTTATGGAAGATCTTTAGGGAAAAGAGGAGGTACCTAAAGATATGTTCTAGCATTACATAGAAATGATAGTTAACTATAAATGTAAATAGGAATTGATTGGTTTATTGGATTACCTAAAACGTATTGTTTATAAAGAAGTGTTTGTTATCTTGTCATGTTGTATGAATATTTACTGTAATTCAAAATCTAATTTTAATATTAACACCTGGATAAAGTGTGAAGTTCTTTGCAAATGCATGGGGATATGAATGAATGAAGACAATAATTATCTAGATTAGAATAAAAAATAATATGTTCTAAATTTTACATAGGCATGCTTTCCATGTTTTCATCTTCAAGAATATCTCTTAGAAATATATAAGTACAGTTTTCTATTGTGACTTTGGAATTATTAAAATAGGAGATAATTTAAATAATGTGTCCAGAAAATTATATTAATCCCAGCCAGAGCATGTGGTTGCAATCTCTGTGAATGACATTCTCTGGAACTGTCCAGTGCCCAACTTGTGCAGTCATACCTATATCACTGAATATATAGAAATATTTTAAAAAGAATACCTTAAAATAATAGAATAAAGAAATACTTTGAAAATAAATGATATGGTTGGTCAGTCCATTTTCCATGTATTTTGGCTAATAAGCAGGCTAAGATTCGTATTCTTAAAAGTAAGACATGTAGAAAAATAATCATTGAGACTGCTGCTTAATACAGAAGGCAGATTGGTGAATGGGGCCAAATAATCAAGCAAGATTAATTCTTTTCAGGTTCCTTCACTATTTTAAATTTGTTGAATAATAATATTTTGATAATTATGAAGACAAATAATTGAAATATAAAAGGTAATTATTGTGGCCAACGTCATACAATCAGCAAACTGGTGATTATATTGAGGCAAAGAAACTGAAGTTTAAACCGTTCCTATTAATTTCAAACACCACTGTTATTTGACTTTCTGTGCTTCCTGTATAATGGGGCGGCTACCCTTTTTTGGGTTGGTCATAGCATCTTATTCTATCTCTGCCTCAGTTTTTTATCAAGAGATGAAAGTAATAATAAAAGCATTTACCTCAGAAAGCTGTTTAGGTGATTGCATGTGTTAACTGTGTAAAGATTTCAATAGTACTTGGTACCTAGTAACTGATACCTATAAGCTTACTAATTTCATGTTAATTATAATTATTTTTATTAATGCTAACTTTATGTATATTACGCTTGTCTAAGAAATTTTTGTTGGATAACAGTGCAATGTTTTCTACTAAGTTTCAAACTTTTAAATGAAGACTAGAAAAAATTTTCTCAAATAATTGTTTCCAGAAGATCACAAAAGCTGTCATTTTCCTTTCCTGTGGATGTGGAAACCAAACAGTTGGGGACAGGACAAAATACAAACCTTCTGTTTATCACAATTTAGTTTTCCAGAAGTAGATAGAGATTCGTAAATGAAATGATCTAATTCAGGAAGAAAAACAAATGCAATAGTTCCACTTTCATCTTTCAGTAACACTGAATTTTTATTAACAGAAACTATGCATACAAAATATATTTTAATCCACAATGTACTTTAATTAAAAAATAGACAATGTAGAGATGCCAACCTAGACACTAACATGTGGGTAATTACTTTGAGAACCACCTAAGGGAGAATAAAAATACATTTTTAAAAAGCCAACTGCAACAGAAAATGATTATTTGCATGACAACTAAAACATAAATATGTATATTAATTGTGTCAATGTAAATTAAGTAGTGTAAAAAGAAAAGAAACAATAAAATAAAATTTATTAGTAATTTGTTTCCCTTAAATTTTCTATAGGACTGTGGAAGGATTCATTGATTTGTACTCACAGTAGAAAAAAGATAAATGTTTTATAGACGTATGAGATTATACCCTGATCCCTTGGCCCATATACTATGTTCAAAATAACTATCTACAATGATGGAAATCCTCTACGTAGGCTTTTTACAATATAATAATCACTTGTGGCTGTTGAGCTATTTAAATAGGGCCAGTTGTTGTAAAAATATCAACTTTAATATTATTTATCTGAATTAGTTTAAATTTAAACATGTAGAGTCTTGCGTAGTTAGTAGTTACTGTGTCAGGCGGCACAGTTTAGAAATATGCAGTAATTGCATATTGCATTCAAAGCATCAGGATACACAACAGAGATAAATAGTGATGGCAGTTTCACTTAGTACACTGAAGCATGAACATTTAGTCAGGTGATATTGGTGAGACAGCAGAAAACCTATGGCTATTCTTGAAGTTGAGTGAGGGTTGATAGATATGGTGTCTTCTAGCGAGTTGTACAATAGTTTACCATAATAACAGATATTGAGTTAGAGCATCCAAATATTTTTTGAATAAAGAATAGAGAAAAATGTTAATTAAAGAAATTATTATATATTTTATCTTCAGTGAGAAAACTATCTTTGTTTGGCAAAAGAAGAATAAAAAATTCGCTTAAATGTTTACTTTTCCTACGTAAAGAAAACATTTTTGTCAGAGCCTGAAGAGTAAAAAAACAGACAACAAAAGAAGATGAATACAAATGGGGAAAATAAACTTACAATAATGTTTATTCCTATGGTCTTAAGCAGAAACAGAGGTTATCTGAATAGAAAGTACCTAGTGAGTAATTTGCAACAGAAGAGGGTAAACCAGGAAAAATGTTAGAGTTCATTCTCATGCTGCTATGAAGAAATATCTGAAACCGGGTAATTTATGAAGAAAAACTGTTTAATTAGCTCACAGTTCCACATGGCTAGGGAGGCCTCAGGAAACTTATAATCATGGTGGAAGCACCTCTTCTCAGGGCAGTGGGACAGAGTGAGTGCAAAGTGAAGGAAGAAACCCCTTATAAAACCATCAGATCTCACGAGAACCCACTCATATCATGAGAACATCATTGGGGAAACTTCCCCCATGTTTCAATTATCTCCACTTGATACAGACGTTGACACATGGGGATTATTAAAATTCCAGGTGAGGTTTGGGTGAGAATACAGAGCCAAACCATATCAATAAATAAGAAAAAGTTATGGTATGTTGTGAATATTTACATCACTTTTTTTCTTAAAGTTTACCAAAATAAATTTAAATATCGAATGTGTGTATTTGTGTTATTTACAAATGAGAATGGTGAGCAATTCTCAACAGAAGAGAGTAAACCAGAAAAAAAATGTTAGAGTAAATGTAACTATTGAATTTAAATTCAATATTTGAATTTCCATATAGTAATGAGACAAAAATACCAGCACACTTATTGAATATTTGAATTTACATATATATATGTATATAAAAAAATACATACACACACATATATACCCACAAATATTCCATAGATTGTGTATACACACACACACACATGTATTCCATAGATTGGGCTTTCTGTGCTTTACTAGATTCATATAAGATCGCATTTTTGTACACAGACAAACATTTCTATAAAAGTGGAAGAAGATTTAGAGAGAGAGAAAAACTATGTAAGAAAAGTATATGATAGGTAGAAAGTAAATGACAAAATAAAATTTTCCTAAGAAACACATACATGTGGGAAAATTCTATCATCAAACTGAAGGCAGCAACCATCTCAAACTACCAGCCATGAATACAAATACAGCGGAATTTAGACCAGCATTAAGAAAGAATATTTTAGGGAAAAATATTCACTACTTCAGGGTCTAAGTTGGGCACTGACTTATCTGAAACTAATGAAAGAACCCGTAGTAGACTAACTGCCTACATTCTTCCCACAATAAATATATGACACATAAATCGTCTTTGAAATTAAACAGGAAACATATTTTATGCCATAATTAAAGCAATGTCTGCTTACTTCTCATAAAGAACATGAAGATAAAGAATAAAAATGAATTGTGATCCATTTAAAATCTGGTATCAAATAATGTACTCATTATATAATTCTAGACATGTGCATATTGGGATTAAAATATGTTATTTTATCTAGGTTCACAGAGACGTTATCTGTTATGCAATTGTCCTTTTCAGACATAGAAAATGTTAGAATAAGATTCTATGTGACATAAATGAAAATTCATTGCCTTGTGCTCTACTGTTTATTATGTATTTATGAGTTTATTATCTTTAGGGTAAATTTTATATCCATGTAATGTTTCTAGCAATATTTTCTGCATTATTTTGGAAATATAAAATACGTGAATCTGAGGGTATGCATTATCTTCTTGTTAAACACAAATTTTATAATATGTGAGGAAAACAATTTATCTGTTCAATACAAAACTAGGTCAACAGAAATTGCCAATTATATAATATCTCCCTGACATATTTTATTGATTTAAAATTCACCTATTTTAGATGTAAGTGTGCATGTTCTTTACTACTCATCAATGTACATAATGGTTTGAATCATAATACATACAATTTCATGTTTTGCTCTTTGCACAGAGTACATTTGTAATTCTTCTTGTTGTCCTTTATCCAGTTTTTTAAGCCTGGCATTTACGATCTTCTAGCTAACCGAATTATCCCCCTTTCTTCCACCTAATGTTATTAGAATCACTGAGATATCTTCAGTGGAGCACATCTTTTCATTCTTCCTCATTTTTTGACCTCTGCCTGAATGTTCCATTCTACCTGCTCTAGCCAATTTAAATACACCCTGTGGTGTAAAATTTCTCTACTATTTATCCAATAAACTTGATGATTGCTTCTCCATAACACTGTCATATACACATATACAGGGTTATTTCCTTAAACCTATACAAGATTCTTGAGAGCTTTGTTCTGTTCATCCCAAGCTGAACATAAAGACTTGAACCTTATATAAAGCCAATAAATATTGTAAAAGAATAATGAATAAGCATATATTTCTACCATAAAGTTGTTTTGAAAATCTCTCAAAATGCCTGGTTACCTGAAGTTTTCAGGGCCATTATACTGATATCCATTCCAGCCTGCTTCTATAAAAGAGTTTAAAAAGCTCATTACCTCATGTGTTTGAGAAAAGGGTCTGGTCCTGAGAACGGGCTAACTTTTAAGAGAAAGAAATAATCCACAAGTTCACAAAATAGGTAGACAAACAGTCATGGTGAAACACTGAAAGAGAGGCATATGCTTTCAGCCTAGAAGATTGCTTGCCTGAACCTCTAACTGGCACTTCCAAGGACACTCTTATAGTTATTGTGTGTCGGAGCAGATGGTGTGCTCTTTGCATTTCCACAAGTATATCTAACCCTCATGGAAGACTTTTTAAATGTTAAATAATAGTAGCAATAAGAATGTGACAAACTGTAAAAATAAAAGAAAATGATAAAATAATTCACATGATCTAAATGATTTTAAGTTTATGATTTCTACTTTTGACAGAAAGTTACATGTGTCCTTGCTAAACCAAGATAATAATTTTAATACTTTCATTTATTTATTGTTTTTTGAGATGGAGTCTCGCTCTGTCACCCAGACTGGAGTACAGTGGCGCGCTCTCAGTTCACTCCACCACCTGGATTTAAGCGATTCTCCTGCCTCAGCCTCCTAAGTAGCTGGGATTACAGGCACACGCCACCACACCTGGCTAATTTTCGTATTTTTAGTAGAGACTGGGTTTCACCATGTTATGTCCCTGACAAAAAATTTTCAGAATGTTCTGTATTTTTAAAGCAGTTGAAAAGTTTTAAATTGCTATCTTGCCATGTCCTCCTACACATTCACACAATGGAACTCACTTGCCCTTCCTGTGTCCTACACTTAACTATGCCATGAATAGAAAATATAACAATCTTTGTCAACTCTTAAAGCATCTGTTCTTTTGTTAGTTGCATACTATCCTGCAAGTAACTCAGCATTCCAGAAAATGCTATTTGCGTTCATAACTTCGCCCCCTCCGCACAGGAAAAAACTGGAACCAAGGTTGTTTTTATGTTTTGTGGATTCTACTGAAATAGGAGTCCCCACACACTTAAAACAAAGTTTAACCTTAAAAATTGTTAAAGAAGACAAGATACAACATTATCATAGAGGAAAGAGAATCAGAACTCTCACATGCAATTAAGAGGAGAATACATTTATACAATTTTTCTGGAAGGGAATTTAAATAAAGAAATGGTTTTTCCATAATCTCAAAAGTGGAAATGCTATACTATTATTTTCTCAGGCTATAATAAAGGTTGTGAAAGATATTTGCTTGTTAAAATAGTTAACATGGTTGATATGGTTTTGACTGTGTCCCCACCCAAATCTCACCTTGAATTGTAACAATCCCCATATCTCAAGGTTGGGGGCCAGTGGGGATAATTAAGTCATGGGGGGCAGTTTTCCCCATACTGCTCTTATGGTAGTAAATCAGTCTCTTGAGAGCTGATTGTTTTATAAATGTGAGACCCCTGCACAAGCTCTCTTGCCTGCCACCATGTAAGATGTGACTTTGCTCCTCATTTGCCTTCCACCATGATTGTGTGGCCTCCCCAGCCATGTGCAACTGTGAGTCAATTAAACCTCTTTCCTTTATAAACTACCCTATCTCAGGTATGTCTTTATTATCTGTGTGAGACAGATTAATACAATGGTGTTATTTTATTAATTTAAGTTTTCTGGAACAAGCAAGATATACGCAAATAGTCGATTGGCTAAATGAATGGTAATACAGGCATGAAATGCCATGAAGTTGCATTGGTTAGGAAGAATGCATATTCTGGAGTCACAGTACTTGGGTTTGAATTCTAGTTTTACTACCTTCTAAAGAGGAGACATCTGATAATATATGTATTCTCTCTGTGCCTCTTTCTCCTAAACTAAAGAATAGGAACAAAATAGTGCTTACTTTCAGTTTGTTGTTAACATTAAATAGATTAACATTTGTTAATTTTTTGGAATAGTTATCATCATGTAGTAAGTATTGCATTACTGTTAACTTTACTATGTAGCCAAAAATATTAATTTTGTTAAAAACATAGAATAATATTTAAAGATTTTCTGAGTAAAGGAACACATCTTATTTGCTTGTATCATAAAACCAGTCACCTTTACAGATCTTTCTCCCTTCTCTTCAAAAGCAGAAACATAGTCAATCAAAAGTATTTTGTGAAAACAATCTTTCCCAAATTGCTTTAAATGATATGTGATTTATAAATGGAGATGATATGAAAATTTGTAATAAAATAATTGAAGATATTCAGTGATTCTGGTTTATGGTTATAGAGTGAATTTTAGTATTGCAAGCTCTTTAAACATAAGTAAAAAGATAAAGGTACATTCTGAACATATGGGCAAAGGCCATATGATCTTAATGTCAGAAGTAACTGTATCAGAGATCAAATATTATGAATAATGAACCACTTACTCAATTGTTTTGGCATACTACCTAGAAAACTAAGAAATATCTTGAATCGTAATAGTTCTGTAGGCTACCAACAATTCCTTGATTTAGAAAATGCAGTTCACAATGTAACAAAAAGCAAACACAAATAATTAAAAACACTAAAACTAAAGAGCTTTTAACCATCTACCCGCATTGTGATTGATTCCTGAATTCAGAGGTAAACTTTCATATAGTTCATGTAATTTCATCATCCATGAAATAAACTGTATAAAGGTGATGAATAATTATTTGAGTTCTCCTACGATATTACTTAAGAGTTAATCAGGACAGGTGCAGTGGCTCATGCCTGTAATCCCAGCACTTTGGGAGGCCAAGGCAGGCAGATCACCTCAGGTCAGGAGTTTGAGACCCACCTGACCAACATGGTGAAACCCCGTCTCTACTAAAAATACAAAACTTAGCCGAGTGTGGTGGAGTGTACCTGTAATCCCAGCTACTTGGGAAGCTGTGGTGGGAGAATTGATTGAACCTAGGAGGCAGAGGTTGCAGTGAGCCATGATTGCACCACTGTACTCCAGCCTGGGCAACAGAGTGGGACTTTGTCTCCAAAAAAAAAAAAAAAAAAAAAAAGAGTCAACCAGTCTCACCATTTTTCTTGCAGTTATATTATTATAACTTAAAATCATGGTATTCAAATTGTGGACATAGGACACTCCTATATATTTTCTGGAAGATTGTGTATGAGTATATAAGCCTAACTTTATTTTCAATAAATTAAGTAGTAAAACCAAATTAAAGTAGTAAAAACAGCATAATATTTTGTAACAAACTTTTCAGATCCTAAGATTTTTGTTGAAACGATAGCCAAGCACTATATCCTCAGGTCAATCTATAATGTTTTCTGCAGAATTCCTAGCTCACTGGTTCTTTTTAGTTGAGAACTTCTCCACAAATTTTAATTTATGTTTAAAAACATGTTTCTACAAGGAAACTGTGTCCTCTGAATCTCCTTCCATCTCTTTCCTCTGAATCATTTTCTAAATTGCTGGTAGAGTATTTCTCCTAAAACTCAAATATGGACAATGTGACATTTTTACTGCCTGCTTGTTTGAATCTCCAACACATAGAGCCTATGCACTTCATATTCCCTTTTAGTTGTTTATTCTTCTCTACATACTTATCTTGATCTAAAGTGGAATACGCAAGCATATGTTGCAGATATTGCAGGTTTGGTTCTGCATCACAGCAATAAAGTGAATTTTTCAATAAAGCGAGTCACAAACTTTGGTTTAGGTTTTCCAGTGCATATAAATGTTACGTTTACATTATATTGTAGTCTATTAAGTGTGCAATAACATTATACCTGAAAAAGTATATACATTAATTTAAAAATAGTTTATTGCAACAAAATGCTAATGATCATCTGAGCCTTTCCATGAATTTTGTAATCTTTTTGCTGATAGAGAATTTTGCTTCAATGTTCGCGATTTCTGAATAATTAGGGTGGTGTTTTCTGAAAGTTAATATGGCTGTAACAATTTCCCTAAACAAGACAACAATGAAATGTGCTGCACTGATTGACTCTTTCACAAAAGACGTCTTTGTAGCTTGTGATGCTGTTTGATAACATTAACCACAAAGTAGAGCTTTTTTCAAAACTGGAGTCAATCCTCTAAAAACCCTGCAACTGCTTTACTTGTTAAGTTTATGGGATATTCTAAATCCTTGATTTTCATTTCAACAATATTCACAGCCTCTTTGGCAGGAGTAGATTCTATCTCAAAAAACCACTTTGTTTATCCATAGAAAGCAACTCTTCATCAGTACAAGTTTTATCATGAGATGGCCACAATTGAGTCAGATTTTCAGGTTCCCCTTATAATTCTAGCTCTTTTAATATTTACAGATGGGCACAGTGGCTCATGCTTGTAATCCCAGCAATTTGGGAGTCTGAGGCGGGTGTATCACTTGAGGTCAGGAGTTCGAGACAAGCCTGGCCAATATGGTGAATCCCCTGTCTCTACTAAAATTACAAAAATTTGCTGGATGTAGTGGTGCACGCCTGTATCCCCAGTTACCCTGGAGGCTGAGTCAGGGGAATCGCTTGACCTTTAGGGGCAGAGGTTGTAGTGAGCCAAGATTGCATCACTGCACTCCAGCCTGGGCTACAGAGTGAGACTCTGTTTAAAAAACAATAAAAAATAAAAAATAAAATAAAAAAGAAAAGAAAAGAAAAATTCACCACATCTACAGTGACTTCCTCCACTGAACTGTTGAAAAAGTAATCAATAAATGTGGGAATCAACTTCTTCCAAACTTATATTAATTTTGATATTTTTACCACTTCCCATGAATCATGAACTTTTTATTGGCATCTGGAAAGACGAATCCTTCCCAGAAGCTTTTCAATACACTTTGTCCAGATCCATCACAGGAATCACTACCTATAATAGCTATAGTCTTACAAACGTATTTTTTTTTTTAAATAATAAGATTGGAAAGTCAAAATTACTCCTTGATCTATAGGCTACAGAATGAATATTGTGTTACCAGACATAAAAACAACAATAATCTCCTTGCACATCACCATCAGACCTCTAGGATGATTACATACATCGTCAAGGAACACTAATATTTTGAAAGAAATGTTTTTTATTTGGTTTGGTTTGGTTTGGTTTGGTTTGGTTATTTTACCCTAGCAGTGGACCCTCAACAATGAGATTAAAATATTCAGTAAACCATGCTGTAAACAGATGTGCTGTCATTCAGGCTTTATTGTTTCATTTATAGAGCACAATGGCAGAGTAGGGTTAGCATAATTCTTAAGGGCCTCAAGATTTTCAAAATAATAAATGAACATTGGCTGCAACTTGAAATCACCTGCTGCATTAGCTCCTAATATGATAATTAGCTTGTCCTTTGAAGCTTTGAAGACAGGCCTTGACTTCTCCTCTCTTGCAATCAAAGTCCTAGATGGCATCCTCTTCCAATAGAATGCAGTTTTGTCCACAGCAAAAGTCTGTTGTTTAGTGTAGTCACCTTCATCAATTATTTTACCTAGATCTTCTGTATAACTTGTTGTAGCTTCTACATAAGCACTTGCTGCTTAATCTTATACTTTTATATTATGGAGGTAGCTTCTTTTTTCAACCTCATTAGCCAACATCTACTACTTTGCAACATTTGTTCTTCAGTTTCCTCACTTCTCTAAGCCTTTATAGAATTGAAGGCCGTTAAAACTTTGGTCTGAGGTTTTGGTCTAAGGGAATGTTATGGCTGGTTTGATTTTCCATCCAGACCATCAAAACTTTCTTAGCAAATAATTAATATGAAAAACAAATCAAAAAGACAATTCCATTTACAATCGCTACAATAAATAAATAAATAAATAAAAACCTGGAAATATTTTGACTCAAGAGGTGAAAGACCACCACAAGAAAACTACCAAACACTGATGAAAGAAATTGCAAATGATAAAAACAAATGGAAAAATGCCCCATGTCCATGGATTGAATCAATGTTATGAAAATGACTATACTGCTCAAAGAAATCCACAGATACAGTGCAATCTCTATCAAAATACCAATGTTGTATTTTATAAAATTATTAAAATATTCTAAAATTCATGTAGAAACCAAAAAGAGCCCAAATATCCAAAGCAATCCTGAGCAAGAAGAAGAAACCTGGAAGCATCATATTACGTGTCTTCAAATTATAATACAAGGCTATGGTACCCAAAATAATAGGGTAAGGTTATAAAAATAGACACATAGGTAAATGGAATGGAATTGAAAACCCAGAAATAACGCCATAAGCTTATGGCAAACTGTTCTTCAACAAAATTGATGAAATCATACACTAAAGAAAGGAACCCTATTCAACAAATGGTGCGGAAAAAATTGAATTGCCGTATGCAAAAGAATGAAAGTGGACTCTCACTATATACAAAAATCAGCTCAAGATGGATTAAAGAGTTTCATGTAAGACCTGCAACTATAAAAATACTAGAAAAAAACTTATGGAAATCTCTTCTGGACATTGTCCTTGGAAAATAATTCATGACTAAGACCCCAAAAGCAAATGCAAAAGAAATATACAAATTAGACTTAATTTGACTAAAAACCTGCTGCCAGTAAAAGAAATAACCAACAGAGTGAAACAAGCAAGCTAAAGGATATGAGAAAATATTTTCAAACTATGCATCTGACAAGTGACAAATATTCAGATTTTATAGGGCACTCAAACATATTGGCCACCACAGAAAACAATCCTATTAAAAAGTAGGCAAAATACATGAACAGACTTTTTTTTATAAAGAAGATATAGAAATGGCCAAGAAACATATGAAAACATGAACATCAGAGAAATACAAATTAGAACTACAATAAGATATCATCTTACGCAAGTCAGAATGGCTATTACCAGAGTCAAAAAGATGTTGGCAAGGATGCAAATAAAAGGGAATACTTATACAATGTTAGTGGAAATGTAAATTTGCACAACCTCTATGTAAAACAGTATAGAGATTTCTCAAATAACTAAAAAATGAACTACAGTTTAATCCAGCAATCTCACTACTGGGTTTCTACCCTAAGAAAAATGAATTATATCAAATTATACCTACACTGGGATGCTTATCACAGCACTATTCATAAAACAAAGATATAAAATCAAACTAAATGTCCATCGACAGAAGACTGGATAAAGAAAATGTATATATATATATATACACACACACACACATAGACACACACATATGTGTATGTATACATATATATGTCCTATGGAATGCTACTCAGCCATAACATACAATGAGGTATGCCCCTATAGAAGTTAAGATCCATGAGGCAGGGTTTTTTGTTTGTTTGTTTTTTTAACTTGTTTGCAAAATGTCTTTTATTCACAGTCATATTTCCATTGTCTAGCACATGTTTTATGAATAAATGCAAGTGGCACATATTGAATGAATTAATGGGCCTTAGCAGGCAGCTTAGCGTAATGGTTAAAAACATCTTGCCTAGAGTCAAAGTGCCTATGCTTGATTCTCTCTTTTTCATTCATTACCTGTATTTTCCGATCAATTAAGTTCTTTTTTCTGTGCCTCATTTTGCTCTATTATAAAATGTCACACAGAATGGGTATGACAAAAGTAATAGAGTAATACATATAAAGCACTCAAACCTTAAGCTTAACTTTCTTGGCTATCAATATATTGCGGATTGTCTTTGGTCAGTACTTTTGCATTTTCATTTTATACATTTGTCTTCGCTCAGGAAGAACAGAGAGGAAATATTCCATATATACCTATGAAAACTTTTCTATGTCTTTCTTTCTTTAAGGCTGCTAATATCTTATTATAAAATATTGGTTGTTATGGTGACAGGAAGAAAGGATGATGAGGGCATTGAAGAAGATGTTATGATAGTTAAGATTAAAGTTAAACTATTTTAAAGGTAATTTCCTACTTGGAATTCACTTTGTCTAGGAATCAATTTGCTACTAGTTTATACAAAATAAGCTATTTTATACCAGTAAATACAAAATCATTAAAATCTCCTAATATTTTTGAACTAGACTTGTTTTTCTCTTATGTACTTCATCCTAAGAATTTACCCAAAGTGGCCATAGGAATAGAGGAAGAAGCTCTGGTTCTGCTCCTAGTTTTAAGAGGTCAGTAAGATTGTACTGAAATACAATGGAGTTAACTCACAATGATGCCATGCAAAGTTTGTTTCTTTAAAATTTTCTGTATTATGTGAGGATGGGATCCTGAGGGCCAGTTATTGTGTTATTTCCCTACCCGGGCTAATGCATGTCCAGACATAAGAAACTCATGATCTCTTTAAAGAGTTATCCAGATCTACCTAACAGCTTTCTCATGAAAGATTTCAGATTGTCTGCTGAATTATCACTTCGTACTTTATCCAGTGCAGAAACCTCCATGAGTAGAGACAGAAAAGGGCAATCACACAGCTGAGGGGCATGTTCTTGCTCATCACTGAAATGAATTATCAGATGGCAAAATAAAATTGCAAGAATGTGAGGATAGATGTATTTTTATTTTGTTTTAAATAAATTGGAGTTGTGCTCATAAAGAAGAATTAAGGGAGCCATGAGAAGAGATAGAATAAGTCTACAGATTAAGACCAGACATGGTTTTTCCCTGTTTGAATTTGTACCTTAAAATTTTTAAAGAAACGCTTTTCTTCTTTGGATTAGAGACCACATTGAAAATATCATAAATTGACAGCTAGAAAAGATTTATCATTTATAGATATAACTTTTGTATCTTTCAGATACAGATATAAATCAGTATCTGGACATTTTTTATATTGACAAAGTGTCATTCTAAAATAGTTGCATATTTTCTGAATTCTGAGCCTTAGGTTAGAAATTTACCACCCTAAAACACTTTCTATCCAAATGTGTTAAAATAATAGTTAATCTGGGAAATTTTAAAAGCCTCCTCAAATAAGAGACATTATTTACTGAACAAATTTTTAATCAACCAATAAGGTAAAAATGGTGAAGTACGACTCGGTTTTATCAGAGATCCAGAGGGTTTTAGCATATTAAGTTGAGATTTATCTGTCTTCATATAATTGAACTTGAATATGCTCTTCACTTTCATATTTTCTGATTTGAAACGGATTACAGAATTTTTAAAATGAATTAATTTAGAAGTCGTAATGTATGTGTTAATATTCAATAATGGTTATAATATAAATAAATATAAATTTTAACTACATGTGGTGGTTAATATTAAGTGTCAACTTGATTGGATTGAAGGATGCAAAGTATTGTTTCTGGGTGTGTCTGTGAGGGTGTTGCTAGGGGAGATTAACATTTGAGTTAGTGGACTGAGAGAGACAGACCCACTCTTAACCTGATGAGCACCATCCAATCAGTTGCCAGCATGGTTAGAAATAGTGGGCTGAAGAAGATGGAATGAGCAGACTTGCTAAGTCTTCTGGCCCTCATCTTTCTCCTGCCCTTGAACTTCAGATGCTTCCTGACCTTGAACATCAGACTCCAAGTTCTTTGGCTTTTGGACTCTTGGACTTACACCAGTGGATTGCTAGGGCCTCTCAGACCATCGGCCACAGACCAAAGGCTGCACTGTTGGCTTCACTACTTTTGAGGTTTTGGACTCAGACTGAACCACTACTGGCTTCCTTGCTCCTCAACTTGTAGACGACCTACTTACCATTGGACTTCACCTTGTGATCCTGTGAGTCAATTCTCTTTAATAAACTCCCCTGCATATATACATATATCCTATTAATTTTGTTCCTCTAGAGAACTCTGACTAATACACTGTAATACTAAAATTGTGTTGTATTTTTTCTTTTCATGGTAGTATGCAATTAACAAATAATATACAATTTGAATGATGTTTATATTGTCTGTAACCCACACAGATAATAACACATGTATGAACACTGTAATTGGGCCTACTAAGATGAGTGATGCTATGCCACATATTGCTTAGCTTTCCTTGTGTGTCTCTGAATATGTGCTTTTTTTCTTTTTATTTTACATGTATGCTTATTGGATACAGGAGATATTGTATACAATGCATAATCATCATGACAGCTCAAGCAAATATTTATCTTTTGCGTTACAAACAATCCAATTATACCCTTTTATTGATTTGAAATTTATAACTGAATCAGTGTTGACTATAGTCACCATGCTGTGCTATCAAATACTAGGTCTTATTCATTCTTTGTAATTTCTTTTTGTACTCATTAAAAGTCTTCACTTCTCTCACAACTTCGCACTAGGCTTCCCCACTTCTGGTAACCATCACTGTACTCTCTATCTCCATAAGTTCAATTGTTTTAATATTTAGCTCCCACAAAAAAGTGAGAACATGCAAAATTTGTCTTTCTGTGCCGCTCTTATTTCACTTAACATAATGATTTACAGTTCCATCTATGTCGTTGCAAATGACAGAACCTTATATGTTTTTATGGCTAAATAATATTCCACTGTGTATGTGTACCACAATTTTTTTTTATCCATTGCTCTGTTGATGAACACAGGCTAAATCAAAATCTTGACAAATGAGGACAGTGCTTCAATAAACATGGAAGTGCTGATATCTCTTTGATATACTAAATTCCATTCTTTTGGGTATATACCTAAAAGTGGGATTGTGTGGATCATATGGTAGCTCTATTTTGTGTTTTCTGAGGAACCTCCCAGCTCTTCTCCATAGTGTTGTACTGATTTACATTCCCACCAACAGTGTGAAAGGGTTTCCTTTTCTCCACACCCTGGCCAGCATTAATTATTGCCTCTCTTTTGGATAAAAGCCATTTTAACTGGGATGAGGCAATATTTCATTTTAGTTTTGATCTGCATTGCACTGATGATTAGCAGTATTGAGTACTTTTTTATATATCTGTTTGTCATTTGTAGATCTTCTATTAAGAAATCTATTTTCTGATATTTTGTGCATTTATTAATTGGATGATTAGGTTTTTTCCAAGAGTGTTGTTTGAGCTCCTCATATGCTCTGATTATAAATCCTTTGTCAGATGGAGAGTTTGCAAATATCTTCTGTCATTCTGTGGGTTGTCTCTTAACTTTGTTGATTGTTTCCTTTGCTGTGAAGAAGCTTTTTAATTTAATATAATCCCATTTGCCCATTTTTATTTTGGTTGCCTGTTCTTGTGGGGTATTGTTCAAGAACCCTTTGCCCAGTCTAATGTCCTGGAGGGTTTCTCATTTTGTTTATTTTAGTATTTTCATCATTTGAGGTCTTAAATTAAAGTCTTTATTCCATTTTGAGTTGATTTTTGTATTTGGCAAGAGATAGGGGTCTAGTTTTATTCTTCTTCATTTGTGTGTTAGGCCATTCTTGCATTGCCGCAAATAAATATCGGAGACTGGGTAACTTATAAAGAAAATAGGTTTAATTGGCTCACAGTTCTGCAAGATTTACTGGAAGCATAGTGCTAGCATCTGCTTGGCTTCTAGGGAGTTCTCAGGAAACTTAATTAATGGTACAAGGCCAAGGGGAGGCAGGCACATCACATGACAATGGCAGGAGCAATTGAGAGAAAGAGTGGAGGGGATGAGGTGCTACACAATGTATAGCACCATATATTGTATGGAGCCATATATTTCCCATTTCTCCTGACTGGGTGAGACCTTCCAACTAATGTCTCCAACTTCCTCCTACAGGTAAATTTGGGCTGGCAATAGGTCACTACACCCCTGAGATGCAGCTTCCAGAAGAAGGGGCAGGCTGTGTTCTTTGCTGTTTTGTGGCCTTCACTGATGATACCTCCAGGTATTGAAAAAATTGAGGCAACTAGAGTCTGGAGAGTACCCCCAGCAAACTGCAGCAGTCCTGTGAAGAAATGGGATCAAGGACCCACTTAAACAGACAGTTTGGCTGCTTTTTGATAGAGCAGCTGTGCTGGACTGGCTGAGATGTCTGAATGGCCAAGGTGGCTGCCTGCCCTGCTCCTCAAGCACTCTATACCAGGAAGAAATTAGAGCTCTATCAGCCCCATGGAATATGGGTGGGAGTGGCCGGAGACTCTGGCCAGGAGGACCCACTCCATGAGAAGTTGATCAGAGTTCTACTTAAAGAAGCAGTCTGACCACTATCTGGCAAAACCACTGTGCTGCACTACTAAGGATACCCTTCCTCCTCTGAATTCTTTAGACTCTTCAACGCTCACAGGCTGCAATGGTCGAGTCAACCAAAGAGCAGAAATAATGCCTGCCCCTTCCCCTAGGGCCCCCATCCGGTCTCAGGCAGGCTCCATCCTGTTGCAGGTGGCTGGCTGGAATTCCAAGCCAGTGGGTCTTATCTTGTGTAGTGCTATTGAAGTGGGGCCCTCAGAATAACGCTGCTCACCTCCCTGGATTCTGCCTCTTTACTATGGGTATGTGCAGACCTCCCACTTTGCTTGAGTTGCAGACTTTTTTGGGGGGGATCCCAGAGACTGAGTGTGTAAAGCTCTTGGTTCTCTATTCATGACTGAGCAGCTGATCTTCCAAGACTCCACACAGCTATGTGTGTTGAGCCCTCATGGTGTGGCCTCACAAGGAGATCTCCTGATCTATAGGTTGAAAAGATCCATGAGAGAAGCCTGGTTTCATAGGGTCACACTCACCACTTCCCTTGGCTGAGGGTGGGGATTCTCTTGGCTCTGTATTGCTCCCAGGTGGGCCATTGCCTCACTTACTTTTCTTTGTTTCCGTGGCTCAAGTTGTTTTCCTAATCAGTTCCAATGTGAGCACCTGGATATTTCAGTTGAAGGTGCTGTATTCATTTACCCCTTTTGTTTCTCTCTGTGATTGTCGTGGATCACAGCTGTTTCTAATAGGCCATCATGGCCCCCCTATCATTTCAATCTTTAAAAATTATTTGAGACTTGTTTTGTGGCTTAATATATGATATATCACTGAGAATGTTTCGTGGGCTGAGGAGAAGAATGGGTATTCTACAGCTATTAGATAAAATTTTTTATAAATATCTATTAGATCTATTTGGTCTGTAATGCAGATTAATATTGATTGATTTTTTTGTATTGATTTTCTGTCTGGAAGATCTGTTTAATGCTAAAAGTGGAGTGTTGAAGTCACCAGCTATTATTTTACTGGGGTGTATCTCTCTCTTTATATCTAAAAATATTTGCTTTATACATATGGGTGTTCCAATGTTGGGTACATATATATTTATAATTATTATATCATGTTGATGAATTAGCAGTTTATCATTATATAATCACCTTCTTTGTCATTGCTCATAGTTTTTGTCCTAAAATGTACATTTTATGTATAAATATAGCTATTTTGGCTCTATTTTGGTTTCTATTTGCATGGCATATCTTTTTCCATCATTCTATTGTCAGACTATATGTGTCTTTGTTGGTGAAGTGTATTTCTTGTAGGCAGGAATCACTGGATCTTATTTTTTTAATCCACTCTGCCACTCTATTATCTTTCAATTGGTGAGTTTACTCCATTGCCATTCAGTGTTATTATTGATGAGTAAGAATTTACCACTGCCATTTTTTTTTCTGATTGTTTTGTGGAATTCTCTTCCTTCTTTGCTTCCTTTCTGTCTTCCTTTTAGTGAAAATAATTTTCTCTGGTGGTATGTTTTAATTTCTTGCTTTTTATGTTTTTTTTTTTATCTGTTGTATCCCTTTGATTTCAGGTTATCATGAAGCTTGAAAGTAATATAACCCGTTATTTTAAGTGGATGACAACACTAATTGTATAAACAAACAAATAAACAGAAAACTAATAAAAACTCCACACTTTGTGCCTCCACTTTTTAACATTCTTTGTTTGGCTTCCACTTATATCTTGCTGTACTGTCTATGTCTTGAGAAGTTGTTGTAGTTATTTTTTTTGTCAGCTCATCCTTTAGTCTTTCTACTTAAGGTATGAATAGTTTATACACCACACTTACAGTGTTATAATACTCTCTGTTTTTCTGTGTCCTCACTAGTGAGTGTTGTACCTTCAGATGATTTTTAATGCTCATAAACGTTCTTCTCTTTTAGATTGAATAAATCCCTTTATTATTTCTGGTAGGACAAGTCTGGAATTGATGAAATTGGTCAGCATTTTTTTTTGTCTGACAAAGTCTTTATTTCTTCTACATGTTTGAGGAAAACTTTTCCTGGATAGTCTGTCCTAGGATAAAAGTTTATTTTTTTTTCCTTTGGCACTTGAATATGTCATATTGTTCTTTCCTGGCCTGTAAAGTTTCCACTGAAAAGCCTTCTACCACACATATTGGGGCTCCATTTTATACTTTTTTTTTTTTTTTCTCTTGCCGCATTTAGGATCCTTTCCTTATACTTGACCTTTGGGAATTTTATTACTAAATTCCTTGAGGTAGTCTTCCTTGGGGTAAATCTCCTTGGTGTTCTATAACCTTCTTGTACTTGAGTATTGATATCTTTCTCTAGGTTTGGGAAGTTATCTGTTATTATACCTGTTAATAAATTTTCTACCCCTATCTCTTTGTCTACCTATTCTTTAAGGCAATAACTCTTAGATATGCACTTTTGAGGTTATTTTCTAGATTTTGTAGGTATTAATCATTCTTTTTTTCTTTTGTCTCTGTGTATTTTCAGTCTGTCATCAAGCTCACTCGTTATTTATTTCAGTTGATCAAATCTGATATTAAGAGACTCTGATGCAGTCTTCAGTATGTCAATTGTATTTTTCAGTTCCAGAATTTCCAGTTGATTCTTTTTAATTATTTCAGTGTCTTTGTTAAATTTATTCAATAGGTTTCTGAATTTCTTAACTGTGTTATCTTGAATTTCATTGAGTTCTTTATAACTGCAATATTTAACTCTCTGTCTGAAAGGTCACATATCTCTGTCTCTCTGGGATTGCTTCCAGATGCCTCATTTAGTTCATTTGAGGTCATGTTTTCTTAGATGGTTGCGATGCTTCTGAATGTGTATTGGTGTCTGCGCATTGAAGTGTTAGATTAGATGATTGTAATCTTCATAGTCTGGGCTTGTTTGTACTCACCCTTCTTTGGAAGCACTTTGTGTGTTGTAGTATAAGTTTCTGGTCACTGCAGCCATATCTGCATTAGGGGGCGCCCAAGCCCATTAATTCTTGTGGCTCTTGCAGACTCATAGAGGTACTGCCCTTGTTGTCTTGGATGTGATCAGGAATAATTCTCTGAATTGCCAGGCAGAGATTCTTGTTCTCTTTTCTTACTGTCTCCCAAAGAAACAAACTCTCTTCCTCTGCTGAGCTGCCTGGAGTTAGAAGAGGAGAGACAAAAACACCCCTGTGGTCACCTGAAGTCAACACAGTACTGGGTCTCACCCGAGGTCCAGTGTAATCACTATTTGGCTACTGCCTGTGTTTGTTCATGGTCCTAAGGCTATATAATCAGCAGGTGGGGGCATCAGCAGGGCATGTGCCCTTCTTTTCAGGGCATGAGCTTCCCTGGGGTCCAGGAGGTTTCAGAGATGCTGTCTGAGAGTCAGAGCCTGGAGTCAGAAACCTTTGACATCTATATGGTGTTCTATTATACTGTAGTGAGTTGGCATCTAATCACAAGCCACATTCTGTTGTATTCTTCCCTTCACTTCTCACAGGCAGAGAATTCTCTACCCATGGCCACCACTGCCGCATGCCCATGGGAAGTACTGCCAGGCTATCACCGATGTTTACTTCAGGCCCAAGGGCTCTTTAATCAGCTTGTGATGAACGCTACCTGGCCTGAGACTCACCCTGCAGGGGAATGAGCTCTCCTCTGGCCCAGGGCAGGTCCAGAAATGCTGTCCAAGTGCCAGGGCCTAAAATCAGAGACCCCAAGAGCTCACTTGGTACTCTAACAAGCTGGTATCTAAGGTGCAAGACAAAGTCTCCTTTACTCTTGTCTCTATTTTTCTCAAGCAGAAAGAGTCTCTCCTTGCAGTCACTGCAGTTGGGAATGTGCTGGGTCACCCCTGAAGTCAACATGTCTCAGAGTCATGCCCAAAGCCCATGGTTTATACTACCTGCCTCCTGCTGCTGATTATTAAGGGATCATGGGCTGTTTAGTCAGCAGCTAATGAATCTTGCCAGGATTGCATTCTTTCCTTCAAGTCAGAGTGTTCTCTTTGGATCAAGGTGTGTCTAGAAATGTCGTCGAGGAGCTGGGATCTGGAATCTGGGCCTCATGACTCTGCTTGGTGCTCTATCCTACTGTGGCTGATCTGGTATCCAAGTTGCAAGACCAAAGTTGTCTTTACTCTTCTCTCTCTCCTGAAGCAGAACAAAAAGGTCTCTTTGGGAGCTATGAGCTATGCTACCTGGGGTTAGGATAAAGTAGCACAAGCACTCCCTTAGCCACTTCAGCTGGTGTCTCACTAGGTTGCATTCCCCCCAAGTCTACTGGCTTTCAGCCCAGCACAGCACTAGGACATGCCTAGAAGTTGAAGTCTTTGTAGCCTAGATGGGCTTTCAAGTTTATTAGGAATTCCATAGCACTTTATTCCATGGTACTGAGGCTTGCCAGAACTCAAGTTCCGCTGGATGATTCCTCTCTGGCTATGACTTGTCTAAATACTCCCTCCTTGGGTGTTGGGTGAGTTCTGCCCAGTATTGCTTTTCATTGTGACAGGGCAACTCTGAATTCCAATACAATGTTCCACAATCACTGAGATGTCCCTCCCTCAAGGGCACAGATTCTCTGTGCCACATGGCCACCGTCGGGGATGAGGGAGGTCTGACATCGACAATTCAAAGCTTTCTTTTTTACTCTGTTCAATGCCTCTTTCAGTGATATGAAGTTAAAATTAGATACTGTAATCATACACCTGATTTTTTATTCTTATGAAGGTGGTTTTTTGTGTGGATGGTTGTTCAATTTGGTGTTCCTGTTGGGAGGACAATCAGAGGAGGCTTCTATTCATCCTTCTTGCTCCACCTCTCCTCTATGTGTTTTGGCTAATATAACAAATTCTGGGTAATTGCCAAGAACAATGATGAATTACATTAAAGAATGTTGAAAATACATAAAGACAATTTATGTGTATCAAGTTTATATGATGTAATTCTATCCAAGCTGAGATGATATCATTAATGAAGAGCACAGTTTCTGTCCTTCAGAATTTGGCTCTGGTGGTCCTACAAAAATTGTAATAAGACAAAGGTAGGTTCTCGTGTTTTTTGTCTTGAACTTTCCATGTGGAGTATCACTAACTTTAAGTGTTTTGCCTATTTTCTTTGATGATATTTAATAATTTGTCTATGCTCTTCAACACTGTATTGCTATATCTTACCTTTTGTAATTTAGAAAAATTACAAAAATTAAGGAATACACCATGATATATATTCCAGTTTTTCTGAACTTTGAATTTACAGTATATATTCTTCAGAGTACATAGCATTGTCACTAATCAATGCAATTGATTAGAGTACCACCCTATGATTTTATATTCAATATTTTCTCAGGTACAAGAAGTTTTGTGTTTTTAAATTCTGGACACAGATGTATAATTTCATGACTATTAGGGTTCTGTACTTCCAGAGAGACAGTTACTGTGAAATTTCAGCAAAGTGTAAGAGTGCCCAGAACGTCTACTACTCTTTGGTGTTACTGGTGGCAGAGAGAGGCAAGAGATGAGGCAACCATTTTTGTAACTGAACATGGTGGATGACAAATACTAGCTCCCTAATTTTAAATGACTATTTTAGATTTTATATCCCATATTTTTCCTTCCATATTCCTAAGTATAAATATGAATGAAAATCAAAATAATAGATGCCAGTTATATATTGTTGGAGTAAATATAATGATAGAATGTAAATAGATTTAATATATTTCAAAGATTTTGAGAGTTAGATCATTCACAAACCTTAAAGCAATGTCATTATTGATAAAGTATCCAACATACATACTTTCATGTAATTTTTAGAAAAATAAGCTTGTGCAAGAATCATCTGCGTAGTTTTAAGTTAAATGAGATTTCTTTTTCTCAGTGCTCATGTCCTTTATACAAATGGAGTATTATTTGCATATAACCTATTCACATCCTCACATGTACTTTCAACTATATCTAGATTCCTTCCTTCCCTCCTTCCTTCCTTCCTTCTTTCCTTCCTTCCTTCCTTCCTTCCTTCCTTTCTCTCTCTCTCTCTTTTTCTTTCTCTCTTTCTTTCTTTCTTTCTTTCTTTCTTTCTTTCTTTCTTTCTTTCTTTCTTTCTTTCTTTCTTTCTTTTTCATTCTTTCTTTTTCTCTCTTTCTTTCTTTCCTCCTTTCTTTCTCTCTCTCTCTCTCTGTCTTTATTTTTCTTTCTTTCTTTTCTTTTTTTTTTCTTTTTTTTTTTTTTTGAGATGGAATCTCACTCTGTCACCCAGGCTGGAGTGCAGTGGGGTGATCTCAACTTACTTCAACCTCTACCTCCCAGGTTCAAGTGATTCTCTTGCATCAGCCTCCCAAGTAGCTGGGATTACATATGTGAGCCACCACACCTGGCCTTACATCAGAATTTAAATTAATTCTTTTAAATCTATAAAATGATCTACATATCAATTTGAAAAGTTACTTTTTTGACATAATTTTTAGTCTAAAAATTTTTTGTTGAGTTGTCTTGTTAAAACAACAATCATTAACATATACAGTTCTTAGTATCTTTTTATTTTCTCAGGATTTAAGTAGAAAACTATAACGCAAGATTATATCAATTGCTTTTTTAGGGATTATTTTAAATATTTATAGAAGATGATGCCTGTGAAAAACATTAGAAATATGGTGAATAATTGAGGCCACTGTCTAGATGTTGAGGTGAGAGGAATACTCTAAGGCACAGAAACGAACTTAGAGATAAGTTTTTACATGAGAAAAATAGATTATTTGGGGATTAATCTTTGGATAACATCCTCAGTTCTTTATTCAAAAGGAAAGAACCATAAAAAACAAATCACTAAGTAAACCAAACAAATATCCCCTACTCTATTGTTCTACAAAACAGTGAGATGATTAAGCATCCAATAAATCCTTTGGCTATGTTATTAACAAGATATAAATATATAGATTATAGGTAATATGCACTTATGAGACATTAAAAATATAATTGAACTATATATAATATTTTCTTTGAACATTATTTCAATTGTTCATAATTGTTATAATAAAATATAATAATGAAGAATTTTTTACATTGGGGCATTCAAAATAAAAGTTTCTGACACTGCTCGACATACCTGATTGATGGCAGCTATAGGTAGGACAAAAAAAGAGGAAACTATTGAATTTAAATAAGACTTCTGAATTCTTATTTATATCTACCTTTTGTTATATATTTAAGCAACATGCAAATCACTTATAAAATTTTGTGCAAATTTACAGAAGTTAATAATGTATATTTTTTCATTCGTTTCTGTCTTTAAACATCCACTGAAGACATCGAACAGAACAAATGAGAGCTAACAGATCATTTCCTAAGTAGTCACAGATTAGTGAAAGATGACCCTAACCATTCTGGGCAGACAGATATGAAAAATCCATGGCCTTCTGTTCATTTCCCTACCCTTTAATCATAAATGAGTGTTTCAAAAGATGAGCTTGATTAAATCAATCTCTTCTGAACTTATATATGTTAATAAGTTAAACTTTTCTTTCTCTGGTTTAACTAAAATTTGTGTCAAATGCAGTGTATTAAAGTTTAATTTTGTCATTAAATTTTATTATGTGTATTTTACTCATAATACACAATAATTACATTTGTCTTCATAATCAAATGTACTAAGGTACAGACATACTTTGTGTCTACCAACAGTAGACACAAAAAGTGTGTGTGAGTCCTTCTAAATGTTGAACCTGTTGTTATCTCGCTTGATTCTGTAACATCTTCTTTGTATAAAACCCATGCATACTTAATAATTCACTTTTCTATATAATAAAAAGTAAATTTTAGTTTCTTTTTTTATAAACCAAATCTTAGTTATACTATTTTTAAAAACAATAACCATATACATGAATTTTAGGAATACATTTTACACACACACACACACACACACACACACACCCCTATATTCACAACAATATGTAGTATTTTCAGTACATTTCAAAAATATTTAAATTAAATGCATATATCTTAATAAGATTAAGCATACTTTTGAAAATATGCTCTGTAATATAGGTTGGGAGCTTTTTGTACATGTAAAACACTAGCTTCTCCTCATCATATGGGCTCTAAAATTATAAACTCACTGGTCAGCTCAAATGAGACAGCTCCACTGGAATATCTTTCAAACTCTCTGCCACTTTTTTCTAAAGCCTTAATTTCTTCTAGCCTTTCTCTCCACACACATAAAATTATACCATCTCTAAATTTTGATTAGCTTGTTAAACCAGATTACATCAACATTTTTTATGCACTTAAAGAATCTTCTCTTAGAATACATTCACCGAAAGCATTGATTCCTGTTTGTGAACACATGTTCACAATTACATCTCACTCTGTGATGTCTACACAATCTCAAGTTTCAAAATTATTGTCAGAATTCTAATGTAATCTATGTTCTTAAATCTCAAGATCCATTACCATATACACACAAATATATAAAAAGTAGCATAGTACACGTGAAATAATTCTAGGTAAGTAATCTTGTAATTAAACATTCTGATTGGAAAAATAACATATGCAACTGTGTGTAATACTAAAATTTAAATGTGAAAAATTGTAGACTGTAAACTGCTAATCGTGATATCATTTTATCCCTAAATGATCATATAATAACATCATCTATGTCTCTAACCATAAGTGAGTGGTCAATATATTTTGAACGTTGTCATTGCTTGCCGCAATTTTTTGTGCTCACACATTTTCAAATAACTAAAATGTGCTATTATTGTCCAGGTTATTTTGGTTTGTGAAGAGATAAAAGACAATTACTGCTCTCACACAGAAAAAAAATGCTTTGCATTTTTTTGTTTTTGTTTCAAGTGATAAGATTCGTTTAGTAATCACAATTTCTAAGGCAAAGCAAAAAATATGCAGAACAGCACTATTTTATTCCAAACAGAGATGATATACAAATAAAATAAGAACACTTTGAAACATTCTCCTAAGAGATATCACAGAACATATGCTACATATTCGTGAGTCAGTGGTTTTAATACATTTCTAGTGCTTTTTGGCAAGTCTTGGCTCATTTTAGATGTATTATTCATAGAAATATATTTACAAAATCACATACCTATTTTACTTAAACAAGGAAAAATATGGAGTGCAGAATTCAATCGGGGCACATTTACTATTTCTTTTTCCATCTAATATTCTCTTTATTTACCTTTCTCCTTTATTAACCTTCCTCCTTCTCCTCAAAGAAGCCAAAGGTAGTTAATTCCAAAGATGAAGTGCCACTAGTTCTATGTTGGGATGTTGTTAATAAAACATGAAGAAATTAGTTGATGGTTTGTGAGAAGTCCTAGAGATTCATTGATAACATTATATTTTACTATGCACTTTCTCCTAGATATCTATGACAAATAAGGCTACAAAACAATTTTCTTCTTTAAAACTTAATCTTGAAATATTTGTGAAAAAAGGTTAAAAATATCATATCTTTACATATTTAAGATGATCTTTTCATGCTTTTCTAACTAACTCAAGATAAGGGTAAATTATTTGTTAGTAATGCTTTATTTAAAAATGGACTTTTGCAAGCTACTGTAAACATCATTTCTGCATTACTTTTTATGGCTGGGTTGACAAGAGCAATAAAGACAAATGATAATACTTGTTTCGTTCCTGCTGCATGCCAGGAGAATTACATCTATTCTTCATCAAGCTCTCTATGATGGGTATTTGCATTACTGTATAGATGAGGACTAAGAGCCTGAGAGGGTATATTTGTCTCACTCTAGCTCACGAAATTAATACGTAGTAAGGTTCAGGTGTGTCTAAAGTTAAAGTCTATCTTTTTTCTATTAGCAAGCCCATACATGCTAAATACTAGTCTATAAAAGGGATCAAGATGTGTTATTCAGACCTTGGTCCTGACCGATGGGTTGCCCATAAGACAGTTTGGATGGACATGGAATTGGTATATATATCATTATTATAACCTTGGACAGTTTTTGATTGCATGGATACCTGCATAGTAATAATAAATGGAAAGATTATTAGAAAAATGCTGTTTTCTTCAGCTCTAAGTTCTTTATTGTATTGGTTTATGTAAATATATAATAAAATATAGTTTCTTAAGTAAGAAATGTCTCCCTGATCCCATGTCTCCCTGATCTCATTTTACTGTGGTCCATGATATTGGATCTAATGTAAAGAGTATATAAATTGATTTTATGAATGTGAATTTTCCAGATTTGCCAAATTTTGGCAAATTGCCAAATTGCCAACCAAATTGCCACAATTTGGTTTAGAGTCCTGCAAACTAATGAAATTGTGCTTTCATAGTAAATGGGAGATGGTGAAAAAAAGAAGTTAAATATAATTCATGGCATTCCATATATGTTTTAACATGTGCTCAGATTGTGGAAAAAAACATTTTAAGTTGTTGGTGCAAGAATGTTCTCATTTGACATTTATAAGTCCTTAAAATCACCTTTATGTTCCTGAAATTTTGGTCATTTAATTTCACATTTTTTTTGTCTCCCTCATTCTCTCCTTTGTTCTGTTCTTTTTTAAATCTTCCATCCTTCTCACCTTTCTCCCTCGCTTATCCATGTTTTTTCTTTTTTTTTTCTTTACATGTTTAAGAATTTATTTTATACCCAATTATATTTATGCTTATCAGCCTGTTCAGAATAGAGCATGAACTTGAAGTCAGAGTAATAGAATTTAATTCTCTATGCAGCCACTTCGAAGATGCCTTGGGCAATGTATCTTATAATATTTCTAAACTCCATTGTCCTAATTTGTAAAATGGAAAATTTTAAAGTACCTAACTCAATTATTTACTAGAAGAGATCTAAAATATTTATATGAAACTAGCATGTATTCAAATAAATAATAATATAAAGTATTTATTATTATTGTTCTATTTTATGACATTTAACAATATCATTTCCCTGATACTTTCATCCCTCTATAAATCTTTGCCAAGGCAGAATTGTCTGTTTTGTAAGAAAATATACTCCTAATAACCACTGTGATAGTATAGATTCCCCTGAATCTTATAGTAGACTCAGTCTAGAGTCCAGAGTCCAGAGCCTTCTGAGGAGTTTTGTAGAATGCCTCAGTTTGTGAGGTTCATTTTTTCTTTTTTGTCTCCATCATGTGAACAATAAAGGTTAATATAAAGGACATAGTTATGGCAGAAGACAGTCAAAATTTGTACAAACGTTATTATAATACTATTTTGAAACAAGTAATTAAACTGCCTACATAGTAAGCTTATGGATCTCAAAGTAATCTTACAGATTAAAGAGACCAAACACTTATTTATTCAATGTCCTCTGGATAATTTCTCAAAGTACTATCTGCATTCAAGATAAGACCTACAAACTCTAACATCTAGGAAAATAGCTCCTATGCACATACTCTTTATTAATGGTGATTTATAATGGCAGTAATGTAATCCTCATTACTAACAAAAATAGTTCAAACAGAAAATTCTGAAGAAGTAGGTTTGTTCAAAATAAATAGTAAATGCTTTGACATGTTAAGTTAAATATTTCAAATATATAACCCAGGTTGAAAATATTTCACATACATGCAAGTATTTCCCATAAATATTAAAGGACCAAAAGTCATTTCAAGGTGAAATAATATTTATTAACCTTATCAAATAATAATTATTCACTAGGGTTTAATTTAAGCTTTACTAATTTATGACTATCTTTCTGTAGATTACTCAAATAGAACTATACGTATGTAATAAAAAATGGGAGCTGTTTATTGAAATAATTTTCAATTAACATATAATTACCAAAGCAGCAAAATTGGTAAATAACAATAGGAGACAAGCGTGATAGTTGATCAAACATATGACACTTTGTATTGAAGTCGTTGTAATTCAGATAGTCAGGGAAGCCTTCTTTGTTATGCATCTCTCATAGCCATCAAGATGGGTCTTGTTCAGCAGGCACACTTTGCATCTTTACTTTCAACACAGATTAAAAAAACCCCTTCAGTGATCTTCATGACATGTTGTGTGGATCAGCTTTAAGCACACACTCCAGGATAATAACTGCCTATTTTTATGCATTATGGGATATCTGATCAACAAGAAGATGCTAATTTTGGAAAGTGTCACAGGTTCTCTTGCAAGGGTTCTGTCTGCGTCCATTTTGTGTTACTATAACAAAATTTTGAGACTGAGTAATTTATAAACAAGTGGAGTTTGTTTGACTGAGAAACTCCAAAAGTACTCTGCCCTGGGTTTAATATTCTGGATGCAACTTGGCACACTAAGCTCCAGGGTTGCAGAACACCCTGTGTTTTGAGGAAAGAGGACTCAGCAGGGGCAGTTTCATGCATTTCCTCTTTATCACAGGATGCTGCATTCTCAGTATATTTCTGCCCAAGAACTGAAAGGAAGAAGGGGAGGGCTGGGGTGGCCAAGTCCATCTGGGGACCTGTCTTCTAGTATCTCCTGGATACTGAAATGTGTTTATGTATGCAGGTAATTTATTATGAATGCTGTGAGTATCAACACTTTGAAGAAAAAGGAAATGAATTGAAGGAGACAATGTGTGGTCCCGCAGTTAAAGAAATTCCTCTGCCAACGCTGTGAGAAATTTTGAAGCTAATAGGGCTTTGTAGAGTTTGACCAACTTACAAGGAGAAGGCTGGGTCTTTATACCCCTGCGTTCAGCAGTCACTGAATATGGGCCGACTGGGAAAGGGAACATGAACAAAGGGCAGGAGACACTCTTCAGCAAAAACAATTCCTGAATAAGGCTCAGCTCTCAGATGACAACCTTCTGACCAGGCAGAAAAATAAATCAGTACTAACTGGGAGGAGGTTTTGCTATCTGACTTGAACCGCAAAGCCTATATGAAGTCCCTTCCTTGTGCTACTTAGATCCGTTTACTTAGTTTGATTCCTGGGGGCAACTACCTTAATACAGTGATACTCTTTTCCTGCAGAAAAATCTTAAAAGAAATATTGGTGAAACAACTGACACTCTATATTCCCTGCAGCTGAAACTGCAGGAAACTTTACAGAAGGCAACACACTGTTTTCCTTCTCTACCTCTGTAAATTCCCTTTACCCTTAGCTAGCCACACCTCTGTGGTCAAAATGGCTCACCTGGTGGGATGATCAAGACTCATCCTTGAGAGTTTCAATTCTCTGTTTAATATGCCCTTCTCAAGCCAGAGGTGCTGTGCTTTTTCATTTACCATCAAAATTGGGCAAGAAAATTGTGCTAGTCCATTTTGTCTTGCTATAATGCAGCACCTGAGGCTGGGTAATTTGTAAAGAAAAGAGGTTCATTTGGCTCACAGTTCTGTACGTTCTATAAGAAACATGGTGCCAATATCCACTCTGCTTTTTATAAGGCCTTGGGAGGCTCTCAATCATTGGGGAATGCAAAAAGAAAGCAGGCATATCACATAGCAAGAGAGAGAGCAAGGGAAATAGAGAGGAGGAAGTGTCAGGTTCCTTTTAACATAAGTTCTCATGTGAATTAGTAAAGTAAAAACTCATTCATTATTCTTGGGAAGCCATCAAACCAGTCATACTTCAATGGCCTAAACACCTCTCACCAGACCCCACCTACAAAATTGAGGATTGTGTTTCAGCACGAGATTTGGAGGAGACAAATATTCAAACGGTATCAGAAATTTTTAGGGGTGTTTAGCAGATACACTTATCCCTGTCCTACCTCCTCCTGATGATTACAATTAATTAACCAGTTCAGGGTGATGATTCTTTGACTTGTTCACTGAATCCTTGGCACAAGATGCCCAAAGTGGCCAAACAAGAGCTATAGGTTAGAATCCAATAGGATTTTCTGTTGCATTGTTTCTTAGTGGAAATGTTCCTCTTGTGAGAAACAGGATTCTTTTTCTACAGAGTACAGAGTTATAAAGATAGAATCACAAATTCCTTCAGCAAGTCATGGGAAATGATGGCAAGTGGGACCATTTCTGCATCTGTGCCTTGGTTACTGGACTTAGGATATACACAGCATTCCAGAGAATGGTGACCCTCTTAACAGAACATTGTTACAAAACCAAACACTCAGCTATGCCTTCAATAGGCTGTTCGCCACTCTTTTTGGTTGTTCCATTACTTTCATGATCATGACTCTCTTGACATAATCTTTTAAACGTAAAATGAGTGCCTTGATCTGATGCAATATCATGGGAGATGCTGTTTTGGTGAATCAAACACTCTTTGAGTCTTCAGTTGGGGTTGCTGATTGATCGACTGAAGGCAAGAAAAACAAACTCAAGTGCATAGTAAGAAGTGATTTCAGTGAAAATAAATTTCTATCCTATTTCAGCATGGAAAGGTTCAAATTTAATCATTTTATCACCAAAAACTGACTTGCATCTTTGAGGAACAATGCCATATTAGATATTCAATGTCCGTCTCTCATTCTGGAAGATTAGACACATGAAAGTGTCGGTAGCTTGATCAGACTTGTCTTATGTAGAGACTACAGCTTTGCCCCTTTTTATCCATTCATCTACCTATTATTCCTGCTCTGGGTGGTCGATGACAGAGGTGAGTTGATATAATACTAAGTCATTTTATTTGATAATTTAGTATCTCTTCCAATGTGGTTGATCCCTGGTAGGCATTTAGATGCAATACAGCTATCTTTATGTTTTGTGACCATTACTGGCCAGTCCTCCCACAAGCTTATATCTAATATTTTCATTTTCTGTCCTCCAATCTTTTTCTTCCAGGCACCTGACCAATAGGTCAAGCGTTTGCAACTGTCTATGAGTCTAGATGCATTCCAAACTTGTGCTACTTTCTCTTCCACACAAAGTGGATATCAGGTGCCCTGCCCAAAGCTCTGTCCTTTGGAGAATTGTCCCTTATCAGTGTATTTCACTGTTATTCCTGAAAGAAGATGTGACACAGGCACCGTCTATTTTCAGCTTAATTAATATTGAATTAAATGACTTAATTCAATGTATTTTTAATGTTTTCTGTGACCTAATGAATATATGTCTGCCATACTTTTTTTAACCTATATATCTGCCATGCCTGGGGTAGAGCTTCTGCTTTCCCAGTAAAACTGTGTGGACAAAGAGAGCCCTAGCCCTCTCACCTGCTCTTTTTGGAATAGAGCTTCTGTGTCACGTAACATGTAAAGAGGAAGAACATGTGTAGCCTTTGTGTGTGTGTGGGGTGGGAGATACCACAGACCTTGATTGAGATCTGAGGAGAGAGGAAGACCTGCTTAGAGCCTCTGCATTATTGAGCTGGGTCTGGGGAGCAGGTCACAGCTCATACCAATGACTGCAGCTGTTTTTTGTTTGTTTTTAAGACTCGGTAGTTTAGGTCAGGCACAGTGGCTCATGCTTGTAATACCAGCACTTTGGGAGGCCGAGGCATGTGGACCACATGAGGCCAGGAGTTTGAGACCAGCCTGGCCAACATGGTGAAACGCTGTCTCTACTAAACAAACAAAAGTTATTCAGGCATGGTGGCACGTGTCTGTAGTCCCATCTACTTGGGAGGCTGAGACAGGAGAATTGCTTGAACCCAGGAGGCAGAGGTTACAGTGAGCGGAGATCCCACCACTGCACTCCAGACTGGGCAACAAAGTGAGACTCTTTCTCCAAAAAAAAAAAAAAAAAAAAAAAAAAAAAGTAGATTTTCTTGAATAAAAATTTATTTATCTTCTTTAGTCCCTTAGGGAAATTTTAAGACTTCAAATGCTTATTTTTAAATAATTTTTATCAGTTATGATTGCTTTGCTTAGGAGACTGTTTGTGGAGTTCTCACTGCCTCAATTAGAGAAGCTACCTCCCCTAAAGTATTTTTTACAGATGTTTAAAAAATCAAATCTGTTTAGAAAATATGTGTACCTAATTATTTTATGTATCTGCAATGAATTCTGGGAATTTCAATATGAAACTATTTATTGAATAGTTTCCTTGTATAAATTATTCTGAAAACTCCAGCTAGTATGTGGCATTTGACGTTAAATTACCACCATGCAGAATAGAATCCAGACCAGAGTGAAAGTTAAACGATTATCTTACACAGATCTTAGTTCATATGTAGGAATCAGTGAATGACAACTTCAGTGTAGGGAAGTGGATTTTCTATATATAAAGAAAGTTCAATAACAATCAGGCAGATAATAGAAAAGAATTAGGCAAAATGTGCAAGAGAGGAGGCTGGCAGGAATGTTATTCAAGAAACAAGAGGGCAAAGATAAAATACAGTAAGCTTGAAAAGGTCAAGATATGAATGAAAGAAAGCCAGGAAGCAGAATTTCCCCTGGCTTATGGGAAACAGATGGAGACAAAACTCACAATATCATAAAAATAATGGCTTTTTTTTAGTGTGACAGGGGATCTGCACCTGATACTGAGTGCCTAGCATTGTTTAAATGTAAAAGTAAACTGAAAGAAGTGTTTCTTATGGATCAGAGACATTTCTTCAAGTTAGGGACTCTGCAATGTGGACAGAAGGTTAAGTTTCCTGAGGGAGGGTGTTTCTATTTGTTTCAAAACTTTAGAGCACAACTTAGGGAAGGCATAAAGTTCAAATAAAATGAACGTTCCCGGAAAGAAACAATATATATCAGAAACGTTTTAAATGAATGAATTTTCATACATGACAAAAATAATATATCTTTTCTGAGCGTCAAGACAGTTGTCAAGGTGGTCTATTAGCCAAACTGAAAGTTATAATCAGGACTTTATTCACTTACTGTACAGATGAGGCAAACATATACCTCATACCTTATTGGGAAGGAAAAGTTGACAGAAATATCCAGAGCCTTAATATTTCCATGTTATCTTATAGCATAATTAAGTCTATTAATTTATCTGAAGGAATACATTCTATACATAAAAATGTGTGTATTCTAAAATGTTCAAGTTTATTTTCATAGAAAATATTGGCAACAACCTACATGTCCAACCATGGGAAATGGTTGAGTAAAGCCTGGTTTGCTTCTTAAAAAAATTATATAATAGTTAAAAATTTAAAATGGCAGTTTAAAAATAATACAGTCACTTTTCATTATGATGTTAAATGAATAATAAAAAACTCTGGGTAAATCCAATTTTCCATTCACATTCCAACTACACTTATGCAGCCAAATGAGGCTAGAGAAAAATATACAGCCAAGCTGATTTTTCTTAATCTAAATCCCTAACCACAAATCTTTACATTGCCTTGCCATTATAGTATACTTTCCTAGTCCGTTCACTTTCTTACTTTACTAGGGTATTTTAACTTTCTTCTCAAATTTCTGATATGTCCTCTCTGTTTCTCTCTAACTGATATCCTTGTTTCATCTATGGAAATAAAAGTGGTGACTAAAGACATTTTAATATATGAACTTGCACTAATGGATTTACCTGTCTCCAGCATCTCTGCTCATATATTCTACATTTCTTACTTTTAACTATAGTTGACTGTGCCTAATTCCATGAGTAAACCTTCCATGCTCCTATACAAGTCCATCCTTGTCACCTGGTTGCTAAATCAAACCCTTTTACTCTTTGCTACCCAAGATATTTTCCCAATAGTTCTCAAATCTCTCTCTTGCATTATCGAACTGTTCTGTCAAATGAATTGTATTCTTTAGTATGCGAACATAGTCTTCTTTTTTCTCATATTAAAGAAAGCAAAAAACCCATCATTTATCATGTACCTTTTCTCCTTTACACATAATTCCTGAAAGGGGCTGCCTTCACTTTCTCTCTTTTCTGTTTTAACCCAATTCCAGTCAGATTTTGAATCATGTCATGATTAAACTAGTTTTTCCAAGGATCTTTGTATTATCCATCATCATCTTTTTTTTTTGTTTTTTTGTTTTTTTGAGACGGAGTCTCGCTCTGTCGCCCAGGCTGGAGTGCAGTGGCGCGATCTCCACTCACTGCAAGCTCCGCCTCCCGGGTTCAAGCCATTCTCCTGCCTCAGCCTCCCATGTAGCTGAGACTACAGGCGCCCACCACCGCGCCCAGCTAATTTTTGTATTTTTAGTAGAGACGGGGTTTCACTGTGTTAGCCAGGATGGTCTTGATCTCCTGACCTCGTGATCCGCCCTTCTCGGCCTCCCAAAGTGCTGGGATTACAGGCGTGAGCCACCACGCCCGGCTATCCATCATCATCTTATTGGATTTTTTAGTAAATTGGAAACTGTAAATAAAGTTACTATCTACTGCACCACAGCATACTGTCTCCTTTAACTTTTGGCTGTTTTGGTCCATTGCTCTATTTCCCTGAGGGATTCTTTCTATCTCCACCACATTGTAGCATTTAACTAAATGAGAACTTTCTCTCCAAACGTTACTCATCTCTTTCTACCCTCAACACTTTGGTAATCTCATTCAGTCTCAGTATTCTACTAATAGCACCCCAAATTGCATCACTGGTCAATATCTCTCCAAAAGCACCAGAATAATTTATCCAATTGCTTACTCATGATATAATTTTGATCCGCGTCCTCACCCAGATCTCATGCTGAAATGCAATTTCCAATGTTGGAAGTGGGACTTGGTGGGAGGTAATTGACTCATGGGGGTGGATTTCTAATGAATTGTTTAGCACCATCCCCCTTGGTATTGTCTTGGTGATGGTGAGTTCTCATGAGTTCTGATTGTTTAAAAGTGTGTATCACTTACACCCTTCCTCCTGATCCTGCAGGATGCCAGGTCCTGTTTTTTCTTCCACCATGAATAAAACACTCTCTGAAGCCTCCCCGGAAGCAGATGCTACCATGCTTCTTATACACTGTATACATAAAACAGGCTATGGAGTTGTGAGTCAATTAAACTTCTTTTTTTTTAATAAATTACCCAGTCTCAGATATTTCTTTATAGCAATGTGAGAATGGACTAATACACTCAGCATCTTCACTTGGCTAGGTAATGTGCATTTTATAACTTCCAGTGACCCAAGTCCCAACAAAATTCAATTGTTATATCTAAAATCTAATTATCCATTCTCAGTTAATGACAACTTTCAGTTGTTCAGGCCAAAAAACTTGGATTCATCCTGAGTCTCTCTCTCCCCCTTTCTCTTTCTGTCTCTCTCTCTCTCCCTCTCTGTCTGTATTGCACCTTTATCCATGCATGAATGGATCTTACTGGATCTACATTCAAAATATGAAAAAAAGAAATGTTATCTCATCCAGTTCACCATCAATCCAATGCTTGGATTATTGCATTGCAATGACTCTTAGCTCATCTCCTTGTATTCCTGCCAACAATTCCTATAGTCTATTTATAACATAGAAGCCAGAAATATGTTAAAATAATATTAGGTTGTATCACTCTTCTGTGAAAAGAGAGAAGTCATAACAATTTTTCCCACTGTGAATGAAACAAAAGCATTTCCTTACTTATTCCAAGTCTGTAAAGCCCTTTAATTTCTGGTTCCTCATAACCCACCTGACCACCTCTTCTACTAATCTCTGCTTTGATCATTCTTTTCCAGTTACTCTGGTCTCACTCTAGCTTAGGGTTTTTGAAACAGCTATGGACTTCCCATGCTCTTCCCACAGGTATTCATATAGCTTATTCTCTCCTCACCTTAAAGTCTTTGCTAACATAAAATTCACAGTGAGGGCTTCGTTAACTGACTGAAGATTGCAGCCTTCCTAGTACTGCATATGTACTCTTCCTTGCTTTATTTTCTCTATAATAATTTTGGTTATATAGCACAATTTAATTTTGGTGTTTACTTTCAATAACATCCACCTGTAAATTAAGCTTTTTGATGAGTATATGTTTCTCCAGAGTCATTATAACTTTCTAATATATTATAACATTTAACTATTTATTTTAATGACTATCTCCCTTTCTACTAGAATATTATCTTCATGATGGCAAGGACGGACCTTGATATCTAGAAGAGGAACTGAAATCAATATTAAATAAATATTTCATGAATTCAAATATATTAATAGAGTGTTTTGAAGTGTTATGCTTCTTTGTGCTATTCAATTTTTCTTCCAAAGATTAATATAGTATATATGTATACACAAATATACAGAAATTAATATAGTATACATGTATATACACGTACAGAAATTTATGTGCTTACATATTAATAAACAATTATAGTTAGATTGATCAATAAACAGATCACTTCTACTTATGAGAAGCCTACAGAGTAGATAAGAAACAGAAGCCTGGGATAAAATTACTTCAGTGGTCCGTTCGTTTTATAAAATGTAGACAAGAAGAGCTATTAAAATTTACTAAAGGGAGAAATCACTTTGGCCTCAAAGATAAGGAAGGCTTTAAACCTTTTTTGGAATAATTATCAGCATTTTGAAGGAAAGATGTGTAGTATTATTCCTGGCAAGAAAAACTGAATGCGGAACTTGAGAAAACATCTCTTTCTATAATGACATAGGTCATTTGTATTATGCTTATCATAATAAATCTCTCACTAGATTTATTGGTTGAGATGGTTCATTTTGGTGCAAATTTAGATACAGATTTAGAATAACAAATTGGTCATTGATTGTAGATAGTAATATAGACTAGTACAGACCATGTTGTACAAATTTATTTATTTATTTATTTATTTGTTTGTTTGTTTGTTTGTTTGTTTTTTGAGACGGAGTTTCTCTCTTGTTGCCCAGGCTGGAGTGGAACAGCATGGTCTCAGCTCACTGCAACCTTTGCCTCCCAGGTTCAAGCAATTCTCCAGCCTCAGCCTCCCAAGTAGCTGTGATTACAGGTGCCTGCCACCATGCCCCACTAATTTTTGTATTTTTAGTAGAGACAGGGTTTCACCATGTTGGCCAGGCTGTTCTCAGACTCCTGACCTCAGGTGATCCACCTGCCTCGGCCTCCCAGAATGCTGGGATTACAGGCATGAGCCACTGTGCTCGGCCCTGTGTTGTATACATTTAGAGTGGAAGTGGTGACTAAATGTTGCGTTGGGGTGGGAAGTTGCTAAACATGTAAGTATTAGTTGGGATCTCATTATTTCTCTAGTATGTGTAATCCAAGTTCATAGAAGTAACAACTAACAAATAAAGGAAAATGATGCATGTGAAAGAAAATGTGTCTATAGTATTTAGAATGTCTGAGATTAATTACAGTTAAGGGAATAAAACTTAAATATATTATTTGAAACTAAAAAATCATTGATAAATATATTTTAGAGAAAATTCCATAAAAATGATAATACACCAAAATATTATACCTTGGAAAAAATAACTCCTGCTGACATAATTTTTATCCTGTTTACTAACTCACATCACAATTGTAAGAAAGCTTTTCATCTCTTTGTAAAACTGACAGTTTAGTACCTTCTATATGTCATTTATGTTCTATCGTTTATTTGCTATGTGTCATCTCATTCTATCCTTAATGTTTAAAGCATTATTTCTCTGTGTGTACAGTATAAAAAGAGTCTTAGGGAGTTAAGAAAGTTGACCGAGATCACATAACTAGTTGACAGTAATGAGGCTGCATGGTCCTGAACCCTGTATTCTTCCATTATTTTTCTTTGACTATAGCTCATGTAGGATTGTTAAAGTGAGCATCATATGGGGTCAGAAGAATCAGGTTTCTGTCTGTAGTCTTTTTATTTCTGCCACATTGTTAATCCTTCAATACATCTGTACATCCTTCTCCTTTCTGCCTGGAGTGCTATCACCAACTCAACACTTCTCCTGTGTACATATGGCATTTGTTCATATTTCAACTCAAATCACCCATTCTAGCTTCACCAAATTCTCAGACAAGTTCAGACTTTCTTCTTATAAATGCTTATAATATGCTGCTTATTTCCTTTTATCCCTTTTTTTGGTTTGGGATGTTACATTTGTGTGAAATTGAATAATGCTGATCTCCTCCACTAGGCTATAGGAGTAAACACATGGTGTTATTACTGCGTTCTTAGAGCCACCTATGGTGTCTTTCAGTGAGTAAAATCTTGAAAATGTTTGTCGAATCGAGAAATAGTCTCTGTTTTAGGGAAAATTGCTTGAGAACATTTTAGCCAAAATCTCCAGTTCATGGTGTTACTGTGAGGAAAAAGCAATAATGTAGGAAATGTGCTTTTCATTTGTCATATGCTATTTGAATACATGTTAAATATGCATTCATAGGCTTACAGTCAGATTCTGTCTTAATGAAACCCACTCTGGCCATATCCTCAGCACCCGTAGAGTACCACATGCCACATCAAACCCCCATTTACATGTTGCCTTTAATTATTTTCTATGTGTTTCTCTTGCATTGAATTTACCTCACTGTTTCAATATGCAGCAACAACAAAGGAAATCTCTCTATTCTTTATTAGAAACAATAATCCAACTTGTAAAAAGAGAGGCCCCTGTTGGCATGTGGACATATTGCAAAATGGATGCATAATTATATTCCACATGTAACATTTAATTGAAGAGTAACCTTGAGATTAAGCAATACTTAACTTGGAAAAGCAGAAACTTCAAAAAACTTAAAATGCTGTGGTTTCTGCTTTTTCACTCTTATAACAGACTAGCTTGACTTAAGCAGTCTTGACTGAGGAAAATCTCTTGCAGCTTAAGTAGCTAAAAAAGTAGTTAAGACGCTAGTGCTATTTTTCAGTAAAGGCTAACATTTTGCCTCAGCATATGAACAAATTGGCTCTTCACAGGAGATCTTAACAGAATGATAAATGGTATTATCTTTGAATTTCGGACTTTGGATTAAATGCTGCAAAACATGTTTCCTCACAAAAGTTATAAAAGCACATGGATTAAAAACCCTGCTTTAATGTCAACAAATAAAAGTAATGAGTAAATAAATATTATTTTAGAGGCTGCATTTTGCCCTATTCACAAATAATTGTTATTGCAAATACTAGACTCTATGGTGATAATTTTCTTTTCAAATATTTCTATGGACTTCCACTTCCACCTATGATGAACTAGCATGTAGAACAGCAATACTTCTGCAAAGAACAACTAGAAAACAAAACAAGCAAAATACAAAACAAATATATCACAAATATATCTTCTCTTTAATATCATGAGAAAGATGTTAAAGGTATATGGCACTCTGGGGCCAAAATCATAGACAGAAGAGACACTTATAAAGAATGTATTAATTATAAAAGTTATAATAACATTTTATACCACTGTTTTATTAAAATGTTTGTCAACTTCTATGCAAGTTGAGCAAAGACATGGAGGTACTGAGTAGATTTATCTTCTAAGAGGCAGAGAATCTTAACAGAGTCTTCTATGGTGTTTGGAGACCAAAGCTAAAATTTAGAATAATCAAAGTCTTCGCAGGAGTTAAGGAGTTCAGATAGTAGAGAAAGACAAACTACACTACACAAAGTGAAGTCAACAACAGGAATGCTACTGGGCCAGATATCACTTTTGCAAGCAAACTTGTAAACATCTCTCCTTTTGTCAGTTGGTATAATATTAATTTTGCTCGTGGAGAGCCCTGGTGGGACACTGCAGGAAGAAAAGGTTTATCTTCCTGGTTCCAGTATGCCTTTCCTTCCTGTTCCTCTGGTGCTTGACTGCCACAATAAAACTAGACTGCTAGTGGTTCTCACCCTCAAGTGAGTTTCAGGGGTGCTGCCAGGGGCAGTTTCCTATAAGTTTCAGCATGGATCCAGTGGGCAGCTTTCTAACAGGTATTGTTGACACATCAGTATGAAGTTTCCCCATGAGTCTCCACAGCATTCTGGAAAGCTCTCCATCAAGTCTTACCAGTGTCGCTTTGGGCAGTTTCCTGATTTTTATTCCTGGACTGTAGCACTTCAGCAAACCGCTCCGTAAAGGGGTGATGTCTTATCCTTTCCAGTGAAGTCTGAAATCTGAGAGTCAATTGGCAAAGATCTCCAAAGTTGATTCCCTGACTGGATACCCTGCTCGGTCTTAATGGCTGATCCCCATATCTACTTATTTTCTAAAAGTTATTTTTACTTTCTTTAAATAATAGTTATTGGTTAATGGTCCTTTATGTTAAAATTCTGACATTCAAATTACTGGTGCGATCACTTAAATGCCAGAATTTTACCAGAAAGAACCATTCCCTGACTTTACATTAACCAATACAACCATCTTGTTATTTTATACCCAGCTTAATATTTTCTTGTCCACATACCTCTTACTTATATGAGGTACTTGTACAAGTTGAACCCCACCTGTAGCTTGTCCTACAGTCCCCTCATCTCAACAGTCCTGATAACACAAAACCACATTAATGTGTATTCATTGGTAGCAAAAATATATTTAATTACTGATCAGCATTCAGTAGCACATTCATGAAGTGCTGGGCTACCAAGTACTGAAACATATAATTTAAAAATAACTAATAAAAATGCCTAAAATTGCTAAAATTTCTTCCCAACCAAAGATGCTTTCATTCACCAAACTAAAAATATGAGTCTGCTGTTCAGATGCCATTGATTTTTTTCCAAAGTTTGCGTTTTTGTCTTAGAAACAATCTGACAGTTTTTAAGTACAGATGATTGGCATGTTGGGAGAAATTATAAAACTTTTAATAATAAAAAATGTTTAATAATTTAATAGATGATTGAAGAATTCACCCAGTCATAATAAATTAAGTTTTAGAATGTTTCTTCAATGAAAATATGTGCAATGCAGTTTATTCTTATTTTTGTTACAGAAAAAAATTTAGGAAATTTTTTGCAGTACTTTGCTATATTATTTTCATATTAATCCTTCTCTTAAATTTTGAAGAGCTAGGGTAAAAAAGCATTGGCAGAAAAAGATCATCTTCATTTTTTTTGGCCTTTAAACCTAAGTCTGTTATTTAATTTTTTATTCAAAAAAATTGTCAATAGTCAACAAATACCAATGCATATTTATTTTTCCCGTGATTGAGACTAAATTTTTCTCACCTTGGTCACCAATAGAGATTAACCAACTTTTCCTATCTGTGATTTTGTGGTACATGAACCAGAAGCATTTTAGCATGTCATCAAGCATTATTACCCACACGTTTGCACAGCCACTGCTGCGCATCTAAAACTACAAGTAAAAGAGCTAAGAGCTAAAAGCAAACGTTGCATATCCCTGTGATGGTAGGATATTGAAAAGCATTTTACAGTACACATTTTTGTAATAGGATCTCAAATAATCAAGCATTACTGAAATATATTGTTAGAGATGATCTAGGGGTGAGGCTATGCAATATCTAGTCACATTTTTTCTTAGATCTTTAAAAATTAAGTGATCTGTAAGACCACTAGAAAGTGCATTTATTCTCACCATACCACTTAAAACCCATCCTCATTTTACTGAGAATATCTAGTTGTGATTTAAGCATCAGACAACTGGAAGAGAGCACAACCTGCTTTTCATTAAAAGTCAATTACATGCTTCACTCCAATTAACTTTTAGTGGAACTACTTCCAGGAAAATGATAATGATGACAAAATAATAATGATGCCGGTTTAACTCTTTTATACCTATTTCTAGATTAAAACACATTTCCAATAATACTGACAGATAAAACAACTTTTCTCCATTTAGAAATGAGTAAACTGAGACTTAGGGCAAATATATGCTCTTGCCAGTCATGTCATAACATCGGTGTATGAAGAAGCCCAGGCCCAAACCAACGCCTTTGGATGTTTGCAGAATTAATGGCTTTTGATCAGAAATTGCAAAGTGCCAAACATAAGCATAATTTAAAATAACAATCACAACAATAGTATTTATTATGACTTTACTGTGTGATAAGGAATATAACAAGTAGTCTTTGCATGGTGTAATCTAATTTCCACAAATAATCTATGCCACAGATACTATACACACACACACACAGACACACACACACACACACACACACACACACGTGGGGAAGTGCTATACATCTATATATCTGTATCTAATACCTGTCTGACAAATACTTGGAATCTTGTTCTAAGTCGATTAGACAATAAACAGCAGAACAACAAGAAATTACCAACAAATAATATATTAGTACACAAGAAACTATCTCTGTGGAAATCCTATTTTATTAATAAATTTTTTGAGTTTTATGAACTACCCAGCCCTAGGTTTTACTCTTTGGTACACATGCCAGATCCAGTAAACACGGCTTTTAATAAAAGCTTTTTGGAATTCATTCTATGCCTCCTGAGGATCTTACTCAATAAAACATAAGACCATTTGTTTTACTACTTGTTGAATTATTTTCTTCTATGATAGTTCTTGTCATTTATTTGAACCAAATATGTTCTGTATCTCCAAGGATTCCTTCTCCCAGGTACTTAGTATTTAGAACTGTGTATCATTGCTTTTTCTATTACATTCATGGTCTCAAACTACAGTGAGAGCAGTGTACCTGAATGAAGGAGATGGCAGTCCAAAAGTGGCATTTCTTTGTCTATGACATTACTTCAGCAGCTCTAGAGTAAATTTACTCAAGTCTAAATTGTCACCTCACCACCTCCTAGCTTCATGTCAATGGGAATTTAGGTAATTTAACGATGCCTATAAGCCTTATAGGATTGTTGTGACTTGTAAGAATAGAGTAAAACATGTAAAGTAGTGAGCACAATGTTCAATGCATAGTATAGCTATTAATCAAATATGTTATTACAATTATGACATTGTGTGCTATAATTTTCCATGCTTATATGTAATAATATTTAGAAATATTACAAAAAAAGTATACACTGGAATTACCTACTTCCAAAGAGAATTTGAAATCTGCCATCATGTACCTTATTTTTAATGGAAGTAAAAGATAACACCTATTAAACACCTCAGTGCTTTATTATTGCCTTTTGATGTCAATAATCACTTTAAATAAGTGATTCTCAAATATAAATTCTTAGGAACAATTTGTTTGGACAGCTTCTTGTATTTTCAATAGTCTACTGTATACTGTTCACACATCCTACTTCAAAGTCAACTTCAGTAGTTTCATTGGGAGCTCCTTCTCTTCCCCCTCCCTGTTGTTCTTCTCCTCCTCCCATTCGTCATTGATATGGTTAGCTTTGTGTCCCCGTCCAAATCTCACCTTGAATTGTAATCCCCAGGTGTTTAGGAAGATACTTGGTGGGAATTATAAACTCTTTTTTTTTTTTTTTTTTTTTTGAGACAGAGTCTCGCTCTGCCGCCCAGGCTGGAGTGCAGTGGCCAGATCTCAGCTCACTGCAAGCTCCGCCTCCCGGGTTCACGCCATTCTCCTGCCTCAGCCTCCCGAGTAGCTGGGACTACAGGCGCCCGCCACCTCGCCCGGCTAGTTTTTTGTATTTTTTAGTAGATACGGGGTTTCACCGTGTCAGCCAGGATGGTCTCGATCTCCTGACCTCGTGATCCGCCCGCCTCTTATTCTCAATATCTAAGATGTTGATGATTTTTTGACATTTATTTACACATACCTAGATTTTCAAAAATAGAGTAGAAATATTTAGTATGAAAGAAAAACCAGTAAAAAGCACAAAGAAGTATCAGAATAGAAGTCTTTAAAAAGGGAGAGAATAAGGAATTTAATAGTCTTTTAACTAAGTCATTGTTTAATATGAATGCCTGTTTTTACTTACTGTTTTTTTTTCGTGGAGAATCTAAGATATGAATCTGATGAATCCATGAATTTATATAATCTTTATTTAATATTCCAAAAATAAATGTTGGGAGCTTTTCTTTAAAATTTCATATCCAGAGTATTGAATTTAAGCTATTTATAAAGATGCTGACCTCTTAACAGAAATACACACGTTAAGTGATGAATATTAAATAGTCAAATGAGCATGTAAATTCAAATGAAATGGCAAGATTTTAATTTTGAATAACTTAGTAGATGATGGTGCCCAGGCAAAGAGGAGGAAAAGAGGAGAAGCAGCAGGAGGTGGAGAAATAAAAAAAAAGGATCAAGAGGAGAATCGAGTGTATTAGTCCATTTTCACACTGCTATAAAGACATACCTGAGACAGGGTAATTTATAAAGAAAAGAGGATTAATTGACTCACCGTTTATTAAGAGTTTACAATTCAGTGGCGATAAGTATTCTATGTGAATGCACACATACAGAAGACAAATGCAAAGGTATAGTAAGAAATATTCATTCTGCTATGGAAACCACAATTACTATGATGAATAAATGCTTGTATGGGATTCTAGCAGAGGGAACAGAATGCGTAAACCGTTAAGGTAAGGAATGTTCTAATAGCCTGTAGTCCCAGCTCTTTGGGAGGCCGAGGTGGGCAGATCACAAGGTCAAGAAATGAGACCTTCCTGACCAACATGCTGAAACCCCGTCTCTACTAAAAATACAAAAATTACATGTGCATGGTGGCAGACGCCTGTAACCCCAGCTACTTGAGGGGCTGAGGCAGAAGAATCCCTTGAACTCGGTAGGCGGAAGTTGCAGTGAGCCGAGATCGCACCACTGAACTCCAGCCTGGCGACAGAGCGAGACTCCGTCTCAAAAAAAAAAAAAAAAAAAAAAAGAAAAAAGAACAATAAAGAAAAAGAAAAAAAAATGTTCTAATAGTTCAGCTTGTATAACGTGTCTGGAAGTTTGACTATGAAAAGTATGAGATGACGAATTCTAAAAACCAAAGCAAGGAGGTAGTAGAAATGGAATTTCTCCTTCACCATGCTACAGCTTCTAAGGTTTACCCTGAGGATAATTAAAAGTCGTTGTTTGATTTTAGATTGATGATATTTCATTATAAATGACGGTATTTAATATCTGCAAAACTTCAGCATAAAAATAAGCCACAGAGGACTGACAGTGGAAAGCCAGAAATACCACTAAAAGTCAAGCTGTATTATAAACCACGTGAAAAATCATGGCCTGAGAAAAGTTCATGTTGGCAGAAATGGAAAAACAATACATGATTTATGTACTAATCATATGGAATTTATAGATTTTGAAGATATGTGAGAGGGGTATGATGGAGAAGTCACATAAACATATATGTCTCTTTTGCTCAGAGTAAGGGATTGTAGTATCAATCATCACAATTACTATAAATGAGAGGAACAAGTTGGAAACAATATAGTATTATGAATTTGATGTTGGAACTGTTGAGCTTGGGGTGCCACTGCAGTCTTTCTAAATAGCAGGGAGATATTTGGAAAAACAGACCTGGACGTTGGAGAGACATCTGGCCTGAGATAATTAACTGAAAGTTACAAAACACAGATTACAAATATTGCCACTGTAGTGAATTAAATCTGCAGAAATCATGCAAAAAGTGAAAAGAGAGTATAGCATAGAATGCTGGGAAAAGTATCAGAGAATATTTAAGGAAAATTATCCTCTTCCTCCATACCGCACATCTTAATTTTTTAACGTAAATTTTACCTGAGGACAATTTTTCCTGTAGCAGTATTATCGATAGACTATTCATTCTCTCATACTTTAATAGAACAGAAAGGAGACCACATAAGGGAAAGAAAGGGAGATTTCTCACCTTTTGTTTCATTGTCTACCTTTTCACTGTTTTGCAGACAATTAAATAGCACATCTTGTTGTTTTGAGGGTCATGCCATTCATCTAAAACACCTTTTCCTTGCATGTAGTAATTAAAATAAAATAAGTAACTATTATTGAATATTCATTCTTGTATAATCACTATAACATCTCTTAAACTTTATATTGTCTTTCAGTCTATCAATGTTTTACTTTCTTACTTTGTTCAAAGCCTAAAATGACCAAGAACATGAAATGTATAACTTCAACCTCTCTGGTCAAAATACCCAAATCCATTGCCTTCTTGATTATTATTATTATTTTTTTGGCACTTTGCTGAGCCCAACCTAAAATAAATTCCATATTCAGTTATCTCGTATAATTTATAGCTGATTAAGAAATCCTGGGTATAACCACCTAACTTTTCAGTACAATAGCTAAGAAATGTTATTATTTCCAAACTTAACTCTACACTGTCCTCCTCTTTTTTAACAATGCCCTTAACCTCATATCCCTCTCTAAACTTATTTCTCTTCTGTTTCACTTCTCTTGAGAGAGTAGACTTTACTGCCCTCTCTATGTCTCTACTTCCTCCCATGCACTCATAGATCTACAAAGAGTCTGGCTCCAGTCCCATACCTCTAAAGAAACTGCTCTTTATGATTCAGCAATGTCCTGCTGGGGCTAAAGACTTTGATGAGGTTTGATGTACCCATGCTGACAGAGCAAAGGCATCTCTTTTCTGAGATTAGCTATGAGGATACCACTCACTCCTCCTTGGCTAGAAACATGCAGGGTCCTCATAAACCAGACACCATTGAGCAGATTTTCTCATTTCACATACATCTCTATCCAATCTACACCCAAAAACAAAATTTAAAAAAATGTAATTTTTGTAAATGGAGCCTACTAAATATCAAGGAAAACTGTTCCAACCATGAGTGTGCAAATTGCAAGAAACATGCAAATCTTTTAAAAAATCTTTATTTTTACAACCCCAAATGCAAAGACCATGTAATTTTGGATCTGCTTAAGGACATCTTGCATACCATATGGGTAAGCTTACCTTACAGTGATGTCAGCATAGAGAAAAAACAGCTGAAAAAATAGATTTATTTTTCTCTTCTTTTTTTGCTTTTATCAAGTTGAGTTTTATTTTTATTTAAATATACATGGTTTAGATTTGAATAATCAATATATCTACCTTAAAATTTTGTTTGGAAAATTAAATAAAATAAAACGTTATTATATTTTGTTTCCAAAAAATTCAAATATGTTTTTTGTTAAAGCACAAACTACCAAGAAAAAAGTCTTATTCAGTTAAAAGGATAAACTTTAATTGCTATTTTAAAGGAAAAATGAACAGAATTACTTTAGAGAATAGAATCTAAATATGACAGCTGAAATGGGAAATTGGGGTAGATAGTTTTAAGAGAGAGAAGTAATATTTGAAATAAGCACTTTTAAAACATTTAAATAAAAGGCATTCAAATTACTTACCCATAATATGTAAAAACACAAAAAATTAAAAATTATGTATTAGTATTGTGTTATATTTGTAAAGCAATGGTTAATACAAAATGAAGATTATATGTAAAACGTGTAAGTTACAAAACTATTTGTTTTTTTTTCTTTTTTTGGGGGAATTTTATAAGAACGATGTAATTATATAGGTTGTCTCCTAGAACTTCCAATATTCTAATTTTTAAAATCCATCTATGTTATTGGTTCTAGACATAATTCTTCCATTTGCACTGCTATGTATTATCATGGTAATTTTATCACAATTTATCCATTTGTCATGCAGATAGACTTCGTGCAGCATATCTTTTTTTTTTTTTTTTTTTGAGATGGAGTCTTGCTCTGTAGCCCAGGCTAGAGTGCAATGGCACGATTTCGGCTCACTGCAACTCCACCTCCAGGGTTCACGGCATTCTCCTGCCTCAGCCTCCCGAGTAGCTGGGACTACAGGTGCCCACCACCATGCCCGGCTATTTTTTTTTTTTTTTGTATTTTTTTTGGTAGAGACGGAGTTTCACCGTGTTAGCCAGGATGGTCTCGATCTCCTGACCTTGTGATCTGCCCACCTTGGCCCCCCAAAGTGCTGGGTACTCCAGGCATGAGCCACCACGCCCGGCCATGTATGCATACATTTTTAAAAATTAAAACAAGTAAACTACTATGTCCATTCTTGTACATATCTCTGGGCACAGAAATTCAAGAGTTTTTCCAGAGGTTACAATGAGAAATGCAAATGCTAGTTCACTAGAGATTTGTTTTATCTGAGACAACACAAAATGGTTTTCCAGTGTTAGTTAATTAATGTACACTGTCATAAGCAATATATTGTGGTCCCCTTTAATCCATATCCTGTCTAATATTTTTGCCAATCAATAAGTAAAATGTAGTTCTCATTTTGTTATTCATTTATATTTTCCTGATTTTGTAACAACCATAATTTTCTGTATATATTGGCTTAAATACTTAGTCTTCTGAAAAATTCTGCATATCTTATCACATTCTGTTTTTGTTATTTTAATTTAATTTAAAAAATTTTTAAAGATTAGTCTGTATATTAATCTATGTTCAGCTTTTTGTGTTCCTATTATCTTCCTCCAAGGAGCTTGTCTTTTCACTTTTGTTGTGGTATTTTTCAAATTAACATATGTTTTTAATTTTGTTATGAAATGTATCAATCTCTTTTTTAAAAAGTAAGAATTTGAGTGATATGCTGGAATTATTTATTTATAATTCTTATTTATTCAGGATATTTTTTAATATTATTAACCGTTCTTATTTATTCAGTATCTTTTGCTATTTTTGGTCATTTGTTCTTCCATTTCCTGTTTGAGTTTCAGCTTGCCACATTTCTCATACACCCTATTGAATATTTATTTGAAATCATAATAAATCTATAGGCTAGTCTGAAAATAATCGATGCCTATACAATAAAGACATTTCTTATGAATGAACACAAGATAGCTCTCAAATTATTTGTCTTATTTAATGTTTTCAATAAAATGTTACCAATTTCTGCACAGAAATCTTACATATATTTTGTCAAATTTATTCTCAATAACTTAAATCTATTGGTACTGTGAATGGATCTTATTTAAAATTCCAATTATCTAATTTTAGGCTACCATTTTAGAAATATATCATTTATCCATATAAAAATTTAAATATTTATGAAATCATTCAGTTTTCTGATTTTTCTTGAGTCACGTTTTTAATTTATGCTTTATTTAGGACTTGACAATCTTGTGTAGGTTTTTAAAAAATATTGGTATACAGTTGTTTATAATACTTTACTCTCTTAAATAACACCTGAGTGTAACACGTTTTCAGTCCTACCATGCTGTCAAGGGTGTGCCACCTTCTCTTTCTCTCACTGTTTCTTGATCATTCTGTTAAAGTATTGTATATTTTGTCTTCAAAGACCCAACATCTTTACTTTTTAAACTGTGTGTGTGTGTGTGTGTGTGTGTGTCTGTGTGTGTGTCATTGCAAATACTGCCCGCCCTTCCTTTTTTCCTCCTTCCCTCTCTTCCTTCTTTTTTAGTGGAATAAAGCATACAGGGATAAAATGCATATTTCAGAGGCATTCAATATAATGAATGATCTTAAATTTAGTACACTATGTAATTGCCACGCAGGCAATGAAATAAGAAAATAACAACACCTCAGACATGCCCCTTGTGCTCCTGCCAAGAGCCTCTTTGCCCTGTTTGAGTTTCTTAAATTCAGGTAGATGTGCTGGCATGTAATTCTTCACCTTGCTGCTGGCCCCTCGGCTCTGTCCCCATAGCAGTGCTGCCTTGGCAGCTCACCTCAAGGCAAGTCTTCTGAATTAAACTTGGCTCCCACTGCAGTAGTTTCAGCACATATTTTAGGAAGGGGCACAATTTTGACGACCTCTTCTTCATTTGTGAGACCTGTGATGACTCAAGGAGAATTTATTCTGAAAGTGCAATTTTCTCAGTGCCATAATGCTATACGCGCAGCTATACCGTTTGCTGTTAAAGTTAATATTTCAATCTTAAGGGAGGCAGTACATCATCATTCTTTTAAAGAAATCCCTAAAGTGGACCACTTAGATTTGGCAGAAGTTGCACCATGTGTTCTTGGGAAAAATGCAAATTAAGTTCTCGTACCTCAGCTTTCTTACCACTAAAATAGGAACAATAACAGTAGCTATGACATAGGGCTGCTCTATAGATTAAGTAAAAAGCAATTACAACAGTATACTAATATACAGAATGCGGCAATCAATATAAGAGTAGTTGCTATTATTATTAAAATAATTTCATTTAAAGTATACATTTAAGTGTTTTAGCCCTGGGAAACATTTTTTATAAAAACAACTTTGATTTAACATAAGGTACTGCAGAATGAGTGAGCTACTACCACAATTATTTTCTTACTTAATTTTCTGACTAAATCAAAAACACTGTCCTCTTTTAAAACTGTTATGATTGGAATAATTTTCTTGTCAATGACAGTTTGAAAATGCTGACATTGACAATCACAATTTGTTATTAAAATATTTATTTTAGAAAAGTGTCAGAAATTAAAAAGTCAAACTAATAAATCCATGTCTCCATAAATGATAGTATGGCATAAAATGTTAAGATGCTAGGAATTTTTATTTTATTTTAATCTGTTTGCTTTTGAAATACTTAAAATACGTTAAATCCTTTTTATCAGTAAATAAATAAAAGATAAAATAAATTATACTGTATTTGCTTAATTTATCTGTAGTTATTCTTATTACATCATTGAACTTTTCTAAATAAGTATAAGAATTAGGTAAAGCATCAAGTAAGGAATAATAGGACAGTTGTTTAACAAAATGATTTATGGAATATACATTTGAAATTTTGATTTTAAAATTATCTTTCAGTCATAGTGCATGTGTTGACTGAGTTGGCTTATATAAATACTTCTGAAATTAACTGAGTCAGACACAGTGAATCAACAGTATGCAGATAACTATATTTTTGTGTTCCGAATATTTCCAGATGGTGCCTGTTACTTCATGATACACATGATTGTCTCTCATACTCCTTGAATATTTTCTAGAGGTTAATAACAATTGAAAAAATGAATGTGAACTATAACACCTTTACTAAATATGAAAATTTCATTCTGCTATTCTCCCTTTATTTGCAGAGATATTACAAAGTACAGTATGTCTAAACATTTTATCTCTTCTTATTGCTTATTTCACAGGGTGAAAGAATTTTTCTGTTCTCCTAAAATTTTTAGTAGAAAGGCATATTTAAATCACTTGAGCTTATCCCATAAACCATCAAAGATAAGAATTATTGAGCATTATTTATAGAAACCAAATAAACTGCTTTCATAATAGAATATCTTTTGAGCTGTGATGTTTGATTAACAAGAGGCATTTTGTTTTGGGGGTGTTTGTGTGGGTGTGTTTGAACTAAGCATCAAACATTAGAATTGCATTGATATCACTGACTTTTGAAGGAATTTCATTGTGACCTACAAAATACAGAAGAATCTCAGTTAAGTAACTAGGTAATTGAATCTAGTGGAAATAACCTTTGGCCACAATCTAGATGTAGACATCATGAGTTACAATTTTTACTACATTTCACAGTAAATTCTCCATTTCATTCATTCACAAATAACCTCATAAAAAATCCTTCCTCTTTCTTCTAATGAAACAATGTGGTAGAAATGTGAAGAATGAGATTGCAAGAAATAAATGAAGTGCCCTGAAAGCAAAGTGGGGCAACTGCCAGTTGTCATTATTAACTATTGGGTTTTTCCCAGGGCTGGGTCAATACTTGTGATAACCAAAATATGAAGATATAGCTACAAAATAAGATACGTAACTCCAGCCTAGGGGACAGAGCGAGACTCCTTCTCAAAAATAAATAAATAAATAAATAAATAAATAAATAAATAAATAAATATAAAAGCTACATTACCTATTATAAAACAAATGCAAGTAATTTCCAAGTTTTTACCTAGTTTAAATTATTGATTCCATAAAATTCCTTCAATTTCTGAATAATTGATATTACTAATTATGGTAGTAATATATGACCTTAAAACCTGTCTACAAGAGCAATGTAACAAAAAGAGTTCATAAAAGAAATTCTTCCTTATTCTTTGTCATTAAAGTATATGTATGAGACTAGGAAATTATAAGCAGATAAATATCTGTGGCAGGTATCCATGATGAAGGTACTTACAATCAGTTACAGAATACGTGAGAAACTTTAGAAATAAGAAACACAAAAATGTCACCTTTTATTCTCAGTGAATAAGGCTCCTTCATGTTCTGGGTAACCCAATTGATTGGTTCATTCAGAAGTTAAGAACAAGGAGTCACATAGCTTCTCATAGTTTTCAGGGGTTACCAATGTTACAGGATTTGAGATAATAAACTAATAAATTATTTTCTCACTATTAGGCTTTTTCCTAATTAGTGAGCTAATAATACAAATCTGACAGGTGCAAATGTGCTCTCTGATATCTTTCACTAAAGTAAAAATCTCCACTTAATCACAGCTACAGCTACACACTGGAATTTTTTTAAGTATAAAAACAAAATATGATTTATAAGAATCTGCCAAAATAATCATAATTAACACTTAGCCATTTATATGTGAAACTAATAGGTTTCTTTCCTCTAGAAAAGTTATTGTCCAGAGATAAAATTTTTATTGGCATAACCAATTCATATATTTAACTAACACTTCCATTTTGGTTCAAAATTGATGTTCATTTTCCAAAACATACTAAAGTAAACTTTACAAAAAATAGGATTTAATCAATTTAAGAGTATTATTTGATAACTTTTAAAAATTGTATAAAATTATGTAGCCTCCACCTTAATGAGATAAAATTTTTCCACTGATGACTTGCTGTCAAATACCTTTTCCCAACCTTTTTGGAAGTAACCATTTATTTGCTATCTGTAATTAATAGCTTTGTCTCAATGCTTTTTATATAAATGGAATGAACATTTATATGTAGTCTTTTGTATTGGACTTATTTTTCTTATTACAATATTGTTATAATTTGATCATGCTGTTGCTGTATTGATGGTTCATTTCTTCATAGTGCTGAAACACATTCCATAATTTGCATATATCCAGTTTCTTTACCCATTCACTATCTGATGACCCAACACATTATTTTTAGTTCTTGACAAATATGAATAATTCTGCTTTGAGCTTCACATAAAAGTCTTTGTGTTAAAATAGCTCTTCATTTATGTTGGAAAATGTTCTAAGAATGAGAGTGCTAGGCTATATAATAAATTAAAGTATAACTTGTAAATATTAATTTTAAAATACCTAAAAATAAATTTAATTAAGAAGGTAAAAAATCTCTACAAGGAAAACAATGGAACACTAACGAAATAAATCGAAGAAGATACAATAAAGTAGAAAGACATCTCATGTTCATAAATTGAAAGAATTAATGTTGGAAAATGTCCATACTACCAAAAGGAATCTACAGATTCAAGGCAATCCCTACATAAACATAAATGACATTTTGCACAGAAATAGTAAAAGAAAAAAAAATCTAAAATTTCTGTGGAATCACAAAAGATCCCAAATAATCAAAGCTTTCTCAAGCAAAAAGACCAAAACTGAAGGCATTACACTACTACCTGACTTCAAAATATACTACAGAACTGTACTAACCAAAATCTTCTGCTACTGGCTTACAAACAAGCAGACACATAGACCAATTGAATTGAATAGAGCACCAATAAATAAATCCATGTATTTACAGCCAACTGATCTTCAATAAAGATGCCAAGAACATTCATTGTAGAAAGGACAGTATCTTTAATAAATTTTACTTAGAAAATTGAATATTCATATTCGAAAAAAAAATGGAACCAGACTTCTATCTTCCACCATTATACAAAAATCAACTAAAAGTGAATTAAAGATTTTAATGTGAGACATGAAACCAGTAGATCTGAAACCACAGACTCAAAAACACACTCAAAACTATGAAATCACATAGGGGAAATGCTTTAGGATACTGGTGTAGGCAAATATTTTATAAAGAAGACCGAAAACACACAGGCAACCAAAGCAAAAATAGATAAATGGAACTACGGCAAACTCTAAAGTTTTCGCGCAGCAAAGAAAACAATCGACTGAAGATTCCTTCTGCTTTTGGTGTCATATACAAGAAATCACTGACAAGACCAAAATCAGGGATTGTTTACCAAACAGTTTTATACTTTCTAGTTTTAGGTTCAAGTATTTAATCAATGTTAAGTTGACTTGTTTTGTGTATGGTGTAAGATAGTGTTCAAGTTCATTGTTATGCCTGGAGATATTGAAATTTCCCAGCACCATTTGTTGAAGAAATTGTCTTTTTCATGTTGTGTGTTAATGGCATTCTTGTTGAAGATCAGTTTGAACGTATTTGCATGTGTTTATTTATGTGCACTTTATCTGTTCCACTAGCCTACATGTTTGCCTTAATACCAGTATCTATCATAATGCTTTAGTTACTGGTTCTTTGTAATATATTTTGAAATCAGGGCATTTGATGCTTCCATCTTTTTTCCCAAGACTGGCTATTTGGAGTCTTTTCTGGTTCTATATGAATTTTAGAATTGCTTGATGTATTTATGTAAAAAAGTCATTATAATATTGATAGGCATTGCATTGACGCTATAGATAGCTTTTGGCAGTGTGAACATTTTAACAGTATCAGTTTTTCCAGTTCATAAATACATGATATCTTCTGTTTATTTGTGTCTCTTCCATTTTTCCATCAATGTTTTATAGTTTTCAGTGTGCAGGTCTTTTATCTCCTTAATTAAGTTTACTCCTAAATATTTTTTGGTGCTTCTGTACATGAGATTATTAATTCTTTTTCTGATATTTGCTTGTTGGTGTATAGAAACACAATGGACTTTTGTATGCTGATTTTGTATCCTGCAACTTTACTGAATTCATTTCTTAGTTTTAAAAGTTTTTTGGTGGAGCTTTTAGTGTTTTCTATATATATGATCATGTAATCTGTAGAGTAAAATTGACTCCTTTTTTCTGATTTAGATGTCATTTTATTTTATTTTATGTTAAATAATTAATTTTTGCCCAATTGCTATGACTAGAACTTCCAAATCTATGTTCACTAGAAGTGGTAAGAATGGGCATCTTTGTCTTGCTCCTGAACATAGAGAAAAACTGTCGGTTTTTCACTGGATTTTATCATGTGGAGCCAAACTCCTTCTATAATAAGTTTGTTCCAAGTTTTTATGTAAGTTTTGAGTGTTACCACATATGACTATCCCATATAAAGGATTTAATTTTACTTTTACCGTCTATGTAATGGGAACTACTATACATATGTCCTATGACATTTTTTACATTAAGGAGATTGTTCATATTAATAAATATAGCCATAGTTCATTTATTTTAACCTCTTTACTTGTATTTATATATGCGGGACGTGTGTGTGTGTGTATTTCACCATACTTTTATCCATTTTAGTGTAGATAACGTGCAGTTTTATAATATTTTTCTGAAAAATATTGCTAGCATCTGTTATATAATGAATAACCTAAGAATGTAATTGTTGAATTATAGAATATAGATTTTTAAATTCTACTAGTTATTGCCAAAGTGTGAAATCAATTTACAGTTACTCTACATTTTATGCAACTTCTGATATTGTTAGAAATTATGATACTTTTGCTACCGGTGAGAAATGGCATGTCATTGATATCACTGAGGATTCATTTAAATGTTTTATTATGAATAAGTTGAGTAAATTTGTATGTACTATGAGTCATTTTTTTCTCTCTTGTGAAGTGCCATATCAGTTATTTTGCATTTTATTAGTGCATTTTTTATTTATTAAAATTACTTCCTCACATGTTTTATATACAAATCCTTTCAAATTTTAGGTGAAAATGTTTATACCTTTCTCTCAGTATGTGGCTTGACTTTTTATCAATAGCAGATCTTTTAACTTAATTTAAAGGAATCAGGTTTTTTAAAATTATTATTTACATTTTGTGTCTTCTTCAAGAATGTTTGTCTTACTCCACAATCATAAAAACATCACTTTACATTACCTTCTAAATGTCTTGTAGACTTTATGCTTTAGATTTTAATCCACCTGGAATTTAATTTTGAGTACGGTATGATATAGAAAATCCATTTTATTTTTTCTATATTTTAATTATTTCTTCCAGAATAGTTTATTAACCATTTAATAATTTTACTCATAATCTGCAGTTCTATCTTTCACAATTCAAGTTCCCATTTGTACCAAGGAATAATTTTGGATATTCATTCTGTTTCATTTGTCTATTTATCCTGGGAAAAGGTTACACAACCTTTATTACTAACACTTTATGGTAATTTTTAATAATCACTTTAAAGTCTAGCCATTATGTTTATTTTTAGGAGTGTGTCAGGCATACTCCACTTTGCTCTTCTGTATAAAATTCAGTTTCTTTTCTCTAGATAATTGCTTTTATGCTTCTGTTTAAAATTGCAATTACTCTAAAGATTGTTTCTATAGGTCAGACATTTGATAATAATGAAACTTCTAATCCAAAATGTATATTTCTACATTTGCTTATTTTTTAAGTCATAAAATGTGTTGCATATTTTCTCTGTAACAGTCTTGCACATAGTTAATTATATTTTTCTTAGGCTAGAATACATATATAAACAAATTTATCAGGTCCAACTATTTTAAAGCTCTTTTCTCTCAGTTTTCTATGTAGAAAACTGCAGCACCTGAAAATAATGAAGATTTATTTAATTCTATTTAATTCTATTTTCAATTTTCAATATATTTTTTCTATTATCACAGTGTATTGGACAAAACTTTAGATGAAATGTAAATAGATGTAATAGTTTGATAGGTTATTATCTCTTTTCAAATCTTAAGAAAGTGTTTTTGACATTTTAATCTTTAAGTATATTAATATTTCAGTGGTTTGTAGATGTACTTTATTGCATTATTCTTTCTTTGTTAATAGTTACTATTATAAAAGTTTGTTAAATGTTATCAAAATATTTTAATCTTTCCCCCTACCTTCCATGACAACAGATTTTGGCATTGTTAGCATGTCTCTCCCACTTGGAAAGACAGAATAGTGTATATGGATTCACACTGAACTTTTTTCCAAGAAACAATACAAGAATGTAGCTGAAACACTGAAAGAAACCACAGGTCCTTTGAAAGAAGTGTCAGGCTGCAGCCTGTACCATGAGCCAGGTGGAAAACTATAGGTCCTCAGAGTGTGAGAGGTGGAAAAACTGCTTCTGTTACTATATGCTCCCACTGGGGAACCTGGCTATCCAGGCCAAGGGGGCAGGCCTTAACGCTACTCAGCACTGTACCTGATTTAAAGAGCAGTGGGGAGTATACGAGAAGGCATGACATTGGGACATGATTTGCATGCATTCTCAGTCTCCAACAAGGATGGAGGGAAGCCATGCCTGATTCTACCTCACAGAAGACCTCGCAGAAGTCTTCTAGCTAACAGAGGCCACATGTTAAGAAAAACTCACAGCTGAGGTTTGCAATATAATCTCAATTAAAAACAAACTTCCTTGACCAGAACTGAGGGTCAAGTGGGAACTATGCTGTGGCCCTGGGTGTAGGAGCTGGCAGACCAAGAGGGGCAGGGTCTGAAAGCTCAGGTTGCCGTCTCCATGGGGAAGGCTTATGGTCTGTGTCAGTTGTGAGTTCTGAGCATAGACTGCCTGAAAACCAGCTAGCTGCTTTGCCAAGTGTGTGGGAGCTTGGTGGAGCTTTCTGCTGCCTGCTACTTCCCACTCATGTAGATTCTTCTGTACAGCAGAGACAGCTGCACTACTCAATGGAACATTACCCCAGTGTCCAGAGAACTGCCCTCTGATCCCCACTGGGGCTGTTGCTAGCCCGGCATGTGGAAAGCCAGAGCTCAGACTTGCTTGACCTTGCCTCCACTTGGCTTTGCCCCTCCACCTAACCGAGTAGCTTAACACAAAGGACAGAGACTTTTGGGAGCATTATGGTCCAGTACCTCCCACGGGTAACACAAAGCAAGCACAAATCCCACTGCTACCACTTGGAAGCACCACCTCCTGGCTGGATGCCAACTGACACAGCCCACTAGAGCATCTCCAGGTAGAATAACACAATGCCCAGGAAGGAGAAAACTTGCCTGTGACTTCAGCTGTCACCATTGCCTGCATCACCCTGGCTAACCAGGAAGTTCTGAGTCTGTCCACATAACCAATTCATTGCTACTACAACTGCTATTTGAGAAAGCCAGCACACTAAGCCTATTTATAGACCTATCACCCCCATCTAAGCTGGTGCTGGTATCCACTGCTGGGAGACGTGAGGGCAGGTCACATTACTGGATTTCTTGCAGACATTCGCCAACATCAGCCTGGAGTGTGGCAGCTCATCTGAGTGGCTAAATCCAGAGCATCTGCAGCAGCAGCATTCATAACAGTCTGGCTTTCATGAACTCCTACTTGTAGGGGAAGGAGGCATGCATTACATCAATGACGCACTCTGTGTGACAAAATAATCCAGATAGCAGGTCTTCAGTCTCAGAATTTTCCACTTATGGGAAGTTTCTCTCAGCAGAGACACAGCTGTAGTGCTGGACTGATCAGGGAATGTGTTTGATTCTACTCCAACAGTCAGACAGCTATGTTGCTCATGAAGGGTCTTGGAGAAGTAGACTTCTTTTCTCCTTCATCCATCACTGCAGACATAGCTGGAGCTTCTTCCACAGAAGCTCAGAATAGGTGCATCTACATACAACCTTTGTGGACTATTTCAGGATGACTGCATTCCCACAGGAGCAGTGTCCTGTAAGTTCAGGCTTGCATGAGGAGAAGAGTCATAATTCCTATCTACCTGGAACATGAACATTCCTGCAGATGAAAAGGTGCCTGTCTGATCGAATAGCCAAAAGAGCAGGTCAGGAGTGTGACTGGGAACTGGAAAACTTTTCTGCTGAACTGGCAAGGGAACTGAGGTGGCTCCCTCCCTTCCTCTTGAAAAGATTTCAGTGTGTTTCACTGAGAGCTCCCCAGCTGGCTCTCACAAGGCTAGGACCTCTGCCAACCATTGGGTATTGCATTTACCCATTTGAGTCAGCCACAGCTGGTTTTACCCATGAAAACCTCTCCTACTGGCCTGAAGCCTGAACTGTTCAGCCCAATAAGTAAAATACTGGAGGAAAGTTAAATAAAATGTGCACACCACTAGGGAATGAGATTAGCTTCAAGAGACTTTTGCCACTCCAACCAAACAGGAGACATAGCAAGCACATTGCTGCTACAACCAGCATCTGAGAAAGCCATCATGCAAAGACTCTCTATAACCATGGACATTATACAGAGTCTTCAACACTAAAAGCACCAAGAATCAAATTAGACTATAGTAAACTAAACATTAAGGTCGCATCCTCAGAAGAAAGACAAAGAAATAATAATTTAAAACGTTAAATAAAAAATAAATTCAAGAATAATTAGAATAATCTACATAATGAAAATAAATAAGAAATATAATTCTGGGAATACGAAGAAACAGGGTACTATAACACTCCACAAAAGACCAAGCTAGCTCTCTAGTCACGGCTCCAAACTAAGATGAAATATTTGAAATACCAGGTAAAGAATCCAAAAGACTGATTATTAAGCTACTCAAGGAGATATAGGAGAAAAGGGGAAAACCAAGATAAAGACATTTAAAAACAATTCGAAATATGAATTAAATTTTTTCTAAAGATATAGGTATTTTAAAGAAAAAGCAATCAGAACTTCTCAAAATGAAAGACAAATTTAGAGAAGTACAAAATACAGTGGAACAATTTAACAATGGACAAGACTAAGTAGAAAAAAGAATTTCAAAGCTCAAAGAAAATGCCTTTAAATTAACTCAGTCAGGCAAAAAGAAAAAATAATCCAAAGAAATAAATGAACTCTCCAGAAATATCGGATTATTCTAAAATGGTAGCCTAAGAATAATTGGTGTTCCTGAGGCAGAAGAGAAGGCACAAAGTTTTGAAAAATTATTTGAAAGAATAATTGAGGAAAAGTTCCCTGGCTTTGCTAGAGATTTAGATGTCTAAATATAAGAAGCTCGAAGAACTCCTGGGAGACTCATTGCAAAAATGATACCACCAAGGCATATAGTTATTGAGCTATCTAAAGTCAACACAAAGGCAAGAATTGTAAGACAGGTGAGACAAAACCATTAGGTAACCTATTAAGAAAAGCCTATCAGACTAAGACTTTTTAGCTGGAACCTTACAAGCCACAAGTCATTGACATTATATCTTTAGTCTCCTTAAACTGAATAACTGTCAGCTAATTTTTTTTTTTTTTTGTCCAGAAAAACTAAGTTTCATAAGTGAAGGGGAAATAAAGTATTTTTCAGAGAAGCAAATGCTGAGAGAATTTGTCACTACCAGAATAGCTCTACATGAAATGCTAAAAGGAGTTCTAAATCTTGAAAAAAAAGGTAGATATGCACAAGAATAGAAACTCTTGAAAGCTTAAAACTCACAGAGCCTATAAAATAATAACACAATAAAGAAAACAAAATATATAGGTAACAATCAACATGAAAAATGAAACAGTATTTCACATCTCAATATTAACATTGAATATAAATGGTCTAAATGCTGCATTTAAAAGAGACAAATTGACAGAATGGATAAAAAATCACAAAGCAACTATTTAATGTCTTCAAGAGACTCACCTAACACATAAGGATTCATATAGACTCAAGGTGAAGGGGTGGAAAAATATCTTCCATGAAAATGGAAGTTAAAACAAGCAAAATTAACTATTCTTAGAAGAGACAGACTTAAAAACAACAAAAGGAAAAAACAAAGAAGGTAATTATACTGTGATAAAAGAACCAATCAAATGAGAAGATATTACACACACACACACACACAAACATACACACACATATATACATATATATATACACACATACATGCACCTAACACTGAAGCTCCCAGATTCATGAAACAATTATTACTAGACCTGAGAAAAAAAAGATATCAACACGATAATGGACTTCAACTCTCCACTGAAAGCATTAGACAGATCACTGGGACAGAAAGTCAACAAAGAATTAAACTGCACTCTAGAACAAATGGATCTATCAGATATTTACAGAGCTTTCTATCCAAGAAATATAGAATATGTATTATTTCTATCAGCAATGGAATATTCTCCAAGACAGGTCATATCATGGACCATAAAACAAGTCTCAATAAGTTTAAAAAAACAAAAATTATATCAAGTGTCTTCTCAGACAGCAGATGAATAAAACTAGAAATCAACTCAATAAAGAATTCTCAAAATAATACAAATACATGAAAATTAAACAATCTGCTTCTAAATGATTTTTGGGTTAACAGGTAAATCAAGATGGAAATTTTAAAATGTTTCAAAATGAATGATAATAGTGACGCAAGTTATCAAAACCTGTGGTATACAGTAAAAGAAGTACTTAGAGAAAAACTTATAGTGCTAAATATCTATGTCAAAAAGTCTGAAAGATCTGAAATTGAAAATTTAAGGTCACATCTCAAGGAACTAGAGAAACAAGTACAAACAAAACTGAAAGCTGGCAGAATAAAAGAAATAACAAAGATTAGAGAAGAACTAAATGAAATGGAAACAGCAACAACAACAACAAAACAAACAACAGAGCAAAAGTTGGCTTTCTAAAAAGATAAACAAAACCAATGGACCATTAGCCAGATTAACCAAGAAAAAAAGAAAGAAGATTCAAATAAGCTCAATTATAAATGTAAATCGAAAAATTAAAACGAACACCACAAAATACAAAAGAGTACTGAAGATAACTCTGAACACCTCTGTGCATACAAACTAGAAAATCTAGAGGAAATGGACAAATTACTGGAAACATACAACTTTCCTATCTTGAATTAGGTAGAAATGGAAGTCCTGAACAGATCAATAACAAGTGGTAATATTGAATCAGTAATTAAAAAAAAAAGTTCCAACAAAAAAGCCCGGAACCAGATGGATTCACAGCTGAATTCTACCAGACAAAGAAACATTAGTACCAATCCTACTGAAATTATTCCAAAAGATTGAGAAAAAGGGATTCTAACCTAATGAAGTATTATCCATTATCTTCATTCTATGAAGTCAATACTACCCATTTATCAAAACCAGGAAAGACATAACCAAAAAACAAAAGAACAACAACAAAAACAAAAACCCAAGAAAACTACAGACCAATATCCCTGACGAACATAAATGCAAAAATCCTCAACAAAATACTAACAAGCTGAATTCAACAGCACATCAAAAGATAATATACCATAATCGAGTGGATTTTATCTCAGAGATGCAAGGATGGCTTAACATATGCAAATCAGTAAAATAGTGTATCACATAAACAATTAAAAACAACAACCATATATATAAATATATATGATCATCTCAATGAAATTTTGCATGGGTTTATGATAAAAGCCTTCAACAAACTATACACAGAAGGAACATACCTGAAAATAATAAAAGCCATATATGACAACCCCACAGCTAACAGCATACTGAAGGGGGAAATGTTGAAAACTATCCCCCTAAGAACTGAAAAAAAAAAAAAAAAATAAGAAGCTCACTTTCACTACTTGTATTCAACATAGCACTAGAAGTCGTAGGCAGACCAATCAGGCAAGAGAAAGAAATAAAGGGCATCCAAATTGGAAAAGAGGAAGTCAAACCACCTTTGTTTGCCAATGATATTATCATATTCTTAGAAAACTCTAACGACTCATCCAAAAGACTTACAGATTTTATTAATAAATTGTGTAGAGTCTTAGGTTGCAAAATCAATTTACACAAATCAGTAGCACATGTATATACCATCAACAACCAAGCTGAGAATCAATTCAAGAACTCAATCGCTTTTACAATAGATGCAAAAATGTACTTATAAATATACTTAATGAAATAGCTGAAATATCTCTACAAGGAGAACTACAAAGCCCTGGTGAAAGAAATCAAAGATGACACAAAGAAATGGAAACACATCCCATGTTCATGGATTTGAAGAATTAATATAGTAAAAATGACTATACTTCCCAAAGCAATCTATAGATTTAATGCGATTTCTATCAAAATACCAACACAATTTTTGACAGAATTAGAAAAAAAAATTTCAAAATTTTCATATGGAAACAAAAAAAGAGCCTGAATAGATAAAATAAATTTGAGCAAAAAGAAGATATCTAGAGGGATCACATTACTAGACTTCAAGTTATACTGCAAGGCTATACTTACCAAAACAGCATGGTACTGGTAGAAAAGTAGATGCACAGACCAATGGAATAGAAGAAAGAACCCAGAAATAAAGCCAAATACTTACAACCAATGATCTTCAAAAAAGTCTTCAAAAATACAAATTGAAAAACAATAAATGGTGTCATGAAAATTGGATAGCCACATGTAGAAGAATGAAATTGGATTGCTGTCTCTCACCACATGTAAATATCAACTCAAGAGGAACCAAAGGCTTAAATCTAACACCTAAAGCCATGACAATTCTAGAAGAAAACCTAGGAAAAACTCTTCTAGACATTGGCCTAGACAAAGAATTCATGGCTAAGACCCAAAAAGCAAACTCAATAAAACCAAAAATAAATAAATAGGGCCTAATTAAACTAACAGCTTCTGCATAGCAAAAATAATAATCAACTGAGTAAACTGACAAACCACAGAATGAAAGAAAATATTTGCAAACTATGCATTCAACCAAAGACTAATATTCAGAATCTATAAGGAACTGAAACACATCAGTAAAATGCAACAAATAATCCCATCAAACAGTGGACAAATTGCATGAATGGACATTTCTCTAAAGAAGATATACCAATGGCCAACAAACATATAAAAAATGTTCAACATTAATAATCATCAGATAAATACAAATTAAAATAACAATGAGGTATCATCTTACCCCAGCCAGAATGGCCATTATGAAAAGGTCAAAAAACAATAGATGTTGGCATGTATATTGTGAAAAGGGGACACTTATACACTGATGGTGGGAATGTAAATTAAATACAACCTCTATGGAAAATAGTATGGAAGTTTCTTAAGGAACCAGAAGTAGATCTAATATTCCATCCATCTATCCTACTGCTGGATATCTACCCTATCCTCTAGGAACCCTATATTATCTTGGTGAAGAGCTTTTCACTACTGATTCTATTTGTCTAATTATTACAAGCTTGTTCAGTTTTTATAATTCTTTAGTCAGTTTGTTAAATTGTAATTTTATAATAATTTCTCAATGCATTTTATTTATATTTTCAAATTTATTGACTATGGTTATTTATAATATGTACATTTAAATACAAAGGAAATAAGCCATTATATTAAAGAGACACCTGCGGGCATATGTTCATTACATCACAATTAACAATTGCAATGATATGGAACCACCCTAAGTACCCATCAACGGATGAGTGGATAAAGACATTGTAGAAATTGTGGTGTATATACATCAAGGAATACTACTCAGCCTTAAAAAAGAACAAAATAATGTCATTTTCTCCAACTTGAATGGAGCTGAGGGCCGTTATTCTATGTTCTCACTTAAAAGTAGGCACTAAGCTATGGGTACACAAAGGCATATAGAGTGATATAATTTGGTGACTTAGCTGGAGGAGAGTTAGAAAGAAGTGTGGGATAAAAAAACTACATATTGGGTATAGTGCATACTATTCAGGTGGTGAGTGCACTAAAATCTCAGAGTTCACCATTGTATAATTCATCTATTTAACCAAAAAACTATTTGTACCTCCAAAACTATTGAAATATAGTTGTAATAAAATTAAAATAGGGTAGTGATTATAATAATAGGGTTTCTAGTGTTGAAATGTCTTTATATACTTGGAGAAAGTCTATATAGTTAGGATATATTTTTTGTATATATGTATATATATAGCTAGATTTGGTTTAAAAATTTGTTCATGACTTTAACATCTGTGTTTATTAGTAAATTTAGTTTTGAATGTTTTTTCCTATAATGTCTTCGATGGTTTTGTTATCAGGCAAGCTAACATCATAAAATATCTTGAGAAGGAAGGTAGGATGTTTTACATGGTTGCTTATACTGCAGAAGAGCTTGTGTACAAATGTAATTATTTATTCTTTAAATGTTTAAAAGAATATTTCTGTAAATCTTCTGGGAACCCTATATTTTCTTGGTGAAGAGTTTTTAACTACTGATTCTATTTGTTTAATTATTATAAGCTTGTTCAGGTTCTGTAATTCTTCTTTAGCCAGTTGGTTAATTTGTAATTTTATAATAATTTCACTATGCACTTGATTTATATTTTCAAATGTATTGACTATAGTTACTTATAATACGTACATTTAAATACAAATTTGGTAGCATCTATGGTTATATTCTCTTTTTTATTCCCCCAAATTGTATGCGTTCCTTCTCTCTTTGTTTCCTTTATCATTTTGTCAGGGTTTGCCTATATAAGGGTTTGGTAAAGTTTTGGCAGTGGTTTGCCCACTTTTTATTAAATAATTAAATTTTTAATTAATATTTATCACTACATATATTTTATTCCTACTTTTTTGAATATATTCTGAATTAAGCATTTGAACTTTTAAACTTATATTCAGTAATTATCTTGTGCCTGTCTTTTATAATGTGAGAATTTGAGGGCACACATCTTCCTATACATAATCCTTCATCTGCATCCTGCAAGTTGTAATACCTAGTGCTATTTTTGGCATTCATTTACAAATCAGTTATAAAATTTGTTACAATTCATTTCTAAAGCAATTACAATGAGTATGAAAACATCTTCTGATGATTGTGGATATGTCTACTTCATTCAATAAACATTTATATTCTTACCATATGATAGATCCTGGAGTTAGTTCTCTCTTATGATGCTTTTTATTCCTTGTATGATTATTCACTTTTAACTCTGATCCACTGATTTTCGGAGGATCTTAGTTGGTAGAAATAATATCTCAAATGAGGGAAGATTCCTCTGGTGAGGAATCTCACGTCATTTTACAAAATGTCTGACCCACATTCTTTCAAATACTTTAATATAAATTTAAATTTATGAATTGAGGTTTTCTTGAAAGAACAGTGTTGGAAACTTAATGTTTGTATATCCCTCCAAAATTTACATATTGAAATTCTAATTCTCAGTGTGGCAATATTAGGAGGTGTGGCCTTTGGGAAGAAATCAGGTCATAAGGATGAAGCATTCATGAATGGAATTAATTGTTCTTATAAGAAGAGAAAGGAGAGAGCTTGCTTTCTCTCTCTCTGCTCTCTGCCATGTGAGGACACAAGAAGATGGGCCCGGCTCAGTGGCTCATGCCTGTAATCCCAGCACTTTCAGAGGCCTAGGTGGTAGGATCACCTGAGTTCAGGAGTTTGAGACCAGCACGACAAACATGGAGAAACCCTGTCTCTAGTAAAAATACAAAGTTAACCAGGCGTGGTGGTGCATGCCTATAATACCAGCTACTCCGGAGGCTGAGGCAGCAGAATCACTTGAATCCAGGAAGCGGAGGTTGTAGTGAGCTGAGATCGTATCTTTGCACTCCAGCCTAGGCAACAAGAGTGAAACTCTGTCTCAAAAAAAAAAAAAAAGAAAAAAAAAAAGTTGATCGTCTTCAAATTGGGAAGAATGCCCTCACCAGAACCCAAACATAGACTGTAACAAATTTTTGATGTTTAAGTCACCCAGTTTATGGTATTTTTGTTACAGCAGCCTAAACTGACTAAGACACAGAGATATTGTAATTGTAATTTTGGGCTGAAATCTACATTTGGATTTGCTATGGCTATTGATTTTCAATAGAACCTTCACTTCACACTCATTCAGCACTAAATTTTGAGACAAGAGAAACTCCATGTAGTCTGGAAAATTACGAAGAAAGTAACAAGATTTTATATATTTATAATTTCTCTTTTAATAAACCTTTAGAACTTTGGTTGTCTAAGTTTGAATGGGGGGATAGTTATTAAGCTCACAGTCTTAGGTGGACTTTGAATTGTATATTTCATTCTTAAAATCAAAGAGATTATGAAAAGTGATTATCAATTAACAAAGGATTTCAAAGAGCCTTCAAAGTGAAAGCCAGCTTCAATACATCTTAAATTCTTTGGTTTGTATTTTCACTTGGTTCTTTACCTATCAAGTGTTTCTTATTTACTTTACAGCTCATGAAAACATGTACAAGATATTACATTCTGGCAGATATATAGTTGTAAACTGTGATATTGTTTCAATATTAAGCTATTTCCTCCCAGATTGAATGTTGTGCTTAGCCCTTTCCCTGCAGCTGCATTTGAGGTCTTTATACTAAGTAATAGTTACAAAAGTCATGAGGCAAATAGTGTTTCAGAGGTAGAATCAGACATTCACAAAGCTTCTAGCTCAGACAAAGCAGGAAAGACTCCTTAGCCTTTTCAGATAGTAATACAGGGACTGTGTTTGGTTGCAAGAGATATTTCAACATCTAAATTCACCTAAATTAACACTTGTAATTACTGAATGCTCATGGTTTTCTAGTCATTGCTTATAATTTCATATATAATTTCTGGCACAGTTGTGAATTCTGTCTATATGTCATTCAGCTACTCATATGATCACTCTGTTTCTGTAGTTGTATCAGCTTTCAGAGCTAAGAGATATGGTTGCAGCCCTGAAGCTCCCTGATCATTTTTACCCACCTGAGTTGAGCCTCTATAACACTGAACTTACCATATTCTTTCTTCTAACTTCAGTACAGTTAGAAATAGGCAGCCCTGTAGCTCATTATTATCATGATGACTTATTAGAATTCTCCCTCCGTTTTCCAATCTTGCTTTCAAGAGCAGCTGTGTTCCAAATAATCCACAGGTCACAATGTAAATGATGGATTCTCCACTGCTTACTTCGGACTAGCCAGTAGTCCTGACTATGCTGCTGACATAGCTTCATAGGCCTTTGAGTCTAAAATAAGATATAACAAATTCCACATTTGCATCTCTTTGAAATTCCATTGCCTGTGACTACTTGATATGGTTTGGTTGTGTCCCTACCCAAATCTTATCTGAAATTGTAATCTAAATTGCTGTACCCAGGTGTCCAGGGAGGGACCTGGTGGGAGGTGATTGGATCATGGGGACAGATTTCCCCCTTGCTCTTCTTGTGATAGGAGTGAGTTCTCATGAGACCTGATGGTTTTATAAGAGACTTGTCCCCTTCGATCCCTCTCTCTTTCTCTCTCCCTTGCTGACTTGTGAAGAAGGTGCCGGCTTCCCCTTCATCTTCCACCATAATTCCTGAGGCCTCCCCATCCATATGGAACTGTGAGTCAATTAAACTTCTTTCCTTTATAAATTACCCAGTCTCGGGTATTTCTTTATAGTAGTGTGAAAACAGACTAACACAGTACTCAGTTACTGTATTGAAACAATTTCATGTTGCGTGAAATAAAATAGTCTTGGGCTAGTTTAATTTGAAAGACATTTATTAAATGTTTTATGTGGCTTACAGAGAGATTAGAGGGACCCAAGTATTGCCTATCCACAGCACCTTACTTTTTGATGTGGCTGGATATTTTTGTTTGTTTGTTTCTTTTTACATGTGGCCAAGGTTCCTTCTCAGAAGCCCCTTTTCCGTGGCTACAGTGCTTGGCGGGTTTTATTAATGCCACTCACTCCTTTTACCTTACACCTGGGGAACTAACAATTTCCTAATGTTGTTGATTCTAACATTTTTGATTCTCTGAACACTGCCCACTACTTTATTTAAAAAAGAGCTTTTCTATTAACCCTTTAAATATTTCACCTATTTTCATCAGGATCTTGACTGATGTAAACATACTTGATTGGTGATTCCTAAACATGGCTGCTATTAGAACATTTGGGAAGCTTCAAAGTTATACAGATTTTAAAATATCTTTTTTTTTTTTTTTTTCCTGAGAGGGAGTCTGGCTCTATCTCACAGGCTGGTTTGCAGTGGCGCCATCTTGGCTCACTGCAACCTCCACCTCCCGGGTTCACGCCATTCTCCTTCCTTAGCCTCCCCAGTAGCTGGGACTACAGGCGGCTGCCACCACGCCCGGCTAATTTTTTTTTTTTTTTGTATTTTTTAGTAGAGACGGGGTTTTACCATGTTAGCCAGGATGGTCTTGATGTCCTGACCTCGTGATCTGCCTGCCTCGGCCTCCCAAAGTGCTGGGATTACAGGTGTGAGCCACTGCGCCCAGCCTAAAATATCTTTTTTTTTTCTTTTCTAAATTCTGCGCCATACTCCCAGACTAATTAAATCAGGATTTTTACAGCTAGGTTTGGACAAAAATATCATTTTGTGTTTTCCATTATCACAATGTACAATCAAGCTTTGAGAAAAGGCTGCTCTAAGGTATAAAATTTAAGCAGATTTAGACTATGTGTATTAACCCTATAGAGAAAACTGAAATCTAAATGTTCCCCTTCCTTGTTACTCATTTTGTCCATTAAAGGGGCAGTTATTGTCACTTTGAGGAAATATAAATGTATGAATTGATTACAAATGGAGACGTAGAAGAACAGATAGAAAGATTTGTCCTCCTTTGTCATGGAGTGTTGTAGCAAATTATTGGAAAAAAAAATTCAACAGCTTCTATGCTGCACAAAGAAGCAGATATAATATAGACCAGAAATAAGTATTTTTCAGTAATATAACAATTTAGTCACCAATTTTATTTTATTTGTAGTATTTTCTTTTTCCAACTGACTCTCATGCTTTATTTTCTGCTGGAAACTTTCTTTAATCCTTGTCAGGTACACACAGGCTTAGGCAATATTTAACCAACTAGCATTTACATGTGATGAGAAACGTGGGGACATTGAATTTAGAAATTTAAAGGTAACAAACAAAACCTGACAGACTGTTCAGTCTTTAATAATGTGAGAATAAACAGAATCAATTAAAAACATACCATATTCTTCTCAGCTTCCTCATGGGATTTGTCCAAACAGCTTGAACAATTGCAAAATAATATTCAGGTAATTTCCAGGCATCCTGCCGTTATCATTCATTCTTTTTTATTTTTATTGGACACAAAATAATTGTACATATTTATGTGCAACAGATCATTTTGATAAATGTATGCAATGTGTAATGATCAAATCAGGGTAATTAGTATAGCTGTCACATCCAGCCTAAATCATTTCTTTTCGTAACCTTCAAAATCCTCTTTTCTTGCTATTTGTACACATGCCATAAATTACTGTTAATCATATTCACCCTACAGTGCTGCAGAACAGTAGAACTTATTCCTCCCATAGCTGTAATTTTGTATCCCTAATTAACTTCTCCCTATCCTCTCCCATGTCCCTACAGTTCCCAGTGTCTAGTAACTGTAATTTTAATTTCTACTTCCATGAAATCAGTTTGTTTGAGCTCTCACATATGAGTGAGAACATGCAGTATTTATCTTTCTTTATTTGATTTATTTCACTTAGCATAATGTCCTCTCAGCTCATCCATGTTGCTGCAAATAACAGAGTTTTATTCTTTTATATGGCTGAATAGTATTCTACTGTGAATATATACCACATTTTCTTTACCCATTCATCAGTTGATGGACATTTAGGTTGATTCCACATCTTGGCCATTGCAAAAGTGCTGCAATAACCTTGGGTGCAGATATCTACACATGTTTTTGATATACTGATTTTTTTTTTCTTTGGATGAATACTCAGTAGTGAAATCGCTGGATCAAATAATAATTATTTTTGTGCTTTTTTGTTTGAGAAAATTTCATACTGTTTTTCATAATGGCTGAAATAATTTTTATTTTCACTAACGGTATGTAAGAGCTCCCCTTTCCCCATGTGCTTGGCAGCACTTGTTATTTTTGTCTTTTTATTTTTTTTTTTGAGATGGAGTTTTGCTCTTATTGCCCAGGCTGGAGTGCAATGGTGCGATATCAGCTCACAGCAACCTCCACCTCCCAGGTTCAAGCAATTCTCCTGCCTCAGCCTCCCGAGCAGCTGGGATTACAGGCATGCGCCACCACACCTGGCTAATTATATATATTTAGTAGAAGCAGGGTTTCTCCATGTTGGTCAGACTGGTCTCCAACTCCTGACCTCAGGTGATCTGCCCACCTTGGCCTCCCAAATTGCTAGGATTACAGGGGTGAGGTGCCGCACCCAGCCTTGTCTTTTTGATAATAGCCATTCTAACTGGGATAACATGATAGTCCATTGTGGTTTTGATTTGCATTTTTCTGATGATTAGAGATGTTGGACTTTTTTTTTTATATACTCATTGGCCATTTGTATATCTTCTTTTCAGAAACATCTATTCAGATTGCTTGCCCATTTTTCATGGGAATGTTATTATTATTTGCTCTTGAGTTGTTTGAGTCACTTGTATATTCCCAACATTAGTCCTTTGTCAAATGAACACTTTGCAAATATAGGTCTCATTCTATAGGTTGTCTTTTCGTTCTGTTGAGTGTTACCTTTGCTGGAGAAATGCTTGTTAGTTTGATATATTTCCATTTGTCTGTTTTTTTTTTGTCTGTCCTTTTGTAGTCTTATCTATAAAATATTTTCCTACATCAATGTTCTGAAGTATTTTTCCTATGTTTTATTCTAGTTGTTGAACAGTTTTGGGTCTTGAATTTAAGCCTTTAATCCATTTTAAGTTGATTTTTGTACATGGTGAGAGATAGGGGTCTAGTTTCATTCTTCTACACATAGATATCCAGTTCTCCCAGCACCATGTATTGAAGAAACTGTCCTTTCCAAATGTATATTCCTGGAAACTTTGTCAAAAATCAGTAGGTTATAAATATGTGAATTTATTTCTAGGTTCTCTATTCTTTTTAATTGGTCTATTTCTGTTTTTATACCAATACCATGTCATTGTGGTTACTACAGCTTTGTAGTGTATTTTGAAGCCAGGTTGTGTAATGCCTTCAGCCTTGTTCTTTTCACTCAAAATTGCTGTAGCATTTTGGAATATTTTGTGGTTCCTGTTTTCCATCAGTTTTGGTATGCTGCGTTTCTATTTTCATTTGTCTCAATAAGTTTTTTTTTTTTTTAATTTTCTTCTTAATTTTTTCATTGGCTCACTGGTTGCTTTGGAGCATGCTGTTTCATTTCTCTGTATCTGTAGAGTTTAAAAATTCCTCTTGTTGCTGATTTCTTGTTTCATTCCATAGTGTTCTGAGAAGAGACTTGATATGATTTTGATTTTTCAAATTTTTTGAGACTTGTGTGGACTAACATATGGTATCTCCTGCAAAATGTTCTAAGTACTGATGAGAAGAATATGCATTTTGTAGATGTTGGATGGCATGTTCTGTGAATATCTGTTAGGTCTATTTGATCTATAGTTCAGTTTAAGACCTATGTTTCTTTGTTGATTTTCTGTTGAGATGATCTCTCCAATGCTAAAAGTGGGAGATTGAATTCTCCCATTAATATTTTACTGGGGCTGGGCACAGTGGCTTACTCCTGTAATCCCAGCACTTTGGGAGACCAAGGCGGGCAGATCACCTGAGTCAGGAGTTCAAGACCAGTCTGGCCAACATGGTGAAACCCTGTCTCTACTGAAAATACAAAAAAAAAAAAAAAAAAAGGAAAAGAAAAAAAATAGCTGAGCGTGGTGGCCGGCGCCTATAATCCCAACTTCTCAGGAGGCCGAGGCAGAAGAATCACCTGGACCCGGGAGGTGGAGTTTGCAGTGAGCCTATATCATGCCACTGCACTCCAGTCTGAGTGACAGAGCAAGACTCTGTCTCAAAAAAAAAAAAAAAAAAAAAAAAAATTATTCAGTTTGATCTTTCTTGTTAGCCCTAATAATATTTGCTTTATGCCTAGATTCCCTGGTGTTGGGTACATATGTATTTGTAATTGTTATATCCTCTTGGTGAGTTCATTATTTTCTGATTATATAATGAACTTTTTTGTCTCATATTTCATTTTTAATTAAAGTCTATTTTGTCAGATATAAGTATAGCTATTTTTATACACTTTTAGTTTATATTTTTGTAAAGTATCATGTTCCATCTCTTCTCTCTATGATTGTTTTTATAGATGAAGTGAGTGGCTTGTAGGCAGAATATAGTTGGGTCTTTTTTTTTTATTGATTCAGTAAATATCTTTTAATTGGAGAATTTAAACCATTTTTACTCAAGGTTGTTATTGATAGGTGGGACTCATGCCTATCATATTGTTAGTTCTCCTTCCTTCCTTCCTTGCTTCCTTCCTTCCATCTGTCCATCCTTCCTTCCTCCCATCCTTCCTTCCTCCCTCCCTCCCAGTTTTCCTTTCTTTTCTTTTCTTTCCTTTTCTTTTTTTTATTTTCCTCTCTTTCTTTTCTTTCTTTCTCTTTCTCTTTCTTTCTTTCTTTCTTTCTTTCTTTCTTTCTTTCTTTCTTTCTTTCTTTCTTTCTTTCTTTCTTTCTCTTTCTCTCTCTCTTTCTTTCTCTTTCCTTCTTTCCTTCCTTCCTTCCTTCCATCTGTCCATCCTTCCTTCCATCCTTCCTTCCTTCCTTCCCTCCCTCCCTCCCTTCCTGCCTTCCTTTGTTCCTTCCTTCTTTCTTTCTTTTTATTTTGTTCTACTTTTTTTTAATTAATTTTATTTTTAGACCCAGGGTACATGGGCAGGATGTGCAGGTTTGTTACACAGGTAAACTTCAGCCATTGTGGTTTGCCGCATCTATCAATCTGTCACCTAGGTATTAAGCTTCACCTGCATTAGCTATTTACTCTAATGCTTTCTCGCTTTCTCTCTCTCTCTCTCACTCTCTCTCTCTCTCTCTCCATGTATATCTTTTGTTTCTTTTTTCATTTCTTTCTACATAATTTTTTAATTTTGTTTCTCTCTGCAGTTGATAGTGTTTGAGTCCTTTCTTTTTCTTATTTGTGTATCTGCTTTACCAGTGAGTTTTATATTTTTATTTGTTTTCATTATAGTAGATATCATCCTTTTGCTACCAGACATGGAGGCTCTTTTAGAGCTAGCCTAGTGGCAGTGAGATCTCTCCATTTTTGCTTGTATCAGAAAATCTTTTTTTCTCTTCATTTATGAGGCATAGCTTTCTGCACATGGTATTTTTGGCTGATAGGTGTTTCCTACACCCCTCCCCACCCCCAGGATGTTGAATATATCAGCCCATTCTCTTCTGGCTTATAAAGTTTATGCTGAGAAATCTGCTGTTAGGCTGATATGCATTTTCTATTATGTGACTTAACACTTTGCTATTTTTATAAAATTCTCTTTTTGTATTTGAGGTTTGGCAGTTTGACTTCAATGTGCCTGAAAGATGACTTTCTGGGTTGAAATTTTTGGATTTATTTGAGCTTTCTGGATCTGGATCTCTATTTCTTTCTCAAGACTTAAGTTCTTAGCTATTATTTCATTAAATAGATTTTCTATGTATTTTCTCATCTCTTCACATTTTGGAACATAAAATAATGTAAACATTTTTGCACTTAATGGTGTCACATATGTCATGTAGAATTTCTGTATTCTTTTTATTCCCTTATCCTTTCTTTTTTACTGATCTCACTGTGTTATACCAAAAGACCTGTCTTCGCAGATTTTTTTTTCTTACTTTGTTTGGCCTAGTCTATTGAAACTGTCAAGTCCATTTTTATTTAATTTGTTGACTTCTTCACTTCCAGGATTGTCATTTGACTTTTCTATATGATATCTATCTCTTTGTTTAATGTCTCATTTAGGTTATGAATTGGTTTCCTAATATTTTGCATTGTCTGGCTGTATTCTATGGTATCTGAGTTTCATTAAGATCTTTATTTTGTATTCCCTTTCAAGCATTTTATAAATTTCCTTTCTTCAAGGTGTATTAGTAGAGAATTTTTGCATTACTTTAGAGCTTTCATGTCTTCTTGTTTTTAATGAAACTTGAGTCTGTACATTTATATCTATGCATACAGTGTGGATGTAATGGTTTATTCTTTTAAAATTATGGAATAGCTTTCATAGGGTATAATATGGTTTGACTGTGTTCCCACCCAAATGTCATCTTAAATTTCCCATAATTCCCACATGTCATGGGAGGGACCTGGTGAGAGGTAATTGAATCATGGGGGCAGTTACCGTCATGCTGTTTTTGCTATAGCAAGTTCTCATGAGAGCTGATGGTTTCATAAGGGGCTGGTTCCCCTTTTTCTTGACACTTCTCCTTTCTGCCACCATGTGAAGAAGGACATGTTTACTTTCTGTTTCTCCACGATCGTAAATTTTCTGAGGCTTCCCCAGCCTATGGAACTGGAGTTAATTAAACCTCTTTTCTTTATAAATTACCCATTCTCAGGTATGTCTTTATTAGCAGCATGAGAACGCACAAATAGAGTAAATTGGTTCAGGTTAGTGGGGCACTACTGAAAAAGGTACCTGAAAATGTGGAATCTACTTTGGAACTGGGTAGTAAACAGAGGTTGGAAGAGTTGGGAGGGCTCAGAAGAACACAGAAAAATGTGGGAAGGTTTCGAACTTCCTGGAGACTTGGAGGACTCAGAAGACAGGAAGATATGGAAAAGTTTGGAACCTCCTACAGATTTGCTGAAGGCCTTTGACCAAAATTCTCTTAGTGATATAGACAATAAGGCCCAGGCTGAGGTGGTCTCAGTTGGAGATGAGGAACTTGTTGGGAAATGGAGTAAAGGTCACTCTTGCTATGCACAGAGACTGATGGCATTTTGTACCTTTCCTAGAGGTCTGTGGTACTTTAAACTTGAGAGAGATGATTTAGGGTATCGGGGAAAGAAAGTTTTAAGTAGCAAAGCACTCAAGAGAAAACAAAGCATAAAATTTGGAAAATTTGTAGCCTGATAATGTGATAGAAAAGAAAACTTCATTTTCTGGGGAGAAATTCAAGCCAGCTGCAGAAATTTACATAAGTAACAAGAAGCCGAATGTTAATTAATAAGACAATGGGGAAATGTCTCCAGGGCATGTCGGAGACCTCCAGGGGCAACTCCTCCCATCTCAAGCCTTTAGGGCTAGGAGAGAAAATTGGTTTCTTGGGTCAGGCCCAGGGCCCCCTGCTAAATGCAGCCTTGGGACATGGTGCCCAGGATTCCAGCTACTTTAGCTTCAGTCATGGCTAAAAGAAGAAAATTTAGAACTAAGGTCATTGCTATTGAGGATGTGAGCCTCAAGCCCTGGCAGCTTACATGTGGTGTTGGGCCTACAGGTGTGCAGAAGTCAAGAATTAAGGTTTGGGAACCTTCACCTAGATTTCAGAGGATGTATGAAAAAACCTGAATGTCCAGGCAGAAGTTTGCTGCAGGGGTGGAACCTTCATAGAGAACCTCTGCTAGGGCAGTGTGGAAAGGAAATGTGGGGTTGGAGCCCCCACACAAAGTCCCCACTGGGACACTGCCTAGTGGAGCTGTGAGAAGAGAGCCACCATCCTCCAGACCCTAGAATGTTAGATGAACTGACAGCCTGCACTGTGCCCCTAAAAAAGCTGCAGACACTGACCACTGTTGGAGCCCACCTCTTATATCAGCATGACCTGGATGTGAGACATGGAATCAAAGGAGATCATTCTGGAATTGTAAGATTTAATGACTGCCCTACTGGATTTTGGACTTGCATGGGGCCTGTAGCCCCTTTGTTTTGGCCAATTTCTTTCACTTGTAATGGGTGTGTTTACATATGCCTGTATCCCCATTGTATCCAGGAAGTAATTAACTTGCTTTTGCTTTTACAGGCTCATAGGAAGAAGGGACTTGCCTTGTCTCAGATAAGACATTGGACTTGAACTTTTGAGTTAATACTGGAATGGGTTAAGACTTTAGATGACTGTTGGAAGGGCATGATTGTGTTTTGAAATGTAGGGACATGGGATTTGGGAGGGGCCAGGGTGGAATGATATGGTTTGACTGTGTCCCCAACAAATCTCTTCAACTGTAGTTCTCATATTCCCCATGTGTCATGGGAGGGACCCAGTGGGAGGCAATTGAGTCACGGTGGCAGTTACCCTCATGCTTTTGTTGTAATAATGAGTGATTTCTCATGAGAAGTGATGATTTTATAAAGGGCTTTTCCTTTTTTTGCTCAGTACTTCTTGCTGCTGCCATGTAAAGATGGACGTGTTTGCATTTCTTTCCACCATGATTGTAAATTTCCTGAGGCCTTATTAGCCCTGCAGAAATGTGAGTCAATTAAATCTCTTTCCTTTATAAATTACCCAGTCTTTGGTATGTCTTTTTTAGCAGTGTGAGAATGGACTAATAGAGGGTAAGACATCTTTCTGTAGATGTAGCTATAGTGTTGATTGAGTTTCGTGCTTTGGCTTGTTCTGGGTGGACACGGTAGTGGATTCTTTATATGATTTATTCTGCTGTAATCTATGTCAATGTATCTGCAAGTTTCTTATTGGATCAGGCTGCTACTGTTTTTGAAAGGTGTGGTATGAATTTTTGAGGGATGGAAAAGGCCTTACAGAGAGGTCCTCAGGTTTCTGGGTAGCATATGTGTACCCTGGAGCTGGCAGCAGTGTCCCTGGGTAGGCTAGCTGTTGCTCCCCTGGGTGGCACATGTGGACATCAGTGGTGGTAGTGGTGTGCATGCATGTGGTTGCCAATGACAGCAAGTGTGGGCACATGCACAATTGTTGCCAGCAGTGGTAACCTGTGCAGGCTGATCCTAGTTCCTGGGCAACAGTCATGGGCATGTAGTGACCCCACCACTGGAGGGCATGAGGTTGCTATTACCGGCACTGGGTCCTGGCATGTGGCTTGCAGGTTCTGGGAAGTGGTTGTTTTGGTTCCTTATAGCCTGGAAGCAGCTTCCCTCAGGTGCCGGACTGCCTGTTCCCCAGGATGTAGTGTACTGTATGCGCTCAGGAATGTGGCTGCATTGCTGGGTTCAGCTGGCATTGTGACTCTGCAGCTCTCTAAGTGTATGTGAGGGGATTTTGGTGGGATTCCAGGAATGCGGTGATGCAGGGGCTCTTGGTTTTGAGGGCAGAAAGTAGCCTGATGGGGGTCTGTTCTCAAAATAGCACTGTGCTGCAACAGCATGGGTCCTAGATATGAGGACGTTACAGTGTGAAGTCCCTCTCTGGACTAATGCTGTCACATGAGTTCCAGGGAGCTCCCTACTATGAGTACTGAGGGGATCTTCCATGCCTAAGACCGCAGGGAATGTGGATTGCTGGGGATCTTCTGCTGCATTACCTCCACAATGGAATGTTTTTCTTCTCTCAGAGCCAATTCCAGATGACTGCTTTGTTTCCCTCTCTTTGCTGCCATTTTAAGTTTTTGTATCTCAGAAGTTCGTTTTTACTTTCTTGGTAAATTCCACATTGAAATTTCCTTTAGAACACTACTCAACGTGTTATTATCTACTTCCTGTTTTAGTACTTCTTTGTGCAATAGGTGAGTTCGGCATCTCTAGTCAGTCATCTTGATGACATCTTTCTCTAGATGCAGTATTTTAAACATTTTCTAAAGGAAGAATATAGCCACATTTATATTAAAAGTACCCTTCAGAGATTCTAGTATTTTATATTGCCTGAAGTTTCATATAAATATCAAAATATCCATATATATAACTACACATATATATACACACATATACATATATATACACATACATACAAACACATAAACACATATATTGACCCATTTTTCAGAAATATTTCAGAAAAGGGGAACTCTGCATGTGGAAACTTTGCCTGGTTTATTCAAAACTAAATACTTACAAAAGTGTTTGAATTGTAGTATTTTGAATATTTGCTAAAATAATGATCAAACGAATGACGAATGAATGAATGAATGAAGAGTATAAGCAGACATGAGTTTGAAATTCACGGTAAAATTTAAGACTGAAGACAAATATATGAATCATGGTTATATAGATAAGTATTTACAGTCAGCCCTTTATATCCCTGGGTTTTACATCTATGGATTCAACCAACAGCAGATTGAAAATGTCTTAAAATCCATCTGGGCTGAATGTATACAGACTTTCTTCCTGTCATTATTTTCTAAACAATACTATATAACAACTATTTACATAGCATTTACATTTTATTGGTAATATAAGTAATCTAGAGATTGCTTAAAGAATATAGGAAGATGTGCATAGCTTATATGCAAATACTACACTACTTTATATGAGAGACTTGAGCCGCTGCAGATTTTGCCCTCCCTGGGAAATCCTGGAACCAGCCCCCAAGAAATATCAGCCAGGATAGGATTACCATGAGATAGTGTATTAAGTACAAAGTTACAAAAAAGAAACGTAAGAACAATACATCCCTGAAATACACTATACTTACAAATGAAAAAAGGGGACTGATCTATAAAATGGAACTCAGAAGGACACATCAATAAAGGAGGAAGAAAATCAGGAATCCATAGTATCACAGAAGTCAAGGGAATTTAGTGTTTAAAGAAGGAGGTGCTGTTCAATTTTTTCTGAGTGATTCTGAGAGAGCATGTAAGATGAGAAGAGACAAAGGGCTTTTGTTCTTCGTAATAGGAGGTCAGTGGTGATATATACATGAACAGCTTCAGTGGAGTTCTAGGGGCACAAGTTCAGCAAAGAAAAGAAATTCAGAAACTTGAAATGGATTAGAGTCAACTATTTGAGTTTTCATGTGAAAAGTGACAAAAAATAGGGCAGTACCTGAAGGCAGATAGGAGGTCAAGAAAAGCTTCTAAAAATATAGATTGCAGATATAGAACATGTTGTAAGTTAATGGGAATTATTTCTTGCTTTTACAATAATTAAAATTTTTAAGTCAAATAAAGCTGGAAGAAGTAATTTTATTTAATAAATGTTAATTAATAAAGGATGTTAAATTCTTCTACTTTGTTACAAAAAGAAAATTGAGAAGTGAATGGACAATAGAACACATCAGCCATTAGTATAGATAGTCATAAAAGATGAAAAAACAAATATCATGCATAAATATCAGACATAAATAAATTAATGGATAAATTGGACCTTTTTCATTTATTATCTTGCATAATAATCTATAATCTATTCAAAGATACTGGAAGCAACAAGGCAATGAAGTGATAATAACCAATCTAAAAATATTTTTTCCTCTAAATATGCTATCACATATTTTATATCTGACCACAAGAGCACATGCATAGATCTATGCTAGCCTAATTATAGTGCAATTAATGATTATTGACTTCTACCACTAAATTATAAGAATTTCTATACCAGAACCTTTATTTTTCATGATTATTTTTATTTATTTCTTTATTTTAGGGTTAAGAATGTGATCTCTGGAGTTCTAGTATCTCGATTCTAATTCTACTGTATAGTCTTGCTTAAGATTTTTTAACTTCCTTAAGCCTCAATTTGATTGATTTTTAAAATGGACATAATATTAACATATACATAATATGATTTTCCAAGGTATATCATGATACATAAATGTGAAGATTTTAGTTCATATAGTAAGCACTCAATGCATTTGGCTATTATTGTCATATTCAGGAACCATGATAGTGTTTGGTACACAGAGGACACTGGAAATAGTTTTCATAACTGAACAAGTGACTAGAATAAAGGAATTAATGAATGACATCAGAACTGAAATCCCAAACCATAAATCATAAAAGAATCAGACACCAAAGGTAAGGATAGTGTTTCTTGAACAGCTGTGTCAGTATGTCCATGATTCTGAGAAGAGAAGGGAAAGTCTTGGTTGACTAAAGTGATGATTCTAAACTGTGAATAGACTCAATAATATCACTGTTTTGCTTAATCTATTCTCTGATATCTAGTTTAGGGCCAAGAAGGAATGTGTGTTCTTGATAATGACAACAAATATGTAGTATTGATCACAGCAAGACATATAAGATAGCTGCTTGGCCAGAAAAGGAGGAGAGAGCTGAGCCTGGGGACATGGTTGTGAGTAGGTGGTTTGTGTAGGTGACTTTGGTACTTGGTATAAAATATAGTTGGACTCCTGGTATAGAAATACAAAAATACTCTTAACAGAGATTGCATAAAATTTAGCCACCAGTGAAATCTAGGTGCTTATTTATTATTTTGACGTATTATGGTTTTTTAAAAAGGAAATTTATACATTGTCAGTATTTATAACACAAAATGAATTTGATCACAAATAGTAAATAGAACAGCTGATTTTTAAAAATGCTACTAATTCAAGTTCTAGAGAAAATTAATAATTTTAATAATAATAACTAAATTTTTAATAATATCCTTGTTTTCTCTGTAATGAAGTGCATAAATTTAGTGATTCATAATAAATCTGCATGCATTTTCCTCCAAGAAATTTACCTTCCAATTCTATGGGGAGTTTTCAGTAACAAAACAAACACTCTAATTCTCCAGTGTTTACAAAATGTTATGGAATGTTGGTACTCTCTTGGGATTTTTGTCCCTGACAAGCAATTAAGATTAGATTTTAAGAATAAATTGTATCAAATGAGTGGATACAGAAAGAAAGGTTCTGACAAAAAATAAAAACAAACAAACAAACAAACAAAAAACATCTTGACAGAGATAGCGAGGAAGGCTTACACTAAACACGGACACTAATAGTAGTTAAGAAATTTTGAAAACAAACTTACTTTTACTACCTACAGTATACATTTGATAGATTCACCTGAGCATACAAAACCAGTGAATTAATCTCTGGGCTTACCATTGAGCAACAAAAAAGGAGTGAATTTTCATTTCCACAAGAGACATTATGAAATCTCCTTGTTATTTCCCTTATTTTTTCTATATCATAACAATTTATTATTTGATCTTAGTTTTATGATATCCTTGTGATTGTCATTCATTCTTTTAAAAAATGCACCTCTGTACACATGGGTAATGGAGTATAAACATCTGGAGCCAGATTGCACATTTAAACTATGGATCAATATTCCTTCAGAAGTGGTAAAGACTTTGCATGTTCTAACGTAGTAAGAAAAAAGAAGTACCTTCCTGTTATTATCCAGTAGCTCACCAGAATGTGAGCACAAATTATTCTAAGCAAATAACAACATTCAGAGCATGCTGTGCTATAACACAGCATGGTAATGGACACCATTTGCTGGTTTCTATTGGTTTTCTTCTCAATAGTTATGAAGTCGGTTGGGATTTGGTAAATGATATTTGTCTCACACTGAGAAAATGTATATTCCCTCAAACTGCTGTTTCTCATGTAGTGCTTATGTATTTATATGGATATTGCTGTTAGGAAAACTCCTACATTACCTAGTGCACTCAGCCCCTCTTTCTGTAGTAGTAGTAGTTGTTGTTCTTGTTTTGTGACAGAGAGTTGATTGTTGTTTACTTGTCTGTCTAATCTTGTCAGCATATTTTGAAATATGAATTTTAGGAAAATAAAGTAAAAATGAGTTGTGACAATTCAAATTTTAATTAGGGACCTTAAATTTTACATTCATTTATGTAAATGCACTATTAATTTGTAAATATGTGAATATTTAATAATGTAGTCATATATCAATAGTTATTTTTTCGATTTTAAAGTAATCAAGGTTTACTTTATGGGATTATGTGAACTTCTTTTTGAATACTTCTTATTTATCTATTTATTTTTTTGAGACAGAGTCTCCACTCTGTTGCCCAGGCTGGAGTGCAGTGGCATGATCTCGGCTCACTGCAACCTCCGCCTCGCGAGTTCATGCCATTCTCCTGCCTCAGCCTCCCAAGTAGCTGGGACTACTACCTACAAGTAGGTGGGCTCCCGCCACCACGGCTGGCTTATTTTTTCTTTCTTTTTTTTTTTTTTTTTTTTTTTTTTTGTATTTTTTAGTAGAGATGGGGTTTCACCGTGTTAGCCAGGATGGTCTCAATCTCCTGGCCCTGTGATCCACCTGCCTCAGCTTCCCAAAGTGCTGGGATTACAGGTGTGACCCACCGTGCCTGGCCTTGAATGGTACTTATTTAAAATAAACTATGGTAGTTACAAAATGAAATCCAGTGTGTATAATAGGTTATGTTTTTTAAAAAATCTATTATAATTTTACAAAGTAAATTAAGACTTGGGAACATAGTGACGAAGGAAACACCCAAAGACAAACTAGGTCTATTTTTTCAGGAAAAGATAAATTTATTTCATCTTCCTAACATCTCTTTAATTTTTCATAAGCAATCTGGAACCCTTCCACTGCCGTTTTTCCTGTTTTGTTTTATATCTCACCTTTGGGGTATTGACAACTTATTTCGAGTCAGCAGATGTTCATATGATTTTTCCTCCCCATCCATGTGCTCCATCTTCCCCCTTTATAATGTGTAGACCCAGCTCATTCTTCACCTGTCATGGTATGCTATTCCTTGCCGTTGGCTTCTCCCTATCTCTGAATTGTAGTGCCCTAATTTTTTTCCTGCCTTCCATACTGCCCTAATTTTTAACAACTTTTTGCACTGTCCTATTTCTTTGGATTCAAATCCTTTTATCCTTCATCAATCTTTTCACTCAAATGTATATGTACATGGACAAATTTATTTTGGATCAAAAATTGAAAAGAACAAAAAATGTCTACATAGACACAAAGAAATATAATGTGTACCATTTGTCTCCTTGTTTTTTCTCAACATTTCTCTGATTATATTATGAAAACAAAAACCCTAGACTCAGACAGCTTTCAACAAAGTGTAGTAACTTTAGAAATATTTAGAATATGAAAGGAAGCCATGAAGTATAAAGAAAAAAAGCTATACTTTTTATTTACTATTTTCTAGGCCAGGAGGCCACAGTATCAAAAAATTGATTCACTGTATTTTTATTACTTTTTAAAGAAAATTCTGGTCAACTAAATTTAAAAATCATAAAGATAACTTTTAAAGAGTTGAAGACTACATTTTAAAAATATGTATACATTAATATTTAGCAACTTTTTTAAAAATTTCGACATTGAATAAAATACTAAATTTAAGATGACAAGGGAAGTTTTGGTAAGGAAAATTAAAAACCTACTGAATTTAAATTCTAGAATTTTAGATTTTAATATAAGGCTAGTGGTTGTTTGAACACAAATAGAAAAAAAAAATGAGTTCGTAAGTCAACAAAGTGATTTACACAATTTACATAAAAAGTTTTCTAGAATAGCTAGAGCTTTAGAGCCTCCACACTCCAGGGTATGTCCTTTGGAATAAAGTGCTTGTTTGCATTTCATTTGCCATCTGTGTGACTTACATCCCAGAAAACACACACACACACACAAACCCCAAAACAAATAAGAAATAATAATACCAGTCAGGACTCACATTTTGTTTAATTCTATATTAAACAAAATAGTTGGATTGACATTTTTGAGCAGTGATATGATCAGTGAAATCATTCTTAATATGTTGATCAGACCATATCCAATATTCTGGATCATGGTTCTGTAAATTTTTTCAGTAAAGAGCCAGATAGTATAAAGTGTATGACTTTGTCGACTCTATGGTCTCTGTTGGCAACTACTCAACTGGGCCATTTGCTGCACTAAAGCAGGCATGCATAAAACTTAAGCATATGAGTATGTTTTAAATGACACTCAAATATTGATTTCATATAATTTTCATGTGTCACAAAATATTCTCTTTCATTAGCAATTAAAATTGTAAAAGTCATCATTAGCTCATGGACCATGCAAAAATAGGTCTTGGAGCACATGGGTCCACTACACCACTCTTTGCTTTTCTTGAGTAAAACACAATCGTAATGTTGATACACATAGGAATAAGGTTGGAAACCTCAATGGTGTCACCCACTAAAAATGTAATAGTCTTTAAAGCAACTTCAACACTAGCTGGGCATAATGACATATTCCTATATTCCCAGGTACATGGGAGGCTGAAGTGGGAAGATCCCTTGAGTCTAGGAGCTCAAGGATATAGTGTGCTATGACCACGCCTATGAATAGACCACACTTCAGCCTGGGCAACATGGTGAGACTCTATCTCTTACTGAATGAATGAATGAATGAATGAATGAATGAATGAAATTTAAAAATAAAAAATTCAAGACTAATTTTGTTTTTAAAAATATGTAGAATATAGGTTAAGAAAGATTCACTCAGCAAGCACACACAATGTACCAGGCACGCCCTGGAAACATTTCAGATACATGAGCAGATTTAGTCACCATAATATGTGAGATGAATTAACAATGATAAGGCTAATAAGAAAGGACTAACTAACTTACCCAGGAACACACAACTATGAAGTGATTAAACCCAGAGTTTTAATCTAAGCGTGTTGGATTCCGAAGCCTAAGTTTTTTCCACTTTCCCTTATTATAATAAAGTTCATGTTAAATAAGGAAAATGTATGCAGTTTGATTCCTCAGTAATACATGATACCCCTTCAAACAAGTTTGAGATCGATTAGTGGTGACAGCATTTCAGATATCATTATGCAGAAAAGGCTGCTGAGAAATTCCCCTGCAAAGAAGATAAAAGCTCAGGGAACAGATGAAAGTACAAGCGTAGCCAAATCTACTCAATAAAACTTGACTTGTCTTTTTTTTACGTTTAAGCAGATGAAGGCCACAGGGTGGTCTGAGTTCAAAACTGATGCTTACTCCAAATGAAGAGCAGTCCTTTAGTAGTGAAGGACTCCTTTGCATATCTACAGGACCTTGTTTATGAAAGCAGAGAACCACTGTTCTAGGAAACAGGCAAAAACTTACATTTCCCTAGTTTTGCTGGCTCTGCAAAACATTGCCCACAGCTGTACTCAAACCCATTAGCTCAACCTTTCAGAAAATTCTCTCACAGAAATTGCTTAGAGGTACATAGCCTGACAGTTGCTGTGTGTTTTGAGAGCTTTACCTGTCGGAAGCCGGCTCAGCATTCTTTTGCTTAATTGGTCTGTAGAGACTGGTCATTTTAGATAAAGAAGTTCCACACCTCAGAGAGAATGACATCTACCTCAGCCCATAATCAGCTAATTTGGAGAATGGGAATACAGCTAGCTGTGGGGGATGCTTACCCTCCACTCTATGTTGAGACAGGGTGAAAGGGCTGCAGAAAGCACATCAAGCAATGTAAAATTAAGGGGAAACTGGGAATAGAGAAAAACAGTGGTTCAAATTATGAAAAGTGTATTGCTTCAAAATCTAGGATACAGTCACCTGTGTATATATACAAATTTTGAAATTTAAAATGGAATATCTAATTTTGATTCCAGATTACCAAATAATGTCATTTCTCATTTAGTTATAGCTTTGCCTATCACACAAGGTGTTTGTAAGATCAATGGATTTTGTAGTGGAAAGCATCAAAAGGATAGAGTAACTTGGGTCTTGAATCATGAGGGTGTGCCAGATAATGCTTCAGGGAGCAGGGAAGCAAGTGGCACATTCATTTCTTCCAAGTAATTTACTGAGAAGGCAGTTTAGCCTACTGGTTAAAAGTTTGAAGCTTGGTGAATGGCAACCCTGACTTATGCCCTGGCTTGCCATCTTCTAGCAATGTTACTTTGGGCAACTTAACCTCTCAGTGCTTCTATATCTTTAACCTAAAAATCAAATTTCAATTGAATTATCTTTTATTCGAATCCTTAAAGCTTTAAAATGTGACATTTAAATCTTACTATTTTGAATTAAAAGTCAGGATGATCCTTAAAACATTCCGGTGGCAAATCATTAAGGATATGCCAAGATGACTGATACAATTATAATTTCCCTTGAATGTTATAAAAAGCTCCTATTACTCACTGGGTGCTTATTGAAGAGTCCAGGAATCATCATATTATTCTATTTTATTTAAAAATGAACACTCTCTTTAAAAAATAAGAACTGTAAAAATTGTACACTTTCACAAACAAGAAAACACCAACAAGAGCTATGTAAAATATGCAACTGTTTTCTTCAATTTTTACTCTAGAAAACATTATTAAAGCACAAGAACACCCTAAAATGACACTCAGAGAGATAAGTCATGGTCATTATAAATTGAGCCCGAACCATTAGAATTAAAATAGCCAGATATATTTATAAAATTATAGCACATAAGAAAGTAATGATGATCATCATTTCAGATTAATCATGTGGCAAAAACTAAATCAATATAATAAGGCACATATGAAACAGGAAGATTCAGGACATGCTCTATTAAGCTGAACATTTGAGTATTTAAAAGGGAGAAGAGATGGCTTAGAAAAATGTCTGAAATATTATTTAATTGACACAAACTTCATTGTATTTTATCCTGTGTAGAAACAAGAAAAAAAAATTTAGTTTTATATAAATTATTTTAAACATTTTTATATTTGTTTAACTGGTTCAAGGTGACCTGATATTATCAAATAGAAAATAATGTAACAACACTAAAAAAATAAACAATTCTATGGAAAATGTCGTTTTCATATTTCTTTAATAATTTCATAAATTGTTCCAATTAAGAATTCTTAAATCAGTAATGAAACATCTTAATAGTCAGTATATTGAGATTAATGTATGACAAATCATTAGACCTCAAAGCAAAAATTATACAGGATAAAGTTAAACAGGCAAGGAAGACTTCGTTTTAATTTATTGCAATGCAGTGTGGAAAGGGATGGATCATAGGCCATTTACGGTTGTTAATTGGTGTTACCCAAAGGAAGAGTAAACTTTCTGATGTTTTCATGACTAGAAGTGGTTTTGCAACTCAGAACATGTCACCTATTGAAGTCAGATTCCTACCCTACCACAGAGGCTGGGAGGTAGAGGTACTGCCTTCTTTGATGATTATATATCAAAGAGATGGCTCCCAGGTCCTGCAGAGACAGTCCTGGGTGGTAAATCTGATGAGAGTCTTTTATAAAGATCTGCACTTCAAGGAAGCAGAGAAGAAATTTGTAATTACAAGTTTTCTAGAGGAAAGGGAAGTCAGGGGCTATATAGTCAGGAAGAAGCTTCTCTAAAACATAGTGAAACTGAGCCCATCTTGGCAGCCTAGATACTATGAAACTGTCACTACAAAAGTGACAGTTTTCTTCAGGAACCCCTTATTGATCTACATATAGGTACACTGTTAGGAAAAGCACCACAAATTAATAGCAACTCAGAGAATATGTTAGAGAATGCAGGCAAGACAAAAAGGAGCTTGTAGATAGGGCCAGGCGGGTGGTGGACTCCAGAAGTCAGTTCTGATTAGCAAAGGAACCAGTAGCTCAATAAATTAGAGTAAGACATAGCTCAGAATACAAAAATTTAAAGCACTTTAAAGGCAGTAGATTAAGCAGAGATAGATAAATATGGAATTATAAGACCTGACACTTACATGCAGAGGCATTCAATAATCTGCACACACCTTTGCAATGATTTTTTTTTTTCATTAATAGAAGGTGCTACTAGAGTCTCTGAGTGTTTTGAGATAACTCTATGGGCTATACTCATACATGCGGTTGCCCAAACCTTAAGGAATCATTCTCATACAAGGAAGCATTTAATCTTCTGACAATAACTGAAATGTTAATTTTTTTGCTGGATCTGGGCTTCCCAATGTCTTCTTCCTCTCCCCCTCCTCTTGTAACCCTCCTTAGAGAGTATAAAAACTAGACTGAAAAAGAAAGTGCCCTGCGTTGTGTAATCCCACTTATCAAAATGCTTATTCCGTAGTGAATTAGTTTCCCAAACTGGCTACACATCAAAATGACACTCAGGATTTGTAATTGTTAGAGTAGGTGGTTAGGCAGACATAAGCAGGGCAGGAGAGGAACCCCCCAGGAATGTCAGGCAAACATCAGATGATGGTCAGGCAGTCGTTAAACTGTCTCTCTGAAATAATAATTGGTCACAGCCAGCATCAGGAGAAGACAGTCTCCCAGCAGATAGAAAACACCTGGACCTGGATCTGCAGCTTCCCAATAAGACCTAAAGAGAAGGGTTAGCAGGCTTAAGCATGAACACTAAGAGGCAAAATGGCAGATGCATGACCTTCCTCTGTGGGTGTTCAACCAATAAAAGAAAATTGCCCCTAGAGAGCATGAACACAAACTCAGTAAACACACTGTGCATGTGGTTACCCTCCAAAACGATGACCAACACTGCATGCAGCAGTTGAGTAACAGCCTGCCCTAGAGGAAGAATCAAGAGAGGAGAAAAGAAAGTCATGAAATCATGCCAATGTATGAAACTCCAAGTCAAGAAATGAACGGGGCACTTGAGTCCTCAGAAATAACACCACACATCTACAACCATATGATCTTTGACAAACCTGACACGAACAAGCAATGGGGAAAAGATTCCCTATTTGATAAATGGTGTTGGGAAAACATATGCTGGCCATATGCAGAAAACTGAAACTGGACCCCTTCCTTACACCTCATACACAAATCAACTCAAGATGGATCAAATACTTAAACATAAGACCTAGGACCATAAAAATCCTAGAAGAAAATCTGGGCAATACCATTCAGGACACAGGCAAGGGCAAAGACTTCATGTCTAAAACACCAAAAGCAAAGGTAACAAAAGCCAAAATTGACAAATGGGATCTAATTAAACTAAAGAGCTTCTGCAGAGGAAAAGAAACTATCATCAGAGTAAACAGGTAACCTATAGAACAGGAGAAAAATTTTGCAATCTATTCATCTGACAAAGGGCTAATATCTAGAATCTTCAAAGAACTTAAACAAATTTACAAGAAAAAACAATCCCATCAAAAAGTGGGCAAAGGGTATGAACAGACACTTCTCAAAAGAAGACATTTATTCAGCCAACAGGCATATGAAAAAATGTTCATCATCACTGGCCATTAGATAAATGCAAATCAAAGCCACAATGAGATACCATCTCATGCCATTTGGAATGGCAATCCTTAAAAACTCAGGAAACAACAGATGTTGGAGAGGATGTGGAGAAACAGGGCTTTTACACTGTTGTTGGGAGTGCAAATTAGTTCCACCATTGTGAAAGACAATGTGACGATTCCTCAATGATCTAGAACTAGAAATACCATTTGACCTAGCAATCTCATTACTGGGTATATACCCAAAAGATTATAAATCATGCTACTATAAAGACACATGCACACACATGTTTATTGTGGTACTATTCACAGTAGCAAAGATTTGGAACCAACTCAAATGTCCATCAACAATAGACTGGATAAAGAAAATGTGGCACATATACACCAAAGAATACTATGCAGTCATTAAAAATGATGAGTTCATGTCTTTTGCAGGGACATGGATGAAGCTGGAAACCATCATTTTCAGCAAACTATCACAAGAACAGAAAACCAAACACCACATGTTTTCACTCATAAGTGGGAGTTGAAAAATGAGAACACATACACGTAAGGAGGGGAACATCACACACCGGGGCCTGATGGGAGGTGGGGGTCTATGGGAGGGAAAACATTAGGAAAAATACCTTATATAGGTGAGAGGTTGATGGGTGCAGCAAACCACCATAGCACGTGTATACCTATGTAACAAAGCTGCACGTTCTGCACATGGCCCCTTTAACTAAAAGTATAATAAAAATAAATAAATGAAAGTGTATCTTTCACAGAGAAGTTTTGAAAATGACTGATCTAAATAACATTATGTAAAATGATAGTAACATTGTAAGTTAAATAAAAAGAAACAAGTTTATTTCTTGCAGGACTTTACAAACTCCATAAAATGGAAATTCACAGTGTGAATCTCCAGATAACAGTTAATAGAATGGTTTATTTTCTTTTGGGTGTAGACCCAGTAATGGGATTTCTGGGTCAAATGGTAGTTTCATTTTAAGTTCTTTGAAAAATCTCCAGACTGCTGTCCACAGTGGCTGGACTAATTTACATTCCAACCAACAGTATATAAGCATTCATTGATTTTTCTCCACAGCCTCATCAGCATCTGCTGTTTTTTGAGTTTTTGATAGCAGTCAACCTGACTGGTGTGAGATGGTGTCTCATATACACCACTGAATACTGCAGTCAAAACAACAACAACAACAACAACAACAAAAACCAGTAAAATCGTATCCTTTGTAGCAACATGAATGGAACCAGAGGCCATAATCCTAAGGGAGTTAATGCAGGACCTAAAAGCCAAATACCGCATAACCTCATTTACAAATGGAAGCTAAGGCCTAAGGTCAGGCGCGGTGCCTCACACCTGTAATCCCAGCACTTTGGAAGACCAAGGCAGCTAGATCACAAGGTCAGGAGTTCGAGACCAGCCTGACCAATATGGTAAAACCCCGTCTCTACTAAAAATGCAAAAATTAGCTAGGCGTGGTGGCGGGTGCCTGTAGTCCCAGCTACTCTGGAGTTTGAGGCAGGAGAATGGCATGAACCCGGGAGGCGGAGGTTGTAGTAAGCTGAGATCACAGCACTGTGCTCCAGCCTGGGTAACCGAGTGATACTGCATGTCAATAAAACAAAAAGAAGCTAAATATTGGTGAGCACAGACAGACATAAATACAGAACAATAGACATTGGACTACTGGAGTACAAAGGAAAGGAGGAAGGTAAGTTAAAAAAAAACTACCTTTCAGGTACTATGCTCATTTCCTGGGTGATGGACTTCACACCCCAAACCTCAGCATCATTTAGTATTCCCATGTAGCAAACATGTAGAAGTACCCCGGTATCTAAAATTCAAGTTGAATTTTTTTGAAAATTTGAGTAGACAGTGTTTCTAAATTTATTTAAATACATTTTTTTTTTTCTTATTTGGCATCTCATGATCTCTTGTAACTAGAATTCTTCAGAACCTACGGAAAATACTTTTTCAAAAATCATTAATGGATGCATAAGAAATGCCATTTTAGTAAGCACATATACATGCAGTAAGCATATTCCAGAAAATCTCTAAGTGCTCAATTTTCTAGAGAAAGAGTAAATTAAGTACTAGGAAAGGAAATATTCTATTCAGTTAACTAAACAATAAGTAAGATATAAAAATACACAAGAAGAAACTAAATATGATTACCTTGTACCTTTAAATCCAATAAATATAGATTTGTTGAAGACTTACTATGTGTTCATTTTTATTCTCACATAGCATCTATTCCAAGAGCAAAAATTGAGGCAATAAACCTGCTTACAACCTTCCTTGAGGGAAACCCAATTGCTAATGCAAAATAGTCTGTGTTTTGTTTCAGAGGCAGTTTTATGTGCAAAATATTTGAAAATGTATTTTATTTGACTTTTATAACTTAGAAGAGTCCTAGAAGTTGATAAACTCTATTTTTTTTTCATGAGACTAGAAACAAATTGACTTCAATATATTTCACATATTTAATAGGATAGAAACAAACACAATACCTTATGTAAGAAAAGGCTGTGCAGTACTATAGGCTATTGAATAAGGATATTTTCAGTCCTGCCTGAAGAGTCTGAAGGTACTTTTTATCTCAGAACAGTTCTCTGAAGCACCAGCTTGTTTATTAGATTTGCCTGTCTGTTATCTACTAGTGAACCAAATAATTCTGCATTTCTTACTCATGGCCCTAATTCTTTAAAGAACTTTCTAGGGGTCATACCTATGCCTTACTGTCTCAGTTTATTCAGGTTGCTCTAACAAAGGCCCATGAACTAGGTGGCTTTTAAAAAATAGAAATATATTTTTCACAGTTCTGAAGGCTGGAAGTCTAAGATCAGAGTCAACGTGATCAGGTTCTAGAGAGGACTCTCCTTCAGGTTACAGATTGTCATCTGCCCATTGTATCCTCATATAGCAGAAGAGGGCAAGAGAGCTCTCTGGCATTTATTTTATAGTGGCACTAATCCTACCCATGAGGGTTACACTCTCATTACCTAATTATTTCCCAAAGGCTCCACCTCCTAATACCATTGTACTAGGGTTAAGCTTTCAACATTTGTTTCTGATTGGGACACAACCATTCAGTCCATTGTACTTACTAAATATCAAATCTCTAAAATAATAACACTGAACATCGATGATATTTGTTTTAAAAATATGCATGCAAATTACAGTCTCCAGAGCATCTAAATGCATATGTTACAAATGCTCTAATAATGAGATTTTACATATTTAATATGAAGAGAAAAAACAAACACAAATAAAAACTGTGAAATCACAAAGTCAGGGCAATATATATTGTGCGTTACAAATGAACATTATCACCGAGTCTGTTACCTTTCAAGATTTAGCTATCCCTGTGGATTATACTACTTTGGTAAGGTTTCATGAAAAAGGAATTTGAAGTGGGGATTGAAAGAGAATCAGGGCCGACAGAATAGTATTTTAAGCAGGGAGAATATAGATTCAAAGGTGGAGAAAAATGCATGGCACATTGAAGGCATAGCAGGTGGGCCAGCAAGGCTCCTTCAGTAATATAGAAAAACCATAGAAAATACTTTTACCTAGAAATTATCTAAGATTGTTCAGAGATTGATTGTAAGTTATCAAAAATATGAAGCTAAGCTGAATAGATATCATATCATAGGCAGTTCCATATCACTGAAGGTATTTATATAAGAAGGTCAAAGTAGAATTTTAGGAAATTTAATCTGTCTGGTATGTGAATCTTGGCATTGAAGAAACAACACTTAGAGACCATGCAAAAGTCAATTTGTAAGAGGCATCAATTACTAAATTATTGGTAATTAATCAGGTTACATAATTAGTGAATGGTAGAAGCCAGATCTGCCTAATTAAAAAGTCTACATTCTTAAGTTAGATACTGTAATGTCAATTATTACTGGTCAGGGAAGTGAAGCAGAACTGTTCTTATTGGAGATGCTGCAAGTATTGATGCTATTAACAGCTAAAAACTGTGATAGCTCTGTGGGTGGGAAGTCAGTATACAGAAGAGTGTTAAATTTATTCTCAAAGTATCAAGTCTATCCTTATAATAGACTCTCTGATGGAATTTTTACAAAACACCGTAAGAGATGCCCACTAGTAGATGTTAAGATAGACCTATATAGATGTTTATACAGATAAGTCGATCTTTATATAGACAAGGACTTAAAAGTGGGACAATATCATACAAACATGGTCTAGTCTGTATGTAAAAGGAGGCAGAAAATTAGAGAAAAGATCATAATAAAAATTTAACATTTAGATTAAAGTGTAAGCATTATATATGAAAATGTGACAATGAGTAGTATATCTGAATGAATAAGGGTAGACTAAAAATTTCAAGTAGGTCTAGAACTGTATTTTTATATGAATCCACATTGAATGGGTGAGAATTATATAAGTTTATTCTGTTAATAAGACAGAAAAAAATGCAAGTAAGAGGAGCTCTAGAAAAATATAATGCAAAAGCACAAGTGAAAACTAGAATACAAAATGAACCATGTAAAACATACATAAGTCATAGCTTTGCAAAAATAAGAAAGGAATCCATGTGTCAAATGCAAATAAACCTTTAAAATCTGAAGCCATATAATTTTCTGTCCATGTGTTAAACAATATTGGAACCAGATATATTTCCTGGTCCGTATGTTAAACAATTCTTGGATGAAGCATAATTTCGTGTTCTTTGCTAAGCAACACTGAGAGCAACAAAAATAACTCCAATGCTTACTGAAGGAAGTACCAGTTCCTAGAAGGTAAGAAACCAAAACAACTGAACAACTTACTTATAGCTCATTTAAAGATTTTCATCGTGCTGTATGCTTCATCCAAACAATTGTCATAATAGTAACCCATCTACTTTCTAACCCTGTAACAGGCATCTCAAAATCCTTCAACTCAAGCCCTCAAACTGCAACTAAACCATACCCCTATTTTCCATTTGGAGACACTACTAAGATTTTTGTTGAGATATGGCACTACTTTGCTTCTAATAAGTCTAATAATCTGTGTTATGTCTAATCAGCAGGTTTTCTCTGCTTGTCTTTTAGGAAATAAACAATTGATTTTTGATGAAGAAGCAGAAAACCATGAGAACATTCATATTCATTAACCTAATGAGTACTTACAGGGTGCCTACCAAATGCCAGGTGGATAGAGTGGCACATGATCTTTGGACAGACATTGGATTTGGGAACTAATTATGAAATAGTAAATAGATGAATAAACAAGATAATGATTACAAATGCTAGAAAAAATAAAATAGGGTAATGAGATAGAATTCCTTGTTAGGAATAATTTAGATTACTAGTATAGAAAGGCTTCTCTGGGGAGGTGAAATTTGAGGATAAGAACAGGGTCAGGGAAGCTTAAAATTAAATAAGATGCTACAATTGCAGATTTATATTTCTATCATAAGCCTGACAATGATGACAGCCATGACCACAAAGAAGAGGAAGGAGGAGGAGGCAGACACAAGGTCTAATGTGCAAATTGTGTTAACTCCATTATATGCATTTTTTAATACTTTAAACAACTTTAATAAATAAGTATTGTTATTATAGCTACTTAGTAAAAGAAATAATGGAAATGTATATGGTTTGGTAATTAATCAGGTTACATAATTAATGAATGGTAGAAGCCAGACCTGCCTAATTAAAAAGCCTAAATTCTTAAGTTAGATACTGTAATGTCAAGAGTTCATTAATACATAAAGAATATAGAGAATTAATTTTCATATAAGGAGTAAGGAAAGGATCCAGTTTCAGCTTTCTACTTATGGCTATGGATTAGAGACTTAAATGTTAGACCTAATACCATAAAAACCCTAGAGGAAAACCTAGGTAGTACCATTCAGGACATAGGCATGGGCAAAGACTTCATGTCTAAAACACCAAAAGCAACGGCAGCAAAAGCCAAAATTGACAAATGGGATCTCATTAAACTAAAGAGCTTCTGCACAGCAAAAGAAACTACCATCAGAGTGAACAGGCAACCTACAGAATGGGAGAAAATTTTTGCAATCTACTCATCTGACAAAGGGCTAATATCCAGAACCTACAAAGAACTCAAACAAATTTACAAGAAAAAAACAAACAACCCCATCAAAAAGTGGGCAAAGGATGTGGACAGACATTTCTCAAAAGAAGACATTCATACAGCCAACAGACACATGAAAAAATGCTCATCATCACTGGCCATCAGAGAAATGCAAATCAAAACCACAATGAGGTACCATCTCACACCAGTTAGAATGGCGATCATTAAAAAGTCAGGAAACAACAGGTGCTGGAGAGGATGTGGAGAAATAGGAACACTTTTACACTGTTGGTGGGATTGTAAACTAGTTCAACCATTATGGAAAACAGTATGGCGATTCCTCAAGGATCTAGAACTAGAAGTACCATATGACCCAGCCATCCCATTACTGGGTATATACCCAAAGGATTATAAATCATGCTGCTATAAAGACACATGCACACATATGTTTATTGCAGCTCTATTCACAATAGCAAAGACTTGGAATCAACCCAAATGTCCATCAGTGACAGACTGGATTAAGAAAATGTGGCACATATACACCATGGAATACTATGCAGCCATAAAAAAGGATGAGTTTGTGTCCTTTGTAGGGACATGGATGCAGCTGGAAACCATCATTCTCAGCAAACTATCACAAGAACAGAAAACCAAACACCGCATGTTCTCACTCATAGGTGGGAACTGAACAATGAGATCACTTGGACTCGGGAAGGGGAACATCAGACACCGGGGCCTATCATGGGGAGTGGGGGGAGGGGAGGGATTGCATTGGGAGTTATACCTGATGTAAATGACGAGTTGATGGGTGCTGACGAGTTGATGGGTGCAGCACAGCAACATGGCACAAGTATACATATGTAACAAACCTGCACGTTATGCACATATAGCCTAGAACTTAAAGTATAATAATAATAAATAAATAAATAAGTAATAAAAATTAAAAAAGAATATAGAGAATTATTTCCCAGTTCTAGAAATATTTCTTCTATACCAGACTCTTCCTCTAGTTTTTGTAGGTTTTGTTTGACAGGTTAAAGAAAGTGAAAATATATTCATTTATTACCTAACTGATAGAGAAAACCTATACAAGTTCAGAACAATGTGTAAACAGTTTTCCTTTATTAGGAATTTCTTGTCGTATATCTGTGACCAATCAGGTTTTTTAAAATGCTACAATCACTTTTTAAAAATTGACACCAGACTGTAATTTCCAGTGTATATCTAAAGACACTGGCTCTATTGACAAGATACATTTTGCCATTCATAATGTGTGGTGGCTGTAAGGAGACTGAAAACTTCTCTCAGGGATACTAGTAAACATATTCTGGAGTACTCTTTTCAGTTTGGTTTTTTCTTACACTGAAAACTGTTTATGGCAACTTTTGCCTTAGGGGCTGTGTGGAGCAGTGTGTTCATTGATTAAAGAAACTAAAGACATATCAAGACAGAGTGAAACACAAATAAGGAGTTTCAAAGGCATCTAATCATGAGATTTCTTCAGGGCACACACAGTATCTTAAGCTTCTAAACTTCACATAAAATGTCTTTATATAATCGCAACCTCATTTAATTTTTAGAAGGTATAATCACTCGTTGCAGGCTGCACTAAAAATGGAAGTTTTTCAAATGTATGTTGAACAAAGAAAGAATATCTTAGTGAGAATAAAACAAAAATTTAACTTGGTTTTACAAATACATATACATATGACTAATCGCCATATCTTTGTTTTATCTTTCAATGCAGATGACTGAATTTGCTTATTACCAGAGAATATTAAATAAAAAATTTGTTCTTAAATACTCCACTCAAGATTAACTGAGACAACCAACCTTTCCCTCATGTCTTATCCAAATTACAGACTTTAAGTAAAAATTACTTCATCAGTATTGCACATCTCCATTACCGTTGATTTTGATATAACATATACATATAATATAACAGTCCTCTGGATTTAATATTATATCATGTACTATATTCTTTGTAGTTCTGAGCAAAAGTGCAATCACTTTTTTATTTTAGATGACATATCCTAATATACCCATGACCACAGAACCCCTAAACAGGTTAATGATGTAATGTGATATAGTGGTTTTCTCAGGGTACATCTCCCACCCTCTAGAGTGGATGTGTCAGCCAAGCCCTCCAATATGCTAGACATTTCTTGCTCATTTAGACCAATTAGCACAATATTATCCAGATGGTCCATATCACTTTGGACAATGTTATGATACATAACCATATAATTGACATCATTCTACAGCTAAGCTATAAATGTATATTGTTTTCTGTTCTATGTGAATCTGAATATAAACTGTTCAAACCAACGTCTTCATACTGTGTCTTGGAGATCATGTAAATGTGCTGTAACAAAGATATCACATTTGATATAGAGTGAGAATTTGGTGCCACTAAATTGAATTTGTGAATATCTGCTGTCACTAAAGATTTAGAGCTTTCCTGGAGGATCCAGCCTGGTGAATTATGTGTAGATATCATAGGAATCCTCACCTTTGTGTTATTTATATATTTAAGGGTGGCATTATTTTAATAATCCCTTTCCACAGCTCCAGAACACAATTGCGTTTTTTATTTACTATCTTGACTCCTGAAGGGGTTGTTTCGGTGGCTATCACTTGACTTGCACCACAATGATAGCCTTATGCCACAGGACAATCATGAAGTAGGCGGTGTGAGTGATTGTGTCAAATCACAAGTATGGTTGTACCAATCGTATATATGGTATATTTGTTTCCCATTGCTATATTAGAAATTATACCAAACTTAGTGTTTAAAATAACACACATGTATTATCTCACAGTTATCAAGGGTTGAAATTTCAAAAACAACTTAGCTCAAGTTTTTGTTCAGCGTCTCATAAGGCTGCAGTCAAGGTGTAAGTCATACTACATTCTCATCTGAAGGCTTGCCTGAGGAGGAATCCATTTGCAAAATCTCCAGGTTGCTTGCAAAATTCATTTCTTTATGGTTCAGAACTGAGGTCCCTGTTTTCTTTCTGGTCATTGGCCGGGGACAATCTCATCACTTCTTGACCACCTCATAAGCCCTCTTACAACATTGCAGTATACTTCTACAAAGCTATCAGAAGTTTCCCTCTCTCTACTCTGACAGAGAGGGACCAGCATCCTATTGCCTTTGCTCCACAGCATAACCTAATGAAAGGAGTGATAGCTCATCACTTTGGTAATATTAGTTTAGTTAAGTTCAAGTCACAGGTTTCACTTGCACTCAAGGGGAAGAGATTCCATGAGAGTCTAACTCACTGGAGTCTTCTTAGGGTATATCTGCCACATTTAAAGATCAGATAAATCCCCCTTGCCCTGCACAGGATAGTAAATATATCTTAAGGAAGTGGCCTCTGTATTGTTTTCCAGCAAATACTGAGTGATAATCAGGAGGATTAGGGTGATTAGGGTGTCACAGATATAGTCTATCACTGGATATCACACATGGGGGACAGTGAGGTAAGCAGTTATAATCATAGCTCCTCTCCTCTATGCCCAACTTGAATAAAACAGAGATAAATGTGAGAGTCAAACAGAGATAAATTTTTATTAATTTTTCTTGTGAAAAACTGCTTAGAAAAAAGTTGTTTAGTTTTAATGCCAAACAAATTTTCCGACACTATTTGAATTGAATTTAGCCCATCTCAAAAGGTAGCCTGCTACGCTTACTGCAGGCCAGTGGGACTCAGCAGCACACGTTCTCTCTTCATGCAAGCAGAGAGGACTGCACATGTCCTGTATGCTCTCCCAACTCACCAATAAGCTAATGCATCCCTTTCTTTTTGGTACTAATTGATTAAGGATACATAGCAGGAAGATAAGCCAGGAAAGTGAGTTATCAAATATCGGTTCTTTAAGATTAATAAGTATTTCACCTAATATTCAGTCATGAGTAGAATCAGACAGATACAGATTTAGAAGTTAACACTATTATAATTAATGTTTTTTTTCACGTTGATCAAGTTATATAATTATTCTGCGTTTTGGTCTCTTCTAGCCAAAATGGTGATAATAATAAATATATTTATTTCATGGAATTTTATTGTATTAAATAACTATAATGCATATAAAAATACTTGTCAAGAATAGTGAGTGCTCAAAAGATTGACAAGTAGTTATTATTATTGCAGGTGTATAAACATGCTTTTAATTTGTAATCTCTTTTTGTTTCTGTAATGAAACAGTGTCTCGCTTCTGGATCCATATCTTGGACACATTTCATTTTCTTTTCTTTCTTATCATTATCTTTTCTCTAAGTGAGAATGTGGTGAAAAAGATTAGGCATCATATTTTGCTCATTCTCTCTGAGAGCACAGGTAGTATCATTGCTTTGAGAGAGGCAGACACATTAAAGCTAGATTCTGAGCATCTCTCTTCAACTTCCAAGTATCTGATCCTGAAGAGGGCTATATCATCTGCAATCTGTCTTGTTAAACCAAGTTCTCCATCTTCCTCTATAGTCCCTCTTGCATTTCCTGTTATGCCACAAACACATGATTCTTCCTTCCTTTCATTTCACAAACCTAAATTCATCTTTGACTCCAATTGCTTCTCTTTCTATTTCTGTATAATTTTTGTATTTAACCTATAAATTCTTCTCAATTTCTTAGATCTATTTATGTTATTTTATTCTCAATGTCTCATCCATGGTTCATCCCTTCACTGGCTGTTTATCTTTCTTGGACTGTTGCAAAGTTTTCTAGTTTGTCAAGATGACACTCATCTCTTCTTGTTTTAGCAGTTTCTCTATGATTATCAGGATAACATTTGTAAAACACAATTGAAAACATGCTAAACTATAATGTAAGACCATCAAAATCATCCCAATTATAATAAAATAAAAACCATACTCCCATTTGACACTTGGTATTTTTCATAATCTAGCATATCATTAATTCAAGCTTATCACCTGATTTTTTCTTAAGCAAATTCTACACTAGAAATAACACAAGTTCTAATGTGTCGTGCTTTTTCCAATACCTTCACCCTTTCATGAAGCGTGCCCTTAAGTCAGCTTTTCCTAATGGTTTTTGCTTTGAGTGAGCATAACGTTCATTGGTATCTCACTAGGCATTGGATACATATAATTGTATCTGTTTCCTATTATAAGAAATGAAGAAAATATCATTCATTTTACAAATGGTATAATGTATGCAAATTACCAAATATTGTGCTTTTAAAATATTAAATAGTGAAAAAAGTAACTTTTTTATTATTTTTAATAATTACATATACGTTTACTAATAACAATGAAGATAATGATATGAGTGATGAAGATATTGAGGAACAGGAGAACACAAAGGAGTAAAAAGAATAAAAAAGAGGAGAAATGTAGTTATTGATTTATTTATCAACAAAAATAAGTTTTCCTTGCCCTTTATATTATGTGCACACAAATTTTCTATACTCTTCAGACTGAGAGATGTTTATTGCCGAAGGATGAATACAGTTGTTTTATACTTAAATATGTGTGGCATTTGCAACAAGATGATAAATTAATAAATATCAAGATTATCAAATAAAATATATTTTAGAAGGACAAATGGTTTCAATATGTCAGCTATAGTCTATGGATCAATATGAATGCTAAGAATAAAATCATCTATAATATATTTTCAGCTTCTTTTTTAAGGATTCTCAGGTTATAATTTGTGGGAGGTAGCATCATCAGAAATTTAACAGTAGTCATTTATGTTAAAATAAAAGATTTATGATAGGTATATTTTTATTCATGAAATAAGATAAATTGAAATTATCCATCATTACTGCCTAGAAGAGTTTGGTTTATTATAATTTATTTTATAGAGTATTCTGTAGGAAATAGAGTTGGCTAGCTTACATTTTATTATTAGATTCACATCATTTTTAATCCATAAATACCAGCTGACAAAAACTTAATGTTATGGGAGAGATAATCAAAACCTCTTAAGAAAAAAACCTTTTATTTTAGTATTTGCTACTATTTTTGTGGTTAAAGTCAAATTCTGAGAATCCATTAAACACAGATCTGAATTATTCTCTTTATTGTTAAAAATCACTTTATAATACTAAATATTGACATCATAAAATGTTATTTATTCTTTCATCCATTTAAGCAAGCATTTTTAACATCTATAACATGCCTGAAATTCTGCCAGGAACTGGCAGGAACAAAAACAGCAACTACAAAATGTACATTAATTAGGATTTAGCTGTATTTGAGGAGGCTTTGTTCTATTGTGTTAGAAACATGAAAAACACACACACAGAAATACCCAAACATATGCACACACATTGAATATGTGGTATGGTCGATGTGTGTGCACTGTGCAATGCACTGAGAACTCTTCTCATTCTTCCAAAACAACATGAATCTTCCAAAGACAAAAAGTAGAGACTGTCATTCTGGGCAGGAATAATCTGATGTTCAAAGACACATGAATTTGAATGTGCCTGAGATAGTCTGAGGGATGCATGATATTTCACATGGCTAGAGATAATGCTTGATTTGGGGATAAATGAAAGAAAGAAGAAGTGTTCAGATTTGTAATAGTCCATGGCAGAAACACATTTTGAGAATTATAATTTCTCCCAATATACAGTGTTAGTTATATACTGAGTATTATCATCTGTATTCAGAAATAATATTTTGAAATTCATTAGACTTACCTCCCACTGGGTCCCTCCCATGACACATGGGGATTATGAGAACTACAATCCAAGATGAGATTTGGATGGGGACACACTCAAACCATATCAAATGAAACTGAGATAACATATTTAATTTATACCAGAATGTTGGCTATGTATCACGCATAGCTGTATGATACGCGCTAGCACAATTTATATAATTATAAACCAAAGATGTTCTCTTCGCAAAAGCAACACAATTATTGTTTTAGAAAAATGAAAGAAAAATCATTAGTGATGAAAGATGTGTGTGTGGGAGGAGGAGATGTTCAGGAAGACAACTTTAAAACCTCCTGATAAATTCTGGTGAGAAATAATATAAACATAAGAACACCACAGTCTAACAAAGATGTGATACATTCAAGCGATGTGCAGGAGGAATTGGTAGGAATAGAATGAACCAATTACTCTCTTGAGCTGAGTGGATGATAAGGTTCTTTAAGCCTAAATATTTTGAGGACGACAGCAATAGCATTATCTTATTAATACTTTAAAATTATTCATTAGTGTATATAAAATGATTTATAATAAAAAGAACAAGACAATTTATATTGTTCTTGGTTGAATATAGTATGTTATTTAACCCTTGCAAAGAACCTCCAAAATAACTTCTATTATTAACTCCCTTCTAAAAATACGGAAATTAATGCTTAATTAGCTAGTAAGTGATGCAACCTAGAGCTCAAACTGAAGTCTGTTATATTTTCAGAGTCTGAATTCTTTTTCTTCTTTTTTTTTTTTTTTTTTTTTTGTATTTTTAGTAGACACGGGGTATTGCTGTGTTAGCCAGGATGGTCTCGATCTCCTGACCTTGTGGTCCACCCACCTCAGCCTCCCAAAGTGCCTGAATTCTTAACACTCATTTTGCTGTATTGGTATTTAGACCACATTCAAATTGTTTAATGATGACTTTAAAATTCAAAGGCTAAAAGATTTAATACCTAATTAATTTATGTTTCTGTTCACTGATGTACAAAACTCTATTGAACCAGATTACATTTCTACAGTCTAACTTTTTATATAAAAGTATATTTTTAAATATAAGAAGTTGTTGAAAGCTTCAAGTTAATTTTTTTGTTTTCATTGTATTTATCGATAATTCTTTTCCTTATTATTTAATGTTGCTTTTTTGTGGACTTATTTGACTACTTTATGTTTACAATCTCATTGTTGCATGTCTCACTTTTTGACTTCTTAAAATTAGACAGACTTCAAAGAATTGTCATTCTTCAGTAGGTGACCTTCCTTCTGATGGACATTGCCCTGAAACATTCCTGGCATCCCCTAGCATCTTGGAGAACTTGACAACTTTAGAAGCAGTTACTTGGAGTGCCAGTCATAATTCATTTGGCTGGAAATTCTGATGTCAGATGTGATTAGGTACAAGAGGGCAAAAATTCTCTGCCTTTACAGTTTGCATTTTGGTGAATTAACTAAAGAGCAAAAATATTGATGAATGATGTGACACATCTATCTTTATACCTAGGTCAAATTAGAGGAAATATAGACTACTAATGTATGATTTATAGAAATAAATTTTGAGGGATATTTTACCTTGAATTGTCCTTGATTTCAGTTTGTTCACGGAGCACAACATGTACATTATCTTATATAGCTACAGATATATCCTGTTATTATATTAAATTTATTATGTAAATAGGCTATTAATATATACTACAAATACAATAGAAGAATCAAAAAGGTACGGCTATATTAAGACAAACTCACTCATTCTGTGGTAATTTGGTTTGACTATATCTCCACCTAAAATCTCATCTTGAATTGTAATCCCCGTAATCCACATACTCCCCACGTGTCAAGGGAGAGATCAGGTGGAGGTAATTGAATCATGGAGTTGGTTTTCCCCATGCCATTCTCATGAGAGTGAGTGATTTCTCAAGAGATCTGATGGTTTCATAAGTGTCTGATAGATCCTCCTGCATACATTCTCCTTCCTGCTGCCTTGGGAAGAAATTGCCTTGCTTCCCCTTTGCCTTCCTGAGGCCTCCCTAGACATACTGAACTGTGAGTCAATTAAAACCTTTTCCTTTGTAAATTACCCAGTCGTGGGCAGTTCTTTACAGCAGTGTGAAAATTAACTAATACATGTGAGAAAGCTTGGATTACTCCATCCTCACTCAAGAGAAAATGTTAGAAATTGTGAGGTGGTTTCTAATAGTTTGAATGTCATGTGTTCACTAGCTCCCCTCTCCATGCACACACTACCCCCTCCCCCAAGCCTCCAGAAACTCAAGATAGATTCACAAAAAAAAAAGTTTTTAAAATGAAGTCACGTCAGAAGAGATGACAAAATTCTCATTAAAATAATACATAGAAGTAATGGTAATTGGCACACACTCAACATCCTCTGATAGTCTACTATGTGGCCTTATCCTTAAGATGATCTAATCACTCTTCCTTTCAACAGAGCATCTAAAGTCAGTGAGCCCCATCTGTCAGTGGAACATCAAACATACTGACAGTTTGACATTCTTGCCTGGAGTCTATGCTTGAGATAAGACACAAACTAGAGCTCAATGTGGGATGAGAATGAAAAGTTCAAGGATAGAAAAGACTAAAGGATCTCTTGGTTAGGAAAAGAGAGGTAACAGGTCAACAGAGTGGACATCAGAGATACAAAGAGCCATGCACAGGCCTATTATTCAGAACCCATTTTACTATCCCTCTCTTTCTTTCTCACTCTGTGTTTCTCCATCTTCCTCTCCTCTTCTGAGAGGAATTACAGAATTGTGTTTTAGATCACGCAACTATGAAGTAAAACTAACTGTATTTGTATTCCAGTTTCACTGCTTCTTAGCAAGTGTGGGTAGCACATAACCTCTACTTACTTCAGTTTTCTGCTCCATAAAATGCCCTGGTTCAAATGTTTATCCTCACCTAGTATTGGAGGTTTCTGAGTATTCATGAGAAGTACTCCAAAATTTGCTACTAAGATAATTAGTTCAGGTAGGAAGTAGTGCTGCTTGTTGTTTTTTAAGAAAATAAGAAAGATAACTTTAAGAAAATAGACCCACCGAATATTAAATTCCACAGGATCTGAAATTATATAGATGTGAGTAACAGTAAATAACCCCCAATATGCTCTGGAATTTGGCAGTCCTGTTTTCTCTTACCACAACCTGCTTTTGTTCTCAAACTTCCCTCACTAATACCATTTTTGGAATCCATGGGGTGACCATTTTCACTTTTTCCAAACTGAAACAGTTTTGAGTATAAAAGGGTACATTGTAAACAGTTACACTGGCCCAACTGTGACTATTAGCTATCCTACCTTTATTGTGAGATGTCACTATGGGGTTAAGTCTCTCTCTCCAAACATATTTATTAAAACAAAAATATGATACATGTAAGGACCACCCATGATATGGTTTGGCTGTGTCCCCACCCAGATCTCACATTGAATTGTAATACTCCTCCCATGTCAAGGGTGGTTCCAGGTGGAGATAATTGAATCATGGGAGTGGTTTCCCCCATACTGTTCACATGATAGCGAATACATCTCACAAGATCTGACAGTTCTATACATTGGATTTCCCCTGAACGAGCCCTCTTGCCTGCCCATCTAAGATGTACCTTTGCTCTTCCTTCACCTTCTGCCATGATTGTGAGGCCTCCCAGACATTTGGAACTGTAAGTCCGTTAAACCTCTTTCCTTTATAAATTACCCAGTCTCAAGTGTGTCTTTATTAGCAGCATGAGGACAGACTAATACAATCTAATTAGCTCACTTGTTTTATATAATTTATTAGATTGAATCATCAATGAGTAGGACTTGAAAGAACCAAACTATGGAATAAGTAAGACTAAATTTGGAGGAGAGGGATTTGATGAAAATAAAAGTGGTGATGTCGGAAGATGGTAAATTCATGTAAAATGTTTATGTGAGAGATTCTGAAATAAAGGCTGCAGCCAGGGATTATGATAAGGAAGAAGAGTTGAGGCAATAATCTTGAAATAAGAGAGCCTGAAATCAGCCTTGAACCACGTCACATTTTAGTCTAGGGAAGATCCTGGTTTTGGTAGGCAACTCTAACCAAGATCTTTCCCTGCAGCAGGGCCTCACCCTAAGGACATTTCCAAATACATAAGTCTCAGACTCAATGTTTGAATGAGTTATTTCCTAAGCGGGTTAACTTATTTGTATTTTATATAATACATTTTAGGTCAGGTCTGCGGAACTCAAATTGCTTTCCTCATTTAAACTGCCTTCAGGCATGTACTCATATGTATTTCCTGATAAATTCTACACATCCCAGAGCCTTATTTAAGGATCATTTTTTTTTTTTAAAGAACTTGGTTTAAAATAACGATGAATTTTAAAAAGAGAGTTTTTTTTTTTTTTCCCCACATATTTTGCTTGAAACAGAAATGAGACAATCTGAATACTAATTCCAAATTAGGAAAAAAATTAAAGTAGAATAATAGAAATTATAAAGAGTGTAGGAATGGTGACAGAATTTTGTATATTTTTGGACTATAGACCTTGTGTCTCTTAAGAATGCTCAAAGAAAGATTATACCTCACCAGTTTAAATGGGAAAGGAAGGTTTTATTTATACTAATGTAGTTGGAGAGAGAGATTAACTTAAAAGATTAAATTCAACTCCACTGAAACAAAAGGCAGGATGATTTTTAAACACTGACTGAATTCATAAAAAAGGACTGCAATATGTTAGCAGAAGTTTGTTTAACGTAATTAGGCCATTAGGCTCCTACACTTCTACAGAGATGAGGAGACAGGGGCCCTATCGTTCTTGATTATTACATTTCAAAGTGATGGCTCTTGGGGCCTTGAGAAAGATATCTCTGAGTTTTGGAATATTTACATCTCAAAGAGGCAGGAAAGGAATTTTTAATTGGAATTTTTTTTAAAGAAAATCATCTAAGAAAAAGGGAGATCAAGAATATTAGCCAGGAACTAGGGAGATTTTAAGTTGGTTTTGGTCAGTCTGTAGTGTGTTTAAACAGCAAACTGTCTATAGGCCAATGTTGCTTCCTGTTTCCTCTCTGATGAAATGGAAAAGTAAAAGGATGAGGCAGGGACAACAAATGTAAATAATCCTCTAGCCACATGCTCAGTTAAGGAACTATTAGCATTTTTGTACTATTTTAACTGTCTCCACATTTTGTGGCCATCTTCTAGAATAACCTTCCTAAACGAGTTTCCAATCAGTCGCTTCCTCACCCTACTTGTATCCCCAATTTCAGTTGTATTCCTTGCTCTTTATTAGCAGGGCTTCTGTGCTTGTGAACGGTTATGAAAAATAGACACACTAAAGTGAGTCTCTCATAATAAAACTGTTTGTCAGAAAAAGCAAACATATATAATTAAAATGAAAGGAATAGTACTACTACAGTAAAGGAACCTAGCATAGATATTCACAAAGGGATTACAAAGATAAATTTGCATATTGTTCAGACTTTGAAGACTACAAAAAATGCTTAATTCTTCAATGTCCAGACACTGATGAACATCCAAAAGCATCAAGATCATCCAGGAAAACGTGATCTCACTAAATAAGTCACCAGGGCCCAATCCTAGAGAGACAAAGATATGTCATATCTTAGATAATCCAAAATAGCTATTTTGAGAAAGCTCAGTGAAATCCAAGATAACATAGAGAAGGAATTAAAAACCCTATCAGATAAATGTAACAAAGAGATTAAAATAATTTTTAAAAATCAGTCAGAAATTCTGGAGCTAAGGCTGGGCATGGTGTCTCATGCCTGTAATCCCAGCACTTTGGAAGGTTAAGGTGGATGGATCACCTGAGGTTAGCAGTTCAAGCCCAGCCTGATTAACATGGTGAAAACTCATCTCTACTAAAAACACAAAATTAGCCAGTCATGGTGGTGTGCACCTGTAATCCCAGCTACTCGAGAGGCTGAGGCAGAGAATCACTTGAACCTGGGAGGCAGAGGAGGCAGTGAGTCAAGATTGCACGACTGTATGCCTTTCTGGGCGAGGGAGTAAGATGCTGTCAATAAAAGGAAAGAAAGAGAGAAAGAGAGAAAGAAAGAAAGAAAGAAAGAAAGAAAGAAAGAAAGAAAGAAAGAAAGAAAGAAAGAAAGAAAGAAAGAAAGAAAGAAAGAAAGAAAGAAAGAGAGAAAGAAAGAGAGAAAGAAAGAGAAAAAGAGAGAAAGAAATTCTGAAGACGAGAAATGCAATTGACGTACTGAAGAATACATCAGATTGCCTTAACAGTATAATTGGTCAAGCAGGATAAAGAAATAGTGAGCTTGAAGATGGGCTATTTGAAAATACACAGAGGTGACAAAAGGAAAAATAATTAAAAAGAATAAAGCTTGCCTGCAGATTCTAAAAAACAAATGTCAAAAGGGAAATCAAAGAGCTTCATCCTGAAAGATGTAGAAAGAGAGACGAGGACAGAAGTTTATTTAAAGGGATAGTAACAGAGAACTTTCCAAACCTAGAGAAAGATAACAATATTCAAGTAGAAGAAAGTTACAAAATATCAAGCAGATTTGATCCAAATAAGACTAACTCAAAATATTTAATAATGGAATTTTCTAAAGGTAATGGATAAAGAAAGGATCCTTCCTTTAGGATTCTGAAGGATCAAGAGAAAACCAGCAAGGAAAAAGAAACAACAACAACAACAACAGCAACAACAACAACAAAAAAACCAGATAAACGAGCTCCAATATATCTGATGTCACATTTTTTAATGGAAACCTACTGTATTAGTTCATTTTCACACTGCTCTAAAGAACTACCTTAGAGTTGGTAATTTGTAAAGAAAAAAGGTTTAATTGACTCACAGTTCCACATGGCTGGGAAGGTCTCAGGAAACATACAATCATGATGGAAGGTGAAGGTGAAGCAAAGCACATCTTACATAATGACAGGAGAGAGAGAGAGAGTGGAACTGCCATACACTTTTAAACCATCAGATCTCGTGAGAACTCATTCACTATCATGAGAACAGCATGGAGGAACCACTACCACGATCCAATCACCTCCCACCGGGTCCCTCCCATGACACGTAGGAATTGCAATTCAAGATGATATTTGGTGGGAAAACAGAGCCAAACCATATTATTCTGCCCTTGACCCCCTTGAATCTCCTTCTCACATTAAAAAACAAAATCATGTCTTCCCAACAGTCCTCCCAAATCTTAACTCATTCTAGCATTAATCCAAAAGTCCAAGTCCAAAGTCTTACCTGAGACAAGGCAAGTTCCTATTGCCTATGAGCCTGTAACATCAAAAGCAAGTTAGTTAGCTCCCAGACACAATGGAGGTACAGGCATTGGGTAAATGCTTTCATTCCAAATTGGAGAAATTGGACAAAATGAAGGGGCTACATTCCCCTAGCAAGTCCAAAACCCAACAGGGCAATCATTAAATTGGAAAGCTTCTAAATCATCTCCTTTGACTCTGTTACTCCTACCTGATAGGCAAGGAGAGTTGGGCATGACATATTTAAAGTGCTGAAAGAAAAATACTTTTATGCTAGAATAGTATATCCAATGAAAATATCTTTAAAACATGAAGGACAAATAAGACTTTTCCAGATAGACAAAAGCTGAGGGATTTCGTCAATCCAGACCTGTCCTGTCAGAAATGCTAAAGGGAGTTCATCAGTTGGAAAGAAAAGGGAATTAACGAGCAATAGGAAATCATCTTGGTATAAATAAGCACATGGACATATACAGAATATTATAAAACTCTGTGTTGTGCGAACTATTCATACTTTGAGTAGGAAACACTAAAAGAGGAACCTATAAAAAAATAACTGGAATAACTTTTCAAGACTTAGGCACTATAATAAGATATGAATAGAAACAACAAAAAAAGTTAAAGCTCAGGGGGAAGTTGGTAACAAGTACAATTTTATGAGTTTTCCCTTTGTTAGCTTGTTAATTTGTTTATGCAATCAATGTTAAGTTGTCATCAGTTTAAATTAATGGTCAAAAACCATACATCAATTGCACAAAATACAAAAAGCAATAAATTAAAACATTCCACCAGAGAAAATAATCTTCACTAAAAGGAAAACAGAAAGGAAGGAAAGGAGAGAAAACCAGAAAACAAGTAACAAAACAGCAGAAGTAAGTTCTTACTTGTCAACAATAGCATTGAATGACAATGAACTAAACTCTATATTCAAAAGATATACCACAGCTAAGTGGATAAAAATAAGATCCAGTGATCTCTTGCCGCAGGAAACAAACCTCACTCATAAACACACACATAGACTGATGATAAAGGGATGGAAAAAGATATTCCATGTCAGTGGAAACCAAAACAGACCAGGAGTAGCTATACTTCTTTCAGAAAAATAGATCTCAAGATAAAAACCATAAAAAAGTGAAAGAAGGTCATTAAACAATGATAAAGTAGTCAATACTTCAAAAGAATATAACATTTATAAATATATATTCACTGAACACTAGTGTACTTAGATATATAAAGCAAATATTATTGCAGCTAGAGAGAGGTAGATCCCAATATAATAATATCTGAAATCAATAACAAGAGGAATTTTGGAAACCATGCAAACACGTGAAAAGGAAACAATATGCTCTTAAATAAGCAATGGGTTAAGAAATTAAGAAGAAAATTAAAAAATGTATTGAAACATATGAAAATGGAAACACAACATATGAAAACCTTTGGGATATAAGAAAGCAGTACTAATAGGAAAGTTTACATCAATAAGAGTCTACATCAAAAAATTAGATAAACGTCAAATAAACAACCTAAATATGCATCTCCACTAGAAAAACAAGAACAAATCAAACCCCAAATTAGTAGAAAAAAATAAATAATAAATATCAGAGCAAATAAATGAAACAAAAATTTGTTTTTGAAAATATAAGGATAATCAACACTTAGTCCATCTAACTAAGAAAAAATGAAGATCCAAATAAATAAAATAAGAAATGAAAAGGAGACACTACAAGTGATACTACAAAACTTCAAAAACTCATTAGAGTTTACTGTGAGCAACTATAGGTCAATAAATTAAAAAAAAAAAAAACCTAGAAGAAATGGATAAATTCCTAAACACATAAAACCTAAAAAGATTAAACTACGAAGAAAACCAAAACCTGAAAATATTAATAACAAATAATGAGAATAAAGTTGTATTGAAAAGTCTCCAGGTTAGGAAAAAAAAAAAAAAAGGAAAGAAAAGGCTTGGATCCAGTGGCTTCACTGTTTAATTTTACCAGATATTTAAAGGAAAACTACCAATTTTATTCAAACTTTTTGGAAAAATAGAGGAGGAGAGAATACTTCCAAACACGCTCTACAAGGCTGTTATTACCCTGATATGAAAAACAGAAAAAGACACATAAAAAAAAAAAAAAAAAAGATGAGTAAACTAAAGGCCAATTTTTCTAATGAATATGATGCAAGAACATTTAACAAAATGCTAGCAAACCAAATTTGACATTGTATTAAAAAGATTCTTCATTGTGATCACGTTGGATTTATATAAGGGATGCAAAGATGTTTCAACATATGCAAATCAATCAATGTGATACTTCATATCAATAGAATGAAGGATAAAAATCATATGATCATTTTGATAAATACTGAGAACAAATTTCATAAAATTCAACATCCCTTCAGGATAAAATCCCTCAAAAATAGATATGGGAGAAATATACCTCAATACAATTAAAGCCATATATGACAGATCCACAGGTAATATCATACTGAAAGAAGAAAAACTGAAAATCTTTTCTCTAAGATCTGGAACATACAAGAATGCCCACTTTCACCACTGTTATTCAACATATTACTAATGGTCCTAGCTAAAGCAATCAGACTGGAGAAAGAAACAAAAGGCATCCAAATTGGAAAGAAAGAAGTCTTATTACCTTTGTTTGCAGATGATGTGAGCATATGTTTGGGAGAAAACCCTGAAGACCCAAACCCAAAATTATCAGAAATGATAAACTAAATTCAGTAAACTTGCAAGATACAAAATCAACATACAAATATTAGTAGCATTTCTATCTATTAACAATGAACAATCTGAAAAAGAAATCAAGAAAGTTATTCCATTTATGTTAGTCACAAATAAAATTAAATACCTAGGAATAAACTTAACCAGATAAATGAAAATTTTCTACAACAAAAACTGGACACAACCATGCACACGCAAACACACACAAAGGAAGTATTTTCCACATTCATTGATTGGAAGAATCAATGTTGTTAAAATACCCATACTATATAAAGCAATCTTTAAATTCAATGCAATCCCTATTGAAATACCAATGACATTCTTAACAGAATTAGAAAAAAAAAATCATAAAATTTATATAGAAACACAAAAGAACCAAAGCCATCCTGAACAAATAGAAAAAAAAAAACGAAGGAATCACATTATCGAACTTCATTCACATTACACTACAGAGCTATTGTTATCGAAGTGGCATGGTGCTCTAATAAAAAAAATAAATACGCATAGACCAATAGAATAGAATACAGAGCTCAGAGATAAATCCATACATCTACAGTGAACTAATTTTCCACAAAGGTGCTGTATTAGTCCATTTTCATGCTGCCAGTAGAGACAAACCTGAAACTGGAAAGAAAAAGAGGTGTACTTGAACGTACACTTCCACATGGATGAGGAGACCTCAGAAGAATGGCAGGAGGGAAAAGGCACTTCTTACATGGCAACAACAAGAGAAAATAAGGAAGATGCAAAAGTGGAAATCCCTGATAAAACCATCAGATTTTGTGAGAGTTGTTCACTACCATGAGAACAGTATGGGGGAAACCGCCCCCATTATTCAAATAATCTCCTACAGGGTCTCTCCCACAAAATGTGGGAATTGTGGGGGTACAACTCAAGATGGGATTTGGGTGGGAACACAGAACCAAACCATATCACTCTGCCCTGGGCCCCTCCAAATCTCATGTCCTCACATTTCAAAATCAATCATATCTTCCCAACAGTACCCCAAAGTCTTAATTCATTTCAGCATTAACCCAAAAGTTCACAGTCCGAAGTCTTATCAGAGACAAGGTAAGTCCCCTCCGCTTATGACCCTGTACAATCAAAAGCAAGCTAGTTACTTCCTAAATACAATGGAGGTACAGGCATTGGGTAAATACAGTCATTCAAAATGCGAGAAATTGGCCAAAACAAAGTGGTTACAGGGCCCGTGCAAGTCCGAAATCCAGCGAGGCAGTCAAATTTTAAAGCTCCAAAATGATCTCTTTTTACTCCAGGTCTCACATTCAGGTCACGCTGATGTAAGAGGTAGGTTCTCATGGTCTTGGGCACCTCTAGCTCTGTGGCTTTGCAGGGTACAACTTCCCCCCCAGCAGCTTTCATGGGCTGTCATTAAGGGTGTGACTTTTCCAGGAGAATGGTGCAAGCTGTCAGTGGATCTACCATTCTGGGGTCTGGAGTATGTTGGTGCTCTTCTCACAGCTCCACTAGGTAATGTCCCAGTAGGGATGCTGTGTTGGGACTTTGACTCCACATTTCCCTTCTGCACCATCCTAGCAGAAGTTCTCCATGAGCTCCCCATCCCTGCAACAAACTTCTATCTGGGCATCCAGGCGTTTCCATACATCTTCTGAAATCTAGGCGAGGTTCCCAAACCTCAAAAACTGATGTGTGTACACTGACAGGATCAACACCACATGGAAGCTGCCAAGGCTTGGGACTTGCACCCCCTGAAGCCATGGCCTAAACTCTACATTGGCCCCTTTGAGCCATGACTGGAGCCACTTCAATGCAGGGCACCAAGTTCCTAGGCTGCACACTGCACAGGGTCCCTGAGGCCAGCTCAAGAAACCATTTTCTCCTTGGCATCTGGGTCTGTAGTGGGAGGGGCTGACTTGAATGTCTCTGACTTGCCCTGGAGACATTTTCCCCATTGTCTTGGGGAATAACATTCAGCTCCTCATTACTTATATAAATTTCTGCAGCTGGCTTGAATTTCTCCTCAGAAAATAAGTTTTTCTTTTCTATCATATTGTCAGACTGCAGATTTTCCAGACTTTTATGTTCTGCTTCCCTTATAAAACTGAATGCCATTAACAGCACCCAAGTCACCTCTTGAATGCTTTGGGGCTTAGAAATTTCTTCTGCCAAATACCATAAATCATCTCTCTGAAGTTCAAAGTTCCACAAATCCTTAGGGCAGGGGCAAAATGCTGGCAATCTCTTTATTAAAACATAAGAAGAGTTACCATTGCTCCAGTTTCCAACAAGTTCCTCATCTCCATCTGAGACCACCTCAGCCTGTACTTTATTGTCCATGTTGCTGTCAGGCTTTTGGTAAAAACCATACAGTAAGTCTCTAGGAAGTTCCAAACTTTCCCACATTTTTCTATCTTCCTCTGAGCCCTCCAGACTATTCCAATGTCTGCCTGTTACCCAGTTCCAAAGTCGCTTCCACATTTTCAGGTATCTTTTCACCAATTCCCCACTGTACAGATACCAATTTATTGTATTAGTCTAGTTTCATGCTGCTTGTAAAGACATACCCGAGACTGGGAAGAAAAGTTTTAATTGGACTTACAGTTCCACATGGCTGGGGAGGCCTCAGAATCATGCTTGGAGGTGAAAGGCTCTCCTTACATGGTGGTAGAAAAGAAAATGAGGAAAGTGGGCCAGACGTGGTGGCTCACGCCTGTAATCCCAGCACTTTGGGAGGCTGAGGTGGGAGGATCACAAGGTCAGAAGATCGAGACCATCCTGGCTAACATGGTGAAATCCCGTCTCTACTAAAAATACAAAAAAATAGCTGGGCGTGGTGGCAGGTGCCTGTAGTCCCAGCAGCTCAGGAGGCTGAGGCAGGAGAATGGCACGAACCTGGGAGGCTGATCTTGCAGTGATCTGAGATCGCGCCACTGCACTCCAGCCTGGGTGACAGAGCGAAACTCCATCTCAAAGGAAAAAAAAAAAAAAAAAGAGAAAAGAAAAGAAAATGAGGAAGATGCAGAAGCAGAAACCCCTAAAAAAACCACCAGATCTTGTCAGACTTATTCACTACCATGAGAACAGTATGGGAGAAATTTCCTCCATGATTCAAGTTATCTCCCACTGGGTCCCTCCTACAACACATGAGAATTGTGGGAGTACAATTCAAGATGAGATTTGGGTAGGGACACAGAGCCAAACCATATCATTACAACAACATATGTTGGAAAATTGCCAGCCTCTTAAATAAACGGTGCTGGGAAAACTGGCTATCTATATGAAGAAAAATGATACTAGACCCCTATCTCTCACCATATACAAACATTAAATTATAATGAATTAAAGACTTAGATCTGAGACTCTAAACTATGAACTACTAAAATAAGACATTGGAAAAGCTCCCCAGGATATTGGATTGGGCGAAGATTTCTTGAGTAATACCCAACAAACAAAGGCAAACCAAGCAAATATAGACAAACTGGATCACATCAGGTTAAAAAGCATTTCATAGCAAAGCAAACAATCAGCAGAGTGAAGAGACAATTCACATAATGGGAGAAAATATTTTTGCAAGCTACCCATCTGACAAGGGACTAATAACTAGAATATATAAGGAGCTCAAACAACTCTGTAGGAAAAAGTTTAATAATTCAATTTAAAAATGAGCAAAATATTTGAATAGACATTTATCAAAAGAAGACATATAAATGTCAAACATGTATATGAAAAAGTGCTTAATAACATTGATCAATAGGGAAATGAAAAATCAAAACTATAATCAGATATTATCCTACCCCAGTTAAAAATGGCTTTTATCCAAAAGACAGGTAATAGAAAATGCTGGGCAGGATGTGGAATAAAAGGTACTCTCATATACTGTTCTGGGAATGTAAATTAGTACAACTTCTATGGAGAACAATTTGGGGGGGTCCTCAGAAAACTACGAATAGAACTGCCAGATGACCCAGCAGTCCCATTTCTAAGCATAAACCCAATAGAAATTAAATCAGTGTGGTGAAGAGGTATCTGCACTCCCATGATTATTGCACCACTATTCACAATAACCAATATTTGAAATCAACCTAAGTTTCCATCAATAGATGAATGAATAAAGAAAATATAGTAAACATATATAATGAAGTGCTATTCAGCCATAGAAAGAATAAGATTCTGTCATTTGCAACAGCATGAGTGGATCTATAAGTCATGATGTTAAGTGAAATACGATAGGCATGAAAAGACAAACTTCACATGATCTCACTCATTTGTAAGAGCTAAAAATTAAAACAATTGAATTCATGGATGGAGAGTAGAAGGATGGAACCCAATGCTTGGAAGTGTAGTGGAGATTGGGGAATGAGGATGGTTAATGAGTACATAAATATATTTAGATAGAATGAATAGAAGCTAGTATTTGACAGCATAATAGAGTGGCTATAGTCCACAATAATCTATTGCACAGTTAAAAATAAGTAAAAGAGTATGATAGGATTGTTTGTGATACAAATAAAGGATAAATGCTTGAGGTAATGGCTACCCCATTTACCTTGATGTGATTATTAAGCATTGTATGCCATTATCAAAATATCTCATAGGCCCCATAAATATATACACCTACTATGTACCCACAAAATTAAAAATAAAAACAAAAAAATAATTGAAACCATATAATATCTGAGACACGTTCTGGCAGGGATGAGGCTGGAGAAAAAGGTAGGAAGCATGTTATACCTATCCCCATGTGTTAAATTAAGGAGTAACTTTCGGTTTAGGATCTGCCAGAGAAGGAGAAACCAATAAAACAGTGAGAAACCTAAATAATCCATTCTCAGGTGACTAATTTTCAATTACATCCCTAAAGTGGGGAAAGCCTTCTACAACATGACTGAGATATAGATTCTTGTGTTATCACTATCATGCAGCTTCCGCGGGGTATAGATGAAAAGGACAGGAGTAAGGATCAATGGTTAATGAATCAGGGCTGAATAAATCAGGGAAGTTAGGCAGCCAGACTAAGATACTAAATAATAAATAGAGGAAAGGGGAGATGGTGCTTTCCTTTCCTTAGTGGTGGAAGTTACAAGATAGAAGGTGAGGTTAGGACTCACCTCAGTCTCCCAAGAGTAGTTCAATCATTTAATGATCAGGAACTAATAACATTTGAGTCATAGAGGATGCTAAATGCCAGAATGAGGGACTTTGTTTCAAATACCTTTAAATAGAAAATGTGAAGTCAGATTTTAGAGGACATTAAAAGAAAAAACAAACACAATCACAAGTGCTAAATTGATTTGATATTTATTACAGGACATATGTTCTTTTAATTTTTTATGCATATTAAATTATTTTATTCCTGCCATCACTCTAGGGAATAGGTAGTATTATTTCTTTCATTTTACTGTTTAAGGAATTTGGTACAGAGCTGATGAGCAACTTGCCCACGGTCATACAGGTAGCATGTTTTAGAGCTAGGATTTGAACACAAAGAGTTACATTAAAAACAATGTAGTTTTAAACATTATTTCTTGCTTCACATGGAAGAAATTTTAAACTACCCTTTTCTCTGTTAATAGAAACTCAAAAATATTAAAATTTAAAAATGGATTCACTCCCTTCAGTTAAAACGAAAGGATTTTTCTCCCTAAAATTGAAACCTGAATTACACATTCAATTCACCATGTGAGTCCTACACCTTGCAAAACTCTTTTATTCTGATTGTGTTTTAAGCATCCAGATATACATTCAAAATCATACATGCACAAAATCTTTGTTTGCTTCTTGTTAAAATGAACATTGCAACAATGATGGCTGCTAGTGGAAAATTTCAGAGTAGGAATGGAGGGCTGCTTACTAAACCAAGCTTTCACATACACAATGGGATATACTATGTTTTAGGAATTTACTCTCCTCTGTCACATATAGCAGTTGCTTGGGGTTATGTCAGTATATTATTAACGACATGGCTGCAATAGCTGTAAGCATAAAGTGCACCTTGCTTTGCAATAAATTTTCTACACTCTGTGAGGTAGTCAGCAGTATAGTTGAACTTAGACTGATGGCAAAAAGACTGGCTTTGTCAACTGTGACTGTGACAGGCAATAAAACTAGAGCAAAGCTGCAGCTCATGGTACATGACATTTTCTAAAACAAAGAAAACCAGAAAAGATATAGTATTTCAAGACAACATTGAAAATGACATCTGGTGTACTTTGCAACCCCAGAGATTATCTTTGTTTCCTTTCCCCCCCTTCTTCTTCCTCTTATCTTCCTATTTTTATTAGCTTTTTAAGTGTGGTGCTTAAATGATCAGTTCATGTTTGAACACTATGTTAGGAAACCCGAAGAACACACATATATTCCATACTTAAGGTTTTTTAAATATAAAATTGACTTATAATTTTGACAGATTTTGTCAAGCTTCTTCATTATAATTGATAGTCAAATGATACATCTTTAAGATTCTTGTTCAACATTCAAGCACTTTCTAAATGATGACTCATGTTTTCCTTTGTGATGTATTAATTAAGAGAAGGCGAATTTTTCTAAACTGAAAAAAGTCGATTTTTATAACCCATTGACATTCATTGGACTAAACAATGTTAATTTGGGAAAATAATGAATAGAACACTTAGTGTTAGTCATTTTTAAAATAAGGTAGCTTCCACAGGTCAGTTTTAACTTTAGAAAAATGTATGGTCTTTTTAGGAGTAAAATAAAGGCTAATATTTAAAATGTCCCTTTTAACAGAGGAAATGTGCAAGAAAGAAGCCTGAACGGTCCCACTCTTTCTCTTTAAAGAAGAGATATATAATTTAAAATGTCATAACCCTGTTATATTGTCTTTACTATCCCAGTTATAGGATGAAAATAATGTGAATATGTTATTTTTATTTTTATTTTTATTTTTTTAACTTATATACTGGTATTTGTATTTTTATAAAAGAGTCTCCAACGTGTAATTTCTGAGTCAACATGTAGGGATGCATCTGTTAAATGCCATTGTTACTCTGCCAGTTGTTAATCTGAAGCTATTTGATTTCTTCTGTGGAGTGATAGAGTCATGGAACTTCTAGGAATGGAGCAACTGTTTATAAGAGTTGACTTTCTTTGTTCTAAGAGAACATTTTGTAATGCTCTTTTCCTGCCAACATTTATAACATTTCAAACATACAGCAAAGTTGAAAGAATCTTACAGTGAACATCCATAAACCCACCACCTTGGATCTACCTATCATTAACATTTTATTATATTTGTTTTATTACATATCTGTGCATCTATCCAAACCTCCAAACTTCTATCAAACCAGCCGCATTAGTTTCCTAGAGCTGCTGTAACAAAGTACCATAAATTGGGTAACATTTATGGTACTTTGTTGTAAATTGGGTAGCTTAAACAACAGACATTTATTGTCTCATTTCTAGAGGCTCAAAGTCCAAATGTAAGAGGCCAGCAGGGTTGGTCCCTTCTGAGGGTTATAAGACAAGATCTGTTCCAGCATCTCCCACTGGCTATAGATGGCTGCCTTTTCCCTGTGTCTCTTCACACCGTCTTCTCTCTAAGTTTGTCTCCGTGTCCAAATTTCTTCTTTTAACAAGGACACTAGTCACATTGGGTTTGAGCTTATCCTAATGATGTCATTTTAACTTGATTACCAGTGTAAACACCGTATCTCCAAACAGTCACTTCTGAGGTACTAGAGTTTATAATTTCAACATATGGCAGGAGGTGTGGCGGTAGACAATTCATCCCATAAATCCAACTTATTTTGTAATTTGGATTCAGGGTAATTATTTTATTTTTATTTTTTCCATAAGTTACTGGGGTACAGGTGGTATCTGGTTACATGAGTAAGTTCTTTAGTGGTAATTTGTGAGATTTTGGCTCACCTATCACCTGAGATGTGCAGAATCTCTTTAGTTTAATTAGATCCCATTTGTCAATTCTGGCTTTTGTTGCAATTGCTTTTGGCGATTTCATCGTGAAATATTTGCCCATGCCTATGAACTGAAGAGTATCGCTTCAATTTTCTTCTAGGGATTTATAGTTTTGGGTTTTACATTTCAGTCTTTAATCCATCTTGAGTTATTTTTTATACAATGATTGATGAAAGGGTCCAGTTTCAGTTTCCTGCATATGGACAGCCGTTTCTCCCAGCACCATTTATTACATAGGGAACCCTTTCACCATTGCTTGCTTATGTCAGGTTTGCCAAAGGTCAGATTAGTTTAATCACTGTGGAAGACAGTGTGGCAATTCCTCAAAGATCTAGAACCAGAAATACCATTGACCCAGCAGTCCCATTACTGGATATATACCCCCCCAAATATAAGTCATTCTATTACAAAGATACATGCACATGTATGTTCATTACAGCACTATTCACAATAACAAAGATATGAAATCAACCCAAATGTCCATGAATGATAGACTGGATAAAGAAAATGTGGTACATATAAACCATGGAATACTATGAAGCCATAAAAAGGAATGAGATCATGTTCTTTGTAGTGACATGGGGGAAGCTGGAAGCCATTATCCTCAGCAAAGTAACACAGGAACAGAAAACCAAACACCACATGTTCTCACTTATAAGTGGGAGCTGAACAGTGAGGACAAATGAACACAGGGAGGGGAATAACACATGCTGTGGCCAGTTGGGAGATGGGATTGGGGGAGGGAGAGCATTAGGAAACATTGCTAATACATGTTCCATTTAATACCTAGGTGATGGGTTGATAAGTACAGCAAATCACCACAGCACACATTTACTTATGTAACAAACCTGCATGTCCTGCCCATGTACCCCAGAAATAACAATACAATTTAAAAGGAAAAAAAAAAAATGTAAGTGCTAAAGCTATGACATTCTTCAAAGAAAACACAGGAGTGTGTCTTCATGTCCTTGAATTAGACAATGGTTTCTTCAATAGGACATCAAAAGGGCAAGCAAAAGGAAAAAAGAGGTAAATTGAGCTTTATCAAAGTTAACATCAAAGGGCATCATTAAGAAAGTTAAAAAAAAAAAAAAAGAATGAGATAGGATGGATTTTTTTGTTTGTTTGTTTGTTTTTTTTTTTTTTTTTTTTTTTGCAAATTGCTTATCTAGTAAAGGACCTAACATTGAGAATTTATAAAGAACTCTTAGAATTCAACAAAAAGACAACCCAATTTAAAAATTAGAACATTATTTAAGTAGAATTTTTCTAGAAGGAAGGTATATATACATTGCCAATAAGCATCTGAATAGATGTTCAACATCATTAGTCATTAAGTAAATACAAATCAAAACCATAATGACATACCACTTCACATTCATTACAATGGCTATAATAAAAAATGCAGACAATAGCAAGTTTTGGAAACCTCAGATATTGTTGAGTGAACTTAAAATGGTGCATTGACTTTGAAAATGTTTGACATTCACTCAAAATGCTAAACTTGGAGATAGTCACCTTATGACTCAGAGAATAAATTTCTAGTTACCAAAGAGAAATGATAACAAATGTCTACAAAGAAATGCATGTGAATGCTTATAACAGCATTACTCATAAAGCCAAAAAAGAAGATAACCTAAATGTTTATCAACTAGTGAATGGATAACAATATTTAGTACATATATATAATGGAACATTTTTAGACAATAAAAAAATAAAGTGTCAGTACATTCTACCTCATGGGTAAACCTTGAAATATTATGCTAAGTGAAAGAAGCCAGTCACAAAAAATTTCATCATGCATTAATCCATTTGTGTGAAATTTCTAAAATAGGCAAATGTACAGAGAAAGAATGTAGATGAGTGTTTGCCAAGAGCTGGTGGTGGGTGAAAGGAAAAGTTGGAATGAGGTTGAGGGTAAGGAATGACTGCTAATCTCCTCAGAATTTCTTTTGAGGCTGTTTAAATAATCTAAACTTAGGTTTTAGTGATGGCTGAGCAACAACTCTGAAGATACTGAAAACCATTGATCTATCTGTGCACTTTACATGGGTAAATTTTATGGTATGTAAAATATATCTCAATAATGCTATACAATATTATTGTTTTTGATTATTAAAAATTATAAATGGTCAATTTTTACTTTTTTATCTCTTTATCCCTTTCTTCCTTCAATACATATGTATTTATGTATGTATAGAATAACACTTACATTTAAATGACTTGGTTATTTGCACCTTACTATTAATCCTTATCTTTATCACTGTCCCTTCTAAATATTTGTGATAGGGTCTTTCAGACTTCTCAGAGTGAAATATTTCTGCTTAATTGTTCTATTTATTTATGTATGTATGTATGTATGTATGTATGTATGTATGTATGTATTTATTTATTTATTTTGAGACAGAGTCTCACTCTGTCACCCAGACTGGAGTGCAGTGCCGTGATCTCGGCTCACTGCAAGTTCCGCTTCCTGGGTTCACGCCACTCTCCTGCCTCAGCCTCCTGAGTAGCTGGGACTACAGGCGCCCGCCACCACGCCTAGCTAATTTTTTGTATTTTTAGTAGAGACGGGGTTTCACCGTGTTAGCCAGGATGGTCTCTATCTCCTGACCTCATGATCCACTCACCTCAGCCTCCCAAAGTGCTGGGACTACAGGCGTGAGCCATCGCTCCTGGCCAATTATTTATTTTATTTTTATAAGTAATCGCATTCTTCTAAAACTAGTAGTCATATGAAAATTGAAGGGCATACAAAAAAAATTACAGTCTTCATTAGGTTATTATAATTTGCTTTGACTTTCCATGTATAACTTCTATGACAATGTGGCTTGAATATTTTGAAGACTAGCATCTCTGATCAAGGTCGAAAGGTACATAATAATAATATTTAAGTGATGTTCATTTTGTAATATGTGAACCCAGATTAAAGTTAGTGCTGGAAGTGTTAAAACGTTATTTGTAACAAAATATCACATACAGCATTATCTAGTTGACAGAGGTAGAAGACAAAATTTAGAGAAGCTCTATTTAACAAGTTATAATTTATGAAGAGATCCCCATTAATATTAAAATATTGAGCTTATTAGTTAGTTACAAGTCTTTATGAATGATTCAGAATAAAACATCACAGAATTATCTCTATCTGCACATATATTTACAAAGTCAACTGAGTTGACTTACTATTTTTTTATTTTCAAATTAACACATAATCATAGATATTTTGGGGGGTACAATGTGATGTTCAGTGCATGTATACATAGTACAATGATAAATCAGAATAATTACCATATTCAGCACTCTAAATATTTATCATTTTTTGTGATGACAACATTCAAAATATCTTTTATACTTAGTAAGTTTCTCAGCTGTAAGTTCACTACAATAGTTAAAATAGAATAGTTAACCTAGCGTCCTATCAATAACATTCCTTATTTAACTATTTATTTTCTTGTCTTCAATTTCCTTTCATTTTCTCGGTTAATCAGACCTTACTGTTTTTTTAATTCATTTTGAATGGCCTAGCATTTAGAGATTAAACATAATTTATAACCTTTCCAAAGAAGCCATCTTACAATCATGTGGTGGCAATTAATCAGCAGATTATTAATGACCCTGGATGCATATAACCTTAATTAAAAATGTTCTTTGGCATAGAGAAATGAGGTAATAAGAAACAGTAGAATTTCAATGAAGCTTTAAAAAAAAAAAAGAGTATTTTGGACTGCTTACAATGGTCTCTTCATTAAACTAAAGAGAAAAATCTAGAAAAAAATCTAAATTATAACATTGTAATATATATTACATAGATATATACATACATATATATTAGTCAGGGCTCACTAGAGGGACAGAACTAATAGTATATATGAGACTTTATTAAGAATTGTTGACTCACACAATTACAGGGTGAAATCTCACAATAGGCCATCTGCAAGCAGAGGAGAAAAGAAGCCAGTCTGAGTCCCAAAAACTCAGAAACAGGGAAGCTGGCCGTGCAGGCTTCAGTGTGTGGTCAAAGGCCCAGGGGCCCCTGGCGAATCACTGGTGGATGTCCAAGAGTCCAAAAGTTGAAGAACTTGGAGTCTGATGTACGAGAGTAGGAAGTATCCAGCACAGAAGAAAGATGACGGCTGGAAGTCTCAGTGAGTCTGCTTATTCCACTTTCTTTTGCCTGCTTTACTCCAGCTGCACAGGCAGCTGATTAGATGTTGCCCACCCGGATTGAGGGTGGGTCTGCCTCTTTCAGTCCACTGACTCAAATGTTAATATCCTTTGGTAACGCCCTCACATACACATCTAGGAACAGTGTTTTGCATCCTTCAATCCAATCAAGTTGACATTCAATATTAACCATGGCAATACACATATGCAAATATGCATTTGTATAAAGCAAAAAGTTACATTGCAACATTTTAATGTCAGGGAAGAAAGGGATGCATGCCTGGGAGTAAGGAGGCTTTCTTCTAAAACACACCTGGAGGGGGGGGAATCACGAGGTCAAGAGATCGGGACCATCCTGGCCAACTGGCCAACGTGGTGAAACCCCGTCTCTACTAAAAATACAAAAATTAGCTGGGCGTGGTGGCACATGCTTCTAGTCCCAGCTACTCAGGCGGCTGAGACCGGAAAATCGCTTGAACAGGGGAGGCGGAGGTTGCAGTGAGCCAAGATGGAGACACTGCACTCCCGTCTGACAACAGAGGGAGACTCCATCTCAAAAACAAACGAACAAACAAGCAAAAATCACCTCAATCCCTCTAAAAAGGGTGAGCTTGTAAGAATTCATCTTTAAAATGAACTGTGTGGTTTGCTTTGGTAAAACCTACTTGCAATTGCATTATACTTTCCTACTATGGCCACCTTTTCAAACAAAGAGTATAAAATATTTTTAGAAGTCAGCTGAAGCTATGCTGGTCAAATCCTTGCTGTGGAATTAGACAAGTCCTAGATTATTTATCAAGTCTATGAGGATATGAGGAAGTGAAAATAAGCTACTTTTTTTTTTTTTTTTTTTTGAGACGAAGTCTGGCTCAGTGGCCCAGGCTAGAGTGCACTGGCACAATCTCGCCTCACTGCAAGCTCCGCCTCCCGGGTTCACGCCATTCTCCTGCCTCAGCCTCCGGAGTAGCTGGGACTACAGGCGCCCGCGACCGCGCCTGTAGAGACGGGGTTTCACTGTGTTAGCCAGGATGGTCTCGATCTCCTGACCTCGTGATTGGCCCACCTTGGCTTCCCAAAGTGCAAGCTGCGTTCTTAAAAAGACTTTGTAACTTTACGGAAAGCTACCCAAAGTATACGCATGAGAACGAATCAGGAGGAAAAATTCTAAACAGATCTGGCTCTATAAGGGGTCTATTTTCTTTCATTATTTCAAGTTTTGAAATACCAAAGTAGTTTATTTTTCCTGCAGTTACTGGAACACAGTAACTGAATGAATAATAATAAAAAAATTAACTTTAAAAAACACAATGGATATATTTACTACATTTAAGTGGGCATCTAAAAAATAAAATCTAGGGTAAAAGTACAGTTAAAATTCTAATAACATAATTTTGAAAACAGTAGTATATAAATATTTTGCTTTTTTTTTTTTTTTTTTTTTTTTTTTTTTTTTTTTTTTTTTGAAATAGTGGCCTAGAAAAGCAGGCACAAAAAATAAAAGTTGAGACAAGGAGATGGTGGTCAATCTCTTACATTAAAAAAGACTGATAATATTTAAATATCTTGTATTTTATATAAGAATACCCTAGTTTTAGAGATGACATTTATAATGTCATCAAATGGCAATAAACATAAGTTCTTATTTAACATTGGTGCTACTGACGTACTTATTGTGATAATTACAAATAGATTAAATTGTGATATTGCAAGCTATAATGTTTTATCTTTTCAAGACCAGCATTTTAACAGAATGTTCAAATTGAATCTTAGTGTGTTTACAAAGCCCATTACTAAATAGTGGATCTGAGAGAGCAACTGAAATAAATGATGAAATTACCCTTATTTCCAAGTCACTTATCTATATAACTATATTTATGGGGCCAGCTTTGTTACTACAATAAACAACAAAATCATTGAATTTCTAATCTTTTGGCATACAGATGGTCTCTTCCTTCTATCGGCAGAAGAGCTAAGGTAAATATTTAATTTACCTACTAAATGTTGTAGATATTTTTATTATCTGTCGGTTGCAGAGCAGTAAGAGAAACAAACTCATACTTAAATTATTTTTATCTGAATTATCAGTTTTGTTATCAGATTGTGATTCTTTAATGCTGCTATTCACCAGCATGATTGACAAGCATGCTTAGAATATAAACTTCCCCTTTTCCCACTGTCTGCTTAATTTCTACTGACTTTCCGTATTTGCGCACGTGCATGCGTGTGTGTGTACATGCGTTTAGATGTATGTGTATGGTGGGGGTATTGTCCTTTTTATCCTAATATGTCAACCCTTCATGGTAATCTGATTTATTTTTCTCTTCTTGTTTTTTACCTTCCAATTAAATTCTGTGTCAGGAATCCAAAGAGAGCAGTCTTCTTCAAAAACTGTGAAATTTTTAACAAATTTACAAAGTCTATTTTGATTAGAGTAACCGATTCACAAAACAAACAAACAAACAAACAAACAAAAAAACCCAGCATCTCCTTAGGAAGATGACTAATTAGCACTGAAGATTCATTAGTATTGACTTTTACTAGGAAAACATACTGCTATAGAAAAGCCTCTTTATATATTTTTATTAGTCCATTCTCATGCTACTATAAGGGCACACTCGAGACTAGGTGATTTATAAATGAAAGAGGTTTAGTTGACTCACAATTCCACATGGCGGGGGAGGTCTAGTGTCTGCAACTTTTCCAGGCACACGGCAAGCTGTTGATGGATCTAACTATTCTGGGATCTGGAGGATCGTGGCCCTCTTCTCACAGCTCTACTAGGCAGTGCCCTAATGGGGACTCTGTGTGGGGGCTCTGACCCCACATTTCCCTTATGCACTGTGCTAACAGAGGTTCTCCATGAGGGCTCTGCCCCTGTAGCAAAGTTCTGCCTGGACATCCAGGCATGGCAATATATAATCTGAAATCCAGGTGGAAGTTCCTGAACCTGAATTCTTGACTTCTGTGCACCCACATACTGAACACCATGTGGAAGCTGTGAGGGCTGGGGGATTGCATACTCTAAAGCAATGGCCCGAGCTGTACCTTGGCCCTTCCAGCCATGGCTGAAACTGAATCTGCTGGACAAAGGGCACTGTGTCCTGAGGTTTCAAAGCCCAGGGGGCCTTGGGCCTGGCCCAGGTAACGATTTTTTCCTCTTAGGCCTTTGGAGCTGTGATAGGAGGGGTTTCCCAAAAATCTCTGACATGCCATTGAGACATTTTTCCCATTGTCTTGGTGATTAATATTCTGCTCCTCATTATTTAAGCAAATTTCTAAAGCAGGCTTGAATTTTTCCCCAGAAAATGATTTTTTTCTATTGCATCATCAGGCTGCTAATTTTTCAAGCTTTTATACTCTGCTTCCTCTTGAATGCTTTTTGATTAAAAATTTCTTCCACCAGATATCCTATATCATTTCTCTCAGGTTCAAAGTTCTACATATCTCTAGGGCAGGGGCAAAATGTTGCAGTCGTTTTGCTAAAGCATAACAAGAATCACCTTTATTCCAGTTCCCAAGAAGTTCCTCATCTCCATCTGAGACCACTTCAGCCTGGACTTCATTGTCCATATCAATATCAGCATTTTGGGCAAAGCCATTCAACAAGTCTCTAGGAAGTTCCAAACTTTCCCACATCTTCCTGTCTTCTGAGCCTTCCAAGTCTCTAGAAAATTCCAAACTTTCCCACTTTTTCCTGACTTATGAGCTCTGCAAACTTTTCCAATCTCTGCCTGTTACCCAGTTCCAAAGTCATTTCCACCTTTTCAGGTATCTTTATAACAGTGCTTCACTCCTGGTACCAACTTACTGTATTAGTCTGTTCTTATGCTGCTAGAAGAACATACCTGAGACTGGGTAATTTATAAAGGAAAGAGATTTAATTGACTCATAGTTCCACAGGGCTGAGGAGGCCTCAGGAAACTTACAATTATTGCAGAGGGCACCACTTCATAGGGTGGCAGGAGAAAGAATGAGTGCCACCAGGGGAAATGCCAGACACTTATAAAACCATCAGATCTCATGAGAACTCACTCACTATCATGAGAATAGCATGAGGGTAACTGCCCCCATGATTCAGTTATCTCTACTGGGACCTTCTCACAACATATGGGGATTATGGGAACTACAATTCAAGATGAGATCTGAGTAATAACACAGCCAAACCATATAAATATTCATTAATTTATTTGTTAAATCCACTTTGAAAACTGATATTTTGAAATATTTTCATTTGTCAGACATAGTTGAATTACAACAGAATATGGCCAGGAGGGCTTTTTCCGTTTCCAAGAGATTTGATGTAGAAACCTTTTAACAGGTGTCTCATGAAATTTGGCTCAGTGAGCCTGAGGTCTCTCAAGAGCCTACAGTATTAATAGAAAGTAGAATACTTATGGAGGAGGAAGGGAGGGGAGAACAAGAAAGGGAACTGGTTCTTATATGCCTGTCAACTCTCATAATAAAAATAACAGCTTGACAATATATGCGATCAGACAGAAGCATTTAGGACTACTGTGAATCTTTAATTTAGTTCTTTTAATTGAGGTGTTTTGCATTATAATTCATTCACAGAAAGTGAAATAAGAAAAAACAAAAAACAAAAACAGGCAGATGTTATCCCCTTTATTCAATTGGAAGAGAGAACTTCCTTTCCCTGCCCCACCCCTTCCCCTGTGTATAATTATTTAGTTAAATGGTTCATATGTATTTCCACTCTTAGGGAAGATCCACTTTTACGAAATAATATTCATTCTGACCCACTCAGTAGAAATTAAATTTTACTGTTCTACCATTCACATTTTAAAGACACAAGACTAAAGATTATTAAGTCAAGCAGCTCACAGATAACTCCTAGATGTATGACTAGAAATCAGGTCATCTTATCATGATATAGAACTTGGAATTACAAAGAGGCAATATGTAGCATAAATACTCATAATATATTATAGATATATAAATATGCTAATTAGCCATGTGAACTGCACATTTTGAAGTGGAACCATAAGGCAAACTTATAAAGGCACATGGTGTGAAGTTATGCATTCATTGTAGCTCATCACAGCAAAGCTTCAGAGCTGGATTGGGGAAGTGCTGCTTTGCAAAACTTCAGTTGTACTGCTTCCTTAAGATGGGAAAACAAATCTTTGTGAGACAGTAGTTATTTTTCTTTTCTTGCTAGATGTCTAGTGCCTAAACCAATGTTTTTTCTATCATTGGCATTCAATACAAAAATAAATGAATAAGAGGCACAGAGTATAAGTCCACTCTGATTTGTTCTTGCCGGGGTAACTGAGCAATGGAATAAAAAACATGATAAATTGTGCTTAACTCTTTTCAGCAGTATTTCCCTGCTCTTTGCCTGCAGCACTTCCCCTCAACACACTGCCTCTTCCTCATCTAGCCCAGGGTTGTGTTTGAATACTAGCTTTGACTGCCAAACATTAGCTAATCAAGTAATCATGCATAATTTCCAATATTTTTACCACTCACTTCCACCAGCTCATACACACTACACACATTAACTTACCCCTAAAGTTATCTTTAGAAGAGAAAGAGGAAAGCAGATACCATGCAGGAAGCTACTTTTTTTCCAATAAAATCCTCATATAGGTCATACATAGGAATAAAAATGATAAACAATAATATCAATAATTGATATTCATAACCCAGATCATAAAAAAGTTTAATAATAAATAGTCACACCACATTTATTTGTGGGAAGATTATTTTGTTCCATGATAACAGCAAAAACAACAGCAGAAGAACAGGAAAAGCCTTTAAGAACAAAATAAAGCTATGTTAAACAATCTAAATTATGACTGAATATCTAAAAATGTATCATAAAGCTATGATCTTTTTTGGAATTTCATTATTGCTCTACAATTTATAGTATACTTTTATAATATTTTGATGTTACTTTCAACAAAATATATGACAGTTCATTAAATATAATAATGACTACATATCTAGAATTAGCTTTTTGAAAAAACTTTTAGTGGTCCTTATATTAAAACTTCACATGTATTGTCTTTCAATAGCCTGAACATTAAATAGAATAAACAAACATTTTGAGACATTTTTCTCTCCAAAGGCATATCCTGTTTGCCCTGGTCAGAAAAATCACATACTGATGCAATTAAACCAGGCAATTGTTACCTGACTAAATAGATGACATACATACGATTGCAAAATGAACTTTGTAAAACAGGTGGCCTAGTTTAATCAGCTTCAAGAACTCTTCCAGAATCTTTTGCCAATCTTATTATGTATCTTTGCAATCTGCATTGTTTTGGTACAGTAGTAAAAGCAGTCTCTTGGGTAGTGAAGTTCATTAAAACTTTGCAAGTTTTTATTCAGGAGGCTAAATTTTGGAAATGTTTTTCAGTACTAGAATTCGGTTAGAGTAATTTGCAAAAGAAAAAGGCATAGGCTGCGTGTTCCATTTAGATATGATAGAATGAATAACATAAGAATTAAGGAATTGTCATACAACTTTAAACTGATCGAAAGTAGATGGAGAACTGAAGATATAAAAATAGGAAATTAAAAGGAACAGGTATGAAATAATGTTGGACAGAGTGGTAATCAGGTTCATGACAATAGCATGAATAACATGAAACAATAGCATGAAACACAATGTGGTTACTAATGAAATAAGCAGGGCTGGACTTTCCTATCTCTGTGCCTCCTCTGACTTGCGTACCTGTTACTACCATCCTTACCTATCAGAGGCGGAGTTCTGCTCAGTTTCTAAGCCATTACTCTTGACCTGGGCAGTGAATGCTTTAATGGTGTCAGTCAAATCACACTACCATTTCCATCTCAACACAATTTTGTGGATGTGGTCCATAAGTGCTGCACTGGGTTACTTTTCAGACATTCCTAGGCCAAAAACCTGTGAATGCACAGGTTTTTCTAATACGATTTGTCTTCTGTTTTGGTTAATGGGGCACGCTAGTTTCTAGTGAATATGGGGCCCTAGGTATTTATTATTTCACTTATTTGGTAACATAGTAAAAATATTAATAAACAGCAAATATGTGGTAAACTCTGTGCTAGATACCAGGAGATAATAATGAACAAGACACAGAGCAGGCCCTTAGGGAGATTAGAAATGCAGATGTAATGAAACAGGCATTTATACTGCAGTCAGAATAACTACAGTCAGGCTAGGTATTAAAATCTGTGTAAGCTGTGTAAAGGAAAAAGAAAAACAGACATCCAATTCAATCACATGCATCAGAGGACTCTTTCTAAAGTATATAAGTTGAGGACTGCAGTAGAATAAATTTTCCAGGAGAAAAAGGAGAAATGAGTTGAGGACCTTCCAGGCAGAGTTCTAGAATGTGCAGTAATAGGTCAGACCTTCGTGTAAGAATTTTATTCTTCGATTTATCACTTCTTTAGGGTAACTACAGATACAGCAAAAAGACAAGGGAGACAAAAGAATGAGAGGAGAAGGAAAGAATGAGGCAGACTCATCACTGGGACTGTCAAAAACAAGTCCAGATATAGGTGATTATTTGCCCCAAAAGACTTGCAATAGGGAGGAAACACTAATCTTAGGATCTGCAAATGTCTTATCCAAAAACAGAAAAAGCTTTCTTTTATGGGGAAGGATAAGCAGGGATAGCAGGAACTTGAGAAGAACCTGGACATCTGGGTGGGGGTTGGCAGACAGCATGATTGGGGTGGCTCAACCAGACACGTTTCTCTTTGTGTGATAGTTGTTGGAAGGAGCTGTTAACGGGGAAAGTTCTGTACCTTAATGCTTGCTTAGGCTTGGGGTTGAACCAATTTTGGTTCAGGGGTCTGTAAGGAGAGGAGAAGCATGATTAAAGTTTGCTCAAGCCAAGTCACTGTGTACTCAATGGACAATTGGATTGGACAGGATTTAAGCAATATGCCTGCTGAGTATTTGCCAGTGAATTCTTCTTGGTAACTGATTCCTATTCTCCAGCTTTGTAATGAGCCAGCCAACTCTGAATAGACTGATTCCTCGGGCCCACAGTGCCACCACCCATAGGACTTTGATCTCTTGCATCCAAGCTCTACAACAATTGATTTCACAAGTTTGCATGCCCTTGTAACACTGTGCACTGGTAAATGTGATGCCTCAGCGGTAGCTTTCCTGCCATACACTACCTGGCTTGACATGATCTTGCTTCAGCTCTCAGCCAACCTTTGCTGCTAAATTACCAGCCTGAATCAAGTCATGCCAGGGACATGCTTCTCTGCAGCTCTCTATTAACATATCACTTTATTGTGAGTAGTTTTGGGAGGCCCTAGAGATCCTCTTCCTTGCTGCCAGAATTATTGCAGGGTTAGTAATTATAATGGTAGAAATAATATTGTATGCGCTGAAATGAGATTTCATATTTATATATGTTGATTGCATATTGGTCTGGATTATAGCTGAAAAGAAGATTCAGAAAAATGTATGCTAATCCAGAGTTAATTTTTTTATATTATCTATTTAATGTAAAAGTACATTTAAGTCTTAATTATTCAGACTAGGTTTGCATTTTGAAGTCATATTTTATCTAAACCTCAAGCTCTTCCCCAGGCCAAGATAATCAAACTTTGGGTAAATACTCAACAAAACTTATAAATTGCAATTTTATTCTGAATTTTTTTAAAGAATTTTTTAAAAGAAATAACACTCTGCAAAAACTAAGGTAATTTTTAAAAGTCTTATTTATTTTTAATAATTCTAGTAAAGTTTATTCTCAGTAGAAAAATAATGACCAAATAATATACCGTATTTTGAAAAAATTCAGTTTTGTTAATGCACGCTCTGACTAAACTAGGTTAACAAAATATTGCCTAACAGAGGAAAACTGCTTTAATGATCAAATAAGAAAGGGTTGTAATTAGCTCTGAAAAACTTTTACATTATTAATTTGTTTGGCAAACCATTTCTTCCTAGGGAAAAATGTTCAGTCTTTCAGACTCCTTTTCTCTGGAATTAGTAATTTTAGATATTATGCCAGTTCAGTTTAGCCTGATACGCTTACGTATTAGACAAATCAAGAAGGGCAAACTAAATATCAATTTGCTGCAGTTGTGTATAAGAATGGCTATTTTGTTGTTGTTGTTGTTTTGCCTTTTAATTTGAACCTGGCTTAAGGTAAACAGTAAAACAAAGTTTATCTAATTTCTATACTTGAAGTTGAGGAAGTAGTTTTTGAAGAACCTACAGAACAAAGAACCATTTGCGGATAGAAGCCAGGACAGAGTAGTGGAGGACAGAAGCCAGGGTGGCGGGAGCAGGGAGCGATAGCATTAGGAGATATACCTAATACAAATGATGAGTTAATGGGTACAGCACAGCAACATGGCACATGTATACATATGTAACAAACCTGTACGCTATGCACATGTACCCTAGAACTTAAAGTATTAAAAAAAAAAAAAAAAGAAGAAGAAGAAGAAGCCAGGATAGAGCCATCACTTCTGAAGGCAGAGACAAAGAAAAGGCCAGCTGTCAAGGGAGGGCAGAGCAGGGAACGACCCATAACAGAGAAGCAGGAAAGGCTTCTGACTACATCTCCACTGTAGCTGCTGTCTTCAGAACTTCATTGTCAGTGATAGAATGATAGGAGGGATGAAGAAACATGACTGGAGGTGCTGTTAATATCCTTTCAAATTACAGTATAACATAAAAGGGACTCATATCTGACATAATCCTTACAGACCCATAGCTAAAAGGTTTCAGTTATGCAGGATGAATGAGTTCTGAGGATCAAATGCACAGCATGGTGACGATAGTTAACAATACTGTATTGTATACTTGAGATTTGCTAAGAGGGTAGATCTTAAGTCTTCTCACCACAAACAAATAAATAGTAACTATGTCAGATGATATGCTAATAAGCTTGCCTGTAATATTCATTTCACAACATATATATCTATCAACACATCAAATTCTATGGCTTAAATATATGCCATTTTTAGTTTTCAATCATTCCTCAACAAGGATGAGAAAAAAAAACAACCACCACCAAAATGTAATACAAGCCACATAGGTAACTTCATGTTTGCTAGTAGCTATAATAAAGAAGTTAAAAAAAGAAACCTAAGAAATTTATTTTAATAATGTTGTGTTTAAGTCAATAAATCTCAGTATTATCTTTTCAGCATGTAACACAAAGTATTAACAAGAGAGTTTACATTCTTTTTTTTTTTTTTTTTTTTGGCATAATATGTCTTCAAAAGTTGGTGTGTGTTTTATACCTGAGGCACATCTCAGTGTGGACTAGCTACATGTCTTTGCATAGTAAGCCATATGTAGCTAGTGTCTCTCCTATTGGAAACTCAATGGAGATTATGGCAAGATTTCCCCAAGGTTATGCACTACATTGTGGTTTATTTGCAGAATACTGTTTTGACAACTGCAAAGAAACAAAGCCAAGGTGGGACTGAAATTTGCAAAGAATTTACTAATTAGCAAATTAATTAGCTGACCACTAATTATCTGGAGGACTCTACATTGTTTGATGACTGCTTTTTCTGTTCATTTTCTATTTTAACTAGGAACATGTCTCGTATTTGCAAAGAAGCACTTTTCAAACTCTTTTATTTTTACTCCCAATACATTGATTTTCCTTAGGTTTTCTTAATGTTCTCAAGTTTCTTTTTCTGCTAAAATATTTCAGAAATATTTTAATATTATCTTTGCAGTTGTTAGATATTTTGTATGAGGAAAATAATATATTCATGTTAATTTTTACAGAGTGGTGGGATTAGTAGGATTGTTCAAAATATATGAAAAAGTTCATAAATTATGATTTCTCTAATTTGGTTATACTATAAGAATTTTATAATATGAAGGAATATTATGGCTGAAGATATTACAGAACGAATCTTTCCCTAAAATGTTCTGTTCCTATTTTCAAGAAGAGAATGCAGCTTCCAGAGAGTGTATAAACACATAACAGGAATGTAGAGTTGTTTTGCATCCTTTTTTTCTCCTAAAATATTGTCTTTAATCCACCTGAAAAGTACAGTGGATTTTAGGGAGAGAGAGAGAGTAGAATGAGAGATGGATTGATTCTTGGATATCAGAATAGAAGTACTGAATCAGAATCTCTTGAGATTGGGCTCTGCAGTTCTGCAATTTGCATTTTAAATAAGATTTTCAATTGATTCTTATGTGCTTTAATGTTCGAGAACCTCTAGTTAAAGAGAATATTCATGGACATCATTTAGCTATATTTTTGCAGGTCCAGAGAGGGGGTTTAATTTAAGTAGGCAGCCGTAATTTGCAGAACATGTTCTGAGTTAACAAAGACTGATAATTGATTCTGTACTTATAGTACTTTAAGCACTTGCATAATCAAAGACTAAAGAATTAAATGGAGATGCCATGTGGTGTCTTACTGAGGGAATTTCCAAAGCCTTAAGATAAACAGTTTAGTCATCATGATATCTCTTACACACACACACACACATATATGTGTATATACACACACACACATATATACACACACACACATATATACACACACACACATATGTGTATATATACACACACACACATATATACACACACACATATGTGTATATATACACACACACATATATACACACACACATATATACACACACACACATATATACACACACACACATATGTGTATATACACACACATATATATACACACACACACATATATGTGTATATATACACACACACATATATACACACACACACATATGTGTATATATACACACACACATATATACACACACACATATATACACACACACACATATATACACACACACATATATACACACACATATATATACACACACACATATATACACACACACACATATATACACACACACATATATACACACACATATATATACACACACACATATATACACACACACACATATATACACACACACACATATATATACACACACACACATATATACACACACACACATATATGTGTATATACACACACATATATACACACACACATATATGTGTATATATACACACACACATATATACACACACACATATATGTGTATATATACACACACACACACACATATATGTGTATATACACACACACACATATATAGAGATCTATAAATAAATAGATGTATTTACTTCCTCCCATCCCTCATCTTTTACATTTATTAGTAACCAGAAAAAAGATCTTTATGTATAAATAAACAATTGTGCTTGTTCAATAAATACTTTCTGGCTTGAGAGAACAGTGTTTCTTCTCTTCAAGGAGTGCTACATGGGAGGCATGGGAAGTTAAAATACATTCCATTTAAAGTCATTCAATGATACCTACTGCCTGTAGCATTTAAAACAAACTGTTCTAACATTGACACATATTTCACAGAACAAGGCCCCAAATGGTCTTTCTGAATTTTCTTCTCATTATTCCTTTCATAAACCCTGTGTCTACTTAGCTGCAATGGGCTTGACTACTTCTTAATTCTTTTTTTTTTTTAATTTAGGATACATTTATCAATTGTATAGATACACAATATTTTAAAAAATCAATTGATTATACAAGGATTTAATTGAAAAAAGCAATCTTTCATGATCCTTCCCCCATTTCCTGATCACCAGAAGCAAATGCTTTGGACAATTTAGATTTCTTCTTTTCGTTATGTTACATCTCTAGTTTACAGTAACATACTTATTTGTTCTTTACTTTTATAATGGTGTAGCACTCCTTCACAACCTGCATTCTTCTGCCATCACCATTCAACATACTACTGTTCACCTATTTCCACAGAAATAGTTGTATCATAATTTATGATTATATATTCTCCTTATTATGACTGTTCACATAAGAGGCATGTATAACATTTTATCCACAAGTAACACTAAGTCACATCCCAGCACTTCATAATCCCACTCCAGAAATAAAATCAAAAGGCATCTCTAGAACTTTCTGGCCTGCTGGACAGGCTGCTCTCTCCATTTCTTGCACAACTCTCAAGGTTTAAACTCCGTATATTAACTTGGAGATTGCTCCCGGTGGCCTTGTGTATTTGATCCCCTGATTTCACAGTCCATGTAGTTTCTTTTAATACCGTCCCATTTGTTGCACATGTCCTTCTGTACCTTCCTAAAATGGAAAACACTTTGATACCTATGCCCGAAATGTCTTCATTTGACCCCTATTATTACAGGGACAGCGTAGGCGGGTACAGTACTGGAAATTATTTTCTCTGTGAATTTTGAATGCATTGCTCCACTTTCAGCTCCTCACTCGTTTCCTATTATCAATATGATTCCTCCCAACTCAGGTATTCTAGCATTTCTAATACAAAATCCCACCAATGTATCCTCTCTAGAAAATATATTTTAATCTTCTTCAATATGGGAAAGATCAATTATCTAGCTGAGAATGGGGCAGGAAATCTGGTATTTTGATGCTTTTAAAACGCTTTTGGCTTGCCTCCTGTTTTAAGCACTACCTTTCTACACTGTCAAAGATAAAAGTTCAGCATGCCTTATCTTCAGACCCCAAAATTAACGGTTTTTTATTTGTTTGTTTTCTTTGTTCATTTTTATAATGAGTTTGGAAACAAACTATGACCTTACTATTCTATATGTAGTCTTTCTTTTTCCTCACTATGAATTATCTATATGTTTCATTGCAGTATTAATATGTGCTACATGTTATATAGTATATGCACCATATTACCTTTCTAAAATCCAAAAGTTCTGAATTTTGAAACTCATCTGTTGCCAAGGAATTGGAAGAGATGTGGACCTGAACCTAGTGCTATAAAACTTTGAGTATTTGTAGGCTCCTATGTAAGAAATAAGTTGTGTCTTGGATTCCTACACAGAAGGTTTGTGTTTCAAACGTGTCATATATGCTATATCAGTGATTTTTTATCTCTCTGTTTTTCACTTCTTTAATTTTGATTGTTTTTCCCCTACCATTTTTTTTTAGTCTGTGTATATACACACACTTATTGATATAAAAGATAACATTTCAATGTTATTCTGGTAAATATTCTGAAGGGAGACTGGTTTAAGATATTTCAAAGCAAACAAGAATATTTTCTCTACAATGGAAGAAAAGTTAGCAACTGTTGGATAGCTTTTAAGACAAAAGCTCTGAATATATGTATTAATAAATGTTGACAAGTCTAGATAGACAGATCAATAGATATCATAGATATGATAGCTCTTATTCCATTTTTTTCCTCAAAATTAAAAAAAAAATCAGTAGAAATCACAAGTTAAAACAAAACTTTCTTCTAATGTTCATTGAATATGTGTATGTAGACTGAGTATTTCTGTCATGACAATTGGACTAATATTCTGTTGCTGAGCTAGAGAAGACAATCAAGTAAATAGTATCCAAATGAATTTGGTTTCATTTTAGCTTATGCCTTTTTATGCAACATTTCATATTAAAAGCACTTAATAGCCAAGCTGTGTACCTAAAACTTAAGAATATGGAGTAATTGATTGTAGCACCTATCGCTACCACTACAGAGGACAATCTATCAATGATTACTAGCAAAATATTATGATAAATGTTTTGTTGAGTATGCATACTTCTAACATCTCAACTGTGGTTGGAATAGTCAGCAGTGTCTTCTTGTTCCCCATTTCATATGTAAAATAGTTTCAGTCATTATTTAACTTGTTACCTATGTTACAAAAACAAACTTTTGTTGTAAAAGGCAATATGTATTCTAGTTTATGCATAAATATTACTGTCTCACAAAGAAATCAGTGATCATTCTTAAACTATGTGACCATGAGTAAAGCCCCACCTTAGGTGTTTCATAGCCCTTTATACTTAGTCAACTCTTTTGATAACCTGTAACATTTTACCTACCATATTCTATAGTTTACTCCATAATCTATTGTTAAATAATTCCATAGTTATTCCATACTATAATTACTCCATAGTGATTGCTAAAAATTCTATCATTTACATACTTTGTAAATGTATATTCTTTGCTTACATTATTACTCAAAGGTGATTTTAGCATATTCTTGATTGTGACTTGTATAACATTGTACTTTCTCCAATATTTGTTTTTATTGTGACTCTCAGGCCTAGATTAGAATATTTTGTTGTTATTTTTACATTGTTTCTTAGTATTAACCTTCAAGATAACATCCATATTACAGCTGTTTCTTTCCTTTCTATGTTGCTACCTATATGCAGGGTTTGAATGATAATAAGGACATTTCTTTTACATACTTGTAGCTAGATTTCCTGAGGCAATATAGGGTCAGCTAATGAGATGCACTTGAACAGAACCAGGAAGGTTGACCATTCTTCCTACAGCAATGAAGGCAAATGCACAGGTTTCCAGAGGAACGAATATTTCAAGGTGCTAGACCTTATATTGCATTGTCTAGCTGTCAATGTATGAAGAATAGCCTGGTTGTGATGGCAAGAACAATGATAGCAATGACAAAACCATTCTCCTGATCTTAGAGATTGCAGCCACCAGATTAAGGAATGAACAATCAGGAATAGTCCCCTGAAGACATGCATTATTAGGAAGACAAACAGTAAAGTGGAATATAGTTGCAATGATAAAGTAGAAAGTAGAAAGTAAAGTAGTAAAGCACAGAAATGAAAACAAACATTGTTGAATACTAGTGCTGTCTAGGCTACAACATTCCTTAGTAATGAGTAAATACCCTATATCCTCTGATCTTTAACAATTCACAATGTACAAAAATATTTCCCATTAGTTATTTTTAAGCTTTTCTACTTAAATGTACCAGATAACATAGCAGTACTCCAAAGGGAGTGAAGTGGTGCTATATCTGTGGTCTTATCCAAAGTGTGAAGGGTATTTTCCATCTCATGTTTTTTACATTAAAATGAATTTATTTTAAATTATACATTATTCACCATGATGTTCTGGGGTTCCCTTTGCATGAAGTGTGATTCTAATTGTACATAATTCAAAACACCTCCATATTACAGGAACATATGCTCCCGAAAAACGTGGCATCATTTGCCCATGGGGCTGTGTATGTCATGGTATACTATCCCATATCCCTGGTGGAAAACATTTAAGACCCTGGTACTAGAGAGTCTTAAATGTTTTATTTTAAAAATCCTATTCAAAGATAATATACATACTAACTACTAATGAAAGTCAGATTTTTTAAAATAAGTTTTGTTATTATTGTTACTATAACTATACTTCATATAACACATTTGTAAGAAATATAGTTAAATGTCTTTTTTATTGTCAGTATTATCAGAGGAATATTTCAATAATTAGTTAAAAGAATCATATCATAGTGTAAAATAAAATATGGAAATGTTAGAATTTCTTTTTTGTTCATTTTATTCATATTTTATATTAAAGAAACCAAGAGTATCATATAAAAAGCACCATATATATATATACACACACACATATATATATAGTTTATACCAGATACACACAAAAAAATAGATAACAGAATGTCTCATGGCAAGATTCTGGATCATAGTAATAGAATTTATCTCCTGGACCCACTATGCAGGAGCTGTCTGATCTTGGACAAACTGTTTACTGCTCTGTTGCTCAATTTCCTCACCTGTAAAATGGAAATAATAGGAATCAGTAGCTAGAATTATTTTGAGGATTAATCCATAGCACATGCTCAGAACAGTGACTGGCAGATATTAAGCTGTAAGGTATTTAACTGTTACTGGTATCACACAAACTTAGATATATTGTACAAACATTTATGTCTTTGGGGATGTGATGACAGTTTATATGCTATAATAATACTAAAATATTAGTACTTTTATGAGATCATAATTTATAAACCAAATGGTACTCGTCAGGTTTTTGCAGGTTTAACACTTGAATTTAATACTTTTGCTTTTATAAACCAAATTTCAATCACACATAATTGAGTGCAACACAATTGTTACTTTGGAAAATTATCTGTGATTAAGTAAATAAACCAGATAAGATACATGAGTAAAAACATTGACAGATTTTATTTAAATGGCCTAAATGCAAATTCAATAGACTTTTCTTAATATACATAAATATTAGAATATAATACATTTCTATATAAATGAAGATCCTTAACATATATGCATACTAAAAAATGTAAAGTAAAAATAATATGTATTTTTTTGGTCGTTTTCAATTCATTGCAATTTCTCACTTTTTAAATCACAAAAAATATACTTGTGTGGTACTAATAAGATGCATCATGCCCTGGTTACCACTTCAGCTCACTGCATCTTGGTCTGCAATTTTACTGCTTGCCAGAGTCCAGTGAGATAGAATATTCACACTAGTTGTATGAAGCAAGTTTGTTGCTTACAGATATGCAGTAAGGAACAGCAGAAGCCTAGAATTCATAGAAACCCCTCCTTCAAGGCTAAGGAAATCTGCTCAAGGTGAATGGAGTCTTGTCTGCCGGTCCTTCACTTATAACACCGCTGAGGGACCCTGAAAAGCAGCACACCTGGGTTATATACCCAGAATTACTGGACTCAGTGGGCTAAAATGTTGTAGGACACTCTTCTCTTGGAGGGAACAGAAACAGAGGTTAGGCTGTTCCAGCCAGTTCAACCTCATCTCAAGATGTTGCATTCCCAGCACAATCTATAGATATTCTCAAGAACCACAAGTGAGAGTGGGGGAGAACATGGTCAGTTCAAGTCCTCCCAGAGATCTATTCTTTGTGTAGCTTTATAGCCCAATAAATATATATGCCTAGCTTTTGAGATCTCATTTTTGAGTTTTGAGGCTAGGTTATATGCTTATAATTTTCATCAATGTTACATTCTAGAGATAGAAGAAAAAGTAGGTTTAACTGCAGGAGGAAGAAGAGATAGACTAATGGAATGTTAAAACTTACAACAAAGTTAGAGATAATTTAAATCATATGCTTCATTTTACAGATACCAAAACAATGTATAGAAAAGGTGATGAATGTCCAAGAGATTATATTACAATTTTAATGGAAATGGGCTGGGCACCATGACTCATGTCTGTAATTTCAGGACTTTGGGAAGCCAAGGCATGAGAATTGCTTGAGGCTAGGAGTTTGAGACCAGCCTAGGCAACACAGCTAGAACTGGTCTCTACAAATAATAATAATAATAATAATAATAATAATAAATAGGTAGGCATGGTGGTGTGCACTGTATTAGTTTGTTCTCACACTGCTATAAAGAAATACCTGGCCAGGTGCGGTGGCTCAAACCTGTAATCCCAGCACTTTGGGAGGCCGAGACGGGTGGATCACGAGGTCAGGAGATCGAGACCATCCTGGCTAACATGGTGAAACCCCATCTCTACTAAAAAATACAAAAAAACTAGCCGGGCGAGGTGGCGGGTGCCTATAGTCCCAGCTACTCTGGAGGTTGAGGCAGGAGAATGGCATAAACCCGGGAGGCGGAGCTTGCAGTGAGCTGAGATCTGGCCACTGCACTCCAGCCTGGGCGACAGAGCAAAACTCCGTCTCAAAAAAAAAAAAAAAAAAAAAAAAAAAGAAAGAAAGAAATACCTGAGATTGGGTAATTATAAAGAAAATAAATTTAGTAGGCTCATGGTTTTACAGGCTGTATTGAAGCATAGCAGATTTCACTTTCGAGAAGGATTCAGGAAACTTACAATCATGGTGAAAGGTGAAGAGGAAGCAGGAATGTCTGACATGGCTGAATCAGGAGCAAAAGAGAGAGAAGCGGAAGATGTTACACACCTTTACCCAACCAGATGTCATGATAACTCACTATCACGAGAACAGAACTGAGGGGATGCTACTAAACTATTAATAAAGGATCCAACTTCATAATTCACTCACCTCCCACCAAGCACCACCTCCAACACTGGGGATTGCAATTTGACGTAATATTTGTTTGGGGACAGACCCAAACCATTTCATTTTCCCCCTGCCCCCTCCCAAATTTTATGTCCTTCTCACATTTCAAAATATAATCATGCCTTCACAACAGTCCCCCAAAGTCTTAACTCATTTCAGCATTAACTCCAAAGTCCAAACTCTGATACAAGGCTAGCCCTTTCCACCTATGATACCGTAAAATCAAAAACGAATGAGTTACTTCCAAAATACAATGGGGGTATAGGCAGTGGGTAAGTACTCCCATTCCAAAAGAGAGAAATCGGCCAAAAGGAAAGGGCAATAGGCTCCATAAGAGTCTGAAACCCAGGAAGATGGTCATTGAATCTTAAAGCTCCAAAATAATCTCCTCTGACTCCATTTTACTCATCCAGGGCATACTGGTGCAAGGGTTGAGCTCCCAAGGCCTTCAACAGTTCTCCTGTGGCTTTGCAGGGCTCAGCCACCACAGTTGTTCTCAAGGGCTGGCATTGCAGCTTTTCCAGGCACATGACACAAGCTGTGGGTGTCTCTCTACCATTTTGTCGTCTGGATGATGGTGGCCCTCTTCTCACAGCTTCACTACGCAGTACCCAGTGAGGACCCTGTGTGGGAACGCCAATGCATTTCCCCTCTGAACTGCCCTAGTAAGGGTTCTTCATGAGGGCTCTGCCCCTGTAGTAGGCTTCTCTTCTGCCTGGACATTCAGGATTTTCTATACATTCTCTGAAATCTAGATAGAGGCTTCTAAGCCTCAATTCTTGCACTCTGTGTATCCACAGGCTTAATATCACCTGGAAGTAACCAAAGCTTATGGCTTGTACCCTCTGAAACAGCAGCTTGAGCGGTATCTGGGCACCTTTGAGCCATGTCTAGAGCTGGAGTGGTCAGCATCCAAGGAACAGGGGCCCAAGGCTGTGCAGGACTGTGGACCCTGGGCCTGGCCCACAAAACTAGTTTTTCCTTCTAAGTATATGTGCCTGTGATGAGAAGGTCTGCAGCAAAGGTCTCTGAAATATCTTCAAGGCCTTTTCCCCATTGTCTTGGCTATTATGACTTGGCTCCTTTTTCCTTAGTAAATTTTTGCAGCATGCTTGAATCCCTGCCCCCCAAAAATGGGTTTTTCTTTTCTACCTTATGGTCAGGCTGCACATTTTCCAAACTTTTATGCCCTGCTTCCCCTTTAAATGTAAGTTCCAGTTTTACATCTTTTATTTGCTCATGCATATGACCATATGCTGTTCGAAGCAACTGCGTAAATTCCTGAATGCTTTGCTGCTTAGAAATTCCTTCCTCCAAATACCTTAAATCATCGCTCTCAAGTTCAAAGTTCCACAGATCTCTAAGGCAGAGGCACAATGCCTCCAAGTTCTTTGTTAATGCATAACAAAAGTGACCTTTACTCCAGTTCCCAGTAAGTTCCTCATTTCCATCTGAGACCTCCTCATCCTGGACTTCACTGTCCATATCACTGTCAGCATTTTGATCAGAAACATTTAACAAGTTTCTAGAAAGTTCCAAACTTTTCCTCCTCTTCCTGTCTTTTTTTTTTTTTTTTTTTTTTTTTTTTTTTTTTTTTTTTTTTTGAGACAGAGTGTCCTTCTGATGCCCAAGCTGGAGTGCAGTGGTGCTATCTCGTCTCTCTGCAAGCTCCACCTCCCAGGTTTACACCATTCTCCTGCCTTAGCCTCCCGAGAAGCTGGGACTACAGGCGCCCGCCACCATGCCGGCTAATTTTTTTGTATTTTTAGTAGAGACGGGGTTTCACTGTGTTAGCCAGGATGGTCTCGATCTCCTGACCTTGTGATTCACCTGCCTCGGCCTCCCAAAGTGCTGGGATTACAGGTGTGAGCCACCGCGCCCGGCCTTTCTTCCTGTATTCTTATCAGCCTTCTAAACTCTTCCAACCTGTGCTTGTTACCTAATTCCAAAGCCACTTCGACATATTCATGTATCTTTATAATAAGCACTGCCTCACTCCTGGGTACCAGTTTTTTACATTAGTTCATTCTTGCACTGCTATGAAAATAAATAAGGAAAACCTGAGACTGGGCAATTTATAAAGAAATGAGGTTTAACTGGCTTACAGTTCTGCAGGTTGTAGAGGAAGCATATCAGCTTGTGCTTCTGGGGTGGCCCCAGGAAACTTACTATTATAGTGGAAGTAAAGGGAAAGCAGTCATCTTATATGGCCAGAGCAGGAACAAGAGAGGGAGGAAGGGCTAGACACTTTTAAACAACCAGATCTCGTGATAACTCACTTACTCATTATAAAGAGAATAGCACTGAGGGGATGGTGCCAAACCATTTATGAAGAATCCACTCCCAGTCACCTCCCACCAGGCCCCACCTCCAACATTGAGGATGACAATCTGATATGAGATTTAGGTAGGGACACAGATCCAAACCATATCAGTGTTTGTAGTCCCAGCTACTTTGGAGGCTGAGGCAGGAGGATTGCTTGAGCCAGGGATGCTGAGGCTGCAGTGAGTCATGATGGTGCCACTGCACCCCAAGTGAGACTCATACTCTGAAAAATAATAATAGAATAAAACATGATTTTAATGGAAATTCTGAAGCATACATAAAGTTACTTGCATAGTATTAAATAATTGAAAATCGCTGGATTTGTGTTATATACTATTACATATCACCATTTCTAGAAATGTCTTCTAAATTAGCAAATAAATGAAAATTTCCTGTGTGGATTAATGTGCACAGTCAAGATTTTTTTTTTTTTTTTTTTTTTTTTTTTTGGTGAGACAACTGAAAAAATTATGTAGGCACATGTGAAATACTCAGCAGCCACAAGTCAGGCTTCATGGTAAATTGGATCATTTCAAAAACATGTCTGGATTTAACACCAACTGATGTAAAACGTTCAACGTTCTTTGAAGTTACTGTCAGTTTAGCATTATTGTTAACATACTATTCTATCAGAGACAGCATCTAATGCTATTTAATCATGTACGTGACTTAGGTTCTCTCTCTTACCTTATACTATCTCTTCTACTCTTCCTAGTGTTTTTGTTCCCTCTTTGTGCCTTCTTCTTTACTGACCCCTGAGTAAGGATTCAGAAATTCTACCACTATTTAGTGACCATTTTATGCAGAATTCTTATATCTGCCACCTTAATTTATTTATACCCTATCAGTTGAGTGGAGCACAGTCTCAACTGTGACATGAATTATAAATAATTTACACTACAAAACATTGATGGCTGCTTCTCATGGAAAAAGCAATAGGCATGAGAGATACTTACAGTGTCATGAACAATCTGAATCAGTGTGTTATGCACATGACTCAATATATTATGCGCCTTCTCTTGCACAAACATTGTCCCTCCAAAAGAGTCTCTTGGTAGTCTCATCAGCTTTACAAAACTACAGTTTTATTTGTTGATATTGCAAAAGTGTTCAGAATATGGGACCCAAAATGACATTGTCTGAATTTCAATATTGGTGGTACACCATGCTAGTTAAGTTATATTTTCAAGTTACTTGGTTTTTCGATGTCTTGTATCAGTTATTAAATAAGGAAAATAATAGCATCTACCAGGTAAGGTTGCTATGATTATTAATTGCAATAATACAGGGAAAGATTTAGTGGGGATATAGTAAGCACTCAATAAATACTAGTTGTTATTAGGATTATTTGATTTTCTATAACGTTCACTTCATTTCACATGCCTGGTACCCATATAAATAAGTAAAAGAATCACTTGTCTCTTAAAAATAATTTTAAATCATCAATTTGAAATCAGTATGGAATTATAAATAATAAAACATAAAGTCAGAGAAGCAACATAGCCTATCTTAGCATGAATTTCTATAATACTTGAAGTCCTAGATATTCCATTTGTGATTAGTGTGGCAAGTGACATTCTCTATGATTTTGCTACAGGAAATATCTAAAGGGTTCATAGTATTCATTCAGAGATTAGTAACTACTACAGATAGCTAAGAAACACATATACACATAATCAATGGGAGAGGGTAAATAAGAAGCGTGTGAGAGTAGAATCCTAAAGACCACTCTAATGGGCCTTTTGAAATTGAGTATGGAGTAATGCCAGGGTAGGCAAACCCACTGAGCTTGTGGCCAAATACAACTGCAGTCTGTTTTTCTAAATAAAGTATTACTGGAACACAGATTCATTCACATAACTTCTACAGCTGCTTTCTCGCTGCAACAGCAGAATCGAGCAGTGGTGACAAGGACTACATGGTCCACAGATCTTACTCTCTAGCTCTTTAGGGAAGATGTTTGCCAACTCTGAAATAAAAGACGATATATTGAACCTGATTTTGCTCATGTTGAGAATAGGATACAGGAAGAACATAGAGGAAACTGTTGTCTCTAGTTGAACGGAGTAGAGAAATGAAGTTGAATAAGAACTGAGGTAATGTCATTATGTTTGACAATGGGCTAACTGTAATTTCGCTATTGGTTTTAGAAGGCAATCTTGTTAATAAATAAAGCAAATAAATGTAGAATCTAAGATTATGGATGTTGAAATCAGACTGCCTTGGTTTAATCCTAATTGTAACTTACTCTGAAACCTTGGTAAAATTAATTAAGTTCTTTTGCCTGAGGTTCTTCATTTGTAAAACTGGAATAATAATAGCATCTCTTATAAGTTGTTTGTGAAAATTACATGAGTTTATATATGTAAAGAAAAAACCTCTGGCAAACTTATTATGCCAGCAATTTCTAGCTTCATTTATATAAGCATATTTAATGTTATTCATTCACAATTAACCTATCATTATTATATCAATGACTTTTTAGTGACATTTAGTAATAAGAAATCTCATTTAAGAGATTCAATGATAATAAAGCTTTTCAGCAGGAACAGAAACCTAACATACAGTTGTCCCACTGTATCCTTAAGGAATTCATTCCAGAACCACTGAGGATAACAAAATTCTCAATGCTCATGTCCCTTATACAAATGTAATATTATTTGCATATAACCTTGTGTGTACTTTAAACTATCTCTAGATGTCTTACAATAGCTAACACAATATCAGTGTTACGTAAATAGTTGTTATATATTTCTTAATTTGTATTCTTTTTAACTGTATTATTATTTTTATTTTTTTCCAAAATATTTTAAATTCATGGTTCATTGAATATGCAGATACAGAACTTGTGGATATGGGGACACTAACTATATTTAGAAGATTAGGTTCAACCTGAGAATGAGACACTAAAGCTTTTTTCTAGTACATTTAATACTTTAACATTTAAATAATACTATTATTCTTACAAACATCTTAAGGAAAGAGAGAGATGAGAAAAATAAATTTGCTGATACTTACTTTGTTTTCTTGTGATGACAGGGGACAGGTTAAGGATGGAATATCCCCTAAATGTCAGTCTGAAGCCTTGACCAAAGTACCTGTGGGAAAAATTAAGTTTGCAGAAGAAAATAAATTATTTTATTCAGAAAACAGGAAGTGACAAAAAGATGCTGTTCTTTTTACCCTGTATATAAACAGTTCTGAAATATAAAGTGACCTAAAAACCAACTCAGAAAAATATTTTAAGGATAATATTCAGAGCAACAGATTTAATAGTGAAATGATGACAATTGTTTAAAAATAGAAATGTATGACAATGTAGGGTTGATCTGATTAATTCATTTGACATTCAAAAACATCTTATTGAATATCTGCCATGTGGTAGTAATTATACAAAGCAATGAGTCTAGTCTGTTATTTACAATGAATTACTTACTATAGAAAGAGTAAATGACATATAAAGAGACACCTGCTCTAGGTGGGAATGTAGAAAATCACAAGAAATCATTAATAATTTCACCATATATCTGATATCAATAAGGTGAATGAGAGAGAAATTTATATATTTTTAAATTTTTATCCTATAATGGAACTGAAGATATAACAAAAGATAACAAGAAGTTAACTAAATGAAAACAAGTCCAGAAAGTGACACATGCTTACTGGGGGAGAACACCAATAGTTGCTTTCATTACTGGTCAAGGGGTGGAAGGAGAAGAAACCTAGTGTAAATAACTAGGTTGAAGAAGCCAGCCGCATCATTGAGAAATCTTTAGCCGTGCTTTATATATAGGCTGTTATGATGGTTTGGAAACTTATGGAGTCCAGCCACAAGGTTTGCATGCCCTTGCAGACTATTTTTTGAGTCTGCTAGGTGGGTGGCAGTAGCACAGTAAGGTTGCACACCTTTTTAAGTGGAAGACAGTGGCCTGTTGAAGGCTTAGGGGACAGGACAGAGAGAGGAGACAAATTCACACAAGGAAATGGAGGTTTTAAGTGAGCAAAGAAGCTGCTGTAAAATGCTGGGAGGGGGACAGGAGAAATGAGGGAAAGCTTTCTCAGGCATGATGATCTTTAACTGCTAAAGCCTGGGGAAAGCCCAGAACACATGAGAGAAATTCTTTTTCTGTTGTTGTTTGTAAACGGTTTTATTGAACTTGAAGGGCGCTATGCTAAGTGAAATAAACCAGTCACAGAAGGACAAATGCTGCATGATTCCACTTACATAAAGTATCTAAAATACACAAACTTATAGAAGAGTCTAGAATGGTGTTGACAATGAACTGGGAGAAGAAGGAAATGGAGAATTTTTCAATTGATATAAAGTTTCAGCTTATACAAGATGAATTAGTTCTAGAGATCTTCTTTACAGCACAGTTCTTAAAGTCAACAATTCTACATTAGGCATTTGAAAATGTGTTAAGTGAATAGATGTCCTGTAAAGTGTTCTTATCACAAAAGCAAGCAAACAAAACAAAGAGCAACAATGACAACTAAGGGACAGAAGGAAACTTTTACACGTGATGAATATGTCTGTTACCTTGATTGTGGTGATGGAATCATGATGTATGCCTATGTCCAAACTCATCACATTTATATATTAAATGTGTGCAGTTTTTGTATATTGGTTATATCTCAATAAAGCTCTTCTTAAAAAAGAGAAAGAACGTGTTTTCAGCCGTACTGGTGTTCTGTTGCAAAGTGTCAGCTGCTGCACGTAGTGCAAGTTAGGGAAGCTCAGTTATATTCCTACAGGCACCTCAGTGTGTCTTCACTGAGTGCAAACAATGACTACTCACATGGAAAACAATGAAATAAGTTCTATTTTATTTCCACTCATTTTCCTCTTTGGAATCTAGTAAAACACAATGAAGGCAGCATTACCACTTCCTTTCCAGCAGAGCTTGGGACATGAGCATGGTAAAGGCTCTGGACATCTCTTTGATTTATAGCCCTGACACCAGCATCAGAATGAGGAATTCCCTTTGCTCCTCTGCTGTACTCACAACTTTTGGTGCCTTAGGCAATCTCTCTCCCCATTGCCTTGACCAGCCTGTAGCAGTCCTTTACCAAGCACTAGATGAAACCTAAAGTATTGCAGAGGACATTTTAAACTGTTGTCTAAAGACATTTAATCTAGAAAAATTTCCATGAAGCTATTTATAGAATCTTTATTTGTAACAACCCAAAACCGTAATACCCAAATCTCATCAACAGTGGAATAGGAAAAACAAATTGTGGCGTGTTGATACAATGAATATTATTTAATAAAAAGCAAGCACGCAATTGACATATGCCACCATATGAATAAATCTCTAAAATATCACGTTGAGCAGAAGAAGTCAGAGACAAAATAATACATCACATCTGTTTTGGTTTTTTTTTTTTTTTTTTTTTTGAGACAGAATCTCGCTCTGTCACCCAGGCTGGAGTGCAGTGGAGCGATCTCGGTTCACTGCAAGCTCCGCCTCCTGGGTTCACGCCTTTCTCCTGCCTCAGCCTCTCGAGTAGCTGGGACTACAGGCGCCCACCACCCGGCTAATTTTTTGTATTTTTAATAGAGATGGGGTTTCACAGTGTTAGTCAGGATGGTCTCGATCGCCTGACCTCGTGATCCACCCACCTATGACTGTATTTATGTTAAGCTTAGGAAAAAATTAAGAAAATCAAAATCAAGGCCGGGCGCGGTGGCTCAAGCCTGTAATCCCAGCACTTTGGGAGGCCGAGACGGGTGGATCACGAGGTCAGGAGATCGAGACCATCCTGGCTAACACGGTGAAACCCCGTCTCTACTAAAAAACACAAAAAACTAGCCGGGCGCCGTGGCGGGCGCCTGTAGTCCCAACTACTCGGGAGGCTGAGGCAGGAGAATGGCGTGAACCCAGGAGGCGGAGCTTGCAGTGAGCTGAGATCCGGCCACTGCACTCCAGCCTGCGCGGCAGAGCGAGACTCCGTCTCAAAAAAAAAAAAAAAAAAAAAAAAAGAAAATCAAAATCAAAATAGTGACCATAGTGGTGGTGGTAGTGGTGGTGATGTGAAGAGAAAAGGCACAGGGAAGCATTCTTCCTGTGATAGAACAGTCGCATCTTTTAATGGTGTTTACATCGGTGTATACAATTGTTAAAAATGTATCAAATGGAACATTTTTGTTCTCTACATTTTATTATAAATTGTTGACTTCAGACAGTCCTTGAAGTCCACATAATAAATGATAATTGTGAAAGCAAACATTCTGATAGCAAATTGCAGGTTTTAATGATAAAAAAAAAGAATGGTTCTGCAGAATTAAAAGTCTCCAAAGTAATAACGCATAGATGTAATGGTGCCCAAAGTATTTTATAAGGCCTATAGACCCAACCCTAAAGCAATCCAGATAAAGGAGGAGTTAGATATGACATGACTTGGAGTATTGATGAGGGTAAACACATGCAGACAAAGCATAAACAAACTGCCTAGAACACGCCAAGAGTAGCCTAAAACATAAAAGAAGACTTAAATTTAGTGGCACATATATTTATAAGTCCTGCCTATTGTTCTCATATCATTTACAGGAATAGTTCCTTCCCTGACCCAGGGTTATTTACCTTGATGGGGATTTATTATAGGATACTGACATGGTTTGGCTGTGTGCCCACCAAACTCTCATGTTGAATTGTAGCTCCCATAATTCTGACATGTTGTGGGAGGGAGCTGGTGGGAAATAATTGAATCATGGGGGCAGTTTTCCCCATACTGTTCTCATGGTAGTGAATAAGTCTCATGAGATCTGCTATTTTTATAAGGGATTTCTCCATTTACTTGGCTCTCATTCTCTCTTGCTTGCCACCATGGAAGACATGACTTTTGCCTTCCCTCTTGATTGTGAGTCCTCCCCAGTAACATGGAACTGTGGGTCCGCTAAACCTCTTTTTTTTTTTTTTTTTTTTAATGTATAAATTACCCAGTCTTGGGTATGTCTTTATCAGCAGAGCGAAAACAGACTAACACAGACACTGATGACCTTTCAAAATATTTAGGATGACTAACAACAGACCTTAGGTTGACCTTCTCCCATTAACGACTTTCAAAACTCACAGTACACATTCAGGATGCTGAGACAGCCAGTGCTCCTGCTGCAATCAGGAAATGGTCTGCTGATTCTGAAAGTTACTGCAACACTGACCAGATCCTAAGTCTACCACCTCTGCTTTTCTCTGAAACAGCCAATATTTCCCAGAAGTGAAATGAATGACATAAACCAAAATCATATCTAGATATATCAAGAGAACCGGGAAAACTGTATGTGGGCTGACTTTTGTTTTTTGTTTTGTTTTGGTTTTTAGCTTCTTAGCCTTTGCAATATAAGAAAGTACACAATAAGCAGGTTTGAATGGATGTTGAGCAAGCCAAACCAAATATATTATTCCTCACACATATTTTCTTCCCATTCTTAAGCCTCCAAACATCAATAAGAAGCAAACAAAAAATACTCCTATGTAACGAAACCTGGTGATCCTAACATAAACAACATGCTCACCCTCATGTGAAAGGAAGAACAAAGCTCTTAAGTACTGCCTTCATTTCTGAGTAATGTTCACTCATCCTCAGTTAGAATCCATCCTGACATTGTGCAATCAATGACAATGAATTTTCATTTTAATAGCCATCAATATTCTATTGTAAAAGAGTAAGAATAGAGAATAAAAAATGGGAAACTGAGTACTTATAAATATATAGAAACAAAACAAAAGATTAATAAGAGTAGCCAAGAAAATCCTTATTTCTACAACTGAACAATCGTTCATAATCAATATTTAAAACTTGACACTCAGGGATGGTGACACCATGGAGTTTGCTATTCACAATTGACATAATTAAATTTTGCATTTGGTTTTTGATAGTATCAGCCCTATGACTCTAATAAATAAGATAGCATTTTAGGACTGTTATGAAATCTCTCTGGTTTAGACATGAGTTGACATCTAAATTCCTGAGCTTTTCATTTATTTCTGTAAGCGTTTCAAGTCACTCAGGAAATTCTGGCCACATCATAGTCTTTGAAGTCACTTTCTGTACATTAAATTGTGGCAGACATTGGGTTTCCATGGGATGTGATTGAGTCAGCACTCAATCACAATCAAGCACAGGTGATGTCTTGATTAATTTGGTATGCCACTACATGCCGTAGATTACTTAGCACTCTGTTTCCTTTTGGCTAAGGTCTCACCAATATGCTTAAGCCCAAGGGCATGAGTAAACCAATGTCCAAATACCATCTTTTCAGATCTTTCTCCAGGAACCACTCTACTTCCTCATACCACAACTGTTATTAGTCAACATTCAACCCAGACGCAGAAACCACAGAATAATTTGAACACAGGAAGTTTAATATAAGGAATGATAAACTCTCATAGGGAATTAGCTACTATGGGAAAGAGACAACTCTACAGAATTCAGAAATAGCATATCAGTCACAACCTTTGAGGCAGAGGCAGACCATCTAAAGAAGGAACAGATCTGGAAGAACCCCCTACCTGCGAAGGACTGAGATGCAGAAAGTTCAACTATGGCCCACCAGAGTATGAAATTACCTTAGATGCTGTATAGAGGAAATATCTTGAAAGCTTTCTTCAAACATACTGGAAGAAACTGCCTCCTGAGAAGTAGGTTGTACTTTAGGCAGTCTTTCACTGCTGGTTGTGATATACTGTTGGTTGTCACGTCCTGGAAGAGCATGTCCAGAGATGTGTCCTGGAGTGAAGAAGAGTAGACCCTTTCATCCACAGTGTCCCTGCAGAGTCCTCTATTGACAAAGTTTAACATCATGCCTCCTGGATAAAAAGAAATGTTTACCAGGTTTAACTCAATTATGGATTAGGAAATGAAAGGTGGCTAGAAAGAAAAAATACCTTTCCAATAAACTACTTGAAATACAAAGCTTGTGTTATTAATTGCAGAAAAAATACAAATGAAGTATAAGTTCATATACCACCTCTAATTTTCTTTTTTGTAAAAAATATTTCAATGACAATATCTCCCAAATTAGAATATGAGAACTTTGATTCTGGCAAACCTTTAATGATAATGTAGTAGAAAAAGAAATGAGGCAGGAGCTTTAAGTCCAGGTGTCATATTGTTCTGTCTATAAATAAGTGATTATGGTTTATTTTGAACAACAGAGTATAATTAGATGGTTCCTACCTTTTCTAGGAAATTTCTGGAAAAATAACCTTCTCAAATTAAAATATGACAACTAAAATGATACAAAAAATAAAACTTTTAAGTTGCTTTATCAAAGAGGCATGAATAAACTCAGAACATAAAAATGAGTTTGAATGATCATATTTAAAATAATTGCATTAAAATAGATTGGTATCAGGTGACTTCAATTGAATAAGCCTTGAGCTGTTTGTCGCAATTTTTTTTTTCAGTATTGAGTTAAAGAGTGGATATTATGAAAAACCTATCTACTGCTGATGTACAAAAGGAGTAACAGACTTCATAAGTTATGTTTGTTTCCATTCATTTGAAAGAATATCCAACATTACTTATAAGTTTCCTATAAACCTTCAGTGATTGTTAATAATTGTTGGGATTTTTTGAACTAATATTATATTTCATAGTATATTCATGTATTCCTAGAGTTTTATGCAATTAATATATTCAATATTCATAAATACCCAGTAAGATTATTTATTCAATGCTAAAATAAATTATCATTGTCATTTTAGAGATGGAGAAATTTACCAAAACCTGACTTTTAAAAGTCAAAGAGCTATGTACTGAGACAGCAATTCCACAAAATCTGGTTCCAGAATTTGATATTTATGCTATTACTATTTCCATGATGAAAAAAAAAACAAACTGAAGACATAAAAAATTTGGAAGTATATTTCTATTTTGATTATAAATTATTTCTTCTAAGCACTACATGGTTAGAAGGGCAAAGTTTTGCAACCTATGATAGTATATTTTAGGTGTATAAAATAATCCGCTTTTGTCTATTGGTAACTATTTTGACAATTAAATTTTGTGTGTAATAACTGGGGCAAAATCTATGATTAGCATTTGCAGCATCAATAAATTGCCTAATTGCAAAGTCTCAATTTAGCTATTGCTGATTCTGTTTAAATTTTTTAAATTCCTGCATATTGAAGAATATATGCAGTCTGAGTCATTTAAAGTGGGATTCGTGTGACCAATGTTTGGATTTCATGAAATCAATCAAAAACATGTTTTATTTCCCTTTGTATTTTGAAACAGATTGAAAATAAAGATTCCCTAATAACAGTGAGTATATATAAAATACCAGAGGGTCAATGCAGTCTGACTGAGAGTACTCAAATATGCTGAACAGAGCATGTTCTATTTATTCTCCCATACTCACCATGGGAACCACTCACTTTTCTTCTTTTTTGTTGAAGCAACTGAAGTATTAGAGTAGATATTGAAGATTTCTCACAATACTTTTCCCCATGGAGTGTAAATTTTCTTCCATCAATAGAAATACTATTGTCAGGCTATGAATATTTTTTCAGAATTCTAACTCTCATTTTCAGATTTCTGATGTTCTTCCAAAAATGAGCTAGTACTGACAACTTTTGAAGTACACGTAAGGCATGCCCTTTTAAGTAAGGACAGACTTCATATAAATATATAAAGATGTATCCATTACATGTTATATGATTATCTATCTACCTATCTATCATCTATCTGTCTATCTCTCTATCTATCTATCTATCTATCTATCTATCTATCTATCTATCCTCAGTAGAACTAAGATAAATTATAGAGAATGGTGGCTGGCTACAATAGTTGCCAATAATTTTTAAATGTATTGCAAATCAGTCTGCAACCATTGAATCAATTGTCCCTTTCCTACCAGATTCATGTACCGCAAATTGGAGCTATTTCACTGTAACAGATTTATATAATTAAATACATATATTATATAAAATTAAATTAAAAATACATAAACCTGTTGCAGTGAAATAGCTCTAATAGGAGAGAACATATTCTCCACAGAGGTGTAATGCAAAGTTTGGGTTGTTTCTAAGGAAGAAATTCTTGCATATTCAGTAATCACCACCTGAGCCAAAATGGAATAAAGAGTTTCCCAGTGAGCTAATCCAGAGCCACAGGCATCCAAGGGGAAGAACTACCTGTTTATCACCCAGGTAGTCATATTTTTATGGTGGCTCTACAGAAAATAATGTGTCATTAATAAAGTGCAGTACTGAGGAATGGCAATGTCCAGTTTGAGGAGAACTAAGCTGGTTGATGTTTTCCGGAATGTCTTTGATCAGTGAGGAAACAATAAATCACAACACAAACTAAACTACCTTTATGGCACAAAATAATAGATGTGTCCAGCTCAAATGTAAGATCCATGCACATTCCACCTAAAGAGTAAAGCTGCCCACATAACAGTTTACTTGGGTTATATTCGAAATTTCAAATTAAATAGCATACCTAGACTTTTTGCCCTTGGAACCCTGTAGCCAGAGCTCAGGATAAGTCACTCATCCAAGATCAGAAGAAATAACAGAGTTATTTAAGAATATTGGGAACAAATGAGAATTCTTGCTAGAATTAACTCAAATTAAAGTGAGATTTTGAATGTCACCAACCTCAGAATATATTCCACATAAGTATAGTATTGCAATGAAAACCTGTCCCTTAGTATCCACAAAAGAACACGGGTAAATATGTTGGCAACAGTTTCTCCATTGCAGAAAGGACCAGTACAGAAAGGGGTGAAGAACTTCTAATTCACATCTATGATATTATGAAGACATATATTACCGGTTTTTCTCATTATTTCATTGCATTGCAACCTATTAAGTTCGATGATGCAACTTATTTGAATGACATATTTGTTTTGGTGGTAAAATACTATTTCTTTTCTTCACAAATATTTTTAGTTAACTCTGTGGTTTTACCGTCACACTGCATGAGTAAAGAGAATACTTTTAGCGTGGTAATTAGAATTTTCAAGAATAATTTATAAAGTAGAAACTGGATATTGTCATAATTGTCAAAATACATACACATGCATATGTAGAAACAGGATTTGAGCTTCTTCTTCCTCCTATCTTCCTACATGGAAGATTACTAATTAAATAGTTCCCTTCCAAGAGCTCCTTTCCTGGTCACACTAACTTTAACTTGTTTCCTTTGCTCTCAGGTGTATGCCCTTATTAATCTCTAAGAGAGTGAAAAAAAGATAGTTGCAGACATGAAGATGAAGATGTTTGTCTAAAGCATTCATTGTGATTAGAGTCTGGGCTCCTGAATAGTGATAGCAATTAATACCTAAGTCTAATGTAACCATTGCTGGACAAGAGTTCTAGTTTTCCAGGTTCTCTAGTATACTTGGGTTCTTCCAGGGCAAATTTCCTTTTTCATGTTACCGGTGTGATATTCAGGCATGAGAGAATAATAAATAAATTATTTTATTTTGAAGTTACTAAGCAAACATATGAAAATTGTGTAGGAGCAGGAAATAATTAGAGCAAGATGGGGGGGAGAGTGAAGTCGAAATCTATGACAAAAGATAGACAATATTGCTCATCCCTAGGAAACAATTTTATTCTTATTTTATTTTATTTATGTTTATTTAACTTCTATTTAGGTTCAGGGTACATGTGCAGGTTTGTTATGTAGGTAAATTTTATGTGACTAGGGTGTGGTGTACAGATTATATTGCCATCCAGGTGATAAGCCTAGTACCCTAGAGTTGGTTTCTCAATCTTCATCCTACTCTCCCTCTCTGCCCTCAGTAGACCCCAGTGTCTGTTGTTCCCTTCTTTGTGTCTATGAAGAGTCAGTGTTTAGCTCCCACTTAGAAGTGAAATCATGCAGTATTTGGTTTTCTGTTCCTGTGTTAGTTCACTTTGGGTAAAGTTCTCCAGCTTTGTCCCTGTTGCTGCAAAGGACATAGTCTCATCCTTTTTTATGGCTGTATAGTATACCATTGTGCATGTTTACCACATTTTCTTTTTTTTAATCCAGTTTACTGTTGATGGGCATTTAGGTTGATTCCACATCTTTGCTATTGTGAAGAGTGCTGCAGTGAACAAACATGCGCCTGTGCCTTTACGATAGATTTACATTCCTCTGGGTGTATATTCAGTAATGGGATTGCTGAAGAGTGTTGCAGTGAACGTACATGCGTGCATGTGTCTTTATGATAGAATGATTTATATTCCTCTGGGTGTATATTCAGCAATGGGATTGTTGGTTCAAATGGTAGTTCTGCTTTTAGCTCTTTGAAGAATCACCACATTGCTTTCCACAATAGTTGAACTAATTTACACTCCTACCAACAGTATATAAGTGTTCCCTTTTCTCTCTCTGCACCCACACAAGTATCTTTTTTAAAAAACTTTTTAATAATAGCCATCATGACTGCTCTGAGATTGTATCTCATTGTGGTCTCGATTTGCATTTCTATAATGATTAGTGATATTCAGCATTTCTTCATATGTTTGTTGGCCATATGTATGTGTTCTTTTGAAGTGCCTGTTCACATACATTGCCCAATTTTAAATGGGGCTGTTTGTTTTTTGCTTGTTAATTTGTTTAAGTTCCTTATAGATACTTATTATTAGACATTCATCAGATGCATGATTTGCAAATATTTTCTCACATTCTGTAGACTATTTATTCTGTTGATAGTGTTTTTCTTTTTCTTTTTCTTTCTTTCTTTTTTTTTTGTGCCATGCAGAAGCTCTTGAGTTTAATTAGGTCTCATTTGTCGAATTTTATTGTTTTTGCAATTGCTTTTGGTGTCTTCATCATAAAATCTTTGCCAGGACCTATGTCCAGAATGGTGTTTGCTAAGTTTTATTCTAGAGCTTCTACAGTTTTGGGTTTTACAGTTAAGTTTTCAATCCATTTTAGTTGATTTTTGTATATGGCCTAAGGAAATGGTCCAGTTTCATTCTTCTGCATAAAGTTAGCCAATTATCCAAGCATAATTTATTGAATAGAGTGTTTTTTTCCCTATGCTTGTTTCTTTTTTCTACTTTGTTGAAGACCAAATGGTTGAGGAGTGCAGATTTATTTTGTGGTGCTGTATTCTGTTGCTTTGGACTAAGTGTCTGTGTGTATACCAGTACCATGCTATTTTGGTTACTATAGCCTTTTAGTACAGTTTGAAGTCAGGTAATATGATGATTTCAGCTGTGTTCTTTTGGCTTAGGATTGCTTTTGCTATTTGGGTTCATTTGGGTTCCATATTAATTTTAGAAGTTTTTTTTTCTATTCTATGAAAAATGTTATTGATAGTTTGATAGGAGTAGAATTGAATCTGTAATTTGGGCAGTATGGGCGTGTTAACAATATTGATTGTTTCTATCCATGAACAGGGAACATTTTTCCATTTGTTTGTGTAATCTCTGAATTCTTTGAGCAACTTTTAAAAATTCTTATTGCAGAGATCTTTCACCTCCCATTAGCTTTATTCCTGTGTATTTTATTCTTTTTTGTATATTTTGAATGGGGTTTTGTTCTTGATTTGGCACTCACCTTGGATGTTGTTGGTGTACAGAAATGCTACTGAGTTTTGTACATTGGTTTTGTAGCCTGAAACTTTGATAAAGTTGTTTATCGGAGCTAGGAGCTTTGGAGCAGACCCTAAAGGGTTTTCTAGGTATAAAATCTTATCATCTGCAAACAGATATTTGACTTCCTTGCTTCCTAAGTGGATGCCTTTTGTTTCTTTCTCTTGCAATTGCACTGGCTAGAACTTCAGGTACTATGCTGAATAGCAGTGGAGAGAGTGGGCATCCTTTTGTTCCAGCTCTCAAGGAGAGTACTTCGAGCTTTTGCCTATTGAGTATGATGTTGGCTGTGGTTTTGTTATAGATGGCTCTTACAATTTTGGAGTATGTTCCTTCTAGGTCTACTTTGTTGAAAGTTATTAACATAAAGAAATTTTGAATTTTAGCAAAAGCATTTCCTGCATCTATTGAGATGATCATATGTTTTTTGTTTTTAGTTGTGTTCATGTGATGAATCACATTTATTAATTTGCACATGTTGAACCAAACTTCCATCCCAGGGATAAGGCTTATTTTATCATGGTGGATTTACTTTTTCATACACTGCTGAATTTAGTATGCTAGTATTTTGTAGAAATTTTTCGAATCTATGTTCACTTTTTGATATGCTGCTGAACAGTGTACTTGTACTTTGTTGAGAATTTTTACATTTATGTTCATCAAGGATATTGGCTTGATGCTTTATTTTTCTGTTGTCTCTGCCAGGTTTTGGTATCAGGATGATGTTGGCCTCATAGAATGAGACAGGGAGGATTCCCTCTTCAATTTATCAGAATAGAAATGGTAACAGCTCTTCTCTACAAATCTGGTAGTATTTGGCTCTGAATCATCTGGTAGAAGGCTTTTTCTGGTTGATAGGTTTTTTATTGATGATTTAATTTTGGAATTTGTTATTGGTCTGTACAGGGTTACAAATTTTCCAGGTTCAATCTTGGGAAGTTTCTTGTTTCCTGGAATTAATCCATTTTGTGTAGTTTTCTAGTTTGTTTGCATAGGGGTGTTCACAATAGCCTCTAAGTGTTTTCTGTATTTCTGTGAGGTCACTAGTAATGTTTCTTTTGCCATTTCTGATTGTGCTTATTTGGATCTTCTCTCTTTTTCTTTATCAATCTAGCTGAAAGTCTATCAATCTTATGTATACTTTCAAAGGACAAACTTATGATTTTGTGTTCTTTTGTATACTATTTTGTGCATCTCATTTTTTTTTGTCACTTCAGCTCAACTCTATGCTATCTTCAAGAGACCCATCTTGCATACAATAAAACACCCACAGGCTCAAAGTAAAGGGATTGAGAAAAATCTACCAAGCAAACAGAAAACAACACAAAAAGCAGAGGTTACCCTTCTAATTTCAGACAAAACAGAGTTTAAACCGACAATAATCAAAAAAGACAAAGAAGGGCATTACATAATGGTAAAGTTTCAATTCAAGAAGAAGACTTAAGTATCCTAAATATATATGTACACACAACATAGGAACACCCAGATTTATAAAACAAGCTCTTAGAGACATGCAAAGAGACTTAGATACCAACACAGTAATAGTGGGATACTTCAATATCCATGGACAATATTAAATAATTCATGGGGGCAGAAAATTATCAATGATATTCTGGACCTAAACTCAAAACTTGACCAGATGGAACTGGCAGACATCTACAGAACTGTTCACCCAACAACAAAAAAATATACATTCTTCTCATCTGCACATGGCACATGTCTGAAATCAACCACACAATTGGCCATAAAACAATTTTCAGCAAATTCAGAAAACCAAAATCATACCAACCACTCTGTCAGACCACAGCACAATAAAAATATATATTAATATTAAGAAGATTGCTCAAAACCGTACAGTTACATGGAAGTTAAGCAACCTCCTCCTGAATTACTTTAAGTTAAACAATGAAATAAAGGCAAAAATCAAGAAATTATTTGACGCTAATACAAACAAGATATACCAGAATCTCTGAAATGCAGCTAAAGCAGGGTTAAGAGGAAAGTTTATACTTTCCTCATAACTCATACATCAAAAAGTTAGAAAGATCTCATATTAAAAACCCTAACATCGCACCTAGAAGAAGTAGAAAAATAAGAGCAAACCAATCCCAAAGCTAGCAGAAGACAAGAAATAACCCCCCCCAAAAAAAAAAAGAAAAAGAAAAAATAAAACAGAACTGAACTGTATGAAACTGAGTTATTGAAAATATTTTAAATGGACACAAACTATCATAGAAAATATTTTAAATGGCCACAAACTATAATACTAATAGTAAAAAATAAGCAATGTAAACATTATTCAAAAATAACATTTGAATTTCAGAATCTCCAGCACCTTATTTTGTTAGTATATTGCTTTTTGCTGAGGATCAGAATATTGAAAAAATGCCAGTGATTATTAACAGATGGTTAGGTACCAAGCTCAAACATAAACAACACCATTCTTTAAAGCTGATGTTGACAGCCATGAACCTATTGATACAGCTATTTTTAAAATGGAGTATTTGAAGAGAAATTTTTCAGCTATGTCATAGTTGAAATATGTTTACTTTCTATATTAGTTGTTGAAATTTCTGAAAATTAATATAGTGATATGCAAGAACAACAAAGACTGAGTCTACAGCTTCACAGTGTAAACAGGGGAGTGGTTTAATCAGGAAGCAATCTTTCATACTAGTTTAGAATCTCTGAAATCAAATTATCAGGATATAGACTTGGCTGCTCCATTCACTAACTGTAAGATATTGGAAAAGATTATTCATTTTCTATACTTGAGTCTCTTCAACTCTAGAATGGATATTATAATGGTTCCTACTTCGTGGGTAAGTTTTGAGTATTAAATGTGATTTATTATATAACCTGGGACTGTGCTTAGCAGTCCTAGATACAGAATAACAGTGATTTAAGTGATGTAAACAAACAAACATGCAATAAAGCTCATTTATCTTTCATGTAGAAACTGGAAATCATGTGGAATCTGGCAGTCCAGTACTAATATGGCAGTCTGCTTCATAAACTACTTGTCTATCCAGGCTTTTTTGCTCAGGAACAAATCATGGTGCATACATCTACTCCTTCTGCCTCTGTGTCTACATATCAGGTTACAGGAAGGAGATAAGGGAAACAGGACAAAGGATCCCCAACTACTGTCTTTTAAGAAAGGTTCCGGAAAAGGTCCATGTGACTGCTGCCCAACTTCGCTTACCCCAGTGACCAAAATTTGGTCACATAATACACTTCTCTGCAAGAAAGCTGGACAGTGTGATATCTGTTGGTTTGTTTATGTGCCCAGCTAAAAATTGGGAGTTTAAATTCCATAGACTACAAAGGAAATAGAAATTTAGGGAATACCAGTCACTGCAATACAATAGCTTTCAGCAGAAATTAAGCACTCAATTAGATGCTTGTAAAATAAGTATAAATTACCTACTCACATTATGCTGGACTAACATGTAGTGAGTTAACTATTTGAATTAGTCCCTTTTTGTTAATTACACTAGTTAAACTTGCTAAAGAGTGAAAACAGCATCTTTTTTATTCTCTCTTTTTTGCCTTAAAAATATTAAAAAAGAGCAGTTACCTTATATCTTTAATGATGAACACATACTTAAGTTGAGTATTGACGAGAAGTTTTGGAGGGTAATATCTATTAAAGTAATAAACAGATGTAGATGTGGGAAATGCATTGCTCTCTGGAATTCAGGTTCCAAAGGGGAGTTCATTTAGGAAAAAGAACTAAAAGCATATTCAATCAGACTTTTCAAAGAGATCATCATGAGCAGAGCTATATCTTAGTAAAAAAAACAAAAATCAAAACAAAACAAAAAAAAACAGGTAGTCATTATTGCAGAAAACTGAGTTTAGAAGAATAGTACATTAAAATGGATACCGATTTCCCCAGGTATATATAAGTTATATTGTGATGTGTCCTTGTATGTGTGACAATGTTTTGTAGCCTAAAATAATATAATACACTTCCATCAGAGGGCTATCTTTTTCACAAGAATTTGATAATCATATTTGATTATCCAAAATATTTGGCCTTTATATTTCACATTGTGAAATCAGATGACTGGCCCTCACTTGATGATTCTTTATTATCCTTAACCACTGCAGAGGAGGACAGAAAGAGGGATGTGATTAATGTTTTAGTCAATGAAATGTCACATAGCAGAAGACAAGCATAGTGATTGCAAAGCAAACTGTTATTTCTATCTTAGGCTTTCTATTCATTATTTATGTAAGATATAGGTATTCTATTGGCTTATTATTACTCAAAATTATTAAATGTTAATAGTGAAAGACAATGAAACCAAGCTATGATATCTATGATATAATTGTGTATATTCATACATAATTTATATAGATGCATCTCATATTGTGGAGTGAATGGTATAAAGAAAAATATAGAAGGAAAGCAGTAGAATAGAAAACAAAGAGCTTGCTAGCTGGGACTAATTTCCAAAATTCAAATTTAAAAAGAAAAAGCTTTTATTCCAAAAGTTTAGCAACCAAGTCATCTGCTGCTAGAAAATGGAAGAATGGGTGTGTTTCTAAAAAGACACCACAAAAAATTAGACGCTTTTTATATGAAAACAAAAAAAGAAGTGGCAGATTTCGGCATCTCTGCATAGTACCACTTAAACTTTCAAGAGTACATTTTGGGCAAAAATCTGTTTCCTTAATTAAGGGCAGATATAACATGTGAATAAATGATAATACTCTCAAACTATGGGATAAATAAAGTTAACCAGCTGTATTTAACCTAGTCTTAAAAGGACAAAAGAGATGAACATCTGCTAGGACATCAGTTAAAGTCTAGATTCCAGCTATGGTGATTTTATTAGGCAAGCAGGATCAAAGATGACTAAGTCTAAGCAATATTCTAAATGAAGCTGCCCACAGATGCTCTAAATTAATCAAAATATCCTGTGTTCATTTTTGTGAAACCAAATGCTTACCCACATAAAAATAAAAGAGAAACCAACCGTACATTCATATCTAACATATATTTGCCCTAGAAAAAATGTTTTTAAACCATCAGGACAAATGATGTAATTTTTTAATGTAATTTGACATTATGATTATATTGTACAAGTGTAGCTTTAAACAATTGAATTGGGATCATTGTGAAAAATACATATATTTTTAAATTACTAATCTCCAACTCAGACCAAAGGAATAATATTTTTTTAGAACAAGGCCATTAGATGCAGATTTTAATAAATTTTCTAAGAGATTCTTATTCTCATCAAAGTCTGAGAACCAGTTTGTACACTAAAGTATATTCTATTATCACCTGATATTATGCAATTTTGGTTAAATTGCTACTCTTCATAACAAATCATTGTCATGCATAGTTGTTATATGTATTAGAGAGTTATTGCTGCAATAACACTGCATAACAAATGACCCCAAATGTCAGTGGCTGTACCAAAACAAACCTTCATTTTTTTTTTTTATTTTCATATAGGTGTATTTGGGACCCAGGCATATTTGCTTTAAGGTCTGGATTGGCTGGGCTTGGTTCCAGCCTTCAAGTGCTGTCGAAGTCTTTTTCATGTGCCCACTCTGGGGTCCACACTGAAGGGGCAGCAAATCCTTATCCTATGTAGTTTCAGAAAACAGAGGCACAGAAAAATAAGTGTGTATGCACACACAAATTGAGTGTCTCCTATTGCTTCACAAGTTGGTTTTCTTGTCTGTTCCATCACACTGCATCTGTTGGTCTAACTGCCTACTATCATCCGCACACCAGGATTTTTCCTGTTGCCTCTCTCTTTTTTTTCCAATTCTTTTGTAAAATTTTATCTCCTCAGAGATGTCCCCATCTTCACCCATTCCAATTTGCTCTTTAGCCTATCTTCTAATTATATTTTCTTATTATATTTCTTCTCACGACTTATAACATGTTTCATTTTTTTTGTGGGCTAAAATATAAATTAATATATAATTTATACAAATTTATAAATGTTTTTATTTGCTTTTTTCAACTTCTCATGCCAAGGTTTGGATGATTGATTTTAAAACTGTTTTCCCCAACATAAAATTAATGGGCTTTGAGGTTTAAAAATCCCTTTTAATCACTACTTTAACTGCATACAAACATTTTGTTAGGTTTTTGTATTCACTAACATTTAGAAAAAATATTTGCTAATTTTCACTGATTTCTTTTTCACCCATACATATTTAGAGGGGAGTTTTGTATTTCCAACTTTTGATAGATTTCTAGTAATTTGAAGTAGTTTTTCAGTTTGTTTTTATTCATTCAGATTGTGATCTCTAATTCTTTGAAACTTATTTTATGCTTCATCTTGTAATGTATTTTGGTGAATACTCCTTGAGTGCTTTAAAATAATGTATCTTATTCCATTGTTGAATGTAGTGCACCATATCCATAAATGTTTATGTGGTCATGTTAGATAATGTAATCCTTCTACATCTTTAATGATTTTTTTGTCTACTCGTTCAAGAAATTACTGAGAAATTAAAATTAGTGATATTATTATTATTATTATTATTATTTTATGAGACATGGTGTCACTCTTTTGCCCAGGCTGGAGTGCACTGGCACAATCACAGCCCACAGCAACCTGGAAGTCCTGGGCTCAATCCTCCCACTTCAGTTTCGTGAGTAGTTATAACTACATGCAAACACCACCACATCTGGCTAGTTTTTACCTTTTTTGTAGAGACTGGATTTCACCATATTGCACAGGCTAGTCTCAAACTTCCAGTCTCAAGTGATCCTCCTACCTCAGCCTCCCAAAGCACTTGGATTACAGATGTGAGCCACTGCACCTGGTCAAAATCTTAAATCTAGTTATTTTTCTTTTAGCACATTTAATTATTCTCTTATGCATTTTAAACATATGTTATGAGAGGCATACATATATAACACAGTTATGCCTTCCTGATGAATTGACCCTTCTATCATAAAATCTCTCTGTCTCTCTAACATCTACTTTTTAGATATTTACATAGGGTTCTCTCTATAGCTTTCTTATCATTACTATTTGCATTACATACTGTTTCTCATTCTTTAACCTTCAATTTCCTGGTATCCTTATAATTAAATTTTGTCTCTTGTAAACACAGTATTGTTGGATGTTGTTTTTTCATCCAGCCTGGCAGCCTTTGGCTTTCAAATGTAGTGTTTAGTGCCTTTGAATTTAATGTAGTCAGTGAAATGACTGGTATTGTCTATAATTTTATAATTTATTCTTATATGTTTCCTCCAGTCTTGTATCTTTTCCTGACTTTGCTTGACTTAATCAAGTATTTATTTACTTATTCAATAGTCTCATTCCATTTTCAAATCAATTTTTAATTTTTGTGGGTACATATTAGGTGTAGATATTTATAGGGTACATGAGATATTTTGGTACAGGCAAGAAATGCATAGCACACATCATGGAAAATTGGGAATCTATCCCCTCAAGGATTTATTTTTTGTGTTACAAACAATCCAATTATATTTTTCAGTTAGTTAAAAATTTACAGTGAAATTATTATTGACTATTACCCTTAAATACTAGGTCTTATTCATTCACTCTGCATATTTTTTGTACATATTACCCATCCCACCTCTCTCCTGCCCCCTCACTACCATTCTCAGCCCCTGGTAACTCTCTATTTTCTATCTCCATCGTTTCAATTGTTTGATTTTCAGGTATCAGAAATAAGTCAGAATATGTGATGTTTGACTTTCTGTGCCTGGCTTATTTCACATAGCATAATGACTTATGGTTCTATCCATGTTGTTCCAAAAGACTGAATCTCATTTTTTTATTGCTGAATAGTACTCCATTGTGTATAAGTACCATATTTTCTTTATCCAGTCCACTTTTAAGTGTTTAATCCATATTAATTTGATTTTTGTATATGGTGAGAGATAGGAATGTAGTTTCATTCTTCTGCATGTGAGTATCGAGTTTTCCTAGAACCATTTATTGAAGAGACCATCTTTTCCACCAATGAATGTTCTTTGCACCTTTATAAAAAATGAGTTTATGTAGAGTTCGGATTTTTCCCTGTGTTCTTTATTCTGTTTCGTTGGTCTATATGTCTGTTTTTGTGTCAGTACCATAATATTTTAGTTACTATATCTCTGTAGAAAAATTTGAAGTTGGTTTAATAGATTCCTCCAGTTTTGTTATTTTTGCTTAAAATAGCTTTGGCTATTGGTCTTTTGTAGTTCCATATACATTTTAGAAATGTTTTGTTTCTATTTCTGTACAGAATATCATTGGTATTTTGTTAGGTATTGTATTGAATCTATAGATTTATTTGAGTAGTATGGATATTTGAACAATGTTGATTTTTCCAATCCATGAATATTTTTTGTGTGTCTTCTTCACTTCCTTTAATCAATGTCTTATAGTTTTCATCATAGAGATCATCCATTTCTTTGGTTAAGTTAATTGCTAGCTATTTAACTTTATTTGTAGCTATTGTAAATGAGATTCCTTTATTGATTTTTTTCTCACCTTGTTCACTGTTGGCATATAGAAATTCTATCGGCTTCTGTATGTTGATTCTGTATCCTGAAAGATTACTGATTTTTTTTGTTTGTTTCTAATAGTTTTTTAGTGGAGTCTTTAGTTTTTTTCAAATATAAAATCGTATCATCTGTCCACAAGGATAATTTTTATTTCACCTTTTCAATTTGGGTGCCTTTTATTTTTTTTCTCTTGCCTGATTGCTCTAACCAGGACTTCCAGTACTATGTTGAATAAAATTGGTGAAATTAGACAGCCTTGTACTGTTTCAGGTCTAAGAAGAAATGATTTCAGTTTTTCCCCATTCAGTATGATACAATTAATAGCTGTAGTTCTGGCCTATATGGTTTTTATTATGTTGAGGTATGTTTCTTATCTATGCATTTTTTGAGAATTTTTATCATGAAGGGATGCAGAACTGTATCATATGCTTTTTCAGCATGAGTTGAAATTACTATATGGTTTTGCCTACATTCTGTGGATACATCACATTGATTCATTTGCATATATTGAACCATCCTTGCATTACAGGGATAAATCCCACTTGATCATGACAAATGATCTTTTTACTGTATTGTTGAATCAGTTTACTAGTATTTTTTGAGGATTTTTGCAACATTATTCAACAGAGATATTGGGCTTTTCTGACAGTGTTCATTTTATTAATTATTGGTCTGTTCTGATTTTGGATTTCTTAATGGATAAATCTTACTAGGCTCTATGTGTCTAGAAATTTATTCATTTCTTTTAGATTTTCCAACTTATTAGACTGTAATTGCTCATCATAGCCACTAATGATTCTTTGAATTTCTGCCATATTATTTGTAATGCCTCCTTCTTCGTATCTGACTTTATTTATTTGAGTCTTCTCTTGTTTTCTTAGCTATTCTGGCAAAAGTTTGACATTTTTTTCATGGATATTTTATATTGTTTTCTTTGTTTCAAATTTAATTCTGCCCTAATCTTTATTATTTGTTTTCCTCTACTAAATTTAAGTTCACCTTGCTCTTGCTTTTATAGTTCTTTAAGATGCATTATAAGGGTATCTTTTTGAAGTTTTTCTTCTTGTTTCAATTAGGCACTTATGGCTATAAATTTCCCTCTTAACACTGTTTTTCTGTATCCTACAGGTTTGGTTGTGTTGTGTTTCCATTGTCATTTGTTTTAAGACATTTTTCAATTTCCTTTTTAATTTCTTCATTGACTCAATGGTCATTCAGGAGAATATTGCTTAATTCACATGTTTTCATATAGTTTTCAAAATTTTTCTTGTATTGTGGTGAGAGAGGATGCTTGATATTGTTTAACATTTTTGAAATGCATTAAGACTCATTTTGTGACCTAACATATGCTCTATCCAAAAGAATGATCTATATGCCAAGAAAAAAAATGTGTATTCTTCAGTCATTGGATGCAATGATCTATAAATATCAATTACGTCCATTTGTTCTACAGTGACGACTAAGTCCACTTTTTCTTTATTGATTTTCCATCTGGAATATCTGTCCAGTGTTGCAGGTGGGGGTGTAGTAGTCTCCAGCTGTTATTGTGTTAAGGTCTATCTTTCTCTCTTTAGCTCTAATAGTATTTGCTTTCTGTATTGGGGTTATTGGGGTGCTGCAATGTTGGGTGTATATTTATTTGCCATTGTATTATATTCTCTTTCTGAATTGAGCTCTTTTTTATTATATGATAATCTTCTTTGTCTTTTTATACAATTTTTGCTAGAAAATCTATGTATTTTCTCACATAAGTATAGCTGCTCTTTCTCTTTTTTATTTCCATTGGCATAAAGTAACATTTTCCATTCCTTTATTTTCCCTTTTGGTGTATCTTTATAAGAGAAGTGTGTTTCTTGAGGCAAAATATCATTGAACCTTGTTTTTTCTTCTTTTCAGCTACTATATGTCTTTTAACTGGAGAGTTTCTTCCATTTACATTAAATATTTTTATTGATAAGTAGGGAGTTACTGTTGCCATTTTATTATTTGTTTTCTAGTTGTCTTGCAGGCTTCTCTTTCTTTCTTTTCTTTCTGTCTTTCTTTCAGTGAAGGTAATTTTCTTTGGTAGTATGCTTTAATTTTGCTCTTTATTTTTTTGTGTATTTGCTATATCTTTTTTTTATTTGAAGTTACCACAAGGCTTGCAAATACAGTTTTATAACCCATTATTCTAAACTGATAACACTGATTCTATAAACAAACAGAAAAGAGAAAACAAATAAAAATTCTACACTTTAACTTCATGCCCCCACGTTTTAACTTTTTGTTGTTCCTTTTTATGTCTTATTATGCTATCTATGAATTTAAAAGTTATTATTTTTGATTGTTTCGTTGTTTAGTCTTTGTACTTAAGTCAGGAGTATTTTACGTGTCACAATGACAGTGCTATAGTACTCTGTTTTTCTTTGTGGTTACTACTATCAGTGAGTTTTGTACCTTCGGGTGATTTATTTATTTATTTTTATTGCTCATTAACATATTTTTCTTTCAGACTGAAGAATTTTCTTTACCATTTCTTGTTGAACAGGTCTGGTATTGATAAAATCCCTCAGCTTTTGTTGGACTGGGAAGGTCTTTATTTCTCTTTCATGCTTAAAAATATTTCTACCAGATATACTATTCTAAGGCAAAAGTTTTTAATTCTTTAGCACTTCAAATATATGTCATGTCATTCTCACCTGGCCTGTAAACCTTTCTACTGAAAAGTCTGCTGCCACACATATTAGAGCTACATTGTATGCTATTTATTTCTTTGCTTTTACTGCTTTTAAGATCCTTTCTTTATCCTTGACCTTTGGAAGTTCGATTATTAAATGTCTTGAGGTAGTCTTCTTTGGGTTAAATCTGCTTTGTGTTCTATAACCTCCTTGTACTTGAACGTTGATATCTTTCTCCAGGTTTGGGAAGTTCTTTGATATTATCCCTTTGAACAAACTTTCTCCCCCTATCTCTTTCTCTACTTCGGATTTTAGGCCAATAACTCCTAGATTTGTCCCTTTGAAATTATTTTCTATACCTTGTAGACATGCTTCATTCTTTTGTATTCTTTTTTCTTTTGTCTCCTCTGACTGTGTATTTTCAAATAACTGTCTTCAAGCTCACTAATTCTTCCTTCTGCTTGATCATTTTTGCCATTGTGAGGTTTTGATGAATTCTCCATATGTCAATTGCATTTTTCTCCTCTAAAATTTCTTCTTGATCCTTTTTATTTTAATCTCTTTGTTAAATTTATCTGAATACCTTCACTGTGTTATCATGAATTTCATTGAGTTTCCTCAACACAGCTCTTTTTAATTATTTGTCTGAAAGATGATATATCTCTTTTTCTCCAGTATTAGTCTATGGTGCCTTATCTTGTTCATTTTGTGGGCTTGTGTTTTCCTGGATGGTGTTGATATTTGTAGGTGTCTGGTCATTAAAGAGTTAGGTATTTATTTGTTGTAGTCTTCAGAGTCTAGGCTTTTTGTAACTCTCCTTCTTTGGAAGGCTTTTCAGGTTGCAGAGAGATTTGGGCCCCAAACCCTATAATACTGTGTTTTTTGCAGACTTGTAGAGGTACCGCCTTGGTGGTCTTGGATAAGATCTGCAAGAATTCTCTGGATTATTGGGCAAAGACTCTTGTTATTTCCCCTTATTTTCTGCCAAACAAATAAAGTTCCTCTGTTTCTGCTGAACCTGGAACTGGGGATGTGGTATTTCAAGCACCCCTGTGGCCATCAACACTGGGACTGTGCTAGCTCAGACCTGATGCCAGCACAGCACTGGGCTTTGCCCAAGGCCAATTCCTTCAGTGTGCTGAGTTCCCCCAGCTTCAGTCATGTTCAGAGATATTTTCTGGTAGTCAGGGATTAGAGGGAAAACTTTAGCAATTTACTTGATGTTATATACCACTGCAGCTAAGCTGGCATTCAAACCACAACATGAAGTCATTCTTACTCTTCCCTCCCATCCCTTTCCACAGGCAAAGGAACCTCTCCCTGTGGCTGCCACCACCACCATCAGTACATGGGTGGTTCTGCCAGGCCACCAGTAATTGTTCACTTAAACATCAAGGGGACTTCTGTCAGCTTGTGGTGAATGCTGTCAGACCTGGGACTCACCTTTCAGGTCAGTGGGCTCTCTGGCCGAGGTCACGTCCAGAAATGCTGTCAGAGTACAGGCCAAAACTGAGGGACCTTAACAGACTTCTTGTTGCTCTATGCCACTGGCAAAACTGGGTATCTGGTACACCAGAATACTTCAGCCCACAGTGGTGAAGCTTGCTAAGAATCTCAAATTCTGATGGGTAGGATGGGTGATTCCCCTCTGGCTAGGGCTGGTCCAAATGGTCCTCCATTCACAGGTGCAGGCTGAGCCCAAGAGAGCTTTTTCCTCCTCTGCAACAGGGCAGCACAGAGTTCAATGTGAAGTCCCCCAGTCATTGTGTTCTTCCACTCCAAAGTCCAAAATTCTGTCTTCATGTAGCATGGCCACTGCTGGGGTGGAGTAGGGGTGGTGTCAGTGATTCAACACTATCTCTCCTGCTCTCCTCAATGCCTGTTTCAGTGATATAAAATTAAGACCAGGTACTGTAATTGTTCACCTGCCTGACTTTTGGTTCTTGTGATGGTGTTTTCTTTTGTGCAGATAGGTGTTAAAATTTGGGTTCCAGGAAAGGGAGGAAGGACAGGTGGACTAACAGTGTAGGTTTCTATTCCACTATCTCACCCTGCTTCCTCTATTTTAACTCTTATTTGATGTTTTTAGCTGTCACTCTTTTTATTACATGTTTAGTGGTAGATCAAAGGATTATAATACACATTCTTAACTTATCTGAGTCCATCTTAAGTTAATATTCTATTACTCCCTGTATAAAATAAGATCTTAGAAGATACATAACAACACAATGAATAAGAGCATACAGACAATTCTTGTTTTGCACGGTTCTGGTATGTAAGAATTTGTTAACACAATTTCATTGACATCAAGTGACATTAACTAAACATTTAATATTGTAGATATTACAGTATATTGACTATGAGTAAGCTACACATTTAGCTGGCTCTTTGTTTCACAAATCTCTATGTAAATAGTATATGTGCTTCATGCACATATGATGTGCACTGGTTATAATAAGTTATAACCAGTCTTTTCACTTTTTTCAAATTATTTTTGTGTTTGGTCACTGTGTATCTGTTATTCACAGACAGCAAAGCTTATAGTCGGATTGTCTACTTATATTCTTGCAATAAGCCCACATGTCATTTCTGAAAAATAAATAATCCAAAGAGTCATTTGACTAAGAAGTTGAAAAGGCAGCAAAAAACCAAATGTGATAATGTGGCAAATATACTTTGAATAAAACAAAAATAAAATTATAGAAGAAATAGCCAGTTATGGGGATGTTGACATTGCTACTGTTTAAGAGTCTCAATCTACAATCAGAGAAACTTGAAAGTGACTTTATTAACAAAAATGAAGAAAAGTGTTTGAAACAAAAAGGATAAATGTATCTCAGAAGAAGAGACACTTACAAAAATATATTTTTTAAAATTCTTACATTAAAGAAACTCTTGGAGATAACTTACAATATTGAACTTGCAAAGATTAAAATGTTGAAGGCTGATCCACACTTAGAAAAAGAGTATGACAGTTTGCCAAGACATAGGAAAGATTTTCATGGCATATAAAAATAAGATATGTGACCAGAAGACAAGTGACATTGATTGTCTTCTTAATACCTTTGTTTCTTACGAAGAAATAAAACACTTTAGTGTTTCAAATCACAGTGTAACAAATATATGTTGTTTAAAATTTTTAAGTTCCATATGCATATCTGGTTCTAAGCAAGTTTTTAATATTTTGACACAATTTTAAAAGGTCAGAGAATAGTTATTTTTTTCTCATTGATTTTTAAGTTCATGTTGCACAGTTTCAGATTGCAAAATTAGTACTGCATTTAATTCATTTTACTCCCACTTCTAGACACATTCTATGTGATTGTTGTTTTATTTCTATATGACTTCATTTAATTTATTTTAATCCCTTATCCACATACATTTTATGCTGCTGTTGTTTTATTTCTATGTACATCATATTTAGTGCCTTATTATTATTTTTGCATTAGTGGAATTATTTTATTATCTTTTAAACATGTAACATTTAACAAAATTGTAATGAAACTGTATGTTTATCAACATAACTACTATTTGGGTTTCTCTTCATTTTTTAATGAGATCCAAACTTTTATCTGTGAACGTTTTTATTTAATCTAAATTTTCTTTTTACACATGAACAATTTCTAATTAAATTTTGGAGAAAATTTTTACTAAATATGGATATCTAAGTTGACTTTTCTCTTTTGGCACTTTAAAGATGCTGTTTATTGTTTTGTGACCTTTACTGTTTTTGATGTGAGTCATTGTTCATAACCTTTTATTCCTATGAGTATAATGCCTTTTGTTTGTTTGTTTGTTTGTTTGTTTGTTTGTTTGGAAGAGGTTTCTGATATGGTTTGGCTCTATGTCTCCATGCAAATCTCACCTTGAATTCTAATAATCCCCATATATCATGGGTAGGTCCAGGTGGAGATAATTGAATCATAGAGGTGGTGTCCCCCATGCTATTTCTGTGATAGTGAGGGAGTTCTCCCAAGATCTGATGATTTTATATTGGGCTTTCCCCTTGGCTTGACACTCATTTTCTCTCCTGCCGCCCTGTGAAGAGGCGCCTTTTGCTATGATTGTGGGTTTCCTGATGTCTCCCCAGTCATGATGCACTGTGAGTCAATCAAACCTTTTATCTTTATAAATTACCCAATCTCCAGTATTTCTTCATAGCAGCATGAGAACAGCTAACAGAGTGACTTAGCAGGTTTTTTTTTTTTAACTGTTATATTAAGCAACTTAACTGTTTGCCCAAGTATGCCCTCTATATTTATCCTTCTTGGACTGTACTGAGTTTCTTAGACTTGTGGGTTTTTATTTTTCACTAATTTTGGAAAAAATGTGAATTATTTCTTTAAATATATATCCTTCTCTATTTAAAATTTTTTTCTTCTTATTCTTCACTGTCCATCGCTCAATGTATGAAATTATTCTATATATTTTTCCCATTGTTCAAGTATTTATCTAGGGAAGTCCTAAAGTCTAATATTTAACAAAATTTATGTGTTAAAATCTAATCCTCTACGTAATTAGGAGGTGGGAAATTTGGAGGTAGGGCATTTGGGAGGTGATTAGATAGTGAGGGCAGAACTTGCATGAATGGGATCAGTGTCTTATAAAAGAGACCTTAGAGAGTTCCTTTGCCCTTCTATCATGCCAAGTGATAGTGAGAAGACGGCCATCTATGAGGAAGTGGATCATAATCAGATGCAAAATCTATCAGCCTTTTCATCTTGGACTGTCCCTCATCCCAAATTGTGAGAAATATATTTTTGTTGTTTATAAACCATCCGGTTTACGGTATTTTGTTATAGCAGCCAAAATGGACTAAGATAGGGAGTTATGTCTGATACTAGCTGCTCCATCATGGCCAAAAATAATGTTTATTTGATTTTACATGGTTTCATTTTCTTCTTCTCCCCTTTAGATTGTATGACATACTAAAGGGGGGAAAATCATCTATCTTATTTTCAACTATTTTCTTGTCATCAATATCGATGAATAATACATATTAATTGATTAAAAGGATTTTAAGCCATTATTTGAGGACATTGTTTTATGATTCCATTATCAGTTGATCCAAAGTATGAGTAAAGATATTAAAAATACTTCAAAATTCTCTAAGTATCTGTGCTGAAATTCATTTAGTATCGTGTTAAAGCTGTTCTCATTGTTCAGAACTGATATCTATTTATATTTATGGTGTACATTGCATTCCAATGATTATTAAATATTCAAAATATCAACTTTGGCTGTAGCTACACCTAAAATATTGTGCTAAAGTTAAAAGAAAAAGTCAAGAAAAACTTAATAGAACTGGAAAAACTGTTACAAAGAAATTTCAATTATAAAACATTGGAAGATCTTTATATCGGTGTAGACTAAGTCATGTTTATCCTGTAAAGATGACTGTGAAGGAAGATGATTTAAAGGTGAAAGCATATTTGCAAAATTCATGACTTACTATCTATGATATAAATCTTCATTTATTAAATCTAATAATAGATTTGTGAAACTGAAATTATTTTATAAACCTCAAAAAAGGGGTTTTGAGAAACTTAAGGAAATCCAGTGCAGGAACAGTCCAGTAAAGTAGCACGAGTTCATTTTATTTTTTGATTAAATGTAATATATATGTGGTTATATTTTATGAGAAGTGAGTAGTCAGATCCAAAAATATAATGTAAGTTTGAATTTTTAACTATTAATGAAAGGAGATAACTGAGTAGTTGAAAAAATAGAATGGAACTATTACATATTTCATCAATAATTGCAAATAAAATATTTGAATTTTTTGATTATAAAACATTCTAATTGAAAGCTATAGTCCAGTATCATATTTTCATATTTCCTCATCAATTATAGAAAATATACAGGAAATTTTATTTTGTTTTTTATGTTCAATTTATTCAGAAACTATATGTAATAAATGATTCAGAAAATATATATTTATATATTATGTGAAAGATTTATATATATATATATACACACACACACATATATAATATTTCAAATTTTATTCTCCTTTAAAACTCTCATGCTGTGTATCTAAGATCAATGAATTCAGGGTACCTTTATAAATTTTTATAAATTATGTATTAATTTATATTTTAGCCCACACAAAAAGTAAAACATGTAAGTTTATTTGTTTATTCTAAGATTTTTTTTATTATATTCATTAGGCAATTACAGTAAAATAAATTTTAAATAATTCTATTGTCTTATAGTATACCAATTTTTTTCAGCCTTACATATTTTTTGATATTTAGCACTTACAATTTTAAATCAAGGGCCTTTTCACATGAAGTTAGGTTACTTAAAAAAAATATATTTTTTATTTACAGAAAAATCAACTTTTTAATTTAATGGAAATTAAGTTAAGAACTTAATGTAATTTCAGTGTATGTGTCCCTTTAAAATTCGTATGTTGAAATACAATAATAAATTTATATTATTAAAAGGTGGGGTCGGCCAGGCGCGGTGGCTCAAGCCTGTAATCCCAGCACTTTGGGAGGCCGAGGCGGGCGGATCACAAGGTCAGGAGATCGAGACCACAGTGAAACCCCGTCTCTACTAAAAATACGAAAAATTAGCCGGGCGCGGTGGCGGGCGCCTGTAGTCCCAGCTACTCAGGAGGCTGAGGCAGGAGAATGGCGGGAACCCGGGAGGCGGAGCTTGCAGTGAGCCGAGATAGCGCCACTGCACTCCAGCCTGGGCAACAGCGTGAGACTCCGTCTCAAAAAAATAAAAATAATAAAAAAAAAAGGTGGGGCCTTTTGGGAGGTGATTAAGTCAGGAGATCTCCACCTTCATGAATGGACTAGTGTTCTCATAAAAGGAGTTGAAGGAATCACTCTAGTGCCATTTTTGCTGTTTTGTCTTCTGCCATGGGAGGACACAGCAACCAGGCTTCAACTTTGAAGCAGAGAGCAGCTCTCTCCAGACATTGAATCTGCTGGTGCCTTGAGCTTGGACATTTCAGCCTCCAAAACTGTGATAATGTAAATTTCTGTTTATATTATATTTATAAAAAGTCTAGTCCCATGTACTATTGTAGCAGCCTGAAGGGACTAAGATACTATATCTACATTCTATTATTTTTTCAAATTGTGAATTTGAGAAGATTTAACTAAAATTTAGAATATATAATTACTATTGTTCATTGTTGAGAATAAGATAAAATCTTATAGGTAGGTACGAATATACAGATAACAAATTTTTAAATATCTCTATACTACTGTACATTGAAAGAATCTGAATTGTCTTAATAGTCAATAATTTATTATTAGAATTTTGAAGCACTTTGAATTTTCTCCTGCTAGTACTGATATATCTGTTCATTCTCAAGTTGCCAGTAACTTTACATTTGCTTTTCTGTTTATAAAACTTGTATGTAACTGAGTGCAATTATGCACCCTTGTCATCCCAGCTACTCGGTAGGCTAAGGAAGGAGAATGACTTGAGCCCAGGAGTTCGTGACCAGCCTGAGCAACATAATGAGACACTCTCCCAAAAAAATTAAAAAATAAAACCTCTAGAAACAAAAAAGTGTATGTATTATTGTATATAAAAGTTGAACCAAAAAAAAACTATAATATTCCAAAGAAGGTGAGCCTGTAAAGAGAAAAACACCATATATGTCAAAACTTAAAGATACCCAGAGTTAACACATTTTGCTGCTACGCATAATATATACACACACCTGAGCAACTATTCATTTATTCAGCTTTTCCTACATATAATAGATATATCTTGAGTACCTATTCTATGATAGGTATTGTTCTCAGTTATAGAGGTATAGCACGAGTTAATCCTCCTTAAGCTCACATTTTAGTGAGAAGAGACAAATTAAAAACTAAGAAGTTCATGATAATAAAGAATGATGTAACGCCTGCCAAAAAGTTACGGAAGGGATGGATGTGCATTATAATGAGGTAGGAAGGGCTAACATAAGTTGAGAATTTGGAAGGCTTCTGGGACCTAGGTGAGTAGAGTAGAACTTAAAAGATGAGAAGGAGCGAGACATGTGAAAAACAAAAGACAGGCAGTTCAAGGCGGTGTAATTGCCCATCATCTCATTGTACCATAATTTATTACACTATCACCTATAAATACTCACATACCTCACACTCTTCTCAGAGATATCTGTAATTACTTTTGTAGAATCAATTCTTAGAAGTGGCCTTTCTTGCCCTAATGGGATTTAAATTTAGAATTTTAAGCACATTTCACTTCAAACAGTACATTCATTTTTATTCTACCAATTTCAGATATTTTGAGATCAGTTTTAGCATGAGGTTGTAAACATTATATGTTACGAGTCATTCTTTGTAGTTTAATCTGAAAGGTCAAAGCTGATTTCTCATTGGTTTAAATTTCATTTATTTGTTTATGAGTGAGATGGCAACCCTTTATAGATACATGGATTACAAACAGCTCTGGAGCCAGCCCTTCTTGGTTTAAATTCTAGTCCCTCTAATTACAGGATGAACAACTTGGATAATCTGTTTAACCCCCATGCCTTTTTGTCAGTAACTGAAAATTAGAAATAAGGGTAATAGTAGTGCTACATCACAGGATCATTTGTGAGTAAAAATAAAACAATAACTTTAAAATATTAAAATATTAGAAGTACACTTGGCTGAAAGTAAGCATTAACTTATGTTAAAAATGCCGTAGTAGTAGTAGTAATAATAATAATATTAATTGAAAATCTGTGTTTATTCTTTTACTTCATATTGCTTCTTTTAGTTCTGTATTTTGCTGGCTTTTTTTTTTTTTTTTTGAAACATAGATCTTTAAACTTACTTTAAATATTAATGTATTGGTTTTAAATTTTCTCGAAGCTGCATCAGTTTTCCAAGTTGGTTTTTCATTTAAAACATTAATTATGGAGTATTTTTTCAATAAAATAAGTTTATAGTTTCTAAGTATCAATATTTTCATTTGTAGTTTCTGACTTTAACATTTTAATAAGTACTATGATACAATTTTATTTCTAAACTTCTTCACTTGACTTTCTACTTAATGTTTTTATAAATTAAAATATAAGATCGTTGGAAATCCATATGGATCATATTTTTCTGCATGATCTGCTTCAATATCTATGACAATCATTTCAAACTTATTTCATATATTATATGATTAATTGATGGATATTTTCATAATGAATTATTCTTGGATTTTTAAAATGATACCATTTGTTAAGGCAGAAAATTATTTTGTTACATAAGTTTATTTGCAAATTATTTAAGAATGGAATCGATATATATAGATATATGTGTGTATTTATATATACATATATGTAGTCATACATTTTAATGGTCCATAGTATTCTTTTTTCCTTTGCTTTTTAGCAAGTTTTAATTTTATACTTATACTAACCTTATAAGTAAAAAAGCTGTCTTTTTTTCTATTCTAAAGGTGTTTTAAAAGCCTGGAAATGTGTGCTCTTATAGAAGATTTGAAAATACTCTTCAGACTCTAAATAGTCTCTTTTATAATCTTTTAAAGTATATTGGTAGTTGACTAGCCTAAAATATCTTCTGAATTTTATTCAAAGAAGTCAACTCAACCATGACTTGTTTACACATAATAGGTGCCCAGTAATAAATTAGTGGTCTAAAGAACTATTATTTCAGCAAAATATACACTAATTACTCTCATATTTAACTAGTATGAGCTAGTATACATTACTAGCTCATATTTAACTAGTAAGAGCTAGTATACATTACTAACATTTTTGCTAAGTAATACACATGTCAATCATTTTGTAATAGAGACTTTTCATCATCTTAACACTAGTTCCCTTGTCCCTTCTACTTAGAGCTTTCTTGGAAGCATCACTGAGTCTTTACAGTAAATAAATGTGGTAATATCTATTTTAGACTTTCTGAATGTAATCACCACAGCTGTGTTTTATTTTTGGGAGGGTTTCATTTTTCAGCTTATAAAATTGTAGGGAAGATGATGAGATAAGTAGAAAGTAAGTAAAAGCTCCAACTCAAGGATGGGAAACATTTGATCCTGCTCCCAAACGATAATGATAAAGAAAATTTGTTTTACCCCTGATGGAATGGAATTTTCAGATAGAAGCAATAACAAAGGTTTTCAATCATTACGTTCTTCACGCATATTACCGTTCTGAAATTATTTCAGTAAAAATCTCATGATATTCAGGGATATGTTTTACAGATCTCTGTAACTGTACATAACTTTTTGAAAAGTTAGCATATTTGTGAAAAACGAACAATGACTTGTATGTTATTCTAAATTAACAAGTCAAATGGCATGATATATAGTGATTGAATGATTAAATAGAGAAGTATTGGCCTGGCGCAGTGGCTCACACTTGTAATCCTAGCCCTTTGGGAGGCCGAGGCGGGCGGATCACGAGGTCAGGAGATCGAGACCATGGTGAAATCCCGTCTGTACTAAAAATACAAAAAAAAAAAAAAAAAAAAATTAGCCAGGCACGGTGGCGGGCGCCTATAGCTCCAGCTACTCAGGAGGCTGAGGCAGGAGAACCCGGGAGGCAGAGCTTACAGTGAGCCTAGATTGAGATCGCACCACTGTACTCCAGCCTGGAGCCTGGGCTACAGAGTGGGACTCCATCACAAACAAAAAAACAAAAAAACAAAAAAACAAAACAACAACAACAACAACAACAAAAAAAAAAACAGAGAAGTATTGCCTATTATTTTCCAGAAAAAAAAATAAAATGAAATGCATGTCAGAAAATTTATTTTGGCAATGATGTTCCCACGTCTACTTTGTGCCCTTCACATGTAAGCTTGTTTTTATTATAGAATCTCTTGTGCCTTAATCATATTTTTCTATCAAAAAATTTGGGACATAATTATTTACATTAATTTATGATGTATCAAAATAGCCCTTAAACTATTTCTGGTTTTAAATGATCTTTCAAAACTTTGCCATTGCATGAATAAGAGTTGAAGCTTATGTTCCTTCCCCATGAACTTGGGCCAAGTTTTGTGATACTCCAATAAGATTCTGGCAAAAGTTGGTTATATAACTTCCAAGGCTTGGTTCTTAAAGTCAGTATAGTTCCCACCTCACTCTCCCTCTATCTTGGAATAATTGTCCTGGGAATACAACCACTATACTCTAAGCTTACTTGGATGGGTAGTACAAGCAACAGGGATTGGAACCAAAACTCCAGGACCTTAGCCCCAGTTGAGACTTTAGCGCGAACTGAGATCTTAGCTCATAGCCAACACCCACCTGCCACCCCTGTAAGCAAACTGTCTCATAAGTAGATCTACAGTGTTCAGTTGAGTTGCTTCAGGTGATGCTGTGTAGAATAGACAGGTCTTTGACCTATGTTGTGTCCAAATATGCATTTGTGTACAAAATAATTGTTATTTTAAGTTGCTGAATATTGAGGCAGTTTGTTTCTCAGCAACAGATACCCAGAATAGTTGAAGTGAGAAAAATCTTTTGCCAACTTTCACCAAGTTAAGTAAATAGCCACATAAATAAATTCAGATATTTGGAATCCCACGATCAATGAATTAAGTTTCAGTCTCCTGTTAAGGGAATCTCCACATCTGCCATAATTTTCATCAACAGTCCATCTCCTACCTACTTGATACATGGAAATGTGGGATATGTGAGGCACTTTATATCATGTGAAGAATCAAAATCTTAAGGCTGAAACAAAAATTTTGACTTCACATAAAATTTGCAAAAACATAACCAACTATAGCGAACTTTACCTGAGTCCCATGTTCTTGGAAATCAGCTATGGTGACAAAAGCCACACTTCTTACCCCAACTCCTTTTTACTCTTGTACAAAATTTTTATTGCAAAGAATCTCTCTCCCTAGATGACTCAGAGAAGACAATCATAAATACCCCTTTGTTTACCTATGACGAGGTCAGACACAGACTTTCAAGTACTCATTCTGTGTCTCATAAACGTTTAGTTGAATTATTAATACTTATCTCCAGCAACGAATCTGGAGAAAATTCTTGCAGTGGAACTTAAACAACCCTTCCTCAATGGTCCCTCCCTGCTGATACCAGGGGAAAATATACTCAGGTCAGCCGTCCAATCTCTCCACTTCATCATTCCATTTCCCCACACCCAGTTCTTTCTAGCTTTGTTTATTTCTCATAAAATAAAAGTTGTTTTTTGCCTCACTTTAATACTACTCCAGATCTCACGGAAGCTGGAGCTTTCTTTCTATGGCAGTAGTACTTATCCCCATATCACAACAGTTACTTTCCCCTATTGTAACAGTCTTTTCTAATAAAGCCTCTCCTTTACTTAAGTCTGGACTTGCTTTCATGTGACAGAACTCATGGTAATATTTTAAGAGCTCCCTTTTCCTAGGTCAGGAATATCGAATAAAGGATCCATTCTCTCCGATACCACATCCTGTCTGATTCAATATGATCGCTACATCCACAATAGATTGTGTACTTCTTAAAGGCAGAAAGGTTAATGTTTTCTTTGTTGGAGCATTGTATGATCAATCATTTGAAATCGAACCATGCTTATAGTAATGGGGAAAGAAAAATAGGGAGAAAAGATAAATATGGCAGTTTGATAGGCATTTCTCTGAAACATTGATCTGCAAAGATTCTGCCCATGGTTAAAACTGCTTTGTGCATTCAGTAATTTGTCCAGGAAAAAAGAAAATAAAACATGTAAACAAGGTAACATTGTGTACCAGGAATAATGTATGAGCAGCCAAATATCCTAATCAGCAAATGAGACTTAATGACTTGAATAATTTCTGTGGTGTTTGAAATATGCCAAAATATAATGAATTCATCTGAAAGAATGCCTAATAAAAGACCAATATCCCCTGACAAGTGTGTTGGAGAAGACTAATGTTACTATGCAACAGGAGGTGGTTCTGCATAGGAAAAGTACTATCCACTACCCATTGTGTACAAATTTTCAGGACAGGTCCTAGTCACTACTTACAAAGTGTTTGAAGGCAGAAAAGTAGTGAATTCCCTAACCATTTAATGCAACCGTTAATTTGCGTGACCAGAAATACACACAGATATATTCAATTTATATCAATTTAACATGAACAATTTAATATGTACAAAAGCATGCTGGTAATGTTTAACTGGTAGCTTTCTGAGAAGACAAGAACAAGTTAGAAATCCCATAAACCCCTGAATTTCAAAGTTTCTTCCATTTTCTCCCTTTTGTGTTTGTAAAATAAATTATTTTGTTTCTGTGATATAAATATGCTTACTGTTGTCAATTTCAAATTACCAACTGGAGGTCAATTGTTCCCAGACAACACTCAATATATGTGTGCCTTTATTTGTGTGTGTTCATGCATTTGTGTGTATGTGTGCATATAAACATACTAAGTATATAAGTGTATATATATTCCATGTATATTTGTATATTTATATATTCTGCACATACATTCTATATGAGTGTGTTTCATATAAATATATCAATAAAAGAAAAGTGTTCATCTAAAACAGTAAATACAGTGAAACATTTTGGTTTTGTCTTCAGCTTTATTGAGGTATAATTGATGAATATAATACGTATATATTTTTAAGATGTACAATGTGGCGCTTTGATATAGATATACATTCTGAAATTATTGCCACAATGAAGCTAATTAGCACATTAACCACCTCATATAGTTACTTTTATTTGTTTGTTTTGTGATGAGAAAATTTAGGATCTACTCTGAGCGAATTTCAAGTATAGAATACAGTATTATTAACTATAGTCACTTTGCTCTACACTAGATCTCTTACTATTTATTTTGGTAATTATTCACAGAACTTATTTATCCTGTATAACTGGAGCTTTGTTCTCTTTGATCAACATCCCCTCATTTTGCCTACCTCCCAGCTCCTGGAAACATCATTCTATCTTCTACTTTTATGAATTCAACATGTTTAGATTCCACATATAAGTGAGATCATTTGGTATTTGCTTTCTGTGCCTGGTTTATTTCACTTAGCATAACATCCTACAGTTTCATCCATGTTGTTGAAAATGACAGGTTTTCTTTTCTTTTAAGGCTGAGTAATATTCCGTTTTATATTTTATAATTTTAAAATAAAAGATAATTCTAAGAGTGCTACCTGAAAACTATGCTGAGAACACTGTTATTTAAGTTGAATGTGTCCACATTGTAATTAACGCATATTGTGCAGTGTTTGTTGTTTTGTTTTTATAATTATATACTATGGGAGTTTTGCATTTTTGTATCAATTTTAGGTGTGCAACATGATGTTTTTATATACACATACATAGTTCATTTATTACTACAGTCAAGTCGGTCAACATATCCCTCAATTCACATAATTCATGTGTGTATGTATGTATTTTTGTGCGGTAAGAACATATAAAACCTCTCAGAAAATTTCTAGTATACAACACAATACTATTAATTATTATCCTCACACCGTGTATTAGATTTCTATATGTATTTATCCTATATAACTGCAGCTTTGTATTTTTGACCTAAACATTATAGTTTCTTTATTCATTCATCTGTGAATGGACACAGGTTTATTCCAGATCCTGGTTGCTGTAAATAATGTTGCAATAAATGTGGGAGTGCAGATATCTCTTCAAAGTGCTGATTTCATTTCTTTTTTGATGTATCCCCAAAATGGGATTGTTGGATCATACGGTAGCTCTGTTTTTAAATTTTTGAGAAACATCCATGGTGTTTTCCACAGTTGTTGTCCAAATTTACATTCCCATCAATGGTGTATAAGGTTTTCCTTTTCTCCATATCCTTGCTTAAACTTTCATATTTTGACATTTTGATAATAGTCATGCCAACAGGTATGTGATAATATCTCATTGTAGTTTTGATTCACATTCCCTGATTATTAGTAATGTGGAAAACATTTTTATATACCTCTTGGACATCTGTATGTCTTTTTAGAACAATTTCTATTCAGGTGTTTTATGTAATTTTGAAATTGCCCTGTCTATGCCATTTTGAATAAAATATCAAGCATGATTTTAAGATGTAGGAACAAAAGGAACTAATTGCCTTTAAGTAAACTTATCAGAAAAAAAGAATAAGAAAGTTTTGTAAGTGCTATACTTTGGTAATGCTTTTATACATATATAAATTAATGTGCTAAATATACTTTACTATATGTTTTAGTAATTATATTTCTAAATATGCAGATGCAGTCATTTTATTTCTTTCTGAAGTGCCTCACAGATTTTTTTGCTGTATATAAATCTATTGAAAATTTTTCTATTATTTTTGTCTGAATTACTGTAGTAAATTTAACGACATATAATGGTAAGATAATCAGACAGTGATAAAAATGACTCTTGGATTTGCCTTCCAGACAAAGACATGCAGAGCTTAGAAAAGCCAGCAACAAGCTATAGCCAATAGAGCTTTACTGCACGTAATTAAGTCAGCATTGGCATTATTATAGTCAAGTGCTTTGGGAAATTGAGTTGATTTTTTTTTTAAAGACAGGGAAATGGATAAGTCTTTGGGAGGTATATGGTAATATGTTCTGTAATAAAACATATTCATCCAGATGATTGATTTTAAATGGATTTAGAAAAAAAATGACTATAATTCTATTGCATAAAACCTGAGCAAGAAATGCATATAAAATTAAGATGACTCATGAAAAAGTTACACTTACCATGCAAAAATCAAGAGGGCACTTTTTTTTTCTATTTTTACCTGTCAAATAAGTTAGAAAAATCTAATGATATCTTTTTGTCGCTTTCTATCCAAGTGTACTTTCATAGAACTAAGAGTTAAATTCAATCTCTAAAAAGAGTAAATAACTGATCTGAAACAAAATAATTTCTTTCACAAAGACAAAAGGAAAAAATAGAAGTAAAAAGAAGTTCTTCAGAAGCTACCGTTTGTAAGAAATGATCATTGAAAATACTCAATGAATGGCAAAGAAAGCATCCTTTTGTAGTAATCCTTGGTTAACATATTTATATCTCAAAAAGGTACATTGGGGCAGGTTATTTTATATTTCCACTAATTACTAGTTTGTAGATCTTAGCTATCTCATTTTATTGAATTGTCTTCTTAAGAATGTTTATGAATTGACAAATAAAATATTATTTCACAAAGTTTCACCAAAAATATTCAAAGAAAAACAAAGGGCAGTTGAATGTCCCTGCAAAGGTTTTATTTTTGTTTGTTTGTTAAGACACGGTAATACGAAAAGGTCTTAATATAAAATTGATCCCATAAAAAGGGGATAGGCTGCCTTATATATGTAATATATTCTGGAAAATCATTTGGGATCAGTAGGACTTAGTCATTATTAAGGACTTTTATTCTTAACCTCCTCTCTAACCTTTTACCTCTTCAACACTGCTTGGTTTCTGTTGGGAAGCAAACTTTCACTTTCATTCAGTTGACAGCATTTTGGAGTTCTGATCCTCTCCAGGAATAGGGCTCTTAGTCAGCCATAGTAGAATAATCTAGAGTACTTAATAGTTTTTAATCGTCTTTGAAATGCGTAGATCAACTACTTTAGAGTTTATTGGAAATGGATTTGTGAATATCTAATTTTAGCATTTCCAGTGATTTTACTCATATTAATGTTACAAAACCACTAGCCTAGAGGAAGATTGAAACTACCTGTCTTGTGCTCATTACAAATTTTGTAAGAATGGCTCATTAACCTTCTTCCTAAAATCAGCTTTAATACGAGCAAAATCGTTTAATTAATACAAAATATGGCATAGATGGAAGACTGTGCTTTTACCCCTTTTTAACTTGGATGTAATTAATATTTAATTATTTTTGGTTGAAATGTTTAATGAAAATTGGTCATTTGCAAGAATGTAGCATAAGAAAATTAGTGACTATCATAATTGTCAGAGTTTCTAGATTTTAATATTGTCTCGAGCACTAATTAGCTTTTTCACCATGGGCAACTCACTTAAATTTTCTTATTTAAAAACTCATTTTGATTATAGAATTTATACATAAACATGCTATTCTCATAAAAAGCAAAATCCAAATGTTGCATAGGATCCTTTAACAATCACTCTCAATATCAATCCTATTCCAGAAATAGCCATAGTCATTAATTTGGTTTATATCTATCCAAATATATGTGGATAGGTAGGTAAATATACCAATAACCATAAATATAAATATAGATACAAATGCATACATTGTAAAATATACTTTATAGAGAGCATGCTACTGCACATTGTGTCTATAACTTGGTTTTTCTGTTTAATAATAATATATCTTCTAAATTTTTCTATATTAGTTCATTGAAAGCACATTATTCTTTTTTTTATTTATTATACTTTAAGTTCTAGGGTACATGTGCACAACGTGCAGGTTTGTTACATATGTATACATGTGCCATGTTGGTGTGAAAGCACATTATTCTTAACTGCTGCATCATATATTATAATATGAATCACATACAATTTATTTGTCCATATCTATACTGATAGCATTTAGGAACCTTCTTTCTTTATATTTTTGTTTTGTTTCAATTTTCCTTTCTATTATTTTATTTTTTGAGACATAGTCTCTCTCTGTCACCCAGATTGGGTTGCAGTGGCGCCATCTCAGCTCACTACGACCTCTGCCTCCCAGGTTCAAGCGACTCTCCTGCCTCAGCCTCCCAAGTAGCTGGGATTACAGGCACCTGACATCAAACCCAGCTAATTTTTATGTTTTTGGTAGAAACAGGGTTTCACCATGTGGGCCAGGATGGTCTCAATCTCTTGACCTCGAGATCCACCCACCTCGACCTCCCAAAGTGCTGGGATTACAGGCCTGAGGCACTACACCCAGCGTTTATTGTTATTATTAATCCAACTAATATATATTTTTCTTGTGTAAACATTGTTGTTGACATATGCAAATGCGCCTCCAAAGTACATATCACAGTCTAGAATTATTGGTTAAAACCACGTATGTATCAGATTTGAATAAAAACAATTTTCTTCAGAAGTTACTTTACCTAATGAAGATCCTGGGACTTTAACTGTATGATTACATCACTCAAGCTTGTTCTTAACTGGATCTGCAACAAAAATTATTCCAAAATGATCAAACAAGCCACAATATTACTCAGAAATTTCATTGGTAGATCCTGAACTTTTTGTGGGATTCATTTGCAACTCACTAATGTGCATATGTCTTACTTAGTTAAGTAGTATAGCTACTACTTCACACTTTCTGTATTCAATATTAAGCACTATGTCATCGATGCATTGACCGATATGACGAACTCTTGAAATTGGAAAATATTTACATTCTCTCTGTATTAAATTATAGCAGATATTTCACATATGTCCAAGACATCAAATTAAAGTTATAAACTATGTTTGCCAGATGATAACATGATTATTTAAGAAATGTTTTGTCCAACTGTATATATATAGGTTTAAAAAATCATTTTCCAGTTCACCAGCTGTATTCCACTTGCTATAAATTGTATAGACCTGCTACAATAAAGAGATCATATTAGGAAGAATAGTAAGTTATTCTTATTTTATTCATTCTTCCATTTTCTATTATTTGTGTTGGCTGAATTAGATAATTAAAAATAAATATAATAGCACTCAATTATCAGCATTATTCAAAATTTTGAGTGTGGAAGAAAGAACCGGATTTGCAGCCATTCAATAATCAATGTAACTTTGGGTTCTACAGAAAGTGCCTCACAGTAAGGTTAGTCTGGTGCAGGAATTTCTGTATTTCTATTGAGATTATCTCACTCTTGTCATTGCTTCTGTTCTTGCAAACCTCACTTATCATTCAGAGTCCCTTAAAAGTGGGGTGGATTTTGTTGTTGTTGTTGTTGTTAAGCTTAAGTCATGTAATTAACCACTGGCAGAACTGATAAGGTAAGAGCAAGGATCTTTCCCATTTTCTAACATAGTTGGTGGCACATAACTGTATGCACCATCCCCAAGGGAAAAACAACATGTTATCAAATAAAGGAATGCAAGCTGGTGCCCATGAAGTAAACAATGTCACCTGCCAATGTCACTTTGTCATGCTGTTTTCTTTGCTCAAATATTTGTGAGATCTTAAATGTATGTCCATTTATATAATTTAAAGCCCATGAAATTTCACCAAGCATATCTGTGTTTTGAAGACTACTAGGGAAAGTTAAGACTTGTTTTCTGATTTATTTTTGCAGAGAAGGAGAAGAAATGGAATGGGCTCCAATCATTTAAATGATGAAAAAACTTTTTTAAATACTATTTTACATCAAACTTTGATTTATAGCTATTAAATATTTAACCTTTTTCATATAAAAATTGCAATATGTACTGTTATGTCAGAGGCCAAAGTGATAACATTTGTTAACCCCAAAGCCAGCAGAAGAACAACTTTTTGCTTCATTAGAGCACTGTCCCACTTGTTCCCATGGGTGGCAAGAATTTTTTTTTTTTTTTTGAGATGAAGACTCTCTCTGTGGTCAGGCTGGAGTGCAGTGGCACGATCTCGTTGCAACCTCCACCTCCTGGATTAAAGCAATTCTCCTGCCTCAGCCTCCCTGAGTAGCTGGGACTACAGCTGCACGCCACCACGCCCAGCTAATTTTTTGTATTTTTAGTACACACGGGGTTTCACCATGTTGGCAAGGATGGTCTCCATCTCTTGACCTCGTGATCCACCCACCTTGGCCTCCCAAAGTGCTGGGAATACAGGCATTGAGCCACCCCGCCCAGCCCAAAAATGTCATATTTTTAGGTGCACAGTGGTGATCCTTTGCATGCTTACTGGCTTATATTCTATTCGTTTTGTACATTTGCATTTTTATGCCAAATTAAATAAGGTATGTTTATATATTTCTGAAGAATAAAATTCTTTGTTAGCAGTCAGTTTTCTGCATTCCCTTGTAAGTTCAAAAGCTGAAAATTATTTCATTAGAATTTACTGAAAATGTTTTTGAGACCAGTTAAAATTGCTGTATAAAATTAATGATATTGAAGACCCTTACACCATGTATTTTTATAGTAATAAATATTTCCCTAAGTAATTCGACACATGAGTGTGATTGTAAGAAAAACTTCTCCCTTATTTTTATCTAAAGATAAATGTTTCAGCTATAAATAAAAGTAATGCTTTATCTGTAAGTAATTCATAGTTAAATTATGAAATTTAGGTAAGCAAAATGAAGAAAAACCTGCAATCCCAATTCATATTCCAAATTATTAACCTCCTGTAGAGGATGGATGTCAATAATAATGAATATATTTTATAAATACCATTATTCCAGTATGATCTCGCTACAGCTAGTCATACCAAAAATATCATCCTTCAAGAACAGCTGCTTTTAAGCCTTGGACGCATATATTATGAAACCAAAAGGATCTAAGGTTATTTTGAGTCTTACACTGTTTAATAATGTGCCCTCATATACGTTTCTTCTTTATCCAGTAGTATTCTAAAGAATGTGAGGCAATAAATAACCTTTGTATAAGATTTAACAAATTATCTTTTGATGTTAAGAACAGGCAGAAACATAAGTCATAGAGCCATATTAATATATAAATCATAATATCTCATTGTATAAAATTATTTAACCAATCCTTCATTATGAAAACTTTAAGTTTTTAACAATTTTACTCTTATAGACATTGTTTATGAACATTCTTGTATAGACACATTCTCAAACTTGTATACATATTTTCATAGAAACCTTTCACCATAGTAGATTTGCTTTGTCAAAGAGAATTCGGTTCTTCATTTCCTTCTAGAAATATTATAACTTTTCCCCCAATCGTGGAAAAAAAAATCCTTCCTCCAAACACCTTCTCAGATAGTGGTATTATTAGTTCTCTGCATGAACTTTCATCACCAGACAGTCAGATGCAGCTATTCCCCAGCTGCTAAGAATGTTAGCTACTAGAGGATTATAGCTACAAACTTTTCTGGAAAATTGATGAGGCCAAGCAGAAACTACCTGATCAAAAATTTATGATTAGCACGTTTCTAGAGACGTTAAGCCAATGATTGACTCAACTGAAGTGGGGGTAATAAAGTTTAGTTATCTCATTTTAAGATGAGGCTAGCTCCTTAGTGCAGTTTATATAGCGGAGATTCTCATGAGACCAGACTGAAGCTATTCTCCAGCCAAAGCAGCTTATCCTCAGCTTTGTTCCCTTGTACTGCCTTGCTTCTCTTAATCCTCTTTTTATAGGAGAATTTTACCAACAAAGTACCCAGAACTCGTATCTCAAACTCTGATAGCAAATGAAGACCCTCACCATTGGTGGGAGGTAGAGTATTGATAGTCTTTAGGAAGTTGTAGCAGTGAGACTTCTAAGAGTTCTAACTGTGGTAAATGGAGATGGGAAGCAAGTGAATGTGATGTACAACCTGGTACATTGCTGTTAACATTTGAAAGATAAAGGGAAATATCAAATAAAAAGACTAAGGATTTTGGTGGTTTATTGCTAGGTAACAATGATGCATGAAGCAGTCTGTTAATTATCTAAGTGTGAGAGTCAGAGAAGTCTTGTTCAGTATTTAAGAAGTCATTCATCTTCTGCAACTAGAGGACAGACAGAGTTGAAGACCTAAGTGTAAGCAGGGTGGCCATAACTTCAAATAAGGTTCAGTTCTCAGAGAGGGAAAGAATCCCAAGCCAAAGTCAAGATTTGGGGAAGAAACAGGTAGGAGACGTGGTTAGATGTCTTTCAACACTTCAGGAATGATTTTGCATTTCTCCACTCCTACTAATCTACTTGGGAAATTGGAGTTCTCTGTTCTCATAGCTTTAGGCTCTGTCATTATAATGCCTCTGGGTACAAAAAAGAGAAGCTTTCTTCAGAAGGAATAGTGAGAATTCCAATACATTTGAAGATATTACTGCTATCTGGCTATTTGTCCCACCTTATGGCAGCAGTTTATCAGGCACAGAAAGAAATTATACCAACAGAAGCATGTGTTACTTACAAGACCACCTTCTTAGACAGCAGAAGTATTTATTACAAATATAGAATGGGGTTGGAGGAGGCCACAGGCTGTTTCTCTGGTAAACATTACTAAGCTGAACTCTCAGACAACAGCTGCATCAACTGATAGCCATATGAATAAACCATTTTGAATTACCAGGCTTGTTCTGCCTTCAGTGATTGAAGCACAGAAAATATTTTACTATAACTTCATGAACACTTTAAAGTAAAAAAGTCCAGCCACACCCTTCAAAAATTCCTGACCTGGATCACATGCAAAGGGAACCACATCAGACTAACAGTGAACTTCCTAGCAGAAATCTTACAAGCCAGGAGAGATTAGGGGCCTACTTCTAACATTTGTAAAGGAAAAAATTTCAATCCAGAATATAATATCCCTCCCCCCAAAAAATGCACTAAAAGAATGCATTACTACAAAACCAGCCTTATAGGAAATCCTTAAGGGAGTTCTAAACATGGAAAAAAAATGCATGCTACCACAAAAACACACTTAAAAACAGAGACCACGGACCCTATATAGTAAAAACACAATCAAAGCTGCAAAGCAAACAGCTAGTATTTGCACGATAAGATCAAAGCTTCACATATCATTATTAACTTTGCATGTAAATGGTCTACATGCCCCCAGTAAAATGGAACAGAGTAACAAATTGAATTTTAAAAAGACCATCAGTCTGCTGTCTTCAAGAGACCCATCTCACATGTAATGATACCCATAAGTTCAAAGTAAAGACTCTAGAAAGATCTACTATGCAAACAGAAAACACAAGAGACCAGGGGTCGCTATTTTTATACCACATAAAACAGACTTTAAACCAACAATAGTAAAAAAGGACAAAGAAGGGCATTACATAATGACAAAGTGTTTAATTTTGCATGAATTAATGATCCCAAATATATATGCACATAATATATAAATAAATATATATATACACATATATATATACATCCAACATTAGAGCACCCGCATTCATAAAACAAGCACTTCTAAACCTATGAAAAGACTTATGCAGCCACACTATAATGCAGGGATCTTTAATACCTCAATGACAGCATTAGACAGATCATTAAAGCAAAAACAAAGATTCTGGAATTAAAATTGACCAATTAGTCAATTTGATCTAATACACATCTACAGAAATGTCACTCATTTTTACATACAGCATATTTCAAGATTGACAATATTCTCAGCCATGAAGCAATTCTCAATAGATTCCAAAAAAGTATCAGAATCACAACAAACACATTCTTGGACCACAGCAGAATAAAAATGAAAAACAATAATAAAAAGATCTCTCAAAACCACATAAAAGCATGGAAGTTAAGCAACTTGCTGCTGAATGATGCCTAGGTATGCAATGAAATCAAGGGAGAAAATTTAAAAAATTTTTGAAATAAATGAAAATAGAGACACAACATACCAAAATACCTGGCATGCAGCAAAAGCAGTGTTAAGAAGAAATTTTACAGAGCTAAATGCCTACCTCTAAATGTCAGAAAAAATTCAAATTAGTGATCTGACAACTCCCCCAGAGGAAACAGAAAAACAAGAGCAAACTAACGCAAAAACTAGTGGAAGAAAGGAGATAACTGAAATCAGAGCAGAACTGAATCAAACTGAGACCCCAAAATCCATACAAAGTTAAAAAAAAGTTGAGTTTCAAAAGGCTAAACAAGATTCATAAGGCTGCTAGCTAATTAAAGAGAGATTCAAATAAGTCCAATCAGAAAGAACAAAGATGACATCACAACAAACCCACTGGAAATACAAAAGTTCCTCAGAGACTATTATGAACATCTCTACATACACAAACTAAAAAAATTAGAAGTAATGAATAAGTTCCTGAAACCAACAATCTCTCAAGATTGAATGAGGAAGATAATGAAACACTGAACAGATCAATAACAAGTTCTGAAACAGAATCAGTAATGGAAAAGCTACCAATGAAAATAAACCCCAGACCAGATGGATTCATAGCTGAATTCTAGCACACAGACCAAGAATAGCTGGTACCAAATCTACTAAAATTATTTTAAAAAAATCATGGAGGAGACACTTCTCTCTAACTCATTCTACAAAGCCAGAAGTACCTATATATGAAAACTTGGCAAAGAACGAGGAAAAACAAACAAACAAAAAAACTGCAGGTCGTTGCTCCTAATGAACACAGATGTAAAAGTTCTCAATAAAATATTAGCAAATCAAATTCAACAACACATCAAAAAGTTAATTCACCATGATTAAGTAGGTTTCATTCCTGCGATTCAAGGTTGATTCACCACATAAACAGAAATAAAAACAACCACCATATAATCATCACAATTAATGTGGAAAAAGCTTTTTATAAAATCCAACATCCCTTTATAATAAAAACCCTCAAGGGACTAGGCATTGAAGAAACATACCTCAAAATAATAAGAACTATTTATGATAAATCCACAGAAAACATCATACTGGATGGGCAAAAGCTGGAAGCATTTTTCTAGAGGACCAGAACGAGACAATAATATCCACTTTCACCACTTCCATTCAAAATAAGAGTGAAATTCCAAGCCAGAACAATCAGGAAAGATCAATGACATTGAGCACCATTTTATATACCTGTTTTCCACTTACATGTCATTTGGGAAATGTCTATTCATATTTTTCACCCATTTTTAATCATATTATTAGATTTTTTTTGACTTAGTCGATTGAGTTACTTATATATTCTAGTTATTAATCCCTTGTCAAATAGATAGTTTGCAAATATTTCTCCCATGCTGTGAATTGTTTCTTTACTTTTATGATTGTTTTCTTTGCTGTACAGAAGCTTTTTATTTATTTATTTATTTATTATTTTTTTATTTTTATTATTATTATACTTTAAGTTCTAGGGTCCATGTGCATAACGTGCAGGTTTGTTACATATGTATACTTGTGCCATGTTGCTGTGCTGCACCCATCAACTTGTCATTTACATCAGGTATAACTCCCAATGCAATCCCTCCCCCCTCTCCATGATAGGCCCCGGTGTGTGATGTTCCCATTCCAGAGTCCAAGTGATCTCATTGTTCAGTTCCCACCTATGAGTGAGAACATGCAGTGTTTGGTTTTCTGTTCTTGCGATAGTTTGCTGAGAATGATGGTTTCCAGCTGCATCCATGTCCCTACAAAGGACACAAACTCATCCTTTTTTATGGCTGCATAGTATTCCATGGTGTATATGTGCCACATTTACTTTTTTTTTTTTTTTTTTTTTTGAGATGGAGTCTCGCTCTGTCACCCAGGCTGGAGTGCAGTGGCCAGATCTCAGCTCACTGCAAGCTCCGCCTCCCAGGTTTACGCCATTCTCCTGCCTCAGCCTCCCGAGTAGCTGGGACTACAGGCGCCTGCCACCTCGCCTGGCTAGTTTTTTGTATTTTTTAGTAGAGACGGGGTTTCACTGGGTTAGCCAGGATGGTCTCGATCTCCTGACCTTGTGATCCTCCCATCTCGGCCTCCCAAAGTGCTGGGATTACAGGCTTGAGCCACCGTGCCCGGACGTGCCACATTTTCTTAATCCAATCTGTCACTGATGGACATTTGGGTTGATTCCAAGTCTTTGCTATCGTGAATAGTGCCGCAATAAACATACGTGTGCATGTGTCTTTATAGCAGCATGATTTATAATCCTTTGGGTATATACCCAGTAATGGGATGGCTGGGTCATACGGTACTTCTAGTTCTAGATCCTTGAGGAATCGCCATACTGTTTTCCATAATGGTTGAACTAGTTTATAATCCCACCAACAATGTAACAGTGTTCTTATTTCTCCACATCCTCTCCAGCACCTGTTGTTTCCTGACTTTTTAATGATTGCCATTCTAACTGGTGTGAGATGGTATCTCATTGTGGTTTGGATTTGCATTTCTCTGATGGCCAGTGATGACGAGCATTTTTTCATGTGTCTGTTGGCTGTATGAATGTCTTCTTTTGAGAAATGTCTGTTCATATCCTTTGCCCACTTTTTGATGCGGTTGTTTGTTTTTTTCTTGTAAATTTGTTTGAGTTCTTTGTAGGTTCTGGATATTAGCCCTTTGTCAGATGAGTAGATTGCAAAAATTTTCTCCCATTCTGTAGGTTGCCTGTTCACTCTGATGGTAGTTTCTTTTGCTGTGCAGAAGCTCTTTAGTTTAATTAGATCCCATTTGTCCATTTTGGCTTTTGTTGCCATTGCTTTTGGTGTTTTAGACATGAAGTCTTTGCCCATGCCTATGTCCTGAATGGTATTACCTAGGTTTTCTTCTAGGGTTTCTATGGTATTAAGTCTAACATTTAAGTCTCAAATTCATCTTGAATTAATTTTCGTATAAGGAGTAAGGAAAGGATCCAGTTTCAGCTTTCTACTTATGGCTAGCCAATTTTCCCCGCAGCATTTATTAAATAGGGAATCCTTTCCCCATTGCTTGTTTTTCTCAGGTTTGTCAAAGATCAGATGGCTGTAGATGTGTGGTATTATTTCTGAGGACTCTGTTCTGTTCCATTGGTCTATATCTCTGTTTTGGTACCAGTACCATGCTGTTTTGGTTACTGTAGCCTTGTAGTATAGTTTGAAGTCAGGTAGCGTGATGCCTCCAGCTTTGTTCTTTTCGCTTAGGATTGTCTTGGCAATGCAAGCTCTTTTTTGGTTCCATATGAACTTTAAAGCAGGTTTTTCCAATTCTGTGAAGAAACTCGTTGGTAGCTTGATGGGTATGGCATTGAGTCTATAAATTACCTTGGGCAGTATGGCCATTTTCACGATATTGATTCTTCCTATCCATGAGCATGCTATGTTCTTCCATTTGTTTGTGTCTTCTTTTATTTCACTGAGCAGTGGTTTGTAGTTCTCCTTGAAGAGATCCTTTACATCCCTTGTAAGTTGGATTCCTAGGTATTTTATTCTCTTTGAAGCAATTGTGAATGGAAGTTCATTCATGATTTGGCTCTCTGTTTGTCTGTTACTGATGTATAAGAATGCTTGTGATTTTTGCACATTAATTATGTATCCTGAGACTTTGCTGAAATTGCTTATCAGCTTAAGGAGATTTTAGGCTGAGACAATGGGGTTTTCTAAATATACAATCATGTGATCTGCAAGCAGGGACAATTTGGCTTCTTTTTTTCCTAACTGAATACCCTTTATTTCTTTCTCTTGCCTGATTGCCCTAGCCAGAATTTCCAACACTATGTTGAATAGGAGTGGTGAGAGAGGGCATCCCTGTCTTGTGCCAGTTTTCAAAGGGAATTTTTCCAGTTTTTGCCCATTCAGTATGATATTGGCTGTGGGTTTGTCATAAATAGTTCTTATTATTTTGAGATATGTTCCATCAATACTGAATTTATTGAGCATTTTTAGCATGAAGGGCTGTTGAATTTTGTCAAAAGCCTTTTCTGCATCTATTGAGATAATCATGTGGTTTTTGTCTCTGGTTCTGTTTATATGCTGGATTTCGTTTATTGATTTGCGTATGTGGAACCAGCCTTGCATCCGAGGGATGAAGCCCACTTGATCATGGTGGATAAGATTTTTGATGTGCTGTGGGATCCGGTTTTTCAGTATTTTATTGAGGATTTTTGCATCGATGTTCATCAGGGATATTGGTTTAAAATTCTCTTTTTTTGTTGTGTCTCTGCCAGGCTTTGGTATCAGGATGATGTTGGCCTCATAAAATGAGTTAGGGAAGATTCCTTCTTTTTCTATTGATTGGAATAGTTTCAGAAGGAATGGTACCAGTTCCTCCTTGTACCTCTGGTAGAATTCAGCCGTTGAGTCCATCTGACCCTGGACTTCTTTTGAATGGTAGGCTGTTAATTATTGCCTCAGGCCGGGCACGGTGGCTCAAGCCTGTAATCCCAGCACTTTGGGAGGCCGAGATGGGCGGATCATGAGGTCAGGAGATCGAGACCATCCTGGCTAACCCGGTGAAACCCCGTCTCTACTAAAAATACAAGAAAATTAGCCGGGCGAGGTGGCGGGCGCCTGTAGTCCCAGCTACTCGGGAGGCTGAGGCAGGAGAATGGCGTGAACCCGGGGGAGCGGAGCTTGCAGTGAGCCGAGATTGAGCCACTGCACTCCAGCCTGGGGCACAGAGCAAGACTCCGCGTCAAAAAAAAAAAAAAAAAAAAAAAATTATTGCCTCAATTTCAGAGCCTGCTATTGGTCTATTCAGAGATTCAGCTTCTTCCTAGTTTAGTCTTGGGAGAGTGTAAGTGTCCAGGAAATTATCCATTTCTTCTATATTTTCTAGTTTATTTGCATAGAGGTGTTTATAGTATTCTCTGATGGTAGTTTGTATTTCTGTGGGGTCAGTGATGATATCCCCTTTATCATTTTTTTGTGTGTCTATTTGATTCTTCTCTCTTTTCTTCTTTATTATCCTTGCTAGCGGTCTATCAATTTTGTTGATCTTTTCAAAAAACCAACTCCTGGATTCATTGATTTTTTGGAGGATTTTTTGTGTCTCTATCTCCTTCAGTTCTGCTCTGATCTTAGTTATTTCTTGCCTTCTGCTAGCTTTTGAATGAGTTTGCTCTTGCTTCTCTAGTTCTTTTCATTGTGATGTTAGAGTGTCAATTTTAGACCTTTCCAGCTTTCTGTTGTGGACATTTAGTGCTATAAATTTCCCTCTACACACTGCTTTAAATGTGTCCCAGAGATTCTGGTATGTTGTATCTTTGTTCTCATTGGTTTTGAAGAACATCTTTATTTCTGCCTTCATTTCCTTATGTACCCAGTAGTCATTCAGGAGCAGGTTATTCAGTTTCCATGTAGTTGAGAAGTTTTGATTGAGTTTCTTGGTCCTGAGTTCTAGTTTGATTGCACTGTGGTCTGAGAGACAGTTTGTTATAATTTCTGTTCTTGTACATTTGCTGAGGAGTGCTTTACTTCTAATTATGTGGTCAATTTTGGAATAACTGTGATGTGGTGCTGAGAAGAATGTATATTCTGTTGATTTGGGGTGGAGAGTTCTGTAGATGTCTATTAGGTCTGCTTGCTGCAGAGATGAGTTCAATTCCTGGATATCCTTGTTAACTTTCTGTCTTGTTGATCTGTCTAATGTTGACAGTGGGGTGTTGAAGTCTCCCATTATTATTGTATGGGAGTCTAAGTCTCTTTGTAAGTCTCTAAGGACTTACTTTATGAATCTGGGTTCTCCTGTATTGGGTGCATATATATTTAGGATAGTGAGCTCTTCCTGTTGAATTGATTCCTTCACCATTATGTAATGGCCTTCTTTGTCTCTTTTGATCTTTGATGGTTTAAAGTCTGTTTTATCAGAGACTAGTATTGCAACCCCTGCTTTTTTTTGTTCTCCATTTGCTTGGTAGATCTTTCTCCATCCCTTTATTTTGAGCCTATGTATGTCTCTGCATGTGAGATGGTTCTCCTGAATACAGCACACTGATGGGTCTTGACTCTTTATCCAGTTTGCCAGTCTGTGTCTTTTAATTGGACTATTTAGTCCATTTACATTTAAGGTTGATTGTTATGTGTGAACTTGATTCTGCCATTATGATATTAACTGGTTATTTTGCTCGTTAGTTGATGCAGTCTCTTCCTAGCCTTGATGGTCTTTACATTTTGGCATGTTTTTGCAATGGCGGGTACCGGTTGTTCCTTTCCATGTTTAGTGCTTCCTTCAGGGTCTCTTGTAAGGCAGGCCTGGTGGTGACAAAATCTCTAAGCATTTGCTTATCTGTAAAGGATTTTATTTCTCCTTCACTTATGAAACTTAGTTTGGCTGGATATGAAATTCTGGGTTTAAAATTCTTTTCTTTAAGAATGTTGAATATTGGCCCCCACTCTCCTCTGGCTTGTAGAGTTTTTGCCGAGAGATCTGCTGTTAGTCTGATGGGCTTCCCTTTGTGGGTAACCTGACCTTTCTCTCTGGCTGCCCTTAAGATTGTTTCCTTCATTTCAACTTTGGTGAATTTGGCAATTATGTGTCTTGGAGTTGCTCTTCTCGAGGAATATCTTTGTGGCGTTCTCTGTATTTCCTGAATTTGAATGTTGGCCTGCCCTACTAGGTTGGGGAAGTTCTCCTGGATGATATCCTGAAGAGTGTTTTCCAACTTGGTTCCATTTTCCCTCTCACTTTCAGGCACCCCAATCAGACGTAGAGTTAGTCTTTTTCTATAATCCCATACTTCTTGCAGGCTTTGTTCATTTCTTTTTCTTCTTTTTTCTTTAGATTTCTCTTCTTGCTTCATTTCATTCATTTGATCCTCAATTGCTGATACTCTTTCTTCCAGTTGATTGAGTCGGTTACTGAAGCTTGTGCATTTGTCACGTATTTCTCATGTCATGGTTTTCATCTCTGTCCATTCGTTTATGGCCTTCTCTGCATTAATTATTCTAGTTATCAATTCTTCCACTCTTTTTTCAAGATTTTTAGTTTCTTTGCACTGGGTACATAATTCCTCTTTTAGCTCTGAGAAGTTTGATGGACTGAAGCCTTCTTCTCTCATCTCGTCAAAGTCTTTCTCCGTCCAGCTTTGATCCGTTGCTGGCGATCAGCTGCGTTCCTTTGGAGGGGGAGATTCGCTCTTATTTTTGAATTTCCAGCTTTTCTGCCCTGCTTTTTCCCTATCTTTGTGGTTTTATCTGCCTCTGGTCTTTGATGATGGTGACGTACTGATGGTGTTTTGGTGTGGGTGTCCTTCCTGTTTGTTAGTTTTCCTTCTAACAATCAGGACCCTCGGCTGTAAGTCTGTTGGAGATTGCCTGAGGTCCACTCCAGACCCTGTTTGCCTGGGTGTCAGCAGCAGAGGCTGCAGAAGATAGGATACTGCTGAACAGCGAGTGTACCTGTCTGATTCTTGCTTTGGAAGCTTCCTCTCAGGGGTGTACTCCACCCTGTGAGGTGTGGGGTGTCGGTCTGCCCCTAGTGGAGGATGTCTCCCAGTTAGGCTACTCAGGGGTCAGGGACCCACTTGAGCAGGCAATCTGTCTGTTCTCAGATCTCAACCTCCATGTTGGGAGATCCACTGCTCTCTTCAAAGCTGTCAGACAGAGTTGTTTGCATCTGCAGAGGTTTCTGCTGCTTTTGTTGTTGTTGTTGTTGTTGTTGTTGCTGTTTAGCTGTGCCCTGTCCCCAGAGGTGGAGTCTACAGAGACAGGCAGGCCTCCTTGTGCTGCTGTGAGCTCCACCCCCTTCGAGCTTCCCAGCGGCTTTGTTTACCTACTTAAGCCTCAGCAATGGCGGATGCCCCTCCCCCAGCCTCGCTGCTGCCTGGCAGTTAGATCGCAGACTGCTGTGCTAGCAATGAGGGAGGCTCCGTGGGCGTGGGACCCTCCCAGCCAGGAGTGGGATATAGTCTCCTGGTGTGTCCACTTTCTAGACCCTTGGTAAAGTGCAGTATTGGGGTGGGAGTTACCCGATTTTCCAGGTGTTGTGTGTCTCAGTTCCCCCTGTTAGGAAAAGGGATTCCCTTCCCCCTTGGGCTTCCCAGGTGAGGAGATGCCTCGCCCTGCTTCAGCTCTCACTGGTCGGGCTGCAGCAGCTGACCAGCACTGATTGTTCGGCACTCCCTAGTGAGATGAACCCAGTACCTCAGTTGAAAATGCAAAAATCACCTGTCTTCTGTGTCGCCTGCTCTGGGAGCTGGAGACTGGAGCTGTTGCTATTCGGCCATCTTTGGTGCAAATTTTTGTAAATTAAGAGTTGAAAAGCAACCAGAATTAGAATATTTGAATCCTATTGCCTCTAATGATAAGAGGCATGGCCAAGGAAGAATGGATGAAAATTAATAGAGAACAATTGCTTACTTACCAAAATCATTTACATATGTAAAGTTACTGTGATTATTTAATTAAAGTATTGAAATTTTAAATTTTAATTCAGTATTTCAGATAAGCTACAGTGTTCAGATCATTTTTTAATGTGATGTACAATTCCTTAATGATTCTGAAACATCTCAAGTTGATTTATACATAGCTCTGACATGAATTGCAATAATACCCTTAGATTGTTGCTTTTTATTCACATATCCAATTAATTTTAAGAAATAAAAATATCTGACTACATTTTTTCATTAATAACAATTATACTACCGGTATGTGAGTCCCTTTTATATATTTTCATTCAAACTGATACTAAATATTGACTTCTTAGTTTCATAATACCCACACAAGATACTACTATTATTAAATGAAAAAAAAAAACATGGATTAAAAAATTTAACTACTATCCATATAAAAGACCAACATTAGCTTTTATTTTTAGATTTATTTAATTGCAAAGCCCAAGAATTTTATCAACATTCTATACAAACCAGAGGTCCAAATTATTTCAAACTATAAAATTCATAAACATGATAGAGATGAATGTTCTTAAAATATATAAGTATTTAAATTATAGAAACAGTACAAACAAGTTGCAGATAATCAAATGACAAAAAATATGAACTGTTGCTCAAATTCACTAATAGATACTATTTTTAAGAAACAACGTACACACACTATTCATGCATAAACAGGCGCATTTGTGAAATATAGGATAGGTGAAAATATATGTTCATATTTATACATGATTACAAGAGCATGAAGAGATTTGGACAGATGCTCACTAAGTTATTAATATAGTTTTGAACACCACACTTTCCAGCTCTTTTAGTTAGCAAATTGAGCTTCTTTAGTTTTCCTCCTCCTAACTCTGAATTCTTTGTTCCTTGTCTTTAATTTGTTCTCTACCTTCACTCACTCTTTAAGTGACCTAACTAATTACTACAACTTTAAATACTACCTATAATACAATGATGGTCAAATACATTTCCTTTCATTATTTTTCTTTTAGAGTACGCAAAAGCTGATTTATTGAGATCCTGATGAGTTTGAAGTAACTAGAACTCTGATCTAGTAAGTGTAACATGAATAGTAATACTAATCAAAATAAAACAACAATCATAGTTACTTTTATATTAACAGTATTATGTAGATCATATAGGGACTATTCAAGATAAATCTTTGTGATAACAAATATACAGAGAGATCTAGATAGCTTAATATTGTGAAACTTGAAGATTTCTCAATGACATAAAAACCTATAGTTTTTGCAAGAAACACCATTCCCCAAACATTTAATTTGTAAAATTTGAGTCTTATCTTTCTGCTAATTTAACATATTTTTGAAAAATTTCCTTTTCTTAATTTTTGGTTTCTCTGATTTATTACCCTTACTGAAATTATAAGGAACTCTGGAATTTTGCTTTAAACAAATGTCATTTATTTATGAGAAATGAGTGAAATGAATGAAAAACTATGTTAAAGATAAGGGAAAACCAAGTATTTTGTTTTAAAAGCCAAATGTGGAATGATTAAAGTATACTAGTTTTAATATAAATAGAACATTTAATATATACTGCTTCAACGTGATCTGTATGTTTTTTCCATAAAATCCTGCCTACCTAGAGAAAAAAATAAATATTTATTCTGAAATAGAATATGCAAATACTCCTTGCAAAATTGAAGTGAAAATTATTAGGGTATTTTAATTTTTAATACTGTTCTTTGAGACACAGTCTTGCTCTGAGGCATAGGCTGGAGTACAGTGATACAATCATAGTCCACTGCATCTCATCCTCCTGGGTGCAAATAATTTTCCCCAACACTCAGCTAATTTTTATTTGTATTTTTTTTTCTGGGGACAGGGTCTCACTATGTTGCCCAAGCTGATTTTGAACTCTTGCGCTTAAACATTTCTCCCATCTCGGCCTCCTAAAATGCCGGGCTTTATAGGCATGAGCCACTGAGTCAAACCTATTAGAATATTTTAAAATGTAAAAAAGAATTTATTTTTCTTTTTCTTATAATTGATATTTATCAAAACTACTAAATGTTATTTTTCACAGAGAAAAGTTATGATCATATACTACCAGATTTCTAAAACCACTTTTAATAAATACCTCCATTTAGATTTTCTTAGAAATTTTTTTCTTAAATGACAATTGAATAGAATAATTTCTTTCTGTAATATCTCCAACATTACTTTGCACCCTAGGAGCAAATCATGAATGCTAATAGATGACTATTGAAAAATACTAGTATTATTGGTGGGGTTCCTTAATTTTTCTGTGCCAGTTGGGTTCCCCCCAAAAAAACAGTTTCCTCCCAATATAGCAAGACCTGATCTTTATTTCATATTGTTATAGTGAAGATTAAATTAATTAATACCTGTAAAGCATTTAGGACAGCGTCTGAAAAAATACTTCTTTGGGTCACTTATTACCTCAAAGATGACTTGTCTCACAGTTCTCCGCCCCTTTGTGGCTGCCCCTCTTTCTAACAGCACTTTCTAAGACAGTCTTACCTCCAAGTCACTATCTATTATTTTCTTGTAACTTCTAGTAACATTTACTACTACTCTAAACTATCAACTTGCCTGGACTCTTAAGATGCATTTCTACCAGGTCTCCAGGATCCTCTTCTTGTTCTAGGACAAATGTTGCTGAGAGCTTGAGAATGAGAAGAGAGAAGTAGCTATTATATTTGACAACATAATAGTGTTTGATATTCTGGCAAAAATTGTTACAGTGTAATTCACCACACACAAGAAAATTAGGTAGCTTAATAGTGAAAGATATTTATATTTTATCAAATAAGCAATATGAATTTAAATTGTATTCTGAGAATTAAAAGGAATATGGAAAGAAGGAAAGCTGAAGTGTTAATTGTGTCCTATCTTTTAGGTCTGGTGGAGTTTATTGTCTATTGACCCAAAGTCACAAGTCTCTCGTGGCTCTTTCTGTATGCGTACCATTCATATTATGATAAGCATTTCTACTCTACTCTTTGTTCCTTCAGACTCGGGGTGAGAAGTGCTCCAGCTTGCACTATTCCTGGCACATGGCACTGTCCTTTGTTGGTTTTCTTAAACTCACACTCTTGCAAACTGTCAATTTTGAATGTGCCTTTTTTTTTTCCTTCCAGGACCCTGACTAATATAAGATGATTTTCAGAAAATGGAATGTCAGTGGATTCATCTCAACATGGTCAGATGAATGATTCGTCCAGGGACAAATGAAGTTGGTAGAATTTCGGATAATATTCAATTGTCAAGAAAAAAAAAAGTATAAAAAGTAATAGGCCATAACTGAGATGGGCGGGGCTTATTCTAGATAAAATAGTCAAGGACTGACATATGGGAAGAAGGCCACCTTCTGAGAAGGCATCACCCATTTAGGATGCTACTTCTTTAGCATCTGGAGCAAAATATTACAGGCAAAAGGAATAAAAGTGATTCTAAAATAATCAATAATATGGAAATTGTACAGGAGAAGTTGAAAGGTTAGAGAGGCAGGAGTTCAGTGAGGGAAAAAAAAAAAAAAGTAGAATGGATAAGGTCAAAGGCTTAAGCCATAGCGTATCTGACAGGCTAATGTTGACCATTAAAGAGAGTTTCAAATTCTAACAGCAATAGGAGACTATTAGATGTATTTAATTAAGAAAGGATGTGCACTGATGAGCATTTTAAACAGATAGCTTGCTGCTATTTAGAGAACAGATTGCAAGAGGGAAAGACCAGCAGTACAAATATTGGCTAGTCTGCTACTTCTATAGTACAAGTGAGAGATGATGATAAAAAGAGGATATTCGTGGTGGAGTAGGGGTTTTTAAATTTATTTTGATGATGGAGCTACAAGAGTTTCTGATGATAATATATGTGTGGTTAGAAAATAAAGGCTTAATCAACTGGGCATATGATGATCCCATTTCCAGAAATAGGAAAGATTGGGGGAAAATAGATTTGATGGGAAGAAAAAAAATCAGAAGTTATATTTCAGTTATGTTAATTTTTATGTTAATTTGGTTATGATAAGTTTTACTAAATCAGACAAGAATAGAAGGAATCAATGATGTGTCTTTGCTACATCTGAAAGAACTGATTGGCATAGAAACTAGAAGAGATTCCAGAAGAAATCTATTTAGAGAATTTTAAATGGACTAAAGTTAAGACTAAAAAAAAATATATTCTATATTGCAGTTGAGGGAAACTGTGCATCCCTCCAGCAATTCTGGAAACCCCATGGAGCATGTTGCCTACTGTACATAATTCTGGTTTAAGGAGGCCAGACAGGTGGGAGTGGTATAGAGCAGGTAGAGTAAGAATCACTGTAGCTTCCTATTAATAATAAAAATGTACAAGACAATGAACATGGCTGCTATACAAAAGAAAAGTGAACTTCTACTCAGAAGAAAATTCTCTGAGTGACTGCCTCTATCTCTTGTACCTCTTTCCCGTAACCCTATAGCCTTCCAACTTCTTGAGCTACAATATAAAACTATAGGAAACTATCAGCTTTACTATAAAACTATAGTAAACTTTTGTTCAGCTTTTCCCTGAATCCATAGAAGCTTATTGATTCAAGCCTGTCCCATCATTTTGCCAGTTTTCATTTAGAATCCTTTCCCTACTAATTTCAAAAGTGTCCTTAGTGTTTTAAATACTGTTCTTTGCACCTTATGTTTCAAGTATTAAGCACTTTTCTCACCTGCACTTCTCAGCTGAATTCAACAGCTGGATGCCATTCCATTCCACTTATAACCCAAGCTTAGAATACCCTCATATGCAGGGAAAGGGCAGATATCATATAACCTCTGACTCTCACCTTCGATGATTTTGTGATGTGAGCTACTGCCTGTAGCCTAGTATGCATTATAACTAAGCTGCTAAGGTATATTCTGTTGTTTTTCACTCCTACCGATGGAGTTGACTATATAATTTCTAGTAAAGAAAAAGTTCATTTTAAAATCCACACACTAAACATCTCTGTTCTCTGTGGAAAGATACAATTTTAGCATCAATTAAAATTTAACTTTATGTATGTAAGATATTTGATCTTAGTGATGTGTTTCTCTTCAGACAGTGACGAGACCCAAGATTTGTTTTACTCCAAAGTGAAAAATTATCCTCAATAACAACAACAACAGCAAAAGCATTTCACAGTGAGAATCAGAAGAATATTTGCATTAGGCAACCCTGGGTGCTAGATATTTATTTTTTCTTTTTCACATGAACTGTAAAAACTTACCACAAAAGATTGATCTCCACAACCGCTTATACTCTAGGTATGTGAACATAAGCACAAACCCAAAGGTCATTAACCAGTCACTGCTGGATATTTTATCAACATCACAGCTAATGATGTTGTTCATAAGTACCTGAATCTTATGCTTCCATTTTCCAGGATTATTTTATATTGCACTGTTCTTGCTAATACTCCAAAGACTTGTAGAAAATATAAAGGTAAGTTTTCAGGGGGAAAAAAGAACAACGGAATGAAGAAGCAAACAGGGAGATATTTTAACTCCCTGCAATAGTAGAATCAGGAAATCAAAGGTAAAGCATTACAGACTAAGGGCTACATGACTCCTAAGGGGAAAATGCATACATTTCTTTTCTTTTGCACTGAGATTAAATTTGCTGATTTTTTTTTTTTTCATACTGTGTGTTCTTTCTCCCCCAATCCTCACATAAAGTATTTCAGTGTGACAAATTGCTCTTTTGTGTTACATTTTAAACAGGTAGATGACTTTCATATGTAGGCAAAGTTGATTCTAGGAAATATTCTGAGGTAAGAGAAATATGTTTGAGAAAAGATGTGTTCTCTTCTTCTTAAATTTTCCTCCCTGCATGTTTTTATTTCATCCTAACCCAGAGTCCTTAAATTCTCCAGCCTCAATGTTAATGCACAAGTTACTTAATACCTTTGAGTAGAGACACATGGGGAGCCCATAAACTTAAATATAAAATGTGAAATCAGATACAGGATAGCTGTGTAAATGTGTTTCTCGCATCTGCTGTGGGTCTATATTTTACTGGACACTCCAGATGCTATATCTTTGGATCCACAACTGTATTCCCACTAAGATCATACTTTCCCCAGATTTCTCCCAGTCAATGACTCAGTACAATGTGAATACACAATGGACTCATTACTGGGTGTTATGAGAGTTTTCCAACAGGCGACTGTGGCTCAAGGACTCCTTCTTTTGAATCCAAACCTCTGTTGAAATCATGCTACATCAGAGAATTTTCCTCCTAATCCTTTTTTTCTTCCCTATCTCCTTCTATGTGTATCAGACCAGCATTATGAATATATAGATATATGATATAAAGAATATATAGATGTATGATATAAAGAATCTACTATTCTTTTCTTTCTTCCCCCTACAATAAATGTCTTGAAAGTCTAATTCTCTCTTGCCATCTGCCACTCCGTGGTCCTAAACAAATGCAAATGATACCAAATATTTAAGAGAAAAGATAGCAAAATGAAGAAATAGGTGTTAGTCATTCCTTGACTGGCAGAAAAAGTAGACGTTATATTTAATGGTAGGAGGATCACTAATAGAGCATGATACCAGACGACATCTGAATTGCCAAGGGTTTATCTTGCAGATGCTTGGGGGAATGGTGGAAGTCCTCACCTTTTCAGGTGCAATGATTCAGGCATTTTACATATCTGAAGGCTGACAAGTCATAACAGGATAGCCATACTGGCTGTTTAGTGCTAATTTGAATGAACTCATTGAAGAGGGTAGGAAGTTGTATTGATTAACAAACAATAAAATGCTGTGACAACCAAAAAATATATTTGCTTAAGAGCAGTAAATACTGACTATCCAGCTGACAATCTGATAGTGTTGCAGACGTTCAAATACATTTTATGCTCAGCCAAACAAGATCTGTTATGCAAAAGTCAGACCTTAGTTATGAAAACCTGACCATATGTAACTCCTCAGGATACTGGCTTTGTGAATTTGCTTGAACCCTCAGAGCTTGAAGATGTACCCCATCAGTCCCTATTAGGCCCTAACAGCACATTGTACAGAAGAGGCCTTTTTATCGCTAGGAGATAATTGCTTTCCTCAGAAGCTGCACCCAGCAAAATTATAATTAATTCCAGTATAACCTGGCTAGGAGCGTACTGAGGCTGATAAAGGAAGAAAGAAATTATAAACAAAAGAAGTTGGAATTAGATATCACGTGCTGGCAAGGGCCAAGAAAGTTATTCTGAGTTTGGATTTTTAGAGTGTTTAATCAGGGAACCAGAATGTCAAACATGACAAGTAAGAAGTAATAAGTAATTGACCAGGGGACAATTTATCAAAGCAGAAACTCCAGAGATTGAGACAAACTTACCACTAGGTGAGGCTTAGAAGCTGAGTGAAGTAGAACTGTCCAAGGTGCTCTGGCACACAAGAAAGAAAAATAGAAACCCAAAGTAGTCATGTAGAAAATGTTTATAATGCAAAGCAAAGAAAACAACAAAAACAAATACCAGAAGAATACATTTTTACAGGATAGGCTCCAAGGACACACTCTTTACTAGGACTATCAGGAATATACTTATAAGAAGGATATCGATATCATTAAGAAGTTCAGCAGTGACTGCTCACTGCAGGTTCAGTTTGAAAATAAGAGAAACAGGCCGGGCGCGGTGGCTCAAGCCTGTAATCCCAGCACTTTGGGAGGCCGAGTCGGGCGGATCACAAGGTCAGGAGATCGATACCATCCTGGCTAACACGGTGAAACCCCGTCTCTACTAAAAAATACAAAAAACTAGCCAGGCGCGGTGGCGGGCGGCTGTAGTCCCAGCTACTCGGGAGGCTGAGGCAGGAGAATGGCGTGAACCCGGGAGGCGGAGCTTGCAGTGAGCTGAGATCCGGCCACTGCACCCCAGCCTGGGCGGCAGAGCAAGACTCCGTCTCAAAAAAAAAAAAAAAAAAAAAAAAAGAAAAGAAGAGAAACAGTCATAAAATAAGGCTCATTAAAAGCCATTGAGATTAATGAGCCCTAAACTAATAGAGGCCAGGTGGCAACATATAATGTCTAAAACATGAGAGGTCAAAATTACTGTAATAACCAGTACAACTGGAGGAAAATGATGAGACATTACTTCTGCAAAGTTATAGAGATGGTTGATTTAGCATCCCTGGACAAAGTAGATTGCAGTCAACAAGGATGCTACTAAACATATACAATCAAATAAGGATGAGAATTAAGGAGCAGGAAACTGAGGGCTGTTATCCCAATAAAATGCCACAATAATTTGTAGAGCACCTTGAACTCACCATTTTTAGATCTGGATCCCAGTGGCTAAAAAGGAGGCTGGATATCTAGAAGGTAGAACCCTGTAACACCATGACAGATACATACAGAAAATGGCTTTATCCACCTGCTTCAGGGATTGAACGCTGAAAACAAAATACCCAGACATTTCAAGGACTATATGGATATAGGGTGAGAGTTGATACTGATATCCTGAGTCTCACAGTGTCATCATGCCTCCTATTAAAATGGAAACTAGAGGGGGCAAACTAAAATAAATTCCTATCTGATGTGCTTCATGTGAAATCACGAGTATTTTGGAACTATCAGTGGCTTTGAAGTACATATTTGAATATAATGAGAAATTGAAGTAACCTGAACATTGACTCAGGATTGAGTTATCATAGAAGGTAAGGTTAAATAGAAACCTCTGAAATGTCCAGGAGAAAAATTGTTAGCAACCTACCTCAAGCTTAACCATGTAATAGCCACAATTTCAGCTGTTGTGCCAGATAGTTTTTGTTATGCAGTAATTGATTTAGAGAGTACTTTCCTTTTCATTCTAATCATAAAAGAAGATCAGAGAGTTTATGTAGGAATGGACAAGAATATTCGTTTTCAGCTCTGCCTCAGTCATATTAATTCCAATGGTAACTGTTGTAATATGAGTGATAGACACAGATGCATGCATGTGGTATGAACACTCCAATATTACTGAATTGTGACACTGTACCAGTAATATTCTCTTTACAAATTTGACTTAATGGTATAAGTTGCAATCTGCTATGATATTCAATTTTGTAGACATTATAAATGATCAATTTATAGCACTGGTGATATATATGCTGGCAACATGTTGACAGTAAATCATTATTTTTTATTTAATCTTGTTTTATTCTGATTTTTTCTCCTATTTTTTGTTTTGATTTGTTTGTTCATCTGCTTTTTTTCTTTTTTAACTGAAGAGTCAAGGAGGATATGGTTTAAATTATATAGTTCCCTATTAATGTAAAAGCTAAATTCTTTCCTAGAAAAGACTGTTAAAAATTTTTTCACCCCAACCCCTGGTAAAGTACATAGTAGGTACAACTAATGTTGGATTAAATCTTACTATAGGAATAGTAAAAAAAAAAAAAAAAAAAAAAAAAGAGAGAGAGAGAGAGAGTGCATAGAAGATAAAGGAATGTTTGAGTATATGCCAGTTCAGGTTTTCATAACTTTATATTAATAAAATATTTTAATCTATGAAAATACGTTAATTTTAACTATTTTGCAACTGAGAATGATTTTGTACAAAATTGAAGTATAACTGCTTTTGTCAATATGTGAATTCTGATTAAAACATTAAGATATCTCTTCAATGGAATTAAGTTTCAGATATCATTTTGAAATTCAGGTAGAGTCTATCATTATAAAAATCATAGTTATTAAGGATGAACAAGGGAGATTACAGGAAACTATCTATTCTGTTCAACACAGGGTTTACTTTTTTGTCTTTCTGAACATCAAGGAATGAAATGAAACTGACCAGAAATCTTTATCCAATCCAGATAAAGTTCAGTGGAACAATGACTTGGAAGGTTATTAAGCAAAAGAATGCACTTTGTTAAATCTTACAAAGTATTAGACTCACTAGTGTGATCTCAAACCAATCTGAGGGTGTTAGAAGAATCTCAGGTCCCAGGGATCCTCCAAAATATGCAGCATAATCAAAGTTTATGTCATTAGACATGTATATTATGTTAAATATTATAATTATATACCTTTTTTGAATAATCATAATCACCCTTAATACATATTATATTCCACTATTAATAATGATGAAATTGACACTCAGAGAAAGTGTTTTTTCTAAAAATCATCTAGCTATAAAATATTAGAACTATTAATTAATCCCTTCTTTACTGAATCCACACCACTTTCTCTTCTAATAGCTCATGCCGTCTGAAAGCAAAATAGAAAAAAATACTTTTCAAATTTTAAAGAGATATTTATTTTCAATTAATCATTGAGGTTGACTTTGAAAATACTATTATGCAATATAATCTGAAATTTCATCAGAGATAAATTATTCAAATCTGTGAATTCAAACCTATGGAAATGTTTAGACATAAATTTATAATGTCTAGTGTCACAATCTAATATCATAATCTACAGTTATTTCCTTTAGTGCGACAATTCAGATTTGCCAATACATAACTTAAAAATTTAACATATTGGTAAAAGTAATGTCTATTGTAGTGATGGAAACTATAATTTGGCTTTTGAGAAATGTTTTATTAGTGGGAAGTTTCACACAAAGCTGTTTTCTGAAATAGGCAATACAGTAAAAAAAATTCTGACTTTCCTTGATTTAAAGTGAAATGCATATAGTTTCATATTTTTTTCACTAGTTTTTTATCACATTCTTACATGAATTGAGACAAATTACCTTTATTTCCTTAAAGAATGAATGACTTCGTTCTGTGCTACTGTTTATTTGTGTAGCCCACCAGGATCTCTTAATTTAGCCTAAGTGTGAGCAGTTCAGACATATATCCACTGTGATAAAGAAATTGACACTGAGATTGTCACTAAGATGCTCCAAGATTGATGATCCTTCTTAAGCATAAGACATCATTATCAATTCAAGGTCACCCAAAAGGAAATCACCAACCTGTCAAAAGTATCACACTGCTACTTTTCTCAAAAGAAACATTACCTACATTATGCTCTGGTTAGTGAGTCGTTTTCTGTATGTAAAAATAAAATACTATATAATACAAAGAATTTTACAACAACGAAGCTCACTGATGATTCTTAAAGAATAAATAATATCTCTTTTTTCTTCCTTTTACATTTAATCTGAAAACTCAAGATGGAGTACAATATTTTTTATTGTTCACTTTAGTTATTATTGGGGCAATATTAGATTGGAATATTTGATAATAAAATAAGGCCTAATATGTGGTGTAAACACTTTCTAAAGTAATTCATAACTCCAAGTTCTTGCACGCATATATTACATTTAATAAATTTTTAAGATATGTAGATCATTAAAAGAAATACAATTTAAAATTCACAAGATAGGTTTACAAAGTGATATTTTATGTGAATATATATATATGTGTGTAGATATATACCTGTATTTGTGTATGTCTGTGTGTGTGTTATTTGGAACAGATACTAAATTTTAAATTTTATCTAACTTTACTTACTTTTAGACAATAGAAATATATACACAATATAAATTGTATATATATATGTGTGCGTGTATATATATACATACAATTTATATTGCATGTGTATATATATGTGTGTGTTTATATATACATGTGTGTATATATGTGTGTATATATATACACACACATACAAATTGTGTATATGTCTGTGTGTTTGTGTGTGTGTCTGTGTACAGACAGACAGCGATTTTCCAGGCAGTATGGAGTTAAATTCATTCTAGGAAGAATTGAAAAAATTTGCAGCCTAATACTATTGCTTCACCACACTGATTATTTATATGCTCAAAAAAGCTTATTTTCAGGTCATTTGCAGCCAAACTACTTAAAAACTTGAAGTGCAAAGAGTTTAAAAAAAAGGTTTGTAAATAATAAGGTTCTGTTTTAGGCATCTGCAAATAACTCTTTAATATTTCTATGAAATTACATTAAATACATTATTAGTTTGAGTTGATCCATACCTGCTGATAAGTACAACCATTTGGAATTTGGAATTTAATTTTGTAACTCAGAATGTTATTTTAATTATGAGGCAATTGTGTCTTTCATCAGCAGGAAGTTTTTTGTGTTTTTGTTTTGAGACAGAGTCTAGCTCTGTCTCCAGGCTGGGGTGCAGTGGCGCGATCTCAGCTCGCTGCAACCTCTGCCTTCCCGGTTCAAGGGATTCTCTTGTCTCAGCCTCCCGAGTAGCTGGGACTACAGGCGCCCGCCACCACACCTGGCTAATTTTTGTATTTTTAGTAGAGATGGGGTTTCACCGTGTTAGCAAGGATGGTCTCAGTCTCCTGACCTCGTGATCCACCCTCCTCAGCCTCCCAAAGTGCTGGGATTACAAGAGTGAGCCCCCGCGCCCGGCCATCATCAGCAGGAAGTTTTTAAAAAGGTTCAATTTTCCATTATTAATGCTGTCAGTCAAGCGTGCTAGTTTATATTCTAGTGACTGGGACTTGCTGGACCTCCTTCATTTCTCCACCCTTTATTTGAGAAGGTATGAGCTGTGGAAAAACTTTTCGTGCTACCAGAAAATTGAAGAACACATAGCACAACTGGATTCTTTAGGAGGAGGGACATCTCAAAAAATAATCTAATGATTCTAATCCTGTCGTGTTTGCCAGTTTTTAATTTAATCAGTACATGAAGGATGTTTTAACTGAAATTAAGAAAAATTATTTTGTTAAAAATATCAAGCTAGGGTTTTATTTATTTCATTATTTTATTACAATATTAAAAACTAATTTGTGAACCACCACTGTATATCAGGAAATTTAAGAGGTACAGAGTATTCATTTTCCTAACAGAATAGGTTTCTGCACTTGTAAAGTCAAATTTCTGTTACTGAATCACATATGCAAAATTCTAAGGAAACAAGCAGAATTAACTACTCAATTTTTTAACCAACAAACTTTAATTATTATAACAGCAAAATCAAGGCAACTGTAACCCATTTAGGGAACCGGAGAATATCATTTACATCATTACTGTCTGGTATTTCACTTATCATAAAATATTTATCCAGATTTTGTAGTTAAATTTAAAAAAATTATGTATCCTACTTGTCATCACAATAACACCTATGTCTCAACTTCCATTTACAGTATCCTCAATTTATATCGATCCTCACCATCTCAATAACAACTCTGTACCATATCCCATTTCACAGCAAGGAAACTAACCCTATTAAAGGCAGAGGTATTCTCTTCAGATACAACTCCTAATAAGAACTATACCCCAAACCTGAAATCAGATCCACTGATACTTGATCTCGTATACTTTTGTACTGTAAAGGAAGATTTTACTAAGATTTATACAGTGTAATATCTGTTGTTGCTTTATTAACCACATTCTATTTAAATATATAGACCATGGATTCTTAAACTATAATACAAATGTGTTTATATCTAGAAATATTGTATACATGAGATTAGAATTTTTGAACCACTTATATTTAGGTATATGTATTTTAAGTGATCAAACTTTTGAATAAACAAGGACCTAATTAAAGATATTGGAATTGCTATTTTTCCGGCAAGGCACAGTAGCTCATGCCTATAATCCAAGCACTTTGGGAGGTTGAGGCAACTGGATTACCTAAGCCCAGGAGTTTGAGAACAGACTGGTCAACATGGTGAAAGCTCATCTCTCTAAGAAGTACAAAAATAAACTGAGTGAAGTAAGGCATACTTGTAGTCCCTGCCAGCTACTCAGGAGGCTGAGGCAGGAGGATTGCTTGAGCCTGGGAGGTAGAGGTTGGAGTGAGTCGAGATCGCACCACTGCACTCCAGTCCGTGTGACACACTGAGACTCTGTCCTCCAAAAAATTACTATTATCCTGAGGGTGGATGGATTGTCAGTTTTAATTTTGGGGAGCATACCAACCTACTTCACACTAGGGCTGAACAGAAAAGATAAACCCTGTTTAACCTGTAACAATTATGGCTCTTTCTCTATCTTTTCTTTTTTTTTTTTTGAGACTGAGTCTCACTCTGTCGCCGGGTTGGAGTGCAGTGGCACGATCTTGGCTCACTGAAATCTCCGCCTCCCAGATTCAAGCGATTCTCCTCCATCAGCCTCCAGAGTAGCTAGGATTATAGGCATCCGCCACCATGCTCAGCTAATTTTTGTGTTTTTAGGAGAGACAGGGTTTCACCATGTTGGCCAAGCTGGTCTCGAACTCCTGACCTCGTAATCTGCCTGCCTCGGACTCCCAAAGTGTTGGGATTACAGGGGTGAGCCACCGCGCCCGGCCAGCTGTTTCTCTTACCAATATTTGGTGTTTCTTATGAGATGTCTATCAAATGTCTATTTCTACTGCGGAGTATTGATAGCAAAACAAAAAATTCTTATGGTATTAGCACCAAAATCTACTTCTCAATATGTGTGGATAAGTGTCCTAGGTGGTCTTCTTTCTCTCTTTCTTCTCCTCCTCCCCTGTCTCCTCTTCCACCTACTCCTTCTTCTTCTCTTAAGAAATTACAGAAATGCAGAATGAGTGAAAAGCTGCTGTAAGCAGGCTTACTAGAGTCTGCTGATGTTTTGCAAGGACAGTGAACTTTGATTCTTATTGATTACTTCTTGTCCATTCATCTCTTCTCTCCTAAAACTCTCTGTCTTCTTTTGTCATCTCTCTACTACTTTGTCTTTTTTTTTTTTTTTTTTACACTGTATCATTTTATTGGGATGTCCTTGTCTGAATTAAGAGTCATCTTCCTAACAGAAGAGAATTGAAAGATGACCTTCACAGGTCACTAGCAGCCATGAGATATGAGATACCATGGCACGCTTTCAGAAAATATGTGAAGTGAGTCAATATCAACTAAAAAGAAGGACATCTTTAAATTTTGTTTTAATAGTGCATTTATCTCTCTATAAGATCTCTTTGATGTTTATTATTACTAAAGCCTCATAATGTTCTTATCTTAAAATCATCAATGAGATTATTATTGATTTATGTATACTAAGGATAAGATAAATTATTTCAAAAAATTGGTGCTAATTCTTGTAGGTTTGGATTTGTAGTGATTGTTAGATATCAAGTGCCTTCTCTTCAAATAAAATTTGTATTTTAGTCACTTATAAACATTATATATATATGTGTATATGTGTGTGTATATATATTTATATGTTTCCCTAATGTAATATATAGGTTTGTTCAGTTCACACAAATGTCTTACATTTATTTTTAAAATAACACAAGAATCAGCCTGCATGTATTTTTAAACTACTAGAGTTTAATTATGATAGAATTAAAAGAAAGAAAAGCAGAGAGAAAAAGAAAGAGAATGAGCTAGTATGCAAAATATAGCAATTTAAATAGTGTGTGCTCTTTGCCATCTAGTGCAACTGAGTATGTCTCCTTATGGTTATAATATGGTAAAAATGTTTCTGTTATTTCTTAGCCAGTTTTAGTACCAAATTTCCACTCTCCACACTGATGTGGGTAGTGTTTGAAGATAAGATATATGCTATTCTTATTTCCTTGGCCCTCAAACACAAACAAGAAAACAGTTTCATTTAGTACTCAACTAGAAAAAATTTTGAGGAAAGTGACTGTGTTAATTTAGTTAAGAATTTTCATTGCAGTGCCCAATGTGATGCCTTGCTATCAGATTTCCAAAAACACATTTTACTTCATGAGATACTTGCCTAATGTTATGTATACATAGCAATTCTATCAAAATACAACCCCATTTCTCCTTTGATGCATCTGAGTTGCTTTTCTGGAATTTTCATTTTGTTTCATTTAGACTGCAAGCCATTTAGAGCAGAGGCTATGTTTTCCGTACCTTTATTACTTCTATAGCCCGTAAGACGATTGTAAACATGGTTTGTGGCTCAGCAAAAACAAATTAAAACATATTAATTAATTTTTAAGTGAGAGGGTAGAACTATTCATGGATTAACATACTCACCTTGCAAATTCTTGAGAGGATACATAGTGTTTTATTTTTACTAGAACAGAGGCAGGAATAATAATGGAACATTCTCAGTGAATTTAATTTATGTATCCCAATAGCCTATATTATAATTAGTTACCTTTATAAATGCTACAAATAACTTCTTATTAAATGGAGAATATATTAAGTATGTATTTCCTGAAGTTAAAACACTCCAAGCACATATTTAATAAGGATACTTCTAACGCATACATATCACAATATTTCCTCGATACCACAACCTGGATTGTAGAAACAGCAACTCCAATGTCTAAGTAGAATAATAAATGACCTTATCAGTGTCTCTCAAATTCTTTGTCTCCTCAGCCCTTTGACTTTCATTTTGGCAGTGACTTTCTGGGGGGTAATAATAAAATACCTACTATTATTTCCAAAACTACTAAACATGTTACTGTACTGATGCTACTCCACAAGCTGGGGGTGGAGTAATGAAAACTGAGGACTCTAAGGACACTATGCAAAGTTATGTCTGAGGGAATAACGGGAAACCTGGCCCTGCAAAATACCTCTTCAGTTGGGCGTCAGCTATCACTACCCAAACTCCTCAAGTGCCAGACCATTACCGTGATGCCACTACAGTGTTCTTTGAATAGTGATGTTTTTCTCATGTTAATAACAATCATTTTTACAATATTAACCTTGGGATGAATGAATATCATTATTCATGTATATATGTATGCATTCGTGTACACGATAGAGACTGCATGGTCTAAAACACTTGCAAAATAATTTTTGAAATCAATTTTATGGATAGAAATTTCTCATCTACTGTCATACTTCCTAAAATTATTTTAAATAAAAATTGTATCACTAAAACTGTATTCCATCGACTGAAGTTAATATAATAAATTTTGTTTCAATGATCCAATTAACACTATAAATATACCAAATTCTTGTGTGAAGTAAAATTCATCTCACCACATAACATTACATTATTAATATCGCACACAGTGTGAGGCAATCTTAAAATAAGTCTAACATCTGAACTCATCCATCCTTCCTTCCTTCCCTCCTTTCTCAGGGTAAATTGCTTTCCCTCCTCTTGTAACCTCATTTCTCTTCATGAGTTTTATGCCACCTGTCTCTTTGGAAACTTTATTTGGTAGAAAAGGGTAACCAAAAGTCTGTAATCCATGTCTTCTTTCTCTTTTGAATGCTAGCAAAAAAGAATGATCTCACTGAAATTTCCTTTTAAACAAGACTCCTTATTAAAACAGCAACAACAACAACAAACTAATGAAAGCTATTGGCAAAAGATAACAAAGAGTTCTTAATTTTGAAGTACTATTAATGGAATTTAACTGGTCTCCAGGTTGTTTTTATGAGTAGGCATACCTAGTATTTTTTTCTGAAAGTTCTGTTCAATGCATTGATGATTTCTTACTTTTTGAAAATATAGCTTTAGAAAAATAAATCTCTATATTGTTCATGTTTTTTTTTTTTTTTTTTTCGTTTTCTCTGTTGTCTTCTTCTGGAGCTTCTACCAAGTAATATTGGACCTTCTTGATTTGTTTTCACATTGCTTAACTTTTACCTCACTTTTTATTTAACTCACATTTTATTGCCTTTTAAAATGCTGCTTCTGCTCCATTATCCTCTACTGTTCTGGGAATCAAAGCGTGTATTGGCAGGATATGTTCATATTTTTCCACATTTTGATTTCTCTGTTGTTTTCTCTTTCCTTTTTAAAATTTTTATTTGTGTGTGTGTCTGAGTGTGTGTGTGTGAGTGTAGTCTGAAACATTACTATTGACTAACCTGTAAGTTTAACTGATTCTCTACTCTGCTTTTTTTTTTTTTTTTTTTAAATGATCTCTTAAAGCTGTTCAAGGAAATTACTCTTATCTATTTTCAGAGTGGTTCTATTAAATGAGACTTAGTTCACCTCTTTCCTTTGTAACCTTGGCCCTTTTAACTGCTAAAAATGTGATTTTGTAATAGTCTGAATTTTTCTTATTGATTTGGGTGGGAGGAACACTCTTGCAACTTCCTTTTGTTGCTGTTGCTTACTTATAGAAAAAAATAATAAAATTAAAAATGTAATATGTGATTACAATGTAGAGATCATGAATAGACATGCACTGCATAGATGTCTTCATGCTAAATGAACGGATTCTTATGATTAGAATTAAAGTCTCCAATGACTCCTTCCTTCCTTCCTTCCTTCCTTCCTTCCTTCCTTCCTTCCTTCCTTCCTTCCTTCCTTCCTTCCTTCCTTCTTCCCTCCCTCCGTCTCCTCTTTCTTTTCTTTCTCTTTCTTTCTTTCTTTCTTTCTTTCTTTCTTTCTTTCTTTCTTTCTTTCTTTCTTTCTTTCTTTCTTTCTTTCTTTCTTTCTTCTTTCTTTCTTTCCTCCCTCCCTCACTCCCCCCTCCCTCCCCCATCCCTCTCTCCCTCCCTCCCTTCCTTCCTTTCTTCCTTCCTTCTTTTATTTTTTCTTTCTTTTTATTTAACTTTTATTTTAAGTTCAGGAATACATGTGTAGGTTTGTTATATAGGTAAAGCTGAGTAAAGCATATTAGAAACAACATTTAAACTTTCTACAGCCTATAAGTGAAAGTGATAATTCTAATGCTCCTTAGCTCACGCTAAGCAATTTCATACATCCATGGTTTTGCAGTTGCTGGTTGTTAGGGGGTGATGGGGATACGTTCTGCCTCTAAGTATTTACAATATTGAAACATTTTCAAAACAAAGATCAAGCACTCAGAGAGTACTCATCCTTCCCATTCCTTCCACACAAGTATTGTTTTTATCTTAATAATACAGCTTGCCATTATTAGAAATCATCTTGTTCTTTTACTTGATTACAATCTAACTACAAGAGAGTATAAGCTCCATAAGAATAGGAACCCTATATTTTCTTTATCGTTTTATCTTTAGTGATTAAAATAGCAGTACCAATAATAGGTATTTAGTATGCACTTTCTGGTGATGAATAGCATACATGCAGTATGTGAGAGATATGGATCAGAGAGAAAAGGGGTATTTAAAAGGGTTAATGTCTACAAAACTAGACAAAAATATTGAAAGAAAATTACAGACTAATATCCCCCATGAAAGTAGTCACAAAAATCCTGAACAAAATATAATCAAAATAAATTCATCAAAATTTAAAAATGTTAATACATCATGACTAAGTGGACTTACTCATAGAAAAACTAGAATAGTTAAGGATTTTTTTAAAAGGTAGTTCACAATATATACAGAATAAAGTGAAAAACAGCATGGTCATTTTTTTTTTTTTTTTTTTTTGAGTTGGAGTCTGGCTCTGTCACCCATACTGGAGTGCAGTGGCATGATCTCAGCTCACTGCAACCTCCACCCGAGTTCAAGCGATTCTCTTGCCTCAGCCTCCCAAGTAGCTAGAACCACAAGAGTGCACCACGATGCCCAGCTAATTTTTGTATTTTTAGTAGAGATGGGGTTTCACCATGTTGGCCAGGATAATCTCGATCTCCTGACCTCGTAATTCACCTGCCTCTTCCTCCCAAAGTGCTGGGATTACAGGAATGAGCCACTGCTCCTGGCTGTGCATGGTCATCTTAATAGAGGAAAAAAAAAAAAAAAATACTTGGATAAATTCAACCTCCATTCAGGAAAAAATTCTCAGGAAATTTGCACTAGAAGAGAATGTTTTTCTCAGTGTGATAAAAGGCAACTACAAAAACACTATGAATAAAATTATGCTTAATTTTGGAAGATTAAATGCAAAATTTTTTGTGGAAATTTATAACTTGATATTAAAATTTATATGGAAGGCAACAGTATTTAAAATTGTCAAAGAAATTGTGAAAAAAACTGGTTAAAAACTCATATGACCTACTTTTAATACTTATGATATAACTACAATAAGTAATAGAGCCACAGTACTGGAAAAAATATACCAACGCAAGGTTCAATGGAATATAGTGGAGCATCAAGAAATAAATCCACATATGTATGGTCATTTAATTTTAATAGAGGTACAAAGGCAATTCGGTAAAGACAAATAGCATTGGGAAAGTTGGTGCTGGAACAAATGGTACTGAAATAATTGATATCTATATGCAAAGAGGAATCTTGATCTATAGCTCATACCATAATGAATATATTAAAATGGATTATAAACCTAAATATACAATGAAAAACTGTAAAAACTTTTAGAAAACAAATAGACAAAAATATCCATGATTTTTGGTTAGGCACAGTTCTTTTTAGAATTTTAAGAGGTAATATAACTGTTCTATGTATTTTACATCTACATGGCTTACTAATATGTCTTATGATAGTAAAAACTGTACTCTTACAAGACTGTAATTTATAATACATGTTGTACCTCAATAGAAAATATACTGCCATCCAGTCTATTTTAAATTCAGTTATAACATGTAGTATACAATTAATGTATTCATACTAAGAATTTTTTTTTCAAAACTATAAATGACCCAAAAGTCCATACATAGAAAAATGGATCAGCAAATTATGGTGTATTAATAAAATAAAATACTCTTCAATAATAAAAATGGATGAACTATCTAAGAGTGTACAAAATCTGGCCTTAATGTCAATCTATTCAAATTCATAAAAACAGATGTGCCCACATAAACATTTATTACTTTTCTTGACTGAATTTCTAATGAATTTATAGGCTTATTTCAGAAATATCAGCACAGGGTTTCTGTTGGAAGAAGTGTCTTGATATACCATCAACCAGAGGTGTCAAGTGAGCCTTAAAACTAAGTCAGAAGCAGTTAAACAGCTTTTGTGGCTATGCAAACTCAAGTGTTATTAAAATATTTGAATTTCTCTTTTCCGTTACCCTAAGGCATAAACTTAGGTCTTGCAGACGGCTGAGCTAATTAGGTTGCAGAAAGAATTAAAACAAAACAAAACAGAAAGAACAACTTCCTAAATAAATAATTGTAAATATATATTTTGTATATCTATTATTTTCCATTATTAATAGTGACAATGGTAACATCAGTTCATAATTTCTAATATGTTTAACATATGATACTTGGGTAAGATAGCCAATGGTATTTACTTCTTGTCATAAATTACTGCTTAATTGCAATTGGTAGATTGATAACTGTCTTTCTTGTTTTTCCGTACACTGGATACGTAAAAGGCCTTTTATTGGTCCATGAAGAGGCAGACCACATATCTCATCAGAGAAAAAGTTAAAATACATAAAATTAAAAATTAAAATGAAACTAGCACATTCATATTTATCTACAAATATTAACTTCTTCTTTTTTTTTTTTTCCTTAGTTTAATAGTGTTTATTCTGAGCCTTTCAGATAATGCAGAAGTCACTGGGTTTCTAACTGTGGCACAACAGGTAGCTCTGCTGCTGTTCCTATTTCCCAATATTCACAGCTTTGCCATATGGTTTCAAGTAGATCAGGGCCTTTTAAAGGGCACCTTCCAGCTCTCCAGCCTGTGGTGGGCTCACCACAGCCCTGCGGTCTGCAGATGACTAAGAGGCCTGCTGTTTTCACATCTTCACATGCTCTCAGCATCAGCAGATTTGCAATGCAAGAAACACTGCTGCAAACCTAGAGAACTGGCTGTTTTCCAAGTCTTTGAATTTACTCCTCTGGATGTATCATTTATGGAAATTGATTCTCTTATTCATGTCTGGGAGGCGCCTAGCAACTCTCTGTGGAATGTAGCCATAGGAATAGCATAGGAGAGGTCATTAAAGAGGCAGAACAGTTGCATGTGTGGTGAAGAACAAGGAAAGGTAAAATTTTCTATGCAAATATCAAACAATTTCTTAATTTTATTGAGTAACTCACAACTACTCAGTATCAGACCGAGGTTTACTGATTATCAATATAGTGCTTTTTTCAATAAACCACAACGTTGTTATCTAAAGGCATTTCTGTTAAACATCATCATTGCTATTATTTAAGTCAAATCCTTTCCAAATGAGAGTTTACAAAGATCATGACTTTCCTGAGTCAATTTGACTTGAGATATTCGTATGAGTAATTAAAATGATAAGTTCTCATCCCTTGTATAAGCACATGCAGACTTGTCCGGGAATAAGAAAGAACAAGAAACAAGGTGATTGTTAGAAGCACCCAGAAAGTCATAAAAAAGGATGAGTCTGTGTCCTTTGTAGGGACATGGATGCAGCTGGAAACCATCATTCTTAGCAAACTATCACAAGAACAGAAAACCAAACACCGCATGTTCTCACTCATAGGTGGGAACTGAACAATGAGATCACTTGGACTCGGGAAGGGGAACATCACACACAGGGGCCTATCATGGGGAGGGGGGAGGGGGGAGGGATGGCATTGGGAGTTATACCTGATGTAAATGACGAGTTGATGGGTGCTGACGAGTTGATGGGTGCAGCACAGCAACATGGCACAAGTATACATATGTAACAAACCTGCACGTTATGCACATGTACCCTAGAACTTAAAGTATAATAATAATATAAAAAATAAAATAAAAAAAGATAAAACAGAACTACCATTAAAAAAAAAAGGATAGATGCCATATCTATTTCTTTTGTCACTGTATGCTCAGTATCTTAGACAGAATATGACTATTAGCAATAAAAAAATGTATAAAAATTGAATAAAGTTCAGAGACATTTTTCAAGTATCTGCCTATGTCTGAAACTGGATGAGTGCAAATAGCTGGCAAGCAAGGAGATATATCTACCTGATTTAAAAAATAAACAGGAAATAAAAAAACCTTTCTTTATTTTCAAAAAAAAAAAAAAAAAAGAAGCACCCAGAAAGTCAAAGGGTACCTATAATTTCCAAAATGGCTTCCTACCCCCCAAATTTTTACATTTATTAAACAAAAAATAATTTAGACATTATATTTGGCACTGAAAATATAGCAATAAAAGGAAGCTGTATTGTTACTCTTAATAGCTTATTATCTCAGGAGAGGAAAGATAAATAATGACAATTATATGTAGTCAATTCTAAAAATGAGGTAAGCCCAAAATGCATATAAATGAGCACTAACTTATATTAGAGGGTCCTAGTAAATATTCTCAAAAATAGTATCTTATTTCCTCTCTCTTATTTCAACTATTGAATTATGAAATTATCCTATTAAAACTCTTCGGTCAGCTCCTTCTTTTCATGTCCACTTTCAGTATCCTAGTTCAACTCATCTTTTTTATCTCAAGTATATAATAATCTGTTCATATTGTCCTACATTCACTCTGGCATGTATGCTGTCTGGCCTCTAGGCAACAAGTCAAATTGTGTTTTGAACATTTGTATATGATCATAGCACGAATTTGTGTAGAAACATATGGAAATATTTCCTCTGATTTTAAAAAACTTTATTTTTTATTATAGTCTGTAAGCTCCTGCATAATTATGCCCTGGTGTTTATCTCTAGACTAAGTTCACACTATTTTTTTTTTCCTCCCTGCTAAATTTCTTTCCAACCACTTTGAGTTTCTCTCTGTTTTGCTAATGCTCAAAGTTCCAGTTTAATCATTGAAGTATACAGTTTCTCTCTTCTCGCACTTTTCTTAAATTTTTCCCACTCTGATTTTGCTACTCAATTATCATGTCTCATGGCTTCATTATCTCATTGATTAATTAATTTATGTTAAATAGCATTTATCCTAAATACCCTTTGCAAACCTTTCCAAAAGGCTAAGGCATTTTGTTATACATTTGCATAGTATTTTGCAATTTCCCCAATAATAGTAATGCTTGTCGCATTACATATTTATATTATGATTATTAATCATAATATAAATAGCCTTCACTAGAATATCAGCAACATATAGGCATATCTCTATCTTTATATTCTTACTTTTTTTCTTTATCTGTCATCAACACCTAATATTATGCTACATACACTCACAACAAATCTTTGTTGAATAAATAAATGTTCCAAATTATACAAAATAAACTAAGTTGGTAAAAAGAGGAAGAGACTTTTCAGGAAGAAGAAGCACTTATATCAGTATTTCCAAAGATTATGGATACAAATATCTGTCAATAGATTCAGGAGGCCAAAGTAGTAAAATGTGGACCTGAGTGTTAGTAAAGTGCTCATTAATGAAGGATGTTTTATTCTACGCTAACGAGTTTGGATTTTATTCTAAAGTCAATGAGAACTAAATGACAGATTTTATAATTTGGTAAGTTACATGTTTTAGATACTAAGGTACTAAATATATTAGAAGTAGCAAGATTTGAAACTTTAATTAGTGTTAGAAATCAAAAGACAATGGATGGTAAAAGAAAGTAGGAAATCTAAGATTATCCATGCCCTTCTGAACTGGAATCTTGATATATATTTTTTCTTTTAGGGAATTAAGCATTCCAAATTGATTTCAATCATAAAACAAGTATTTATATACACACACATATATGAATTTTAAAATTTTCTATGTAAATATATTAAAAAATATACATATATGAATTTTTAAAAAAATATTTGACCCTGTCTACTCATTATCTACAGGTATATTTCTCTCTTACCATTTATAGTCAACTTCTTGAAAGATAGGTACATATCGTTACCTTGCATTCACCCCTCAACTGACTTCTGTATAATTTTCTACTCACCACTAGTGAAAATGCACCTGTCAAAGTTATTAACATCACACTTATAACAAATCTAATTACCATTTGTAGACCTCACCTTATTTATCATTCGAGTTCTTTTAAAATTCTCAGAAGTTCCACCATTGGAAATAAAATGAAAAAGATTTTGCAAAGGCAATTAGTAATGAGTCATCAGAGAGAATGAAGCCACAAAGGAAATCTAAACTTTCAAAAACTTGGGAAAGATCGACAATGTCAGACATACCAAGGGATGACTGAAAATATTCAGCTAGTATGCCACTGGTGAACAACACAGGTTGGTGTCGGGGACTGCTGGAACAGATAAGTGGGAAATCAGCAAGTAAATACATTAAATGTGGACGAATTGATTTGGAGACTAGGAACCAAATGGAAGGTTGATATGGGTAATAGCTAGATACTTAGAACTAGAGTTGATGGAACCATATTTATTGTGGCTCTAATTATTATTATTATTGCTATTACTCTTTCTTGTCCAAAATAGAACAAAACATGGGAGAGTGGATGAAGAAATTCCCTGAGGAAATAGAAACCAGTTAGGTCAGAGAGTAGATATAGACCTTCAATAAGAGAAGGAACTCTGTTTCCACTGAACTGTAAGCAAGGAAGCATGATGAAAGACGTAGGTAGAATTTTGAGGTCTAGACAGAAGTAATGTGAAGTTTCTCCATACCCTAATTTCCAAGAGAAATAGAACATGAATCATGTTCTGAGAAATGTGTTGGGTTGAGTTATAAGAATAAGGCTGGAAGCTAGAAATAGGAAATTTATTTGGAAAACAGTAAAATTTCAAGGGAGTATTCAGGTCTTATTGCAGTTCAAAGTGTGTTTTGTATGATTTTTAATAGCAGTGATTAGCATTTTGTGTGCAAATAGAAAGTTGTATGGTAGCGTTGAGCTCAGAATCAGGTTTGTCTAAAAGGAAATAATAATGAAATAAGTATGGTTACATGATGGATAATAGGTAGGTTACAATAAGGAAAAAGGAAAATAGACCTTATTTTAAAAAGAAGACATGAATTAAGGAAAAATTCATTTTAATTTAGTCTGAAATCAGGAATTACAGAGAATTAAAGGAGTAGAGAAGAAATATATAAATTCATGATCAAGAGTTGGATATTGAAGTATGTACTTTCTAAATTTGAACAATTCCTAGATATAATAATTTTATACGGTAGTAGATTATAGTTTAGATATCTAGGAAATACTTGTTAGTAACTGAGATCAATTCCCCATTTGAATGTGTTGTATTTTGTAGAAAGTTATCCGGTTATATCTCTTGTGGAGATTTGCCATTTATAAAATGTTATAAATATACAAACTTACTTTTCATTAAGTATCATTTGCAATTTTGTAACAAAATATTTTAGTAACAATTAGCACAAAATAATAAAAATATATATTTACTAGACAAATTGTTCCAGCAAAGTAACTGTTAACAAACATTTGTAATCCGCTAAGGAATTCATAATAGTATCGTTAGCAACATAAATTTGTGATGATGAAGACACATATCTGCTAAAGAAACATCAGCAATATTTCAAAAGTTAGTAGTTTTGAAACAAAGATAATGAAAATGTTCAGCTGCAAGAGTTGTTTTTGTATATGACTTTGTCATGCATGTTTTTTTATTCAGATCAAACAATTCTTCTAAATTAATGTTGCTAATTTTTAGTTTCAAGTTTTCTTTTGCATATTTAAAAATTGGACGAAAATGTATTTCTGTTAACAGAAAAACAAAGTCAAAATAGTTAAATAATGCAATAGGATATCATCAGTTACTTTCTATATTGTGAAAATAAATTTGCAGTTATAATTCAGTTTCATAAATCAATATTCTAGATAAAATTACCTAGGTTTATAAGTTAATATGAATATAAATTTGATTGAAGCGTGGTATCACAGTTAAAGCAACATTCTGATTAAACATCTGTCAAACAGGAATATACATGGAATTGATTGTGGTGAAAATGTAATATATATTGGAATCTATACTTGTCAAGTTTTCAAATGTTTAAAAATATTCACAAAATAAATATATATTACTTATTTATAGATTACACACACAGACAAACACAAATCTGCTGCTGAATACAAAAAATACTTGAAGGATACAAACAGACAATTTTTCTTTTCACAGCTTATCAACTTAAAATATTTGTGCTTCTAAGGAACTATTTAATTAGCAACCTAAGAGCCCTCCAATGAAAATGAACCTTTTTGCAAATGAGTCTTATAAATTATGATTACATTTCCAAAGTAGTTGGAGAACAGCTATTCATAATGAATAACGAATTAGAGGCAATAACAAAAACAAAATCACTTTTGAAGTTTTCAGAAAACTGAAATTATTTAAAATAAGTATTTTGAAACAGAAGGACATAAAAATATATTCTCTCAAATAAAGAGGACTAAATAAATTAAATAATGGCAGGGATCAAATAGTGTACAATATTTGATTTTAAAATTTTCTAAGAGTTTTTAAGAATATGGGAACCTGTGGAAACAAACTTTTGATGGGATTTTTGTTTCAAATTTCATAAATTTATACTCTATCAAACAGTTTGTCATTCAAGAAACAAAATATTAAAAATTATTTGTATATTCATTGTCCCTTTTCACAGTCAAAAATATCCATATATAGATAATACATTATATTTTAATAACACTATTGGGGACACTAATAATATTAGATCAAAATATAAAATTGGGACATGATAGAACATTCTGGAGACAAGGCAGACAAAGCCTGTTACAATCTTAGAGAGACAAGAAAGCGTGAATTCTGCTGTAGTTGAACTGTCAACAGAGATTTGCTGCAATATTACTGACTGATAGTTTTGTCAGTCTGTCCAACGTACATCAGTTATCTATCACTTATTTTGGGCTTATACCTTCCAAAAAGGAAAAGTAGGCCAGGTGTGGTGGCTCACGTCTGTAATCTCAGCACTTTGGGAGGCTGACGCCAGGAGTTTGAGACCAACCTGATCAAAAACAGCGAAACTCCGTCTCTACTAAAAGCACAAAAATATTAGCCAGGGGTGGTGGCAGGCACCTCTAATCCCAGCTACTCGGGAGGATGAGGCAGGATAATTGCTTGAACCCGGGAGTTGGAGATTGCAGTGAGCCGAGATCGTGCCACTGCACTCCAACCTGGGTGACAGAGTGAGACTCTGTCTCAAAAAAAAAAAAAAAATAATAATAATAATAATGAAAATAAATAAATAAATAAACAAATAATATGGGTTTTTTTGTGTGTGTATATATATATATCACCAATTTATCCAAAATTTTGTCGATGTTTTTCACATATCATATTTTAGTAGGATCAATATATTTGTGATGCATGAGCAAAAGAATAAGTAATAAATTACAGAATCAACTCAGCTTGATAATTGATGAGAATTCATTGAAGCAGAGGACATTGGGAAAATTATGAAAAACGTTAACAGGAAGAAGTAATAATAAGTTACTGGATTTAGGATTGGGAAAATTCTAAATTAGGTTATTAATAATGTCTTTAGGAGGGGTCCTAGTATCCTAAAATGAAAGGGCATGAGAAACACTTGGGGAAAAAAAAAAAAAAAAAAACTTGTGAATGGAAAGACTGGAGATAGAAATGTGGATGAAATTTAGGTCGAAAAAATTTATACCATAAAAGTGAATACGTCTTATGAGATATATCGAGGGAGAATGCAAAATGAGAAGAAAAGCAACTGCCACTAGCTTAGCCTGGTAGACATCGAAGTTTACTCATACAAATCCAGATAGTGTCTTCCAACCGATTTAACAACTTGCAAATTAGTCCTCATTTTTACCACCGTTAAGTCAATCACTTAATTTATTAGTTTTATTTCTTTCACTGTGACACGCATTAGTTTGCTAAGTTCAGTACAACACAAGTTCAGCAAAATAAAACAGCTTCTAATATGTAGACGTCATGCATCTGCATAAATATTTGCCACAAAAATCACGATTTTGTAAAATATAGAAAATATTAGAAAAGCTATATTTAATTAGAATTTAGTTAAAAAATAATTAAGTTACCAATATTTGGTAACTGACGAAATACTCTTCTTTTGAATATTTTCAAGAAAGCAAAAAGTTTTAGGTTCTAATAAAACATTTTCTAGTACTCTTTGCCAGAAAAATATATATTTGCTGTATTTCAGAGATTCCAAAATGAAAGAAAAGTCATCGCCTCTGGAAATGTGAAGCATACTTAAAGTTTGACAAACAAGTTGTTGAAGTAAGGATAAAAATTATTAGCAAACGATTTTCAAGGTAAACATTATGTTATGGATCAATACAAGATTGTTATTACATAATATGAAAAATACTGTCAAAGATTCAGCATTACAGACACTATAAAACTAGATTTTATTTTGATTCATATTTTGCTTTTATTTTGCTTCATAAATGCAAAGTGGTTGCTATTTATCTCCAGTACTTTTTTTCAGAGCTTATTATTTTTAGTTTCAACAGTATCACGTACAGACAAATGATAAAAAGTTGTAAATTTAACAAGTATTTTCTCCATCCAAATTATAATTAGGTGGTTTTTATGGGGTTTGAATTTTGAAAAGACAATAATGAAAAAACTAAATAAGTAGTAGTAATTCAATATAATTTTAGAGCGTAAAGTTTTTAAAGGAAAATGTATAAAATAAACTTGTTGGCTACGTGTTTTAGAAGTGTAGGGTTGAGAGAGATTTCTCAGTCACTAGCGATTTGAAACTGCTTTTCGGGATTTATACATGTATTTATATTCTGCTCTAACTTGTAGTGAAAATACTGCCATTGATAGAGGATGCACAGTTAAATGGCTATAACCTATGAAATATTTTTTCAAATATTTACAATTCTAAAAGGGAAATGTTGTTATTATTGCAAATGATGAAAGAGAAAAATAGGATATATACTTTATCTCCATCACTGTTCGTAAGAAACTAAAGTGGGAAAAAGACTCCAGATTTGTCCAATATCCAAGCTCATGTTCTTTTTCCCACATTATGATTTCTGTTTTTTCTCTTTTATTTTCTAATTCTGTGCTGAAGAGCCTATGACATCCCTCTCTACATTTTACAGAAATACGATATATAATCATTAACGATAATCACCTTGCTGTATGATAGATCTCCTGAAAGTATTCCATCTAACTGCATTTTGTATCCTCTGACCAACATTTCCCCATCTACCCCCTCCCCATAACCTCTCCAGGCTCTTTTAAGCATTTTTTTACCCTCTATTTCTATGAGACCAACTTTTTTTTTTTTTTTTTTGAGACAAGAGTCTTGCTCTGTCACTTTTGTACCCTCTACTTCTATGAGACCAACTTTTTTAGATTCTGCATCAGAGTGAGATCACACAGTACTTTTATTTCTGTGCCTTGCTTATTTCACTTACCATAATGTCCTCCAGGTTCATCTATGCTGTCATGAATAACAGAATTTAATTTTTTTTATGGCTGAAAGTATTCCATTGTGTATACACATCACATTTTCTGTATCCATTCATATGTTGTTGGATGCTTAGGCTCCATTTCTTGGCTACTGTGAATAGTGCTACAATTAAAATGAAAATGCAGATATCTCTCTGATACCCTAATTTCATTTACTTTGGATATATACCCAATAGTGAGATTGGTGAATTGCCTATATAGTAGTTCTATTTTTAATTATTTTTGTGGAAACTCCCATACTGTTTTTCATAATGGCTGTACTAATTTACATTCCCACCAACAGTATGTAAGAATTTACTTTTCCACAATCTCAGCAACTCTTGTCTTTGAGACCTGAAACTATGAAACTACTAGTAGAAAACATAAGAAAAATGCTTCATTACATTGGTATGGGCAAGAATGTTTGTGGGATGAGACCTCGAAACTACAGACAATGAAAGTGAAATTGAATAAATAGGATTCCCTGAAACTGAAAAGCTTCTGCACAGCAGAGGAAATAATCAACACAGTGAAGAGGCAACATACAGGGTTTTTAGTAGTTCCATACAAATTTTAGAATTGTTTTTTCTATTTCTGTGAAAAATGACATTGCAGTAGGAATTGTATTGAATCTGAAGCTTGCTTTTGTACTATGGGAATTTAAAAAATATTAATTATTCCAATCAGTGAACACAGGATATCTTTTCATTTATTTGTGTCATATAATTTAATTAATCAATGATTTTGATTGTTCTTAATTTCCTTTTCAGATAGTTGGTTTTCAGTATATGAAAATGCTCCTGAATTTTTTTATGTTGATTTTGTGTCCTGCACCTTTACTGAAATTCATTTATTAATTTTAACGTTCTTTTTTTTTTTTTTTGTTAGGGTGTTTTGATTTTTCTGTGTGTAAGATCATTTCATCAGCAGAGATAATTTCACTTATTTCTTTCCCATATGAGTGCCTTTTCCTGGTTTTTCTTCACCAATTGCTCTGGACATGAGTTCCTGTAATATGTTGAATTGAAATGGTGAGAGTAAACATCTTTATCTAATTTCTGATCTTAGAGGAAAAACCTTCCACTGTGAAGCTAACTATGATGTTATTTGCAGGCTTGTTATAAATGGCCTAAGTTATATTGAGAAACACTTTTCTATACCTAATTTGTTGAGCAATTTTACTCTGAAAGGATATTAAATTATTTCAAATGCTTTTTTCTGCATCTACTGAGATGATAATATATTTTTTATCCTTTATTCTGTTGATATGGTGAGTCACACTGATTGATTTCCATATATTGAACAACCTTTGCATCCCAGGGATAAATCAGAGTTGATCATGGTAAATGATCCTTTTTATGTTCTAATTAATTCAGCTTACTAGTGTTTGGTTTAGAATTTTGCATCTATGCCTTTTCAAGCTACAATGGTATAAAACTGAAAATCAATAATAGGAAAAAACACATAAAATTCACATATGTGGAAATCAAACAATATGAACAACCAGTGAGTCAAAAAGGAAAACGAAGTTAAAAAATATTGAGATTAATGACAGTGGAAATACAACACACCAAAAACGTATGGAACACAGCAAAGGCCATCCTAAGAGAGAAGTTTATTAACAGTAAAGTTAATAAATGTCTTAATAAACTTAAGATTAAATATCTACATCAAAAAGGAAGAAATAGCTCAAACAACTTAGTATACTTCAAGAAACTAGGAAAATAAGAACAAAGTAAATCAAAAATTAGCAGAAGAAAGAAAAAATTCTTTTATTAGAACAGAAATAAAATATAAACTAGAAAGACGATAGAAAAGATCAAAAATATTAAGAGTCGGTTTTCTAGAAAAGCTCAACAAATTTGACAAACCCTTCGCTACATTTATTAATAAGAAGACAGAAGATTCAAATAAATGACATCAGAAATAAACGGAGACATTATAATTGATAATGCATATGTCCAAAGATCGTAAGAGACTACAGTGAACAATTATATGCCAAAAACTCAGATAACCTAGAATAAATGGATATGATTCTAGAAATATATAACCTACCAAGACAATTATGAATAAATCAAAAATCTAAACAGATCAACAGTGAGTTAGAAGACTAAATGAGTAATAAAGTGTCCCATCAAAGAAAAGTCATGGCAAGATTTATTCATGACTGAATTCTACCAAAGACTAATAACTAATAATAACAACTAATATTAATTATTTCCAAACTCTTCCAAAAAACTAGAAAGGAGGGGATATTTCCAAATTCACTTCACAAGGCCAGCATTACCCTCCTATCAAAGACAGACAAAAACGCTACAAGAAATCTGAAAAGCAATATCCCTATAAATATATCTTTTTAATTAGTTTTATGACTATTATAATTGTCATTATCATTTGTTTTCCTTATATGGCCTATTCTAATATTCAGTGTTTCATCAGTAACCTAAGATCTATTAGCGTGCAGAAAATCTTTTGGAAATTTGTCTTCTTTTTTTTTTTTTTTTTACTTATAACTCACTGACACGAAACAAAATCATTCTCTGTTTAATCATTAAGTCTTTCTGTCTAAGCAACTAGTGTAGACCAAGTTCACGTTATTATGTAATTGACGCAATCCAAACTCTCTCCCACCTAACTCAATCCAAAAGTAATATATTCTACTTGTTGGTTATCACATGGTGAGGTTACTTCATATCTATCTTCAGACTAAGCTCTGAGTAAATATAGAACTAGCAAAACTTCCTTTACTTCACTCTTCCTAGAAAGGGATTATTGAAAAATAAAATTTGAAAACCAAATGAGGAGAGAATCATCTTAGGTCCTCTATGCAGTATTTTCAAGGAATTGAGTGGCAATTACAAATCCTTGATCAAAATTTTGGGTTTGTCAGGAGGAAAGAGAATAAAAAGCCGTAGAGGATTATAACATTATCTGGTGTTGCATTTTTATATATGCATTTAATTGGAATATATGGGCATAATTTTTGCTGATATATTCAAACCATGTACTACTTTGTATTGAAGATACATCAGAAATACATAAGTTAACTTTTTCTTTCCAAATATACATCAAATTTGTCAAATTAGACAAAAGGAAATGAACTTTCATTCTCGATTATGTATTTTACATGTATACATCATTTTAGTGAATATAGTAATAATCCATGTACATTTTTATTAAAAGTATCTAACTGCTCTGTTGAGTGTAAAATGCAAAACCAGGTAAGCAACGCAAATTTCCACCCTCATTTCCCACAAAAATGTGTTGATTCTATTAAAGTTCACAGGATGTTATTATTTTAAATATTTTAATTAAAGAAATATATTTTAGGGTTCCATTACCTAACAGGCAGAGAGTGGTACTCTAATGATTCACTTGGGTCTGTTCTCATATACTGTTATGTTTAACATAAAGCAGTGTGTAATAATATCAGCAGAGTATTTTAATTATAAAAACATGCAATTTTTAGAAAATAAAGTATGTGTCAGCAATTCATACTATCTGCATTAAAATATGTTATGATATATAACATTTATAAGCCTACAATAGCAGAATAAATTTTATTTGATATCTCTATTAATTTTCCCTAATTTTATGAGATTATTTCAATACATTTATGATTTTCAAAGTGACAGAATTATGATTTTCATACTAGTGCTATTTTTCACTGATAACATTTTGAAAATAAGTAAACAATAAAGCCTGTTATAATTGCTTTCACATTTGATCTGAAATACAGGTGAAAGGCATCAAATATAATGACAAAAGAAAACAGAAAAATACCACACTTTCAATAATTCCTCAGGTGGCAGTTAAAACAGACTATTGGTTTAAACCTTTTCTCTACATAAATTCTCAGGTGAGAGGACTTTGCTCCACATTTTGCTAATAATGTTATCCATTTCTTGCATCTAATGTCACACTCTCAATCCTGGAATCAAAGCCATATAGTCACCAAACAGGTCTTTGGTCTTTGTAGTTAAACATCGGAGGAAAATAGAACTAATTAAGGCCAAAAATAGCTAAGTCTCTCACTTTTTGAATCCACTTATCTTTTTATAGTATTCCTTAGGTTTCCCTGTTCTAAGAGTTAGCATGTGTATCTGGTGAGAGGGGAGTTTTTTTTAGTTTTAATTTTTTTTTTTTAATTTTTAAGTTTTGTAGGCACATGGCATATATATTTATGGGGTACATGAGATGTTTTGATACTGGCATGCAATACATAATAATTACATAATCACATAATGGAGCATGGAATTTCCATTCCCTCAAGCATTTATCTTTTGTGTTTTATACAGTCCAATTATACTCTTTTACTTATTTTTAAAGGTACAATTAATATGTTATAGTCAGGTAAAGAATATAGGTTAAAAAGTCATAACAATTTCATAGACTTCCTTTACATAGCTAAGGCTAAATGTAATTAAACATCATTAAAAAGTCATTCAAACTCATTAAACACTTGTTATTATGCCGTTGAGATTCTGCAACCAAAATTACAGACAGTATTTCACATGTACAAACACCATGACATTATCCAAAAATAAGTAAGCTTTGTTCTTCTTCCTATCCCCCTTTTTCATCATTTTTACTTTTTAGATTGAAGTGTTGTGCAGGGTGAGTTATAACAATTTTATCCTCTTGGATAGCCTATGATGATAACTAGATTAAAAATTATCACACTCTGTCTCCCAGGCTGGATTATAGAGGCATAATCTCGGCTCACTACAACCTCTGCCTCCAGAGTTTCAGCAATTCTTCCATGTCAGCCTCCAAAGGAGCTGCGACTACAGGCACATGCCAATATGCCCAGCTAATTTTTTGTATTTTTGTGGAGTCGGGATTTCACCATGTTGACCTGGCTGGTCTTGAACTCCTGACCTTAAATGATCTGCCTGCCTAGGCCTTCCAAAGTTCTGGGACTACAGGTATGAACCACTGTGGCCTGCAAGATTGAAAACTTTAGCTTGAAAACTGGAAAACTACAACTCAGAAACTATAATCATGTAAATTGTTCATTGGCAGATACCAATATAACCTAAAGTATTTTGTCACCTAAATGTAAAACATGGTGACATATATATCCTCCATTAGCTACTTTTTTTTAAGTTTTCTCCTTGAAATGTAACATTTTATAGATAATACTCAGGAAAATCTTTAAAAATATTGTCTGTGATGTACCCCGTGATTTAAGCTAAGTGAAAAAAAGAGTATTATGAAATTTGTGTTGTAGAAATACGACTCACAACATATAGAAATGTTAGTAAAGTTTGTTTAATAAATTTTATTAAAAGGAATGTGACTATGCTTACAAGCCTATGGTAATTCCCCATGTTCCTGAAGTTAAGGAGATGCCAGATCCTAAGAAATAAGTATAATAAAATGTTGAGTTTGCTCTAGAAAGAAGCATGAATTTTAATATCCATGCATTAACAAACAGTTAGTTATCAGAGACGGGTGATAATACTATGGGGTGATCAGAATAGGCCTCAGCAAGATGATGCCATTTGAGCAAAGACTAGATAATAAAGGAATTATCAAGAAGATAACTTGGGGAAAAATACTATAGGTTGAGTGATAATATATGCAAATGTTATGTTATAGTGTGAGGAAGTCATAAAAACATGGTTATTGGTGACATTATACATAAAATAATAAAGCCATTGCAAACTCAGATAAATCAGTTCTCTGACAAGAGATGAACACACTTGTTTCTTACAGAATTTATGGTGGGAAAATGCATCTTTTAAGAATAAACATTCTGGTACACTATTTCATGTTTATTTAGAATGCAGAGTATTTCACTTATACGGCTTAGTAACTCCAAGATAAGAAATTAATTTTTTTTTTTTTTTTACAATTTCACAGGCAGAGTGACTTTTGTTATGGTAGAATAAGGAGATAATCTCAATAAGCAATTACATAACTGGGGGAAAAGTTTAGAAAAAAATAAAACACCCACATGTTGCAGGCATTAACCAAATGCATACAACAAATTGAGAATAATTTATTCACACTAATTCTTGGTGTTCTTATCCAGGCTATTACTATCACCCACCGATTGGTCAGCAGTTCTATGAGGCAGGGAATACCACGAAAGCCAAGTCCTCTACTTGCCATAGGAAATCACTTGATTAGGAACAGAAAACAAAACAGTCATCCCCAGCAGTGATGTCAGTGAAATTACCAATTTCAGTGTCAAGTGATGAAAGAAAGTTTAGTGGACCAGCCAGTTTGATCTTGTGACCTAGCTGGGAGGAGGAATGGGACACAAAAATTGCCAAAGTTTTCAAAAGGAGATGTTATAGATGAAGCAGAATGGCTTGATAATTTATCTACAGTTCCCAGACTGATTTGATAGACGCAGCAAGTGAAGACCAAAACAGAGAACTCAAGCTGTTGAACTATGTACATATTATTTTTGCTGTCAAGAAGACTGTGATCATGCATAGAGGAAAGATAAAGGGTCCAGCAAAAAGTAAAAATTAGAGTATATCAGAATTTTTTTCTTCATTTTGAAAGTATTCCACAACCCAAACACACATCTGTCAACAGAGGATGGAAGCCTTCTTAGCAGAAGATGTTTGGACATAATATCTGATTAATCATTATCTGATCATTAGGCTGTGCAGACATAGAAACAACATGTAAGAATCAAGCTTTTAAAAGAAATAAAGGCCAGGCACGGTGGCTCATGCCTTTAATCTCACCGCTTTGGGAGGCAGAGGTCAACAGATTGCATGAGCTCAGGAGTTCAAAGCCAGCCTGGGCAACATGGTGAAACCCCGTCTCTACAAAACATCATGGTGGTACACACATGTAGTCCCTGCTCTTTGTAAGGCCGAGGTGGGAAGATCACTTGAGCTTGGAGGCAGAGGTGGCAGTGAGTCAAGACTGCACTACTGTACTCCAGCCTGGGCGACAGAGTGAGAGCCTCAAAAAAAAAAAAAAAAAAAGCAGAACTATCAGCTGTCCCATACTAGAATGGAGTCAAATTGTACAGATTTGGTTTAACAAAGTAACAACTTACTAAATAAATAATGAAACAAAGCAAAAATAGCAACAGCTTTTGGGAGGAAAATTGAGAATCTAGAATTCCTGAAATATAATGCTGAAAATGTCTCGATTTAATTTTCTGATTAAGAGACATAAAAAGAGAAAAGTTAGTTACGGTATGGAAGGGAAGTCTGTCAACGAAACTCTGAGTGTAGTCAGATGTTGGATTTGTTATAGTATACAGCAAATTCAAAACAGCTATTAAAATATTTTCAGTGTTAGAGAAAGCATAATGATAATGAATCAAAAATAGAAAACATCAATAAATGAGTAGTAATCACATACAAACACCAAATAGTTATTCTGAAATTTAAAAAATTGAATAACTGCAATAAAGTTCACTAGAGTGACTCAACAACTCATGTCAGGTTACAAATGAAGAATTAAGCAAAATATAAATGTAGATTAAAAGAAGTTGTCCAACAAGAGAAAAAATGATAAAACTGTACAGAAGAGCAGCATCAAGCATACTGATGTATATGTAATGTGTGTCCCAAGAGAAGAAAAAGACAGGAGCAGAAAAAATACTTAAGCATATAGTTGCCTAAAGCTTCTCAAATTTGATGGGAAAAATTATCCACATTTCCAAGTTTAATGAATTATGAATAGGACATGCAGAAAGAGAGCCATACCTGTACATATCATAGTCAAATTGTTGAAAGCAAAGACAAGGAGATCACCTTGAAATCAGTAAGACAAAATGACTTATTTTGTCAAGAGGGAGATCTGTACAATTAATACTGATTTTTTATATAAAGCAAAGGAAGTTACAATATATTGAAATAGCATATGTTTCAAATGCTGAAAGAAATAAGCAAACAAACAAGAAACAAAACAACCATAACAAAGAATTCTATATCCAGCAAAACTACTCTTAAAAAAAAAAATACATGGTAAAATGAAGACACTCCTAGAAACATGATGATCAAGAAAATTCTTTACTACCATGTATGTCTTTGGATAAATTCTTAAGAGAGTTCTTCAAACTGAAAGGATTTTAATACTGGCAGCTAATTCAAACACATAGGAAGAAACAAAAACAAGTAGAAATTTTGGTAAGTTTAAAATTACTTCTAAATATATTTTCTCTTAGCTTCTGTCAATGTTACAAGGTTATATAAAGCAATTATAACATTGAGTTGTCCTGTCCATTGCACATAGAGATGTAGTGCATATGAAAGTCATAAAAGGAAATAGGGGAGATAAAATACAGCTATATTGGAAAAAAATGTTTCTAATTTACAAAAATTAGCTAAGTATTGATCAATATATATATATCTATCCATCTATGTATATATCTATACAAACACACAAGTATACTACACACACACAAAAAGGTAATATTCAATATTATTGTCACATTTAAAATTTAATTTCAGATATGTTAAAGATACGTAAAATAACTTTAAACTGCTATTTATCAGTTAAAATATTTATTATATATAATATAGGCAAAATTATAATTAAAATTTTAGTTAAACAATCTTTTTCTAATTCATCCTAACTGACATAAATTTTTCTAGGTGTTCAGCATACAATAATGAATATTACTGTCAAATATCCCTCTGTCACATGGCTTACAGTCTCATGGGTTTAACAATATACACACAACCAAATGAATGAAGTGTAAAATTTTACACAATACAGTGAAAATCTTAAATGATATGAGATACTACAAACAAAACAGAAAGACAAATTATACACTGAAACAAGGTGTATGGTACATACATAACAACAGAGGGTTTTACCCCAGAATATGTAAAACATGTTCATATATCAGTGAGAACAATAAAATGTGCCAAGATAAATATGAGAAAGTCTGTAAAGAGAACATTTGAATGACCTTAAGCAAATGAAAGATGCTCATTAAATCATTTATTTAAGAAAACTTACTTAAAACAATCCTGAAAAATAATTTACACCCATAGGATTATACATTTTTAAAAGCTGGCTAATGTGAAGGTGTTAAAAGTTTAAAGTATGAAAAATGGGGCAAAAGAACACTACACTACTTTCTGAGAGTGTAAGTTCAGGAGATACTGGCAATGCCTAAAAAAATTAAAAATGGACAGAAATTATGCTCAATAATTTACTCCAAAAAAAAATGACTGTATTTGTACAGAAGGAATTATGGCCACTCGTGTTTATGGCAGCAATTGTGTGTATTTGTGAAAACACTAAAACATACTAAAAATTAGATTTGGTGGTAAAAGAAAAATTAATGTAGCTCATTCATATTAGGGAATATTACACAGTAATTGATTAACTGATTAATGCACTAGAGCTACATAATTCTCAAAACCATTCTGTTAAAGGAGAAGGGAAGAGCACTTTATAAAGGGAAAGAAATGTCATTATTTGACTTTTATAAATACACAAAACCAATCCCTTATGTTATTTATGTGCGGATTTGTGAGTAGTTATACGTAAGCACAAAACTGGATATAAAAATATCTGAATGTTCACACTAACCTGAGGTTAGCACAAAAGAAACAGAAGTAACCTATGGAACTTGGCCATAAACTGGGCTTTTCACAAAAAAAAAAAACTGTGAATCTGATAAGTAAAATTGCTAACATCTTTCAAAATTAGTGTTCAAAACATTGTTTTTTGTATTTTTTGCAGTTATATGTGTTTTTAAACAATTGCATAATTTAATTGCTAAAATATAAAATTCTGTTAACTTTGAATGCAGTTTTGTTTGTTTGTTTGTTTGTTTGTTTGTTTTTGAGACAGAATCTCATTCTGTTGCCCAGGCTGGAGTGCAGTGGCATGATCTCGGCTCACGGCAACCTCCACCTCCCAAGTTCAAGTGATTCTCCTGCCTCAGCCTCCCGAGTAGCTGGGATTACAGGTGTGTGCCACCGTGTCCAGCTAATTTTTGTATTTTCAGTGGAGACGGGATTTCACCATATTGGCCAGGATGGTCTCAAACTCCTGACCTCAGGCGACCCACCCTTCTCGACCTCCCAATGTGCTGGGATTACAGGCTTGAGTCACCGCACCCAGCCTGAATGCAAGTTTTAAAAACAGATGATTCAGAACGTCATAGTAAAAATAGTGAGATACAAAATTGAAGCTCAAAATAATCAGTTAAAAGGTTTTCTTCTAAATACGAAATGCTACTCTCCCATCAGTGCACTTCATTGTTTATTTAGAGATCAGTTCCTACTTGACAGAACCCAGGGATGAAAGAAAAATCATCTTGTATTTCTGTACAAGAGTCCATTAATTAGCAGCCGGAGATCTGAGAAACTTTAATCAAAATATTAAGAGACATCAACAATTAAAGAATAATCATAAAAGAAAATAAACCATCTTCAAAGCTAGGTCAATATCAGAATGCACACACACACACACACACACACACACACACACACCATTTGTAAAAATCTAATTTACATGCTATTGTTTTACCCCTTTTGAAAACAGCTGGAAACCTCATAAAAACCTTAACATAATTTTACTCTGAAATAATGTTTTAGAAAGTCTTTAATTTTCAACATAAAACTTTTGGGAAATTTCTTATTAAAACAAAACTTTCTTTTTTTTTTTTTTTTTTTTTTTGACTTCTCAATTCTGTGTGTTACTCCAAAATACTTTATTTATGCCAACACTGCTTTTGTAAAATATATCATTTTTCATGTTATTGAAATTACATTCTTTTAAATTTAGTGTTGCTTAATAATTTTGATGAATACAAAGTCAAAATTCTCTAAGTCTATGATATAGCAAAAATCTAAGCGTCCGATAATAAGCATGTTGTGAACTTTAATATAGTAAACAAGCCCACAAAATATTTTGTTTACGATATGTCAATGCAATTATAGATTTCAAATTTTCCTTCAAAAGAAAAGTGAGGTTGAGGCCGGGCGCGGTGGCTCAAGCCTGTAATCCCAGCACTTTGGGAGGCCGAGACGGACGGATCACGAGGTCAGGAGATCGAGACCATCCTGGCGAACACGGTGAAACCCCGTCTCTACTAAAAAGTACAAAAAAACTAGCCGGGCGAGGTGGCGGGCGCCTGTAGTCCCAGCTCCTCGGGAGGCTGAGGCAGGAGAATGGCGTGAACCTGGGAGGCGGGGCTTGCAGTGAGCCGAGATCCGGTCACTGCACTCCAGCCTGGGTGATAGAGCGAGACTCCGTCTCAAAAAAAAAAAAAAAAAAAAAAAAAAAAAAGAAAAGTGAGTAGGGCTTTAGAAATAGTAGATGTCAATTACTACTTCTTATAATACTAGGCTTATGGTACATTGATGTATTCTTTAAGTACAGGAGAATATAGTAGGAAAAATCAGAACAAATCGTTAATAAGGATTAAAATAATATTTCAATGCAGTGTTCTTATTTAATATACTTTTAAAATAGTATGATACTAATATGACATTCTTCAGGGAATTCATTTTATTGTATTTATTTAGGAAATACATTTTGTATTTTTCCATAACAATTTTGTTTTACGACATTAGAAAACGTCATAGGGCTGCCCTTCTGTTATGTGTTATTCTGACCTCTACTCAAGGGGGCTTGCCACAAGGACAGTTAGCTAACAGCCTCCAGCTGCAGGTACTTTCAGGATATGTCTCAACTTTTATTCCTTGGCACACTACAGAAAGGCTGTGCCCATCCAGTGACTGAGTATCACCAAGATACAAGGGTTTAACATTTCTGAATTTGAGGGAATCTTCCAAAAACATGTTAGCACTGTAGTTCCCTGTTGGGCTAGCTAGGATTTTCTCAATGCTGCACCATTTTTCTGGGGCTCTTCCTAGACGTTTTATCCTTTTTACCCTCGTTTCACAGATTGGAGACCTGTATCACAGTCAGAAGTCTTCCCCGGACTACTTCTATATTCTGTTCCCTTTATTTTAAGTGATAGTGTCCAATTAATAATTATTCTCTAAATACATGTCTGTAGTCTGTCTTCTAACTACTTATTTGTGTATATATGTATGACTTCTTGGAAGACCCAATTGAGAAATATAAGGTGTGCAAGTAAATAATGAATTAATTTTCAAAATAATTAGCTAAAATTTGTTTTAAGTTATTAAATGTTTTAATAAATTTTTGAACAATTATTTTTAGGAAAAATACAAGATGTAATATTTGATATATGATATCCTTAATAATAATGTGATAGTGAATCTCGATTGAATGAATGCCCTGCTCTTTTCAAAAGAGTATACTAATATAACTTATTCATATTATTAATGACTGCTTTCTATTACTAATTAGAATATCAAATGACACCATAGTGATTCTTGTTCAGTCTGATCCATCGACTTTTTCCAGGTAGAAATCTCTAATAGGCCTCTCTGCTTGAATTATTGAAGTGTCTGACTCAAAATAAAACAAAATTTTGACAATTTTATATCAATATATTTACTAAGTTAGATGAAGTAAATTTCTTGAAAGATACAAACTACAGAAACTCACTCAAGAAGAAATGCATACTCTGACTAGGCTGATATCTATTAAAGACATTGAACTCAGTGAAAATAAACAAGCACAAGGAAAACTACCAGCTTCGATGGATTCACCAACCATATAAGAAGCAATTTCAATTCTATACAAATTTTTCTAGATCTGTATCTCTCATGGAGATGCAAAAACTTCTGGTCAATAATTTCTCAACTCAAGTCCAATAATATATAGAAAATTGGTTTAATATTTGAAAATTTAGAAGTGGAACAAGAAAACATTGCAGGTTATAGAGTTTTTGTTTTTGTTTTTGTTTTTTCATGCTTGCAGTGATGTTTTCACAGAATATTCACGTCAAAATATATCAAATTGTACACTTTAAATGTGTCCAGTTTATTGTATCAACTAAATCTCTATAAATCCATGAAAAATGATTGTGTTAAGGCACTATGTTTTTGGGTAGACTGATATACAGCAATAAATACCTAGAACAGTGTGATAACATTCCCTTTCCTGTGGTTTGGATAGCTCTGAGCTCAAGCTCTACCCTGGCTCTTAGCTCTTAGTTCTGCAACTTAGTTCTCTTAAGTGGGTACTTGTCTGATAACAAATCCTTTTGAACATTTTAAAAGTAGTCAGTTAGGCTTTGGCAAAACACCTCAGTTAGGTTGTGGTGGAGTAGATTCCCTTGAGAACAGATCTTGCTGGAGACAGCTGAGTGAAACACCCCTCCTCCACCTCCTTGTGGAACATGAGGGGATTTCTTTCTAATTTTCACAGGGAGAACCTAGTACAACTCCCAGGACTAAAGCTTAAGAATGCCTATGTGCCTTATTTGGGCTGCGTTACGTCAGAGTTTTTAACACTAATCTTAGTCCTCATGGAGCCTCTAGCATTTCAACAGTTACAGATTAAAGTGTTCCTATTAACACTAGGTCCAGCTATAAGCTTCTGCTCCCAGTACATTCTAATTCTTTCTATCTGCCTGTCTCATCACTTTCTAGGGCAGGCAGCAGTTTGCCCTGATATTCAATTCTTTGACAAATATGGCAAGAGTTGTTGATTTTCAGTTTGTTTATCCTTTTTGCTTATTGTAAGAATACATGTGACAACTTCCAAAGTCTTTATGGGTTGGAACATACACTAGAAGTCTAATATATTTTACAAAATATTCCATCCTATAACAGCAGATGACACAAACTTTTCACACTCATATAGAACCTTCACTAAGATGAACCACATTCTGAGGCAAAAAGTACACCTTAAAAATTTTTAAATAATATAAATCATACAAAGTTAATGATCTCATAATAGAAATCAATTAGAAATTAATAAGGTAAACATAGATGGAAAATCCTCAAAATATAGGAAAATTTAATAAGACACTTTTAAATAATTCATGAGTCAAAGGAATCTCAAGATTCACTTACAAATTTTGTATTAAATGAAAATGAAACCATAACATCAACATTTATGAGATGCAACTAAAACTGTGCCTCAAGTGAAATGTATAGGGTTACAATCCTATATTACTGAAGATGAGGGATATAAAATAATTAAATTTATACCTCAAGAAACTAGGGAAGAAGAGGAAATGAAACCTAAGTTAAGCTGAATGAAAGTAATAAAATATACAGCTCAAATCAATGGAACTGAAAACAGAAAAACAACTCAGAAATTTGTTTCTTTGAAACACACAAAAAATGGTTCTTTGAAAAAAGATCAACGAAATTGATAAAGTTCCAATGAGGCTAACCTTAGGAAAAAAGAGAGAAGATACAAACTACCGGTATTAAAAATAAAAAAGATGTCATGACTGCTGATTACATTAATATTAAAATGATAATAAGAAAAGAACTACAAATAAACCTATGCTCACACATTTGGTAACTTAGGTGAAATAGAACAGTTTTTTCAATTATCACAAACTAGTAAAACTCACTTGAGAAATAGATGAACTATAACATTTTGAACAAAATCCCAAATACTTACAGTCAAGAGGGCTTCATTTGTCTTATACTCATCTTACTCACATATTCATGCTTGATGTTCCTCAAACAATATCAAGAAATGTTACTGCCAGGCGCGGTGGCTCACTCCTGTAATACTAGCACTTTGGGAGGTGCAGGCAGGCAGATCACTTGAGGTCAGGACTTTGACACCAGCCTGGCCAACATGGTCAAACCTCGTCTCTACTAAAACTATAAATAATGGCCAGGCATGGTGGCTCGCACCTGTAGTCCCAGCTACAGGGGAGACTGAGGCGGCAGAATCGCTTGAACCAGGGATGCAGAGGTTGCAGTGAGCGGAAATCGCATCACTGCATTCCAGCCTCGGAGACAGAGATTAATTTTCTCTAAAAAAAGGAAGAAAGGAAGGGAGGGAGGAAGGGTGGAAGGGAGAAAGGGAGAAAAGGAGGAAGGGAAGGAGAAAGGGAGGAAAGGAGAGAGGGATGAGAAAGCTAAAGAAAGAAAGAGAAAGCTTACAACTTCACTTGTCTTCAATTCATTCTGACTGAATTGATTCTCTCAAAATATCCAGTTCACTCTGATCTGCGGAAATATTCCTCCTTCTGTGCTCCATTTAACATACCATATGTCCATTCTATTACCCCATCCATTTGCTCTCCTGAATATCTTTCAATGCATTTATCGTGTTTTTATGGTTTTATTTATATATATACTGTTTGTCTTACCACCAAGAGTAAACCAATATTAACCACATTAGCATATTGTCTACAAGTACATTTTTTAACATAAAATGAGCACAGGATATCAACTAGTTTTTTCTCCTTTCAACTCTGGAATAGGGTAATACTCAATGTATTGTCTTAAACTCTTCCTATTCTGCTATATACTATCACCCTTTTTTCATATTTTAGAATGTTTACTTTCTATGTATTTAAATGTAAATAACATAAAATATACATTTTAAAATTGACTATAATATTATGCAATGTAATATTATTCTTGCAATTTGTGATTTTTGGCAACATTTAACTGGAAAATAATATATTCTGAGATCTATAGTTCTAATTTGTTCATTTAACTGTTATGCAATTTTCCATTTTGTGAGTGGATTATAAATTTCTTTATTATTTACTAGGAAACTATAACTTTTTCCCACACTTTAAATATTTTAAACAGTGCTACTATGAACATCTTTTCTGAGCACTTGTGTTAAAGTTCCCTGGAAGTTGAATTGCTGGAATATTTGTGCTTGCTGTTAAAAGACATTCATTTTAATTGATGTTATGGCTAGTTTAATTTGCAATTGTCTGAATAGATACAAATACAAACTTAAAAAAATTATATTATTTATCCAATTGCTTTTGCATTTTTATTTTTATGTGTTCTTTACATATTGTGATATTAAATCTATGATAATTATTTCCCTGCAATAATCTTTTCCCTCTCTACACTTTGTCTTTTTCAGAAAGATTTTAATGACTATTCTTGTCTTTTGAGAAAATCTCTGCCACTCAGTAAGTAACAATAATTGGAAAAGCAAAACTGGATTTGATTAGCTGAATCTGTCCCAGAGATTTGTCCTGTAGGTAAAGATCTTTGATAATAGATTGACTCACTGTTGAATAGACAGAACTTCTAAGTCAGCAAACTCCCAAGTAAACTTCAGATGCTATCACATTTTTTTCAATTTTACAATGCAGTTACCCAGCTTTTAGACAATGTTGCAGTTGATCTTACTTCATTATTTTTAGCAAACCAAGCATTTGTCATTTCCTTTTCTGTTTTAGTATAGAAATACGGAATAATTATTTACCTTATACTCCTTCAAATAAATGCATTATGTTTAATTTAGACTGTTTCTGGCAGTCCTTAAGGGAAGTATAGTTTCTCTGAATGCTGCTTGCATAGCTTTCTCACAGTGCATTTTCCTTCAGGCTCCTGAAAGACCCAGGCCTGAAGGTTTTCTTGCTCATGTGCAGTAGATTATTGTTCAACTATTTGACCAAATGACTTTCCAGATACGGTTATCTTCATGTACCAATACTACTTCTTTTATATTAATTTACAATTAGCCTCATTACAATAAATATTAAAGGTTTTGTCTATTTTGTTGACTTTACTATTTACCTTATTTAATTCAGCTATGTCACTTAACTTCTCTAAATGTGTGTGTCTCATCTCAAGAAATTTTTGAAATATTTTTCTAAAACACAGGCTTTCTAATATCTGGAACTTCAAATGTGACTAAAAAAGGTCATTGCAAGCAGCAGCAATTTTGAAAAAATAATGTAGCAAGTGTGGGGGAACAAATCTGAATGAGTGCTTAAATTTTTAAAATATGCTGAGTTGTTCAGCACATTAAAAAGGAACATATTTTGGAATGAGATAGAAACATGGTAAGTGGAGGCTCAGAAATGTTAAGGGCTAGTTATTGCTACAATGAGTAATGATGGGGAGAATGGCCAATACCGACATAAGAAAGAGGAACAATAAAGAAGAAAGATGGCATTTTTTGGTTAAATGTTGTTCTCTATGAAAAATGAATTCTCTATGTAATACACAAAATATGAGGTTATACCAAATGTGCAGCCAATCTATAGGAAAGTGGGTGATGCAGATCGGATAAAGTCATTTCTTGATTCCCCAAAATATATTCGACCCTGCAAATATTTTGTGAATGTGTATATATCTGCCACATAATGACATTTCAGTCAATAAGAGACTGAGAGTGGTCCCGTAAGATTATGATGGAGCTGAGAAATTCCTGACACCTAGTGATATTGTAGTCATCGTAATGTGACAGTGCAATGCATTGCTCATGTGTTCCTGGTGATCTGATGTAGTAAACAAACCTACTACACTAACAGTCGAATAAAAGCCTAGCACATGCAACTATGCATAGAACATAATACTTTGTAATAAAGAACTGTAACTTGTTTACGTATTTACTACACTATACTTTTTATTGCTATTTAGTATTTACACCTTCTACTAACTAAAAATGAAAGCAATTAACTGTAAAACAACTTCAGGCAGATAAGGGGATATTCCAGAAGAAGACGTTGTCATCATAGGAGATGACAGTTCCATATGTGTTACTGCCCTTGAAGACCTTCCAGTGGAACAAGATGTGGAGGTGGAAGGCAGTGATGTTGTTGATCCTGGCACTGTGCAGACTTAAGCTAATGTGTGTGCTTGTGTCTTAGTGTTCAACAACAACAACAACTCTCTCTCTCTCTCTCTCTCTCTCTATATATATATATATATATAATTCTTTACATAATATATATCTATTGTAACGAAGCAGATGTTTTGCATAGACTATCCCAATGGTCCACGTTCTTACTGAAACCAGAGATTTATTTCTTTTACTCGGGGCCACATCCTTTGCCCACTTGTGCTTTAGAGATAGAGTTACGTTGGCTTAACTTGAAATATTACAAATTTGAAATATTACAAAAAAGCATAAGGACAAATTATTATGTGGCATGCACATAACTGTTGTTGTTATATAATATAAAACATAAAAATATTCAAAAATCTAAAATATACAATAAGAATATAAAGAGAGAAAAAACTTGTATATTTGTACAATGTATTTGTGTTTTAAGCTAAGTACTATTGCAAAAGAGTAAAAAAATGTTTAAAGATTCAGAAGTTTATAAAGTAAAAAAAATTACAATAAGTTAGGGTTATTATTGAAGAAATGACTATATTATTAATGTAGTGTAGCCTAAGTGTACAGTGTTTCTAAAGTGTATAGTAGTATACAGTAATATCCTAGACCTTCACGTTCACCCACCACTCACCCAAAAGCAACTTCCGGTCTTGAAACCTCTGATCAGGGTAAGTGCCCTATACAAGTGTACCATAAAAAAGTTTTATGCCATAATTTCACTGTATGTTTTCTATGTTCAGATATGTTTCAATACATGAATACTTACCATTGTGTTAAAATTGTTTACAGTATTCAGTATGGTGCAGTAACATGCTAGACAGGTTTGTAGCCTAAGAGCAATAGGCTATACCATGTAGCCTAGGTGTGTAGTAGGCCATACCATCTACTTTTGTGTAAGTACACTCTATGCGGTTCACACAACAACAAAATGCCTATCAGTGCATTTCTCAGAACATATCCCCATTATTATGTGACATGCACATAACTGTATTCTACTCTTCTGTGAGGAATTTGACATCCTAGCTGAAAATATATACTTGAAGTGTATGAAATAGCCCAATGAGACCATGCAAAGACTGTGAGTTAAAATATTACAAAAAAAGCATAAGGACAAAGAATGAGGGCAGCAAAGAAAGAATCAGAGTATGATTCAATAAACAAAAGCTTCTTAAGAGGACAGATTTTGTTTGGCGGAATACTTGCATATAAGCCAAAGTGAGTAGACAGAGATGCTTGGATATTGGTGATAAAAATGTTGGGGGTTAATGAAATGAAGTCAGTTAGAAATGCATTTTTATAAGTATTTCTTTCTGATAAATATTTCTTCTGGGGTTAATATTTGTGAACTGTGTCTAGCAGTAGGAGTCTTAAGCATCAGCAGTCAAGTGAACAGCCAGGACACAACTTTAATCAGGTTACTGAGAAGAAATGTTTTAAAGATGCATTGAAGCACAAATTCAAATGACACAGCACGACTGTGTGCTATAGGAGAGCAACAGCTGCAGTCAGACCTCCTGGCAGTTACTTGTGGTTCCTGTCAAGCAGTGCTATCAGACAAATTTGATTTGTTGCAGTTAAATGATGGTGTCAAAAAGAAAGCAAGGGTGGCTTTTGAGCTAACAAGGCTAAAGGCAAAGTTCATTCAGAAACAAAGCTAATTTTTGGCACGGCATGGTGGCTCACACCTGTAATCCCAGCACTTTGGGAGGTCTAGGTGGGTGGATTACCTGAGATCAGGAGTTTGAGACCAGCCTGGCCAACACGGTGAAACCGTCTCTACTAATAATATAAAAATTAGCCAGGCATAGTGACACGCACCTGTAGTCCCAGCTACTCGAGAGGCTGAGGCAGGAGAATCGCTTGAACCCAGGAGGCAGAGGTTACAGTGAGCTGAGATCATGCCACTGCACTCCAGCCTATGTGACACAGTGAGACTCTGTGTCAAAATAATAATAATAATAATAACAATAATAATAATAAACAAAGCTAATTTTTAACCATCCAAGTAGTCATTCTTTTTTATAAAAACTTAAAAAAAAATTGGTCCTTGTCATATCTCTTCTCTTTTTGTATTTCTTCCATAAGTAAAAATCAATTATTTTATTAGCAGGCATTAATCATTGTTAACTCACTTTTTCAATTGGTCTGCCTTAAACATGTTTTTGAAAGGCCCAACCACTGTTCGAATTCTTCTGTAGTCTGGTTAATCTAAACAAGAGTTCACAAGGCACTTTTACAAGAGTATGAGTTGAAGTGCCCTCTCCTGTTGTGAAATGAAACATTTTATGTTTTGTATTTTACATGGTCTATAGCAGTTATTGATGTTTTTCTAAGTAAATATTTGAAAGTACAGCATGCTAAGGATTCTGCATGATGTCAGATTGTAAAGAGTTGGCAGTATCTGCACAATTATATTGCATTCTTTACATAATTTATACCTATTGTAACGAAGTAGATGTTTTGCATAGACTATCCCAATGGCCCATGTTCTTACTGAAATCAGAGATTTATTTCTTTTAATTGGGGCCACATCCTTTGCCCATTTGTGCTCTAGAGATAAAGTTATGTTGGCTTTATGGTAGCTCTGCCTCCAAAAGGGTTTATAAATTCTCAACAAGTAGCCGGAATGATATTGTCAAAACTTAATTCAGAAGATCATATTCCTCTTATCCGAACCTACCAATAGCTTCCCATCTCCTTCATGTATAAGGCTTAATTCAATCTTGCCCCTGTTACTTCCCTGAATTCAACTCTTACTGTTTTCTCTCTCTCACCACTCTAGCTATACATATGGTTCCAGACTTACAATAGTTTGACTTATGATTTTTCAACTTCACGATGGTGAGCTACATGCATTCAATAAAAACTGTATTTCACAGCCACTGCACTCCAGCCTGGGTGATAGAGCGAGACTCCATCTCAAAAAAAAAAAAAAAAAAAAAAAAAAAGAAAAAAAAAAACAAACAAACCTGTATTTCACATGTTGAATTTTGATCTTTTCTTGGGTTGATGATATGCAATATGATACTCTCTTGTAATGCTGGGCAGTGAAATGGAGCCACAGCTCTTAGCCACACAATCACAAGGATAAACAACCGATACTAGATATCTTCCTAAATCTTTGCATACTAAACCATCAACAAGTATTGGTGCTCCAGTGACTTCTATCAATCATTCTTGAACTTTATCACAGGAGGGAGGAACTGAAGACCTTGTCACTACAGCATACTAAACATCCAGCAATTAATTTTATTTCAATGTTTCAGACATTCTTCAGGCTCAGTGTGCTCTTAGCTGTGTACATAAAGAGTGAATACTCATACAACAATTCTGTTTTTCACTTTTGGTACAGTATTAAATAAATTACATGAGATATTTAACACTATTACATAAAAGGCTTTGCATTAGATGATTTTGCTCAACTTTAGGCTAATGTAAGTGTTTGAGCTCATTAAGGTAGGCTTGACTAAGCTATGATGTTCAGTAGGTTAAGGATATTAAATGCATTTTCAACATAAAGTATTTTCACCTTATGATGCATTTATTGGGACACAACCTCATTGTAAGTCAAGGAACATCTGTACTGACTTCCTCAGTGTTCCTGTAACACACTGGACATACTCCTGCCTTGAGTCGAGTTCTTCTTCTGTATATGTAGCATGCTTTCCTCGCAGATGTTTTCTGTGGTTTCCTTCTTCAGATTCTCCAAGTTTATCTTCAAATAGCACTTCCACAGTTCAGTTTTCCCTAACTGTTGTAACCCTCATCTCCACCCCTACACTTCTCCATCCTTTCTTTATCTTACTTTCCTCCACTGAAATTAACAACTTCTATCATATAGTGTAATAACTTATTTACATTTTTATTTTTCTCTCCCCAGTAGGATGGCTGCTGATTCAATATATATTGAGAACGAACCATGAATTTTTACTGTGCCTATATGAATGTCTAAAACACAGTGAAACTTTGTTGTCATGCTTGCCCTAGCTGTAGATAATTACATGGTTAAAGAGACTTATGTTTCTAAATTCCAGGATATTGGGAGGGAAAGAGACCTTATGTGACATCTGATGAAACTGAGGCCTGATAGGCTACTGACTTGGTCCAGTAACTATGAACAACTTAGCAGAGACAGTATCAAAACATGGGCCTCCTGATTTCAGATTTGAGGATCAGCAAACATCTTAATATAGAGGATAAGAACGTGACTCTAGTGAGAGAATGCCACATTTCAACCCTCCCTTTATTACTTGTTAGCCCTCACTTAGTCTTTAGGGCAAGTTACTTTACCTTCCTGAGTCTTAATCATCTGTATGAAACCGGAAAGTAATATTCGCTTCACAGATTTGGGGTGAAGATTAATCAAGTCAACTTACATAAAGTATTTTGCGCTTGCCACACTGCATGAATGTCAATAAATGTTAGTTACTGCTATGTTTTAGATATTCACTAAGTTCATCACATTACTGAGAGTCTATTTTGCCATGTTGTCTATATAGGTAGATACAGAATCTATTATATATGATAATGTGTGCCTAGAAATTGGTGATGCTCATTTCCGGCACAGGGACTAATTCAATTTTTACAGAGGTGAATTCAAACTGCATACGCCTTGGTTGATTGATATTAACAAGTATAACATTTAACGCCAAGGAAACTGTAATTGATTTAATTATGCCCATTATGGTATCTCCTCTAAGGAAGTGCTGTCATGAGAATCAAACTCAGAGTTAAAACAATAATTATTTATGTAAATTGTGTTTAAAAGACAATCACAGTACAGTCATGCATTTTATCTTCTCTACAAATAAGAAGAGTGACACTTTCAGTAGCACTCATTGAAATAATTGGACATTTTAGGGACAGTAATACACAATATTTTCTTAGGTTATATGACTACATATGACATAGCTTCAAAACATAATTTTTACTACTAGAGAGTATTTAAAAGTTTTCTTGATTTTTGAGGGACAAATTGTTATTTATTCATTTTTAATATAATGAATATATCAAATTAATATGTGACTTGTTAAAAAGTTTCCAAAGTTGACTGATGCCAGTGGGCAGTTCATGAGTATTTTAAAGTCAGTGTTCACTAAGTTACTTGACTGTTAAACATACTCCTTTGTAACTGAACTTGCATCTGAAAGATCAGCTATTATATGACATTTTTATTTTTCCATAAACCTGGAGCCCAGGGCTGCAGTGCCTTTGATATAGGGGGCAAATAATTGCTGCAGTAACTGTTCTATTTAAGTGGGCCTTGAAAGGTAGCCCTCACTGAAATTCGTTCTTTTAATTATCTTTGACCTATGTAAGTATTGCACAAGGCTGCAGTTCAATAAACAGGGATTCCCATCATGATTGCCAGCGAATACCACTTTGATCATAACATGTGGTTTAATAGATCAGAACCCTCAAGCTAGAATTCATGCTGTCAGCAAGAAACACACCATATGGAGTTTCTCAATTGTTCAAACTATTAACTGATTGAGCTTAACTAGTTGTTGTTGAATATAACAAGGAAATATTTTGAATCAACAGCGGGTAAAATTCTTTAAAAAATCTTAGTTTAAAGGCTTAGAAATATTCTAAAGATTTTCTATTAGAAACAGTTGAAGCACAACTTTTATACTTTCTTTTATATACAGTATTTCAAATAATAGATTTTCCAGTTCTTTCAACAACTATAAAAGATCCAATGACACATAAAAACTTACATTGCAGTACCACTGATTCCTACTGTTTACCAAGTGCAGCTTAGATGCTCAAAAAGAATGATTCTTCTCATCTCTGTGACACATAGATTCACAACATTTTATGTTCAATATCAAAAACACATATTAAGCTACAAAAGATATGCATATATATATATGTATTTGATATACAACACAGGATACTATTTATGATACCATGTTTCAATGTCAAACGGTTTCATCATTTTATATTACTCCTTGTTTCTTTTATATGTTGGGTCTATGTTAAAGATTAAAGAAAACTTATTTATGAAACCACATTGAAATGACAGAGGTCTGAAGATTACATAAAATGGATGTACATAAATGTATCAGTTCCTATAAAATTACTACTTTAATCCATAAAGTTTAGTTACAGGAGAAAATATAGTGAAAGAAAAATGTCTTGGACTTTGAATTAACCCAGCATAGGATCAAATTCTTCCATTTGGAGTCTTTGTGATGTTCGGTAAGTTACTTAACCTGACCGTACACCTCATCAATCAGTCATCATTTGTGGGCTACTATGTAAAAAGAGGTATAACTTTGTCTAAATTTGGGTGAGACAGCTCCCTTAAGATATAGCAATTTCAAAGGAAGGAGTTAGCTCTCAACCTTCAGCAGAAAGCATTCCCAACAGTGGAAGGTGGGATAAATATTTCTGTTCTAAAGGAGAATCAAGGCAGAGCACCACATTACTCATAAATGCCAATTATTTTGCTAACTCCTCCATTTTCAATACCAACTGTTTCAACCCCAAATACTAAGCCCCTCCTCTGTAAATCTTATCGGTTGAGTCTATATAAAAATATTCTCTTTGATTGTGATTGTCTTACACTGCTTTCTAATCATTGACTTCTTACAGAAATAATATGGTAAAAGAGACAAGCAGTGGTTCAGCAACTAAGAGTGTGGGATTTGGAGTTACACTGTTTGGATTCATGCCTTAGTTCACTAATTATTAGCTAGGAGAAATTAGTGAGGGTTTACCTCTCTAAGTCTTGGTTTCCTAATCCACAAAATACTGATAATTACAGTACTTATTTCATAGGTGGTGAGGATGAGTTTAATAATAAATGGAAAGTCCTTATCAGCACCTGGCATAAAATAATCACTATGTAAGTATCAGGTTTTATTACCACGTCCCATGCTTTAAAATCCTCTTCAATATCTTTCAGTATTAATTACTCTACTGAGCTTTTTTTATGATAATAGAAGAAAATGAGTTCAAACCCCACCAATGTCATTAAAGAGTCATAAAACATTCAAATCCCTCTCAGAGTGACTCTTTTATTAAATAAAATGTGGGTCAAAATAATACACCCTTTCTGCCTGGTGAGTTTATTTTGAAAATCATACATGTGATTTTCACATGTATATCCATATATGTGAAAACACTCTATCCTCTAGCTAAGTAAACTCATTTTCAATGCTCCCAATGCACCATGTTTTCTCATGTCTCAGGTCTGATTAATACACCCTGTTTTGCCTAGAGTTCTTGCCTGTCTCCCTCTCATCTTTTGACTTTAATTGCCCAGCAAGCTTCAGGTCTATTCTTTCCCAGGTCTGTAACACCTCAGTTAACACCAAACACCCACAAGCCTACAATCCCCTGAAACTCTGTAATTAACAATAGTGTCACATTTATCCCACAGTTTTGTAATTATCTGGGTTTTTCTTCTTTGTTGTTTTGATTTGTTTGGTTTTCAGATGACTCTACAAGATCATTATTTTAAAGGAAAGCTGTATTGATTGTTTGCTTATTTGTTAGTTTGTTTTTAGACATGACCTCACTCTGTCACTCAGACTGGAGTGTGGTGATATAATCTTATCTCACTGCAGACTCAGACTCCTGTGCTCAGTGCTCCTCCCACCTCAGCCTTCCAGCTAATATGTTTTTGTTTTATTTTTTGTAGGGATGGATCTCACTTTGTTTCACACTCAACTCAAATTCCTGGCCTCAAGCAATTGTCCTACATCAGCCTCCCAAAGCACTGAGGTTACTGTCCCCTTATTCATTTTGTTGATATTCCCAAACCTAGCCCTGTATTTGGGTCATGTAGGAAGGAGCACAGTGGAATAGATGGAATGGACTTTATGGACTGGACTGAATTTTTCAAAACAGTTGGATCTCGGGACATGACATAAGATAAATATAAAAAATTTAGTTTGATTGTACAAGTAAAAATTTATCTACTTTCTACCAAAATTACCAAAACCGATTCTTCCAAGATTGAATTTCTCAACATTACTTCAAAAGTATAGGTATTGCTTTGTTCAATATCTTAGCTAGAGTTAGCCAAACCGCCCTCCTAACCCCCGGATTTCTAATGGCTTCTTTCAAAGTATGTCCACAGGTCATGTGATTTTTCCTACTAAACATAACAAAAAACTACTTGAAAGTAGAACAAAGAATACCTGAAGAGACTTAGAATGTAATAGATGTTATAACACTCTAGCTGTAAGTACACACACAAACATTACTACAGATGAAAATGGTGATTCAAAATCAAATCACTTTATGCGTAGCTCTAAGGCCTGTTGAAAATTCCTAGAAAACCAGATATTTGTTTCATTGTATTTGCATTTACACTGCATTATATTTGGAACTATAGTATTTGGTTAACCTTATTTTTCTGATGACCGCAACAGAGTGAAAATAAGAGACTGGGACATGGGGCATCATAGAATTTCCCTTTTTTTTTTTTTTTGAGACGGAGTCTCGCTTAGTCGCCCAGGCTGGAGTGCAGTGGCGCTATCTCGGCTCACTGCAAGCTCCGCCTCCTGAGTAGCTGGGACTACAGGCGCCCGCCACCACACCCAGCTATTTTTTTTTTTTTTTTTGTATTTTTAGTAGAGACGGGGTTTCACCGTGTTAGCCAGGATGGTTTTGATCTCCTTACCTCGTGATCTGCCCATCCTCAGCCTCCCAAAGTGCTGGGATTACAGGCGTGGACCACCGCGCCTGGCCAGAATTTCCCCTTCTTAAGAAACCATGATAACACTTAGGAATGGCTGTATTATTCTATTTCTATTTAGAATGAAAAAAGCATATATATACACACACACACACACACACACACACACACATATATACACACACACATATATACACACACACATATATATACACACACACACACACATATATATATATATTTTTTTTTTTTTAGAAATAGGCACTATTTTTATTAGAACAGCTCTATCTCATTGTGTTAGGTTTCTTTAACCTAAACTTTATGCTGGTTTTTTGGAGGGATCTGGCCACCACTGTATCTTTTAACTAGCAAAACTTTTGACTTTTGCATTTACTATAAAGGGAAGTTTAAAATAGGAGAACAGGATTTTCCAAAAAAAAAAGGACCAAATTATGTTTAGTAACACACTCCTTCCCATTTACATGCTTTTTGTTGACTTTGCAGAATTACAAGTAGTGCTTCTAGGTCAAATGAAGTTTCACATGCAAGGTTTGGTAAGTTTCGTTCCTTAATTTCTTTCATTTAAACCTTCATTAAACCCCCAAATTTAGCGATTCTCTTCCAGAGATCAGTGGTCCATGCTTTAATACGTAAGAGTAGAAATACCTCTAAGTGACCCATGCATATTTTTGCAGGAGTACAGGGATAATGATGTTGCCTTACTTTAACAGTGACAGGGAGTTCACTCTGAATTATCTAGGAGTGATTGTCCATTCTCCTCATTATTCCGAACCTTTAATTGCTCTCCCTTTTCTCCTGTCATAATGTTTTGCTACTTGGCAGTGTACCAGCAGAAAATGGAAAGGAAAAACAATGAGTTACAAAATATAAATGAATATTACGTTGTCATTACTGGCTTTATAAAATGAAACTATATTTAAATAGTTACAGCAATTTTTGATCTCTTGCCTTGTCTTTGTAAATTTTTTTCTTCCTTTGCACTAGGGAAAAAATGACTAGGTAATTTAACAGCATAAAGATTCCAAAGGAGACAATTAAAAATACCTAGTAGGAGAAACATACAATAATTTTAGCACATCAATTATTTATATGAAACAAAGGATTTCTAATCATGCACATTAGGCACATATCAATTAAAGTCACACCCTATAGGGCCTCCACATGAAATCATTTATTAGATTAATTTAAGTTACTATATAAAGTTAAATTACAACACTTATATATTCTATAGTTCTGACATGTTCCTATTTTGTATTTGAATTCACTGCCAATGATTTTGAATTTATGATGCCTTCTTTGAGTTTTTCCAATTCCATTTAAGTATTATTAATTATTCAGTGACTATTTTTATCCATATATAGCATAAAGACAGTTCCTTCCCTCCCCACAACAAAATATCTTGCATATTGATATGAAGCTAAACTATCTAAAAATGCTCTTGCAATAGTCACGTATAGTTCATTCTCACAGGTCAGTATACTCTGGTCCCAACTGGTCTGTCAAACCAGTCTTCCCGCTCCTCTTCAATCCTTAAACTCCATACTATTTAGTTCAATTCTGTTTATTTTCTCACTAAAATAACACAAGGTATTTAAATTCATTTGCTAATCCTTATTGGTGACATGCCTGCTTCAATTCTGTGTTGTTGTTGTTGTTGTTTTATATACTGTTAAGTCAGATAGGCATAGTTTCATATAATAAAACAGTCATCATAATAAGAAAAATTATAGTGACAAAATGTCAACAGGTATGTAGTGATTATAGTGTTCTATGTTTTTAGTACTTGAGATATTATTATATCTCATTTAGCTCATGACAACAACCCTACTTATGAAACAGATATCATTATTTTTAGACAGATTTACTTCTAGGGAAATCGAGGACTGGTGGTTGAAAATTGAGCAAGGTGTCAAAACTGGCAGGTGAAGACTATGAGGACCTTAACCTAGACACTGGACCTGGGCCCACTCTCTGCTATTTTAATAAGAAACCCATGCTCTCCTTGACACTTACTTATGCTTGTAACTTTGTGTAAGTGACATAACCTCTCCAATCCTTTATTTCTTCCTTTATAAAATAAATTCATACTTGTGTACATATTTCATGTCAACCTTTTCTCCAAGGAGCCCTGGAGAATGGGACATACAAACCAAGATCTGTTAACTAAGTATGCCCGTCGTATCACAGTTCCTTTGTTTCCATATGCTCTTAGCAGATATAACTAGTGACATCTACCAATTATAGTTAAAGTCTTCAAGTTTGTAAATGATCCATTCAAAGCTAATCAGACACCACAGAGTTTATTCTAGTTCTTCCCCTTTCCACATTTGTAACTCCCTTCTTTGATGTTTTTGAACCCTGATTTAAATGTCAGCTTATTAATATCTTGTGAAGACTGATCTAAAATTTAATCTTATTCAAATTAGCAATGAGATTATTCATTGTACCAGGTAGTATTAACCTCGCATTATGAGAAAAAGTAATAATTTAGACTGCTTTTGAATATTTCCTGTTGAGTTGTTGAGTTGGCTTTTGGCCAACAGGAACACAAAACAATTTCACTAATGTTAGGTTTAAAGTTTATAATGGAAGGACAATATACACAAAACAAGAAGTATATGGCACATTAAATAATTGGACTTAATTCTGAAATTCTTGGAAAGTGAAAAGGGGTATTCAGAATTTTAGCCAAATGTTTCTTCTGACGTGTCTTTAAATATAGTATTTCTGTCTCTTATGCTTTACTAGGATTGGATAATCATCTAATTGGCCAATAAAACCTTGAGCTTACATGTGACATTTTAGAATGGCAGTAGAGTGTACATATGTGATCCATATATAAAATATAGTAAGCCAATATCAATTTGGCCCATTAGATTCACAAGAACTGTTCACATGTTTACATGTCACTGTTAACTAGGTGATCCAAGGTTTTTCTAGGCTCAGACGTAGAATTCTCATGGGTATTTAAAATAGAGCAGGCTGATCGCAGTGGCTGAAACCTGTAATTCTAGTGCTTTGGAAGGCTGAGGCAATAGTATCACTTGAGGCCAGGAGACAAGTCTGGACAACCTAGCAAGACCGTTTCTCTACAAGAACTTTAAAAATAAAACATAAATTTAAAAATAATAAAAACAAAGTACAGGTTATTGAATTTAAACAACTTCTCCAATGCAGGACAACTTTACTAGTGGTATGTATAAAATAGCTCCAGAATATAGGTCTGAGTGCCTTAGAATAGCTGATTTACGACTGAAGTGGTAAAGCTGAAGCTCTCTTTATCTCTGGAGATACCTAGATGCCTGTTTCTGTGACGTTTACCCAAGATAAAGGCAGAAGAATTTACAGTGTGCCGTTTCACCTCAGAAATTCTCCTGGCAATCCTGCCCCACAAGGGCTAGTTTCTTTACTGGTTTCCAACGGACTCAAATGATTTGACAAGCCTGGCTTGACCACTTAACTGCTGAGAGCTTTTCCAAGATGTCTGCTCAAGCCAAGATTCCTGACACAGACTTGGAAGTTTAGCCAGAGCTTCAGCACATTTCAGATGTGTAAAGATTATATCTCAGACTTTTGATGCTTTCCTGAATTCTACTTCTATTGCTGCTCTGTGTGTTTTACCTTTAAATAAAAGCCTTATATAGACATACTCTGTGAGGTTTGCTAGATTTCTCAAGTATCTGAACAACAACAACAGCAAAACAATACAGCACCACACTGACTATTCCACAATAAATTGGAATACTGTTTCAGACAAGGCCAATATGGATGGAAGGTGTAGGAAAGTTGGTAGGCGCCTCCAACACAGTCAAAAGAAACTCCAAAAGATAAGACCCAATATTGAATATGCAATTCAGAACAGACCAAACACAGGCTATGGAGGTGTTACTTTTTCCAAGGTTTAAGGATCTATTCTGATCCAACTGAAGCAAAATCTCTTGTGATCCTCAATCTTTGTGCTAAATGGCGAAAGTAATGAAATCCCATGATGCTTAAGTTTTCCTCTGTATCTGACTGAAGGAAAATTGATCCCAGTAGGGAATATATGCATCCGGATTTTTCCTGTTCACTGGAATTAAACGTTATACCTGAACTTTGTCTTATTAGTTGCTTCTCACCAATGAGCTTACTCTAGTAGGTCAAGTCATCTCCTTATGAAAAGGAGATGATACACAGTTCAAACACCAACTCTAACACTAACTAAATTATACTTTATTACATTACAACCCTTACCCACAAAATGAGGACAGTAACACTACAATCCTTATGGGATTTTGTGGATTAATGAAACAATGCATGAAAAGCACTAATATATTCCTGGCTTAAAACAAATGCTCAATAAATGCTGCTTATTTGATATTTCTAATCTCATTATTAGACAGTCTAAGTATTTTCCACAAAGGTTGGTTAGACAGAATTAACTCAGCATTGGATTCTGTGTGCTTAGAATATCTAGTCCATAAGTCATATTAACTGGCTAAATTTAACATATTTAGCACCATTGTACTGCAATTTGACCTAAAATGGCTGTTTGCATTACAAATCAGTATGGCCAGGGCCACTTCTGTATATAGTCACAGGAAATATCCTTGTGATTACCCAGTTCACTTCTCTTAGAGAGCATTAATGCATCTTCCCTGGACATGTTAATGGTGGTAGTTATCTGAGTAACACGGCATAAAAATATGTTACCGGAGGCAGATCCACACAGGTCTGTCTGCAGCAATCTCAATTCTGGTCCCCTCAGAGGAAAGAATTCAACTGAGGAGAGTAAAGCATAAAGGGAGACTGAGGCAAGTTTTAGAGCAGGAGTGAAAGTTTGTTAAAAAGCTTTAGTGTAGGAACAAAAGGAAGGAAAGTATACTTGGAAGAGGGCCAAGTGAGTGACTTGAAGGCCAAGTGCAAACTTTGACCTTTTGACTTAGAGTTTCATACTTTGGCATACATCTGGGGTTTTGCATCCCTTCCCTCTTGATTCTTCCTTGGGGTGGGCTGTCCATACGTGCAGTGGCCTGCTAGCACTTGCGAGATGAGCATGCACAGTGTGTTTACTGGAGTTTACACATGCTCACTTGAGGTATTCTTCCCTTACCATCCAAATGTCCCTAGGAGGTTGAATAGCACTTAAGCTCTGATATTTTGCCTCTTAGTGTGCATATGTGAGCCCACTTGCCCAACTCTTGAGATCTTATTGGGAGGCTACTGATCACCAGATTCAGGTTTTTCCTATCTATTGGGAGACTGCCTTTCCCTGGCGGTGGCTGCAACCTATTATTATTTTAGAGAGACAGTTAACAAACTACCTCACCACCACCTGATGGTCACATGACATTTCTGGTTGTTGTTGGTGGGGGGGGGGCTCTCCAGACCCGTTTATGTCTCACTAGCTGCCTACTGTAACAGGCATTATACAGTATAACGTAGTGATCCAAGCTACAGGCAGACATCATTGTTCTTTCTGAACTGTAAAATAGAGGGTTTCCTTTGTGTTTGTACTGTTTTCTATATTTGAGCTAAAATTATTATTATTTAAATTTCAGTGGGGTTCTTTTACCTAGGTGAATGCTTTATTTATTTATTTATTTATTTATTTATTTATTTTATTAAAATGAAATCCATATCCATAAGGGTGTTCATATAGGTGAACACTTTAATAATAACTTGTATTTTATATCTTATCACTACCACATCTCTTCAATTTCCGGAGAAAGAGATAAAGATGGAACTATTTTTAGAATTAACAAATATTAGAGGTTGAAACTTTCAAATATTCACTGTGTTTCCTTTTGATGTTTGAAATGAGACATCAACACTTTATATATATTCAGTTGAAATTAAAAAAATACATTAAACTGTAGCCATTGCTTTAGAGTTAGAAAACATACATGCACAATTAAAGATTTTAATGTATCTAATCTGTTATTCCTTTTGAAATGCTTCATCACGTGAAAAAAGGAGGACATTCCACATGATTATCAGCTTCAGAGCCATTTAAACTATTTGAAAAGAAGTGCGTTTTTTGAGACTAGCACATACATAAATAACTGAATGTATGCAAAAATGTTAAATTAAAAAATGACCATCATAAAGACATAGTTTCATAAACATTTATCAAAAATAAGTAAGATTTTCCTCTATATTGGAAACCTTTGGCTTCATCTCTTGTATGTTGCATGCCAATGGAAAAATTTTAAGAGAAGTGGAGTAGGCAGGATTCTAACATGGTTGCCAAGGTTCCCATCCCATGGTGTGTATGCCTTGTAATAGTCTTCCCTTAGGAGCAGGCTGACCTGTGAGTATGATGGGACATCACTCTTGTGATTATGTTACCTTAAATGGGACAGTAATTTTGTGTGTGTCATTAATTTATGTCCTGAATCATTTGGTTTAGACTTATCCAAAAGAGAGATTATTCTGAGTAGGCCTAACTTAATTGTGTGAGTTCTTAAAAGATGTAAGAAGCAGCAGTAGATGACCTCCTGCTGACCATGAAGAAGAAACCTGCTATGTTACGAAGAGGGCCATTTGGCAATGACCCAAGAGTAACTTCTAGAAACTGAGAACATTCCCAGGGCAACAGCTAGCAAAACAATGGGACCTCAGTCCTCTGGCAGCCAGAAAATGAATTTGGCCAACAATCTGAGGAAACTTAGCTGTTGGATCCTTCCCTAGCTGAGCTTCCTGGTGAGAGCACTAGAAGATGGCTGACACCTTGATTTTATAGTTTTGAGATCCCAAGCTGAAAACCCAGCTGATCTGTGCTAGACTCTTGGACCACAGAGACTAAGTGGTAATGAATTTGTTTTGTTTGTGGCCCCAAATATTGTGGTAATTTGTGGGCTACAATAGAATGGTGACACAATAAGTCATATTGATACCAATGTTGACCAGTCGGTATTTGCTGTGTACTGTAACACTACTAGTTATATCTCCTTGTAGCTGCCTTCATTCATGACTTAAAAATTATTTCCCATTTAAATATAACATTTTCAAACATCCTTTGAAGGGTGAGGTTACCAAATCCTGGCAAATGAAATATGAGTAGCAGTAAAATGTGCCATTTTATTAAGTCTTTAAAAGGACAGTGCATGCTCTTTTTCTTCTTATTCTTCTTATGTATCTTAATGATAGTGAGCCTATTCTGGCCAAGGTTGCTAAGTGAAGGATTGATATAGGAGGCACTTATTAGGTATCTATAAGTTGCTGGACAGAGAAAATTAAGAACAAAACAACCAATTCAAGCTCACATGTAATAAAAATCTACAGAATGTGCATGTATTAAGTGACAGAATGCTGATAATAAATCATCAGAAAGGCATTACCATGTCTATGATGTATTCACACACAGACATCCATGTTAATAACATGTATTTTAGATTTTTTTTTTTTTTGGTTAAAACAATTTTTACAAGACAATTCACTTAATAGAACTTTTGTTACAGTCTATTTAGTTTCATTCCTTTTGCTGAAAGGCATTCATTAGACTAAAGTCTCACAACCAATCAACTCATTTCCATTTAGAGTTACTTACTAGGTAGGTAGTAGGTATAGGATTATATCACGAGGATATAACCCATACAAAGTCTATATCCCACTATTAGAGAAATATAAAGAGATGAATTTAATACAGTGTTGAAAGAGATATGAAGAAGGAGGTTAGAAGGACACTTGTCTCAGTCTAAGAGGCCAAGTTAGCATCCTGGAGGAGCTGATGTCTTCCAACTGAAGAAAGCGAGTGGAGAGGGAAAGATACACCAGTGAGGCAAATTGAATCAGCAAATAGAAACCCTGTTAGAATATTTGAGAAATCATATGTAGTTTAGGCTTGTTAGATTATACTACAAAGTGGAAGGTGGCAGATATAAAGATGGAAAGAAAGACTCTAGGTTATTAATATATGACACTGAAGAGATGGGATTTTATTCTGCAAGTTATGGGAATAACAGAAAGCACATAAAATGGGTATAGAAGGGAGACTGCTAATTAACCTTATTTAGTTAACTATTATCTTGTTTTAACTTAATATTGACATGTCTAATAGCAGCGTACAGCCTCAATTTGATATTATGAGGCAATTTTGGCAACTAATAGGTCCCGTAATAAAGATGAAAATCAACAGGCACCCAATATGGGAAGAGAAAAAATTGTGAAAAATGTTGTTTTGCTACTTTAAAATGTATATTTATGATGATAAGTATGAAGTTATTAGTGAAATGTGAAAGGCACATATTACTGAATTATGTGTCAGATAGATCTTGTAAATCTATCTGTAATTTCATACTACCTACTACAGAATAGGGCAAGAGTGGATTTCATTGGGGAAGGAAAAAAGTCTGTCCAAGTTCAATCAACCCAAACTATTCATTCCGGGGGTAAGTGTACAATTTAGAATATGTTGGATTCTAATTCTACCCTTCATAACTCACCACCTATGGAGACCATGGGAAAATTATACGATTCTAACTTTTCTTAAAATAAGAAAAAGAGGAAAATATGGTTTTCAATACTTAAACTGCTAATACCAGACCAAAAAAAAAAAAAAATCAATACGGGTTTCCATCCAACTATCAAAAAATACGCAAAGCCTATTATCTTTTTAATAACGTTAATATGTTTCCCAAAATGTCACTTGTAGACTCGAATTTGATACTTAGGAAACAAGATTCTCCTTTTTAATTGTGTCTAAATATAGGAAAGAAACAGTTTATATAAATAACTTTTATCAGAAGTATTACTCTCCTGTTAAATAATATGTTGCAAAGATATGTGCTGACTTTCATTTATCTTCACCTCAAAATGTTCATGTAGTGTGTAAAGTATCTATAAGAGCAGTTCCTCTCCACAGCTGTAAATGCTCAAGTAGCCATACATTGTGATTTGACTTGGATCACACAAAGTGCAAGAATGACAAATCCAGGATGAAGACCAGAGCAGCTTCAAACTTAATCCACTACTCTGTATAGCGAAATGTGCAACTTTTGAAGAACTTGACTGATTCCCTGGGAGCTTATGTTATGCTGGCTTATGTAATTGATCTGGCATGAAAGACAAAAATACGGATGGCTCAGCACTCTACAGATCTGTGGGCATTGAATTCTCCTGGATAATTGCATGAGCAAAGGGAAAAAGACATCGTTTCCTCTTTACTCTCTATTCATCTTGTTAGATATTTTTTTAAAAAAGGAATAAAAGAATACCAGACTTTCAATAAATAGAACTAAAGATATTATTAACAGATAGGATACATCAAGTTTACTTTTTAAAATGAGCATATACATTCAGATAAACAGATTATTAAATCACTATATTTTTAAAATTTACATTAAATTTAAATTACATTAACTAATTAAACATATTTGCCTCTTGGAAAATATATACAGAACACACACACACATACACATGCACACACACAGAGATGAATATACCTGTAAGTTATTCCATTATGTCTTTCCTGACCTTTGATTTCTAGTTGACATCTAAAAGGAATGTATATGCTGCTAAATTATACTAAAAAAAAAAGTTTAGAAATAAAATTTTGATAGCTGTAGTTATCTAATTTTTTCATATAAATTTTGTCAAACTGAATCATAATTAAGGTATCAATGATATTAATAAGTAAATAAAGAAATCTGAAAATGTTGGTATGAATTAAAAGATCGATTTATTAAAAATTATGAAATTATAGCCAAAATTTGCATAGTCCAAGATAGTTTATACATTTTTAGCAAGCAAATGTAGATGATATTGAGATTCAATAGATTTAGACATGTTAAAATGAGTCATTAATTATATATAATCATATCAAATACAAAGCGGAATCTGAGTCATTATCCCAGCAACTATATTTAGGAAAATGAAGAAACCAAAGGGAAAGAGTGAGAATTTCATTGGTCTGAATTTAATTTTTATGGTACAGAGTACCTGATAACTTCCTGAACAATTTATTTTGGTTTCCAAAGCTGTTAGTCATAATAATTAATCATCATGACTCCATTTTTTTTTTTTTTTTTTTTTTTTTTTAGATGGAGTCTCACTCTGTCACCCACCCTGGAATGCAGTGGTGCGATATCTGCTCACTGCAACCTCTGCCTCCCAGGTTCAAGTGATTCTCCTGTCTCAGTCTCCTGAGTAGTTGGGATTACAGGAACCCGCCACCACGCTCGGCTCATTTTTGTATTTTTAGCGGAGATGAAGTTTTGCCATGTTGGCCAGGCTGGTCTCGAACTCCTGACCTCAAATGACCCACCCACCTTAACCTCCCAAAGTTATGGGATTATAGGCGTCAGCCACCAAGTCCAGACACCATTGTTAAATAAACATACCAGTGTGAGCATGCAACAGTTTGAAAAATTTTTTAGTAGTTGTATTTAATGGATCATTTATAATGGTGGTTTCAACAAAACAGGTTAAAATAATCTGAGCTTTGTATTTAGTATTGAACTACCCAGTTGTTTAACAGAGATAAAAACACAGAACTAGTTATTTTAAAAATCACATATCCATAAGTATTTTTTACAATTTATTTCTCTAAAATGTGTGTATGTGCAGCAAATCACACTAATTTAAAATTTATTTAGTTACTATAAAATAATATTGACACATTGCTAGGTATTCAGATAAATATAAATTTAATGAAATCTTTATAAACTGCACTGAATTGTTTAATATGATTTAAAAATCTAAAGCAGTGCAGTTTACCTGCATATATTTTAAGTACAATATTTTTAGATTAATAATTGCTTTGCTGTGATGAGCTACATTCTACCTTTAGAAGAAAACCATCCAAGAGGATTTGAACTCATCACAGCAAAGCTCAAACATCTCAGAAAACAAAAACAAACAAAACACTTCTAACAGAGGAGCACCACACTCTTTCTCTTTGTTCCAAGCACAAGACCTTTCAGCCATCAAAGATGCCAAGAATTTTCTCACTTCTGAGCCTTTTTATGTGCTGTTATGACTGGTTAACTACCACCATCCAGTTATCCTGATCTTAAACTACCCCTGCCAAAATTAGGACAAATCTAAATGTCATATATGTTCATTACATCTATATTTAAAGTTCATGCAATAAGGATTCTTTATAATTTGATAAGATTACTGAACATTTTTCTACCCAATAACTGTGAAGCTCATGAAGGCAGTAATCTTGTTTAATCATTATTTATTGAATACTCCAAATAGACCATAGGTCTGGTGCATCCTAGGTTATTAAATATTTGTTACATATATAATTTTTAAATATGGCAGGTTTTTCTTATATAATCAAAGTAAATTTATTTTTATCTCAATAGTAATAAATGACAAAATTTATATTCAAACTCGCTGTGTTTTACTAAAGATTCACAATTGTCTCTGTGCCTATATACAGATATCATATGTAGTAGGTTTTCACTGGGTAAAACTCATGTTGTGGGAAGATGGAGTTATGAGGTTGGTGGAAGATAAAATCAGAGATGATGTGAAACTCTGTAAAGGAAGAAGTCATGGTTAGCACAGATATTTTTACTCGGAAACATTGTATCGTTTACTAGAAATAGAAAGACACGGGATTAAAAATAGACTTATGACTGCTTAATAAAACGAGTTTCAATTTAGGTTTTAAGAGAAGGCTGTGCTACGTTAGTAGGACATCTAGTTTTGAATTTCTGACATTCAACTGCAATTGTGCAACCATAATTCAAGGGATGAGGAAGAGAGAGATGCCAATTATTTCTGCAGGAACCAAGTCAAAAGTACAAACAATAATAGCATATTCCTCCTGTGTGAGAGTAATTTTCCCATGGTTGCATGACCAGGAAACTGTAGAGGGGCTGTTGTTCCTTGGCAAAATCCATGGGAAGCTCAATGGCTGGGCATTTTCAGAATAACAGAAAATAACTCCAGTATATCAAAATTACATAAAATTGAAAATCACAGTGGGGTTGGCACAACTTCTTATGATTTGTCACCTGAACCTAGACCATAAAATACATAAAATCAAAATTTTAAAACTGAAATTGCACAGTTTAGATATGGATCAAGAAATGCTACTGAATAGGAGTCTTTTGTAAATATCAAAATTATAAAAATGGAGCAATTGAATAAAACAAAAGCAGTGAGCATGAAAGCTTTAATAAAACTTCAGTTTGATTTGGCAGGTAATAAATGTCAAAAGGGGTATCAGCCAAAGACATTTTATTACTAAAGTCTTAGCTCAAATAAAATCTGCTAACTATTGGCCTTTAAACAAGAGTAAAGAGGAAAAAATAATAAATATAACCATAGCTATACTAGAGTCATAGATTATAACAAAATAACACAAAAGCTTTCTTTACCCACTGTTTTGCAGGTGGAAATGTGGAAAAAGAGATCTTTGTTGTTTCTCTGTGCTCAAAAGAAAGACACGGTCTACGATGTGTTATAACTTGTTGTGTATATAATTCAATACCTGTGGTGTGTAAATCACATATAACCTAAAATGGTGTAAACAGCCATTCTTCTTTTAATGCATTAAGAACTTGATATGGTTTGGCTGTGTCCGAACCCAAATTTCACCTTGAATTGTATCACCCAGAATTCCCATGTGTTGTGGGAGGGACTCAGGCAGAGGTCATTGAATCATGGGGGCTGGTCTTTCCCCTGGTATTCTTGTGAGAGTGAATAAGTCACATGAGATCTGATGGGTTTATCAGGGGTTTCTGCTTTTACTTCTTCTTCATGTTCTCTTGCTGCCACCATGTAAGAAGTGCCTTTCTCCTTCTGCCATGATTCTGAGACCTCCCCAACCATGTGGAATTGCAAGTCTAATTAACTCTCTTTTTCTTCCCAGTCTCAGGCATGTCTTTACCAGCTGCATGAAAATGGGCTACTACAATAATTTGGTACCAGTAGAGTGAGTGAATTGTTGAAAAGATACCCCAAAATGTGGAAACGACTTTGAAACTGGATAACAGGCAGAGGTTGTAACAGTTTGGAGGGCTCAGAAGAAGAATTAAAAATATGGGAAAGTTGGGAACCTCCAAGAGATTTGTTGAATGGCTTTGATAAAGATGCTCATAGTGATATGAACAATAAAGTCTAGGCTGAGGTGGTTTCAGACGGAGATGAGGAATTTGTTGGGAACTGGAGCAAAGGTGACTCTTGTTATGTTTTAGCAAAGAGACTGGTGGCGTTTGGCCCCTGCCCTAGAGATTTGTAGGACTTTGAACTTGAGAGAGATTATTTAGGATATCTGGCAGAAGAAAATTCTAAGCAGCAAAGCAATCAAAATGTGACGTGGGTGCTATTAAAAGCATTTCATTTTAAATGGGAAGCAGAGCATAAAAGTTTGGAAAATTTGCAGCCTGACAATGCAGTAGAAAAGAAAAATCCATTTTCTGGGGAGAAATTCAAGCTGGCTGCACAAATTTGCATAAGTAGCAAGAAACCTAATGTTAATCCCCAAGACAAAGGAGAAAATGTCTCCAGGTCATGTCAGAGACATTCACGGCAGCCCCTCCTGTCACAGGCCCAGGAGGAAAAAGTGGTTTTGTGGGCCAAGCCCAGTGTTGCTGTGCTGTGTGCAGCCTAGGGACTCAGCGCCCTGTGTCCCAGCCACTCTAGCCATGTCTGAAAGGGGCCAATGTACAGCTCGTGCTGCGGCTTCAGAGGCTAGAAGCCTCAAGCCTTGGCAGCTTCCACATGGTGTTGAGCCTGTGGGTATGCAGAAATCAAGAATTGAGGTTTGGGAACCTCTGTCTACATGACAGAAGCTGTATGGAAATGCCTGAATGTCCAGGCAAGTTTGCTGCAGGGGTGGGTCTCCCATGGAGAACCTCTGCTAGGGCAGTGCAGAAGCATAATATGGGGTTGGAGCCCCCACACAGAGTCCCTAATGGGACACTGTTTAATGGAGCTGTGTGAAGGCCCCACTGTTCTCCAGCCCCCAGAATGGTAAATACACCAACAGCTTGCACCATGCACCTGAAAAAGTCGCAGACACTCAGCACCAGCCCGTGAAAACAGCCAGGAAAAAGGCTATACCCTGCAATGTCACAGGAGTGGAGCTGCCAAAGACCATGGGCACCCACCTCTTACATTAACATGACCTGGATTTGATACATGGAGTCAAAGGAGATCATTTTGGAGCTTTAAGATTTAACTGCCTCACTAGATTTTGGACTTGCATGGAACCTGTAGCCTGTTTTGGCCAATTTTTCCCACTTGGAATGACTGTATTTAACCAATGTCTGTACCCCCACTGTACCTAGGAAGTAACTAAACTGCTTTTGATTTTAAAGTCTCAGAGGTGGAAAGAACTTGCCTTGTCTTGGATGACAATTTGGACTGTGGACTTTCAAGTTAATGCTGAAATGAGATAAGACTTTGGGGGACGGTTGAGAAAGCATGGAAGGTTTTGAAATGTGAGGACATGAGATGTGGAGGGGCCATGAGCAGAATGATATGGTTTGGCTGTGTTCTCACCCAAATCTCAACTTGAATTGTATCACCCAGAATTCCCACGTGTTTTGGGAGGGACCTGGGGGAAGTGATTGAATTATGGGGACCAGTCTTTCCCAGTGCTGTTCTTGTGATAGTGAGTAAGTCTCACGAGATCTGATGGGTTTATCAGGGGTTTCTGCTTTTGCTTCCTCCTCATTTTCTCTTGCTCCCACCATGTAAAAAGTGCCTTTCTCCTTTTGTCATGATTCTGAGGCCTCCCCAGCCATGTGAAACAGTAAGTCTAATTAAACCTCATTTTCTTCCCAGTCTCAGGTATGTCTTTACCAGCAGTGTGAACATGGATTAATACAGAACTTGTTTCTGTTTGTTAAGCCCTCAAGAGTTGATATCATAGAGTACATTTTATCCAAGTTTGGCAATGCTAAGATGGAGAAATGAGTCCTGATCAATATTCTTATAAAGATGACACAATTTTCATCTTCTCAACTTCCTGTCTGAATTCCTGTGGGTAAAATGGAGTGAAAATGGAAAATGGGTGCACACCAAAACCAAAATGACCCACTTTGCATTTCGGTCAACACTCTAAAAGTCTATACCAAATGTGCAAAACTTTTTAAGAGGACAAGTAAATGAAGACATAGTGAAAAACTGCTTTTCAGCCTGTCTCTGTTTGAACCTGTTTCTTAGCCATTCTGATAGAGTATATTGGATAAAATTTAGCCTATCACTGAGCCCAGCTAAATTACAGAAATGTCTTCATCCTCATATTTTCTTTTGCATTATTTTCTCCAGTAGATATTATGTCAACTGCAGCTGATTCACCTCTACCTAGTAATTATTATTAATAATAATATTATTCTAAGCTAGAATAATTAGTTCACATTTTACCATGATTAAAATCATTAAAAATACCAACAACTTTCTGTATATAATATTAATGACTTTTCAAATATGCAATATTTATGCAAGAGAAACTTACACACAAAAACAAAATATATCTCTACTTATCTAAAGCTACATTTTGCAAAACTTTTCTCATTCATCCAGGAAATTATCCACCAATGTTAACGTATCCTCCCTTCCCAAGTATCAAGAGTGGATGATCTTCTTCTTCCTTATACTATGCTCTATAATTTATTTCACTGATAATATCTGTACTACATATAAAAATGTCTACAGTTATCTTGTCTGAAATTTGGGCACAGAAAATTAAGTGATTATTGCTTAGCTTAAAAAGTACAGTGTAAGATCCAGCACTTACTTTTGAGAAGTATGCAGCTAAAATGTATAACCTTAAAATAACATAAGGAGGCAAATATTGCTTTTTAACAAATAAATGTACATTGCATCCTGTAATCTTAATAATACTCCAGTATTTTGAGAGACAACATTATGTCTAGTTGAAAACACTGATCTTGGATTCCTTTGAAACTGGTGGTGACTCTGAGACCCAGTTCTGACAAATCGAATATGTAAGTGAGACTAAAGACTTGAGCAACACATGCAAAATCATTCTCTATTGTTCATTTACTTTTACATTTTTCACAACATGAAAATAAATCTACAAATAAAAACATGAAAATAAATCTATAAATAAATAATAAAGTTAATTGAGTATACATATACAAGGTATCTTAATATTGAATGGCACCAATGAGGCAGTTGTACTAACTCTGAATTAGCAAATAACAAGGGACTTTATCATGAGGAAAACAAAATCGTTATTTACTTTAACATCATGTAGTGGTTGCATAAATGAAACGCAGTCTAAACTGACAGAACAGATCTAAACTATTTCTTTTCAAACACAACAATCCTTTCAAGAAGGGATTATAACTGTTCCTTCAATTTACGTTTCCCTAACTTCTAGGAAAGTTCAGTATCTTTTCAACATTGGCCATCGACATTTGCATTGCTATATATTCCTTATTTCTGTTCTTTACTCAACCTCTTAATATTGAGTAGTATGCCTTTCAGATTAATTTGCAAGTCTTCTTTGGATGTTAAACATATTAATTAACTCTTTATATTTTATCTGCAGGGCATTTTTCCCCTAGTAGACCCCTTTGCACTAATTTGATAATGTTATCTTTTGCCACTATGGAATTAAAATAATAAAAGCTCCTTCTCTTAGAAAACCATGAAATCAGGCCAGGCGCAGTTGTCCACACCTGTAATCCTAGCACTTTGGGAGGCCGAGGCAGGTGGATCTCTTCAGGTCACGTGTTCAAGACCATCCTGGTCAACATGACCCTGTCTCTCTTAAAAAAAAAAAAAAAAATTAGCTAGGTGTGGTAGTGTGTGGCTGTACTCCCAGCTACTCAAGAGGCTGAGGCATGAGAATCACTTGAACCCGGGAGGTGGAGGTTGCAGTGAGCCAAGATCACACCACTGCACTCCAGCCTGGGCAAAAGAGAGAGACTCCGTCTCAAAAATAAGATAAAATAAAATAAAATAAAATAAAATAAAAAAATAAAGAAAACCATGAAATCACATATATATATTCATATCTATATTCATATATATATTCATATCTATATTCATATCTATATTCATATATATATTCATATATATTCATATATATATTCATATATATTCATATATATATTCATATATATTCATATATATTCATATATATATTCATATATATATTCATATGTATTCATATGTATTCATATGTATTCATATGTATTCATATGTATTCATATATATATTCATATGTATTCATATATACTCATATATATTCATATATATATTCATATATACTCATATATATTCATATATATTCATATATATTCATATATATTCATATATATATATGAATCTTCTTCAGGATTAAAAATTAATTTTAACAAAATAAGGCAGCAAAATAAACTGCTTATACCTAAAAGAACTTTTGAAAGTTTTGGATATCAGCAAGTTGGCAGAGTAGAAAACCCTAGACCTGACATCCTCCCTTGGAGATATTGATTTCACAGCAATACATGGACTCATACGCTTTGTGAAAATCCAGAAAAGATTTAGGAGACGTCTAAACCAAAGCAAGTGTTAAATCAGCCACATCAAGTTTGGTAGGAATATCTATGGCACTCTCTCACAATAGTCTTTCTTCCCAGCATATGCCACATGACTGCGAAGAAACCCCTAGTTTCTGGATTCTTCCTGGGGAGGGGGGTTAAAAAAGACAGGATGATTGGTGCAATGTTCTGACATTTCAAGAGGACTGCTCAAAATACTAGAATCTATCTCTCCTGTCTCAGAGAGCTGACAAGATCTGGCACAGTCTAGATGCTTCTGGGCAACAAGATGCAAAAGTATTGGGCAGCTTCAGCGTACATGAAGTACAGCAAACAAACACCAAGATCCTAAAAAAAGAAATGGAAGAGCATTCCTACAGACACTGAGAATACACCAGAGATGTGTACAAAGCATGCAGGTATCATTACCTGTTATTTCATCACAGGCTAACAAATCGTAATAAAATAATACAAGACATGAAAGGATGCCATAAGTAAGAGTGAGGCAAACTCACGGAGTTCACAGAACATTATAGAACTTCAGTAAGAATTATAATTATTTAAAACAATAAGAAATCAAGAACAACTAGGAGTAAAACAGGAATGAGTAAATATATCTAAACTCCTATGTTGAACAGGCTCCACTGATCAAACAATAATGGTTACAATGGATTGAAACCAATCTAATATGCTTAACTGTGCTGTCTAACAATGATTTTAAAAAATCTATATTTGGATAATAATAGGGAACCAATTATTATCTTAAAAGTTAGTAAATAAAGAAAATCAATAAAGGATTTAGTCTGTATTTCTTATATCACTCTGTAACCACGTAGTATAGCAGTTGTGACTATGTAGTGATGAATTTCAACTAATAAATAGTTCAATTATAATATCACTATATTGAAAACCCTAATGAATTAATATATCTCGGCATTGAGCTTTGATAGTTTTCTGATATTACAAAGCATGAGGATAATTAGAAATATTTTTCTGATGAAAACCATTTCCCAATGTCTTGACAGAGTGACTGAATTTAGACCAATGATATAGATTTAGCTGCTGATTTCAGGAGACACAGAGGTCAGAGCTATAACCATACTGTGAATTTGCACTCAGCAACATCTGGCCTATAGAAAACTCTCCAGGTCAAATGGTTAATGCAACAGATAAATTTTAAGAAAATTAATGGGATGGATACAGATATATTCAATGAAAAGATGACAGACAAATCTTTTTTGTTTACTTCCCAATGGACAAGCCTAAACTACCATGCACACCTTATATTAATGTTTTTAATATAAGGAAGTCGTTTCTATATAATTCAGGATTGTGATTACTTATGAGGGATGCGAAATCATTGTGGGATGGCCAGCAATGCTCTATTTCTTTTTTGGTTGTCATTCCACAAGGGCTCACCTTATAATAATTCATTGAGCTATACATTTTTGTTAAGTGACTCTCTGTATCTGTGTACATTTCACAAGAAAAAGTTAGAAAAATTAAAAAATAAAGTCACAATTCTCAAGGAAGGTATAACAACTAATGGAAATGCTCTTTATCTTGGCAGTGAAAGTGGTTATGTGGGTTATTTATTTGCCAATTAACAACAAACTAACACTTAACACGTGTGCATTTTATTGCCTGTAAATTATACCTCAATAGAGTTATTTTGAAAAAATAACTTTCTTTCAAAAAAAACAAATAGAAATGTGAGGAGTACGCAGTTATACAGAGATTCTCATATATTTGGCTCACAACTAGAGCTATAGAGATGAAAGTAAATAAATTATGTAAACAACTCTATCTATAAATTCAAATGCATACGTATTTAAAATAGAGAAAAGAAACACTTTTTAAATGTCTTGGGAATATTTAATAAAATAGTCACCTGCTTGATCACAGACAAAATTCTAATACATTTTACATATATAAATGCTATAGGCCACAATTTCTAAATATTGTTCAATAGAGTATAAAATAAATAATGAAACTGAAGAAATTATTCTATATTAAAATTCAGAATATATAGTAATTAACCCATGGATCAAATAACCTATGAATAAAGAGGAAATTATCAAGTATCAGAAAAAAACATTGGAATTAGAACATTTAAAATCAAAATCTATGGATCTCAGCAAAAGCTGTAAAGAATTTTTAAAATCCCCAAAATAACTTAAGTATTCAATAGACACATAACTTAATCAAAAAAATCTTTTTATTTTATTTTTTTATTTTTTTATTTTATTATTATTATACTTTAAGTTCTAGGCTACATGTGCATAACGTGCAGGTTTGTTACATGTGTATACTTGTGCCATTTTGCTGTGCTGCACCCATCAACTCGTCATCACCCATCAACTTGTCATTTACATCAGGTATAACTCCCAATACAATCCCTCCCCCCTCCCCCCTCCCCATGATAGGCCCCTGTGTGTGATGTTCCCCTTCCCGAGTCCAAGTGATCTCATTGTTCAGTTCCCACCTATGAGTGAGAACATGAGGTGTTTGGTTTTCTGTTCTTGTGATAGTTTGCTAAGAATGATCGTTTCCAGCTGCATCCTTGTCCCTACAAAGGACACAAACTCATCCTTTTTTATGGCTGCATAGTATTCCATGGTGTATATGTGCCACATTTTCTTAATCCAGTCTGTCACTGATGGACATTTGGGTTGATTCCAAGTCTTTGCTATTGTGAATAGTGCCGCAATAAACATACGTGTGCATGTGTCTTTATAGCAGCATGATTTATAATCCTTTGGGTATATACCCAATAATGGGATGGCTGGGTCATATGGTACATCTAGTTCTAGATCCTTAAGGAATCGCCATACTGTTTTCCATAATGGTTGAACTAGTTTACAATCCCACCAACAGTGTAAAAGTGTTCCTATTTCTCCACATCCTCTCCAGCACCTGTTGTTTCCTGACTTTTTAATGATCGCCATTCTAACTGGTGTGAGATGGTATCTCATTGTGGTTTTGATTTGCATTTCTCTGATGGCCAGTGATGATGAGCATTTTTTCATGTGTCTGTTGGCTGTATGAATGTCTTCTTTTGAGAAATTATTTATAGATTCAATGCCATCCCCATCAAGCTACCAATGAGTTTCTTCACAGAATTGGAAAAAACTGCTTTAAAGTTCATATGGAACCAAAAAAGAGCCTGCATCTCCAAGACAATCCTAAGTCAAAAGAACAAAGCTGGAGGCATCACGCTACCTGACTTCAAACTATACTACAAGGCTACAGTAACCAAAACAGCATGGTACTGGTACCAAAACAGAGATATAGACCAATGGAACAGAACAGAGTCCTCAGAAATAATACCACACATCTACAGCCATCTGATCTTTGACAAACCTGAGAGAAACAAGAAATGGGGAAAGGATTCCCTATTTAATAAATGCTGCGGGGAAAACTGGCTAGCCATAAGTAGAAAGCTGAAACTGGATCCTTTCCTTATTCCTTATACGAAAATTAATTCAAGATGGATTAGAGACTTAAATGTTAGACCTAATACCATAAAAACCCTAGAAGAAAACCTAGGTAGTACCATTCAGGACATAGGCATGGGCAAGGACTTCATGTCCAAAACACCAAAAGCAACAGCAGCAAAAGCCAAAATTGACAAATGGGATTTCATTAAACTAAAGAGCTTCTGCACAGCAAAAGAAACTACCATCAGAGTGAACAGGCAACCTACAGAATGGGAGAAAATTTTTGCAATCTACTCATCTGACAAAGGGCTAATATCCAGAACCTACAAAGAACTCAAACAAATTTACAAGAAAAAAACAACCCCATCAAAAAGTGGGCAAAGGATATGAACAGACATTTCTCAAAAAAAAAATCTTAATATTAACTTTAAGAAATTAGTAAAAAGGCTACTGCATTAGCCAAGATAGTAAAAAGGAAGAAACAATTATGTTAAAATTTAAAATTAAAGAAATAGGAAATAAATAAAAAATAATACAAACAATGAGTAAGTCCAAAATAGTCTTTACAACAAAAAAAAAATCCATAAATTCGTCATGTACTCAGTTAAGAAGAAATCAAAGAGTGAGCAAAATTATATGTGCTTATAAATGAATGTGTAGATCTGACCATTAATATTTTTGTGGGTTTCACCTCCAGGAATACTCACAGTGATTACTTAAAATGAAATTTGAGAAAATCGAAGAAGCTCTCATATTTTTATATAGGAACTTTTCTTTAGTACCTGTGATTTTTTTAAAATCTAAAACTGTTCTACATGTAAAGTGTGTTAATTTATATATAAAACAACTAACAATCCTATACACAATACTACAAATTATATAAGTACCTAAGGAAACTAAAGTGATAAATATTCCAGATATATTAAGGCCCTAAAAATAATTTACTTGAAATTTTAAGAATTTGGTGGGTCCTGCTGTCAGTAATTCTAAATTGACCTTTCTTCATAACTTCTTAGAAAGTTTTGAATTAAATTGCAATCATGTTTTACCTTTTGCTAATAAACATCTCCTGGTACTTAAAGAATATAATCTACTTTTTGTATAAAATACTACATAACCAATAATTTACCATATCGACAAAGAAGCAGTCATAAGTACTTTGTGAAGAGTTTCCAACAGCTAGGATAATATAAAAATGAGCGCTTTCAGTCATTTTATCATGTTCTTCAACTCTGTAATTCCAGGCTGTATATACACACCTAATATTGCCAACACAATTTGTAGTCTGAAGACAGAATTTAAAAAAGTGCATATTTTCCCTTTGACTGACTTACAGTAAAAAAGGCATTGCAAATGCATAGATAAAAAGTGCATAGAAAAATCTACAATAAATTTTAAAATTAGTTTCAGTGAATTTCACATATTGAGACTATTTAAAAAATTGAAACTTATAAAACTGCATTATTAAAAGTATCATATTAAAATTTCTAAAATATAGAGATTTACATCAGACTTTTTTCTTTAGCATCTCTGGAAAATAATGGTTTCATGAATAGCTGATAAACTTTCTTATGTTACATAAACCTATTTATTTTCATCTTAACTTCTACACCATAAAGCTCAAAGTAAGTATTTAACTGAGTTGCCTCTTCTCTCCGTTACACTTCTTATTTGATAAAGTTGCTTTTATTGAAGTTTGCATTACCTCAAATCATTTACATAAATAGATAGATAAGCTATATATAAATAAATAGGCAAAACAAGGTGACAAAACAATATAAAACAGCAGGATTACTAGAAGGCCTATATTGTGGCATTCACTTCTAGTAATGATGTGACCCATTAGGGCAGGCATAGATGTCTGTGATTAGGAAAGAGTCTGAATACTTGGTCAACAAACATGTCTCTGGTTCTTTTGCAATTTCTTGCTACCATTGGTAACCAAGCAATGAGAAATTTCAGTATTAAAAGGATGTAAAATTTGATCCAATACTTTACAAAATGGCTCTTACAAGCAAACTATCCAGGTCATTGCCCACAGTTTTTATATAATTCCTCTTTAGAAAATAAAATTGCAAAACATGATTTAGTTTCATTCTCTTCATCAGTATCTAAGAAAATACCCAGTTAATCATCGTTATATCACAACAACAAAATACAAAAATTGATTATCTTATTTCAAATGTTTTGTTTACATAGCTCTTGCATCCGTCATTACACAATTGTCACATTATGTTAGAATTTGTAGAAACCCAGAGTGTTCCTACAAAAAGTCTGCCCATCCAGGCCTGATCTTACTTAGATATTTGTAAAAGTGTATATGTCTTCTGATCAACTTGGTTATAGAACTTTGAATACTGCATTTTCTTTAAATTTAATTTATATATAATCTTAAATAAAATAATGTTTGTGAAAATTATAATTTTTATCCAAAATTGAAGTCAGAAATATACTACCCTGAATCATCTGATCTTAGCAGAAAGGACAGATTACAAAATGCCTTAAAAGACGTGAAGTGTGAGCTTAAATGAGTTTTTCTAAATTTCATTGTCAAAAAATACTGAACAAACCTATTTATTCTGACATATCTAGCCAAATGAGTTTTACCAAATCAATATTATGGTGATAATCCCCAAGTTTCCAAAGACTTCTCAGAACATCTGGTAGAGTGGAACGCATGTATATGCCAATTTCAATTTATGTACATCCTGGATTATATCTAAGCCTGGGAATTGGTAAACGCCTAATCTTCACATTTAATTTTGTAAACCTTTAATGATTGGGGCTTAGGACAACAATTAACAACAGTTCCCCTGCAAATACAAAGGAAAAAATGAATAATATTTCCAAAATTCTAAAAGCAGTCTCCTTTCTTTTCAGAATTGATATCCACAAAATAAGGAATTAATTGAAATGTATCCACAATACCTTCCCGTCTTCCAGAGAAAATCATATTTAAGATCTCATCCCTAGGAAACCTTCCTGGAACTTAAAGCCCACTTCACAGAGATGCTCGTTTATTTTGAACACCATCTGTTCTACAATTAAAGACATAAGGTAAAATGCCCTTATGTGTGATAGCTCCAGCCTTTAAATGTGGAGAAAATGAAAGAGAAGACAAGGACTACTGAATTCAATTTATTGATAGTTTACGTTTTTACCTAGACCCGAGTCTCCTCTTTTTTACATTTGTGCATTTATATCCTTGTGTCCGCACCCTGTAGAAAGAGGAATTTTATGTACATATGTTCATAATTATTGGAAATGTCCAGTAAAACCTCAGAAGTAAAGAAAGGATTTATTTCACTGGATCCTTGCTCTTCCTTTATATACATTTTTTGTCAAGTAGTCAGTACATGACCAAAGGAATCATGCACAGAGCTATGCCACACATGAAAATAGACAAGGTTCTAACTAATTTATTAATTTATTCTGTTGAACAGTTGTTCAACAAATACATATTTTTCACCCCTTCTGCATAGAAGCCAGAAACAAAATGGTGAGATGAACTGACATTTTTCTTGCTTTTGTAGAATTTAATGGAGGAGGCAATCATAGTAAAGCATTTGTATGCATACTGTAGATTTTTAATTCCAATCTATGCTTATTGCTACAAAGAAAATAAAAGAGCCTTATTAACATGCCTGAATTAGACTGGGGGCAGTGGTCTGAAATGAAGGGTTACCCCAGAAACTGAAGTTTCAGCTGACTTTGAAAGATTAGAAATTATTTCTCTTGTCTCTAAAATAAAGAGTTGTACATGCAGAGGTTCAATGTCAATTTTTATCCCCAGAAGCTGGGGAGATTCAGATTCGCTCATCCTGTTACAATATGGGAAAGCTATGGCACTGGTGCACTGAATACATGCAGAGCTAATGTCTTTGGGCAGCCTGCTACAAGTCCATTAAGAGGATTTGTCTTTCTTTCCTTCTGTCTCCTTTTGTTTTATGACTTATTCTTCCTAGAGCCTCGTTTTTAAGACTTTCACCTAATCTCACAGCATCAACTCTTATCCTTATATGGCTGATTCCTTACTTCAATCTACCATTTCAGTCCAAACCTATCTCTGTGATTTCAGCTTTAAATTTACAGCTGCCTGATTAATATTTTAACTTATATATACTAATCTTTCCTTAAATATATCTGGAAAAAAAATCTTATTTTTCCCTCCTTCCCAATCCCAGCTATCTGAGCTTGGAAAGTTTAAGATAATATGGATTTCTCTCATATTCAATATTCAATTATTCATTTACTCATATTTATTATCTTGCTTTCTCTCTGTTTCTCTGTTCTCTATTTGCCAAATTAATGTGCTTCGTAGTGGTTCTATCAAGTCTGTCTTCTGAGAGCAAAGTTTCTCTAATCCGGAACATCCATTTAATCCGAAAGAATTTTGGTCTTAGAATTCTTGAAATTTTATCATTTTTTAACCTTTTATTGTCTTAAAATAGTCTAAATTATTACTTAGAAAATATTTATTCATTTCTGTATCCCACTGAAAATGGAATATATATCCCTGTACCATTGATATTGACTTTGAATATTTCACCAGCTTTGGCTAATGAAATGTTAACACTTGTTTTTAAAGCAGAGTTTTTACATAGGCTTGTGATCTGGTTTTATGCTTTGAGAGGCATGTACCCGAGGTAGACACATTCCCTTCAATCTAGAATCCAAACTAAAACTAATCACAGCCTAATGCAGAGGTAATTGATCCACAACATGAAGAGGAGTCACCCAGTTAAACTAATCCTAGGTCAACTGAACCAGAGTTGCCTTGCCAACCTGCATAAGAATTAGTGATTGTGCTGTAGACCACTGAGATTGGGAATGGTTTGTTACGCAACGTTACTATGACAACAGTTGACTCATACCTGTCCTATTGCAAAACAGTTATGTACAACAGCTTTCAGTTCTCTGTTATCTATATACTTTGTGTGTGTGTGTGTGTGTGTGTGTGTGTGTGTGTGACAGAGTCTAGCTCTGTCACCCAAGCTGGAGTGCAGTGGCATGATCTCGGCTCACTGCAACCTCCGCCTCCCGGGTTCACGTCATTCTTCTGCCTCAGCCTCCCTAGTAGCTGGGACTACAGGCGCCCACCACCACGACTGGCTAAATTTTTTAAATATTTTTAGTACAGATGGGGTTTCACCATGTTAGTCAGGATGGTCTTGATCTCCTGACCTCGTGATCCGCCCGCCTCAGCCTCCCAAAGCGCTGGGATTACAGGCATAAGCCACCAGGCCCGGCCCTTATCTATATACTTTTATCCGATTAACTTGCTTTATTCCTTATTGAGTACCACCTTATTTTCTTCCTTAGACCTTTCTCAGTTTGTGTAGTTATTCGTAATACAAATCTTTTAAGATGAAGATTCTTTGATTTTCTTTCTGCTTTAAGAGAAAAAAAAATTAAAGTATAATCGTTGTTAGCACACTATGTCAAAAATAGCCTAATGAATTCTTTTGTAGTATAAAATAGGAAGTAAAAAAGTTGTAGGCCAGCACTGTCTATTGCTGAAGCGAATTCTAAAGTTTTAACCTGACTTTGTAGGGTACTTATATACTGGGAACATCCTTCCAATAGTTCAAATTTTAACTTAGTTTGAGACTCACTTACTATGAAGAGTCACTTGCTATATATAAATGTCTTGTTTCTTTTTAAATCTGAGTCTTCATCTATACTAACTGTATAACTTTTATAACCACTGTTTTATGAGATATTCTAACTGGAATTCCCAGATTTCCCTTCACAGATCCATTCAAATGTGGTAGAAGTGGCAAATATAATGATCCTAGTCGTGTAATAGATTTCATCTAGTTGCCTGCTTTGTTACTGACTTCCTATCTTAACTTTGAGAAACTGCCTCTCAATAACTTTTTGGATATAGTTTCCCTTTAGGGGAACATTTTTGTATACTCTCTGAGATTTTCCTTTTTTTCCTCTGTTAAGAGTTCTCTGAGCCCTAGAAATCCTCACTGATTTTGTCATGAATAAAATATCATCCTCTTTCCTATCTCCACATTTGAAAACTGTTAGTTCCAGCTATATCATTCTTGTTATATTTCTTTTTCTTTTCACATAAGAATAGTTTGGCCTCCAAGATTTCAAAGTTGGTTTCTGTTTTCCTCCATTCTCTGATGTTTCTCTGGCTTTTTCATTGTCATTTTAAAGCTAAGATGATCAATTTTGCTACATTTATATGTTCATGAGAGTTTGCAAATCATATTTTGTCACAGATCCCCTGACATCAGAACATCTTAGAAGTAATAGCTGTGTAATCTTAGGCAATTTACTTAATTTTCTATGCCTCAGTATCCCACTTGTTAAATAGAGATTATAACAGTATTTACCTCACATGGCACTTCGGGGAACTAAATGTGATATTTTATGTATATTACTTAGTCCTAGAACATCTGAAACACTTATTAAGATGTTGCTTCCAACGTTATTATGTGCATTTGGTTGTGAGGAGTCAATGAGATATTCTATGTAAAGCATAGAGGTGCTCTGCAATAAATACTGTACAAACATTAATTCCTATTATCTGTATAACCAAAAGTACTCTTCCTACCATCCAAAGTCTATGACCATTTTCAGGTACTTCTGATTCTCAAACCTGAGACTCTTCAGCAAAAAACCTAACTTAAAATAATAGACACACATTAAATTTATATTTACAATTTTTAATTTACATTTACCCTCTCCAGTATATTCCCTAGTATGTTTTAGTTTGATACAAATCACGCATTATTCTCTTTGAATAAAATATAAAGAGAAAAAATAAAAAGACCAATAAGCATCAAAAATATTGGCTTTATTATGGGCAAGTATGCAATAATCCCTAACCTGCAGTACTTCTTAATAAAATAGGTAAAAGACCAAAAAACATAATAAAGCCTCCTACTCCAAGTCTAAATGTAGATCATAAGAAGTGGGTGAATTTGATCCATATGGAAGACTCAGTCAAAGAGCTACTATCCAGCTTCTTGGAGTATTGACTGCTTGACTAGCACACAGTTTCTGGCATAAGAGTTAATGTAGTAGAACACATGACCTTCGTAGTTAGTGTGACTCTATCTCCTAATAAACCCATGTCCCAGTGAACATTCTAGATTTTGCTAATTCCCCTTAGTATTACTTCTATTATGTGGAAGAGTGAGGAGATGAAAAGAGTGTGATGATGCCCATTTCAAACCTCTCTCCCCTATATAGAAGGCGCTGGATTATTGTCCTTTAACAACACAGAGAGCAAACAACCGTTCTTCTAAGCATTGGCTAGATTATATTGCAGTCTCCTTAACTTATGTAATATATCTTGTATCTCTTTTTTTTGTATTCTCAGTAATTACTGAACTATCTGGTATCCAGTCGAGAATCAATAAATTAAGACACATTTATTGATTGAATACGTTGTAGATAAATAAATATGTTGAGGCTAAATTAATCACAGTATCTATGAATCTTTTCCATTTCCTTTATTCAAAAAAAATAAGTTTGCTTGTTAAAGATGAGGCAAAATCTACTGTTCTTCTTTGTGACACTAAAATCTGCAGTCATGAACAAAGGCCATTCCATGGCTCACTGACATTTATTTAACTTTTAATTTACTTATAGGTGAGACTAGTGACTTGTAATGTCATATGAATACCATGAATTCATATGATTAATACAAAAAAGGAACACTAAGATATTAGATGGTTTATATGCAAATAATATATACAACATATTTTTCCACTACCCTCTCATTAAGCCTGCCAATAAGAAATTCTGAACCAAAACAGAGATCATTGAAAACATTGGGAGGAATTTTCTGTCTATAAAAATCCATGAAGATACGTGCACATGAGTGGACACTTCTTCTGGAATTGTCATGTTCCATACAAAGGGACTTTGGAATCAGTCTTTCCCTGTCATTGACCTTTATTCTATTTTTTCACTAGATAAAATATGAGCTATGTGATTAATGTAACTGGGTGAATAGAGTGAGCATGCTCAGATCAAACAGCTCTTTTCTCATTTACTTTAATAAAGTCTGGCTATACAAAACAGTTATCTGGGTCTGCTCCCCACCAGTTACTAAGAGGTTTGTAACTTTTTTTGACATACATGTGTGCAAGGCCTTTCAATCTAACACTCACCTCTAATAAAAATGTTAATCTCATCTCCTCTCACCTGATTTTGCATCCCTCTCTCAATTGACTCAAAAGTCACATGGGAAAAGTGGATGCTTTTTGAAAATCTCTGGTTTATTTAACATGTATTTATAGATGCATATTGTGTGCTTGTTTGTGTGGTGTGAATGTGTGTGCCTGTATACAAACACCAACACTTTCAATGAACTGATTTTACCATTGTTTAAACATAAAGATGTATTTTACTCAAAACTAAAATACGTCTTTGGTTTTATAATTTATTCTGGGAACTCAAAACTTTCCATTCTAATGTGTATGAGATTCTTTTTTTTTTTTTTTTTTTTTTTACTATTCTAGAGTATTTTATGCTGCATTCTATTGTAATTAAAAATGCCAAAGCTAGTTGATTTCATGGTTTCTCAGACCTTACATCTTAATTTTCTACACTGGAAAAACAAAAGCAAAACTGTAGGTGTTAGTGAAAATTAACAGTTGCTCTGGCACCTTGCCCATTTTGGCTCTTTCTCCTGTGGTTTCTCTCAGATCACTGTTCTTCGCTTTGGCCCCAGATGAGCTTTCAATTTCTTTTTCTATGGCCAATTCTGATTGGGCATGTACTGTTTTACTTGTTCTTTCCAGGTGCATATCTTGGTTTTTATATATTATTAATATAAATATTCCACAATAAAAATGTATTGTTTTGTTTGGTAGATTAAACGGAACAACTAAGATTCTCTTCCAAAGGGACATAAAATTTAGAATCGTTTTTCTATGAGAACAAAAAAATGAGCAAAACTATTTTACTGCAAATTATTTGTCTAATTAACACAAAGTTGTATCTTTAGCTACAAACATTTTACCGTTTGCATTTAAAATATTAAATACTTCCATTCTGTTAAGAATGGCATATATCAAAGAGAATGATTGACACATAGATAATATTTTAATGTTGAAGCAGAGCATTTTTAAATCCTTCAAGATCTGTAGGCTCTTTTAATACTTCCAAGAAAGTTGTGCTTTTAGCACAAGCAAAATTTGTAGTTCATTTACTCGATTTTTGAGTGTTTTACATATATTGTAAGTTTTAAAATTCCAGTTCTACCTTGATTACACAGCATATCATAGTGTTTATTCCAGCTCAGATATGTACTTAATTCAATGACCTGAAAAGAATTATTGCATCTTTTTATACTTCTTCAAAATAGACATAAAATGAAAAAGGAAATTAAATAATAATATGGATGTGAGCCTTAAGTAAGAAAATGCATTCCTGGCTATAACCAATGCAAAGAACGTGAAGGCTTATCTTAAGCATCAGGAGCTATGAAAAAGTAATTTTAGCCCAGCTTTCAAAGAGCTTGAGTTGATCTCAAGAGAATGGCATAGAACATTACAGGGAAACTAGACATTAATATATTGTAAGTGATACTATAGTGTTTTAACTCTCTGAATTGAAATGTATTAGGTATCTTATTGAGAGGTGAGTAATTACAAAGAGTTGGGTTCTCTGAAAAGTAAAATCTGACACAGATTGGCATGGAGGTCAGATTTTGGAGACTGAACACAGAATCAACAACTGTAGAAGACAGAAGGAGGTACGATTTGTCAGCTAGAGAAATTGCACAGCAATGAAGTCTCCTTGGGGACCTCTGGATCTAAAAGGCCCTTAAAAGTAGTTCCTAGTAGGGAAAAGAGAGCCAGACCTTTTTATATTCCATGTTTATTTAGCGTGGCCACTATAGGAAGTTAATATGACATTGGCCAAGGTGTGTTTCTTCACTGAGAAAATTCTTGAAATGACTAAGAGTTGAGGGCTGTTCACTGAAAAAATATCCAACAGCTGGAGAAAAGTCCTTCTGAACATGTATCTGAGCACACTGTGTGAGGTTTATCTCAGGGTAGAGACGTAAGATGCTAGTATTCTGTGAAAATCCTGTAAAGTAGAATTTCCCTTCATTCAAGTTAACAGGAGATCCTTGGGCAATCTTAGGAATAGCATCACCCTATTTCTGATTGCCCACAATGGACTTTGTAAATGAAGGTGTCAATTAGCCTAAAGTACCAAAAATAAACTCTCAGTTTTTATATTATTTACAATTTAAGACGTTTTAGTATAGTGAATACATGTGTGTATAGGCAGAAATAAAGATGTTGACAAAATGTAGATGTAGATGAGATATATAGATATAGATACCTACGGATATAGATATTGATCATCTCCATACTAGTCTGATTTAGTATTAAAAGATCTAATTAAAAACTTGGCTCCAGAAACAAAAACTGCAACTCTTTTTATATCCACTCAATATTAAAGGGCTTACAAATTAACATAATGAATGTTAGAAATGATTTTTGTTGGTAATGATCAGTAGTAAAAATATGCATATAAAGAAGAAATACGTGCAGAAACGTCAATTCTGGTAAGAAAGGTTAAAGGTCTAGTGAACCCGGAAGCCCTGATCAGAATGGAGTCTTAGGCTTAGAACCCTACCCTCTCTTGGATCAAAATAGCAAAATATTTTGTCATAGGATATTTTTTAAAGGATAATTGAACGCTGAAAAAAATGTTTCACACCAAGAATTTACCTGATTGTCTAAAAAAGTCAGAAATGAGAGACTTCCTCAGAATTGCAGAAAAGGTTGCACAGCTATGTCCACACACGTGTATGGAGCATACACATGTTAGTTGCTAACATATATGTTGGAATATAATCTGTGACTTGGGTTTTATTATAGTATAGCTCATGATCATAAGTATTTTGAAGAGAAAATATCCAGCTGCTAGTTATCTTTAACTCTTGGAGGCTATCTATCAATAGTTACTCAAAAAGCATCATAAATCTGAAAAACAAATTAGGTAGTTAGGTTGTAACACCAAGAAACTTGAAGTAACTCAGATCATAACCCACTGGGTTAATATTTAAATATAAAAATGAAGTTTCTTTTTTTAAATTTACTTCCATCATACCCAAACCTGCAAGAATCACAAAGCTATGTAGTATTTCCTTCCAATAAAAAAGATTATAAGGGATGGCTACAGCAAAGTTAAGCCACTTATAAAATCTTGTTGGAGAAAAATAAGTGAAACACTCAAAATGCAGCTAAAGATAGATGCTACTTTTATAAAATGCAGGAAAAAATTACTTGTTCTGTGCCAAATAGAAATATCCATGGAGGAACAAATCCCCAAATGTTAATGGAGGTTGCATTGCAGGCATAGGATAATTGCTATTTTTTTCTTTGTCTTCATAATTTTTACTTAGGAATTTTCTAAGTTAAGCAATAGGACGTCTATACTTAAAAATTACTGAATTTAAATAATTTGTTTTATTATTTAAACAATTATTATCTCTTACTCTCTTCCATTGACTGATTTGCATTCTTATGAATTTTATGGTCTTTATATCATGTTCTTCAATTGGTGGAGTCCAACTACAGTCATGCACCTCATAGCAACATTTCTGTGGATGAAGAACTGCATAAATGATGCTGGTCCCATTTGGTTATAACAGAGCTGAAAATTTCTTTTATTTGCTGATGATGTAGCCATCCTAGCCATCATAGCACAATACATTACTCACGTGCTTGTGCTGATGTTGGTATAAACAAACCTACTGACCGTCAGTTGCATGAAAATATAGCACATGCAATTATATACAGGACATAATATTTGACAATGAATTATAAATGACCGTGTTACTGGTGTGATATAGTTTGGATGTGTCCCCACCAAAATCTCAACTTGAATTGTATCTCCCAGAATTCCCAAGTATTGTGGGAGGGAGCCAGGGGGAGGTAATTGAATCACCGGGGCTGGTCCTTCCCCTGCTATTCGCCTCACAGTGAATAAGTCTCGTGAGATCTGACGGGTCAATCAGGGGTTTCCGCTTTTGGGTCTTCCTCATTTTCTCTTGCTGCCGTGATGGAAGAAGAGCCTTTCGTCTCCCGCCATGATTCTGAGACCTCCACATCCATGTGGAACTGTAAGTACAGTTAAAACTTTGTTTGTTCCCAGTTTCAGATATGTCTTTATCAGCAGCGTGAAAACGAAGAAATACATGGTGTATGTATTTTACTATAATATACTTCTTTATTGCTATTTTAGAATGTATTCCTTGTTCTTACAGAAAAAAAAAAAAAAAGAAAGAAAAGCAGTTAACTGTAAAGCGTAGGTCTTTCAGGAGGTATTCTGGAAGAAGGCATTGTTAGCTATTAACCCTGAAGACCTTCCAGTGGGACAACATGTGAAGACGGAAGACAGTGATACTGATGATTTTGATCTTGTGTAAGCCTAGGCTAATGTGTACGAGTATGTCATAGTTTTTAACAAAAAGTTTAAAAAGTTAAAATTTTTTTCTTTTAACAGTCTTGCTCTGTCACCCAGGCTGGAGTGCAGTGGCGCAATTTCGGCTCGCTGCAACCTCCGCCTCCCGGGTTCAAGCGATTCTCTCGCCTCAGCCTTGTAAGCAGCTGGGATTACAGGCACGTGCCACTACACTTGGCTAATTTTTGTATTTTTAGTAGGGAGGGAGTTTCACCACGTTGGCCAGGCAGGTCTGGAACTCCTGACCGTGTGATCCGCCTGCCTCGGCCTCCCAAAGTGCTGGGATTATAGGCATGAGCCATTTTTTTTTCTTTTTTAAAAGAAAAAAGCTTATACAATTAATATATAAAGGAAGAAATACTTTTGTACAACTATACAATATCTTTGTGTCTTAAACTGTTTTTATAAGAGTCAAAATTTTTTTAAGGTAAAAAGTTTATAAAATAAAAATTACAGTAAGTTAAGGTTAACTTATTTAAAATGTATTTATTAATTTAATATAGCCTAAGTGTGCAGTGTTCATAAAGTTTACAGTAGTATATAGTAATGTCTTAGACCTTCACATTCACTCACCACTCACTCACTGACTCGCTCAGAGAAACTTCCAATCTTGCAAGCTCCATTCATGGTAAGTTCCTTATACAGGTGTACAATTTTTTTTTTATCTTTTATAGCGTATTTTTACTATGCTTTTTCCATGTTCTGATATGTTTAGATACATGACGAATATCATTGTGTTCCAATTGCCTACAGTATTCAGTACAGTAACATGCTATCCAGGTTTTTAGTCTAGGAGCACTAGACTATACTGTATAGTCTAGGTGTAGAGTCGAGTCTACCATTAGGGTTTGTAAAACTACACTCTATGATATTTGCATAAGGACAAAATTGCCCATCGACACATTTCTCAGAACAAATTCCTGTTCTGAAGTAGCACATAACTGTACATTCATCTTCTTAGCTTTACATTCACTGAAATCATCTACTTTTTCATATAAACCACTCTATCAAAGCTGATCAATTCCCTTTTATTCCCCTACCACTAATCCATATAAAATTGTAAAATCCTTCAAAGTACATCAAGAACTCTTCTTCTGTGGGCCAAAGCATTCAAACAATTGCACATCAAAAGATTTGGGGGTAAATCTGAGAATATTTACTTTTCCTCCTTTCACTATTACTATTATTTGGAAAAAGAAATGGAAAGTTGTCCCATCCTTTATTCAAATACGAATGACATTATCACTGAAAAGTAGATGAATGATTTTTTTTTTGTTTAATTTTTTTTTTATTACAGAAAGCAAATTGTAATATATTACTTACACAGTTGCTGGTGAGAAGCAAATTTTCTATTCAAAATAATTATTGACAATACTAAAATATTGACATCTGGCACCCCAAATATTACATGTTATAAGCTATTAGAAACAAAGATTAACAATATTCAATTGTTGAATTAATTCAGGACCATACTATAAAGCATTAACAAAAAAAAGAGAGTAATGTCAATGTTTGTAACTTTTCTATATAGTATTTTTTTACTATAATGGACTAATTTGATTTCAGAGAGGTCATGTCTTATTCTTTTTTTTTTTCACCTATTTATATCAAATACCTAGAATAATGTATTCTATTCAAGGATTAGGTAAATATTGAATGAGTTAGTGAATAAAAATCCTGAATAAATAAATGGATGTTCAAAACTATGAAGAGTGCATCCTCAAATATTCAGAGTTGCCTCTAAATAAGTACATTTTTGAGGAAAAGATAAATGTGTCATTGAGGAACTGGGCTCATTCAAAATTACAAGAACTTTTAAAAAATTCAATTACATTACAGAATTACGATCACTTTCATATTTGTTCTAGAAAAAAAGAATTACATGTATAACCAGGATTACTTTTCATCTTTCTTACTTTGCCATGAAGATAGATATTACTAGGTTTAATGATGTATCTGCTCAGTGTTCCTTGTTAAGTGGTCTAAATGCTTAATGTGTTTGTGGTTCCAACACATGTTGTATTTCTTATATTTCCCTTTGATTATGATCCTCAGAGGAAATTACAAAAAGTAGCGTAATACTGTTTGAAAGAAGAAATTTTATGAGATAAAATGAAAAGTGAAAGTATTTTCAAATGGGAAAAATACTGGATGAGTAATAGTTAATGGAACATGTAGAATGCATTTGAAATTGTATTAATATATTAACATCAATTTGACTACCATTTTTCCTTGCTTTAGAAACTTCTTGCTAATCAGTTGATAAGAATTAATTAGCTACATACAAAAGCACTGAAAGTGTGATGTTTTGTAAGGTAATGAGAAAATCAGAATTTTTTGAATTTAGAAAAGCTCATTGACACAAATTTTGGTTGAATATGTTTATTACTACACAGAATATCCTGAATAAAATATTTGAATCAGTATCTCATGTAGACACATTCTACAAATTTAATTATCTAATAATTTTTAATAACTGCAATAAAGATACAAACATTTTACTCCATTTATTTCTGGAAACTACAGTATTTTTTTCTATATTTATTTTTTATTATTTATTTTTTAAATTTATTTATTAAGGCCGGGCGCGGTGGCTCAAGCCTGTAATCCCAGCACTTTGGGAGGCCGAGATGGGCGGATCACGAGGTCAGGAGATCGAGACCATCCTGGCTAACACGGTGAAACCCCGTCTCTACTAAGAAATACAAAAAATAGCCGGGCGAGGTGGCAGTGCCTGTAGTCCCAGCTACTCGGGAGGCTGAGGCCGGAGAATGGCATGAACCCGGGAGGCGGAGCTTGCAGTGAGCTGAGATCCGGCCACTGCACTCCAGCCTGGGCTACAGAGCGAGACTCCGTCTCAAAAAAAAAAAAAAAAAAAAAAAAAAAAAAAAAAAAAAATTTATTTATTATTATTATAATACTTTAAGTTCTAGGGTACATGTGCATAACATGCAGGTTTGTTACATATGTATACTTGTGGCATGTTGGTGTGCTGCACCCATCAACTCGTCAGCACCCATCAACTCGTCGTTTACATCAGGTATAACTCCCAATGCAAATATATTTAAATAATACCTGAATGCCTTAGGAGGATAAAGAGAAATTGTATTAACGATGCATAGTCATCTTTTTTTTTTCACTGCAGGGCCTATACCTTCTGAAGTAATTATGAGCACAACTGTTTTATTTTTATTGTAGTTATGTAAATCATCTTAAAGTTACAGATCACACATGAATAAACTGGTAAATCTAAAGGTTTTTGTTGCAGTATTATCAGCACACATTAATATTTCTTTATTAATTTTAGGTGTTATCAATTCTAAAATGCATCCTTTAAAAAGTAAAACAGAGTATTGGGATAAAAATATCATTTAAAAATAGTGCTTAATGCAATTTTGTACTCTGCTTTACTTTTTTAAAAATGATCTTTTTTTGTACTTTAAATGACTCTGCATACTATTGAAGAATGCTCCAAATTTTGGTAGACCTTAATAGCTGACTATCTGCTCTGGCTACAGTAATGTTTCTATAGTGGGTAACAGTAAACCTTACATCCTTCATATTATACATACTAATGTTTAAGGATTCATGTGTAATAATTTATGAATCTGTGCCACAATTCATATTTATAATCTTTTAAGGGAGTTGTATACAACACCAATACCTGAAATAGTCTATAACATTCACCCTGTTGTCATTTATATATTGAAGCTTAGAAAATATTCATTGAATGAATGAGTAAATAAAATAATAAGTGATTTTGCCATGTTTCATTGATTGGTGGTTCCTTTTGTTTTTTTCATTCATTCACATATATTTATACATATTTATTTATTTTGTAAATCAAGAGAAGAAATACTGCAAACTCTAAAATAAAAAGCTTTTTCTTCCTTTGGTCACAAATTTTATGCCTCAATCATCTTGGAGGATTTATGCTTTGAATCGCATAAGATAATTATTTCTCCAGCATACTGCATGAATTTATATCCTAAGCTCTATTATCTATTCCTTGTAAAGCATGCCATTAAATAAATAAAAGTCTGTAATCCCTTCAACACTATTGATGCATACCATCTTCCATGACAAAAAATTAAAAAAAAAAAAAAAAAAAAGACTACATTGAGAAATGCAAAAACTACAAATGATAAGCAGTAAAAGTTCTGGCAAAGACTTTCTATTGTTCTGTTGCTCTAAAGTACCTTCAAGTTCAAAGAATGTAAGAGTATAAAATATAGAAATCTTCAAAATAAGGAACAATGATCAGCCTCCATCAAGGCAATATTTAGCATCTAATCAAGTGAAAATGAATTTTGTGCAGACATGTAGACAAGGCAAAAACTGAATTTAACTGAGGTAGCTCTCAAGAATCAAATAGATATACAAGCCTCACTTTTCAGCCTTTTCAGCTTTGTTACGAAGGACAATTTATTTAAGCTCCTTGAAACATAAGTTATTTCTCTGTAAAATGGTATAAATGGCTGTGGTTGTCTCTTAAGATTTGCTTTTTGTTACCTGATTTTATGATCTTTATAGGATTATGAAAGTAATGCACTGTAACCTAGTATTCATTATAATACAGTGTTCATTAAATGAAAGTTTTACCATTATGCAGTAGTAGGTCTTACTGACCAAATTTTAAATCATGTACAAACATAAACCTGTGAATATCGGTTGAAGATTTGTATCATCAGGCAAAAGTGGCTGAATCTATGCAATGGTGAAGAAAACATGGGCAGTGAAATAATAATTGAAATGGGAATCCAGAAACATACATTGTTGTTCTGTGCTTTAGTCTAACTAGATTTGTGATCTTGAACTAGTTATTAAATATTTCTGGACCTCATGTTTTTCAATCAAAAAATTAGATGATTGTCCTAAATGATTTCTGATGACATAAACACTGGCCAAAAACTAGGCTTTATAAAAATTGTTCTTGGAACATTTTCCATGATACAATTTGATATAGTAGAAGCTGTCCCCATTAATCCTGGAAGTGTGTACATAAGCCATAAACCTTTGGCTGGGTTAGAGCACAATTAAGATGGTAGGTCTCCAAGAATTTCTCAGAATATTAACTTTTTTATTTTTGTTTTTTAATCTCTTGGGCCAGTTAACCCTGATAAGGTTAACTATGATCTTTGCTTTCATTTTGCTTTTGGCTTCACTCACCCAATAGCTATTCTTCCTTGCCATGAAGGAGAAATAATTCAATAATATTCCCTGGTAATAGGAATATTCCTTGATAATTGTGGTGGTTTCCACATTGTTTCTTTCTCCAAAGTATACAGTGCAGGAATTTCAGCAAACATACCAAGTTCTAGGAGAGGTATAAAAAGAATGGTGGATCTAATGTTCTACATTTTTCCATGACTATGACGACCTGGTGATAAGAAACATGATTATACAAACTTGTTTTTCTAAATTAAAAAAAAAAAAACTGGGGTCTCTGCAACTCTTCAAAAGAGCCTTTAAATCTCTTTCCAGAAAACTAACGTATGTGCTCTATAATAATTTTAGAATGTAAATTCCTTAATACACATTTACAAATATGTATGCGTATATATGTATTAAGTATCTACATTCATACTGTGTTGATTTGACTCAGATATCAAGCACTAGGAATGTGTTTAGTTTACGTCTACTAGGCTTTTTATTAGAAAATTATGCAGAAAAGAAGGGAAATGAAAGAAAAGGTCCCAAACAAATAAAGTGAAAACATTAAGGTCATATAAAGTGTTATTTATAATACTATATCCAGACTAAAGTCACCAAAATAATTCACAAATCAAACTCATACAATTTGGTTTCTATGGTCTCTACTGTATCTGCTTGTCAGGTTTTTTTTTTCTCTCTCTCTTCTTCTTCTTTTTTTTTTTAGCCTTACCTCTACTCTTCCACTTCTAGTTATTCTTGGTTTCTACTGAAAAGGTTTTTTTTTTTTTTTTTTTTCCCCCCCAGAATGCTTGCTCTGCATATCACGTGAGTTTTACTCTACACAACTGCCTGCGAAAATTGCCTTTATGTCTGATGTTAATCAGCTAACAAAAAGAGAGATTTGATTGGGTTGGCTTAAAGATTTTAAAGCCAGTCTTCCTCATAATGCTACTGGCTGCCTTTATATTTAATGAAACTTTTGGTCAGGCAACAATCTGTGGTCTAAAGAAATTCTCCTGGTCATCAGACCCTAAGGCATGAAACTCACATGCAACGAAAAATGTCTGAGTACTTGGCTTCTAAGGGAGCCGTGGGTGGAACAAGAGCTCAGAGTTGTTCATTATACAGTACTCACCCAAAATCTATATTTAATAAGAAAAGTACTGAAAGTTATGCTCAAAGTAAATGTGTGAATATATGTGTGACCTCTATATTATACAATATGGATATTTATGTATTTAATATAATGACAATTTTCATTGACATGTATTTGCACTTGAGCAATTGATAGCACTATAAATACAAAGAATTAGGGAGAGAGAGAAAAAATGGGATGGAATAAGATAGTAGTGTTCTCTTTTTTAAAACCTGTAATTGTTCTTTAATTTTCAGCATTCAGCAATATCTAGTTATTGCCAACAGTGTTCTTGGAAAGGTTAACTTGTAATATTTTTCCTTAGGATGTGATTTTCATTTAATTTATTTACTAGCATGTTTGAAAGTCATTATCCACATTGATCAGCCACCACAATGAAATGGTGTTGGTGTTTTATGTGCCCACAGATAATATATTGCTTTTTAAATTAAGATTTACATTTCTATAAGTGCCTGAAAATATGTTCACTAATACACTATCAAGGGAAAATTAATTCCTAGCAATTCCTTATAAATACTTATAGATAAGTATTGTCTATCTTACTATTATAAAGTGTAGCTCCCCTCTCCTGCTAGTCCCTGAATATAATTTTCAAACAAGATTAATCACCAAAACGTATACAATTATGGAAATCAGCAATGATATTGATCCAACTTTTCAAGAACATTTCCTTAACCACAGAATGAACCAGAATTTATTTTGGTTACCAAGTTAAAATGTCCCAGACATTGGTTACTAAATACCTTACTAACTCTTTACCAGTCCTAACTTTCGTGTTTCTTCTTTGGTTCCCACGATAGCAGATGTAGGAATAATATGTATTTTTTAAGATGTGGATTTTATTATATTTTTGATATTTTATGTATCCATTTTTTTATTGACTAATAAAAATTACACATATTTATCATGTGTAACATGATTTGAAATATGTGGAATGCTACTTATTCTGTTTGCCTTTTTATTTGTAAATACTTAGAAGCAGAATTGATCACTACATTTACTATTTTTTTTTCAAACCATATGTTAAGGCAGCTGCAATATGCTAACAGCAGTTTCTATTTAGAACATAACCACTGAAATCAGTGCTATTGTTAATTATGCCACATACTTTTTTTTTCATTTTATCTTGCTGATTAAGACCTGTATAAATGATACATTTGATTAAAGTAATTAATACATGAAATTGGTAAGCTTCTAAATTGATACAACTGTAATTTAATCTTCCACTGCTCAACAAGAACTGAAGGTTTTTGGGGTAATTTGCTCAAATCATTTTGGTGCACCTAATTTCTAGATAGGCAGCTAGCTAGCGTTCATTGAGATCATGCATGTAAGGTATCTTGTGCAAGCTTGATAGTTACTTAATTAGTGTAGGCTTTTGCAGTGTCAGAGAGATCAGACAAGAGAACTATCATTTTTGTTTCATGCCCATTTCACAAGCCACATCGCTAACTGTTATTCCTCTGTGCCATGGGCTGTAAGTGCCCTCCTCTACTCTAAGATAGGGACAGAGAAGATATAAAGTTAAAGTTACAGTAATTATATGTTATCTTGAAATAAGAAGAAAAAACATTAAAACGTGCATTTTTGACAACAATTTTAGTGTTCTGACCAAATTCCCTTCCAGGTCATCTCTATTCTAGAGAAAAAAAAAATACTGAGGGACTCAGTTATTTAAGAGAATTCAAAAACTGCCTTTAGCATGGCTTTATGCCTTGTTAGTTTTCCAACACAAGTGGCCAACTGAGAGAAAAAAAAATTTGTATGATCCATTCGAGCTGACTATGGGTCACATAATCATTGAATCTAATGATGGGAGCCATTAGTTTGCTCAAGATGATGTTTAATCGTTTGCAAAAGCCAATTTTTAAATATTCAGAAAATATGTGAGGCAGTTCATGTAGTTAAATAAATAATATTTTGAAGTTTATTAAATACTCAGAACTCATTGCTTCCCAATGATTAGACTTCCTTTTCCTCTTATCTTGTATTTACATGTCTTACATCTCTATACACCTGCGCTACTGGACATTTCTTGTCAACATTATATTCGAAATTTAAAATTGGCTTTGGTAGGAATATATATGCCACTGAAATCTGCAAGCACTATAGATCAGGGCTTCATTTATTTATTTTAAGTTGTCTAGACTTTATAATGGAGAGTCCTAATAATGGGGAATAAACTTTGAAAAATGTTGTGTCTTTAGCCATTACATTATTAATACAGCTCTTTTACAGTAACTGGCCAATGGATATATTCTGAAATATTGCTTCTTGCCTTTATTTGAATCAAATCTGAAAGGTCATCCTTGCTCCAGGGCTACCTGTGGGGTTAAGTTTTCTGTTACAATGGAATTACAATTCAAGTTCTGCTAATATCTGTCTCCCTCACTTTTTAGAGATGTTATTTCCAAGAGCACTTCCAAATAATTTTTTTTCCATACAAATCTCTATCTAAGAGTCTGTTTTCTGAGAAACTCCAACTGTGACTGTTAAAGCTGGGAGTGATTTGGGGAAACATAAAATGGCATTTTGTTGCTGGCTGTCAATGAGGACCCTGTCTTTGATGGTAGGTGGACTATGGATAGCTCCAGGTGTGATGTAATGGTGTAAATGTAAAAATTGTCAATGGAGATGAACTGGGACAACATACCAGTATAAGTGTATGCATTGTCGGAGGTAGTAGTTTAGGATGTCAGGAGATACAAGAGAAATATTGATTATAAGGACTATGTAATAATATAGCTGTTGTTTATAGATTCATTAGAGAAAGGCAATAAAGGGCTGAAAGTAAATAATCACTAATTATGGCAAAATGTGAAAAATCAGAGGGAGAAACTGGCAGCATATAAAGAGAGAATCCTCTCTTTCAGCAAGAGGGCAGAATAAAAATGAGGATAAGTTTTAGGATTTACTTAAAAGGGTAACAGCGTTCCGAAGGACTTTAAAGTCTCAAATCCAGCAAATCTGTTATGTCAAGATTAGGTGTTTCACAGGAACAAAATGAAACTGTAAGAGTTGGTATATGGGACAAAAGGACTCACAAACTGAGATATCATGAAACCTTAGATATCCCTGAGTACACTGGGTCTACTAAAGTGGTCAACTCCTCTGCTTTAATGGCTAGCTCTCCCCTTGTTTAAGACAATACACAGTTTCTGTTTTGCAAACAAACAAATAAAACATAAAACAAAATATGAACTGTTTTATTTCTCCTGCCCTTCTGGCTTCCAGGGAAATAACTGGTGTCAATACATAACAGAATCTGGATGAACAAGTATTCAGCTTGATAGAGGAAGAAGGGAGCTATATGCTGAAGAAGTTACAGGGCCAAGTCAAAGTGTCTGGCAGGAGCTGCAGAGCCATATCTGTGATTGGATCCTGAGGATGCTGGGAAGTTATATAAAGTTGGATAAGTTATTTGATATGGTAGCGCTCTGCCAGAACACAGGATTTTGCACCCTGACAAGGATTCTGGGAGCTGTGCTAACATGCTGCTAAGATAACTCTTCGAAGCTTGGAGAAAGCAATGTTTCACACTAAAATTGACATGCTAGAAATGGATGGCAGATGGTAGACAAAAAGATCAAAAGGCTTGGAGAAGTGGGGATATTAGAATGAAAATTCTAATAAAACCAATCTTTGTACTCTTTAGTGGGAGGACTCAGAGGACATTCTGTTCACTAAAGCAATAATGAATGCTGCATTGAGAAGGAAGTAGTAACTCTTGTATGTTTGTTACCGTTTTTGATATTTCCCCCATAGTTTTGGGGTTTCTATGTATTTTTTTTTCTCTCGTTGAATTTCAGTTTGGGGAGTTTCTGTTGACCTGTCTTCAGGTTCATTGATTCTTGTATTGGTAATGTCCATTCCATTACAAAAACCACAATTATTTTTGCACCAACATAATACTGAGATGCACATTCCAGACTCTCTGTATTTCTGTTCAGGTGTTTTTTTTTTTTTTTTTTTTTTTTTTTTTTTTTTTTTTAAATTATTTTTCTCATTTCTCTTTGATTTCTTTTGTTAGAATCTCCATCTCTTTGCTTACATTACATGTCTGTTTTTTAATGTGGTCTACTGTTTCTGTTAGAGGTCTTAACATATTGATCATTTTAAGATTCTTATATAATAATTTGAAAATTTTTTCGTGCCTGAGCCAAGATCCGATGCTTACTTTGGCTCTTCAGACTGTGATTTTTTCCCTCATATTTTAGCATTCCTAATATTTGTTTGTTGTTGAAAGTCAGTTGTGATGTATTAGATGATAGAAACGGAGGTAAATAAACATGGACGATGAGATTTTATGTTAACATGAACAGGAGTTCCACTGTGTTAATTGTCTGCTATGCTGTGACTGCCACCTTGACTTGCCACTAGGGTTCTCATTTATGTTGACTTTGGGCTTCTCCAAGTACAAGATTTCTGAGAGATTGAGTCTTGCAGTTCACTGTTATCATACTGGTTTTATTTCTATTGCAATTCACTGTTATTATACTGAAGCTCTATGACTCTTATGTGAAAATGTCAGTATTTTAGTGGACTCGGATCCCTGAATTGTGACCTTCATAACTGTTTCTTTGTGCCCATCCAGTCACTGCCAACCCCTCAGGTGAAGAAGGAAGTCTAGATGTTGCTGAAGTATGAGAAACGTCTTTCCCTGAGGTGGGATAAGGTGTAGTTAAGTCTTTCTCTAGAGGCTAAATCTTTGTGTTGAAAAATGCTCTAGATTTATTTCACAATCATTACTCTTCCTCTCTTTCTGCAAGAGCCAAGAGGGAGTATTTCTGGGTTTTTACTGTGAGAACCTGTTGGGGATCCTGGAGGTAAAAATGAATAAAAGAAATGCACCCTAAGACTTCAGCCTTGAGAGTTTCTCACCCTCATGCCTGTCCACACTCAGCTTCCATCAATTTGTTAAGATTACCGTTTAACTGTTTCTATTAACTTATGGCTTCAGCAGCTTCCCCTCTAGATAAACAGCTCTCATCTTTGACTGTCTAGATTCATTCCCTTCAGATTTTGGGATAATATTTTACTCTAGGACCTGTTTCCTGATAGCTTTAAGAAAGTCAGTATTTTTAGTGTTCAGCTTTTACATGTTGTAAGGATGGGAATAATGACTACCAAGCTCTTAACATGTTAGAAGGCAGCTGGAACTGGAAGTTTTTGCATGCCTTTTTAATAAACTCTGATTAAAAGGTAAAGTGTTATGTCTTTTTTTAGTACACCCATCATCATTGTACTTAACAGTGTCTCATTATCTAATATTTTAATATACTCTCTAGGCATCCCTTTTTTAGACTTAGTGCTCTTCCAAGACCAAATTTTTCAAATGGAAGATGGTAGGCATTTCTTCTCTCTAGTTGGCCTTGTCGCAGGCACATGTCCTAGGCTTGACCAATAAGATGCTGCTGTTAGGTACTGTAAATCTTGAGACGACGGTTTGAATACAGAGGAAAATAGAGAAATCGTGTGACCCTTGTAGAATGATGCAGTTTGTAATGAAATGGAGAGGAGCTAACAGTAGCTAGGCTGTGTGCAGAGCCTTTACCATTTATTTTGACTTGATTTACTATTTGTTTTAGGTTAGTAAACTTTCCCTCAGTCCCTGAATATTTTTCAAGCCTGGTCCTCCATCTACTCTATGAATTTTTTAACTATTCAGTATTCTTCAATATTCTTCAGTATTCAATATTCATTCTCCTCTTAAGCTAGACTTAGATTTCCTTGCATACAGCTGTGAAGTCTGACTGATAATGGAAATTTATATTTAAAGGTTAACACTGTTTGTCTTTGCCTATTGCAAACATAAAATCCATATTAATAATATCTTCATTGTGATATCGTAGGTTATTTTACTGTTTTGTTTACTTTTTCTGATAGGACTATGTATAGTCTGTTCTCACACTCTATAAAGAACTACCCAAGACTGAGTAATTTATGAAGAAAAAATGTTTAATTGACTCACGGTTTCACAGGTTGTACAGGAAACATAGCTTGGAAGCCTCAGAAAACTTAGTCTTAGCAGAAGGTGAATGGGAAACAAGCATGTGTTCACATGTTGGAGCAGGAGAGAGAACAAAGAAAGAAGCTCTTACAAACTTTTAAAGCAACCAGATCTTGTGAGGACTCACTCCTTATCATGAGAACAGCAAGGGGGAAGTCTGCACCCATGATCCAGTCACCTGCCACAAGGCCCCACCTCCAACACTTGGCAATTACAATTCAACATGAGATTTGGGTGGGGACCCAGAGCTAAACCATATCAGAATAATACAAGTAAAAATACTAAAAATCTATTTATTGAGTATTTTACAAAGCACTGTGACCTAATAGAAGTTAACTTATAGTTTCGGTTATTTATTATTCACCCTGTCTCTTATAAGAAAGTTTATGATGCCAGAAATAAGTATTATACTGGCAGTTATAACAAGAATTACTTATTAAAATGCATGATTAAAATAGTCACTGACAGAATAGGTCTGTCAGTGAAATATGAACTTCAAAAACATAGTAAGTTGATACTCATTTCACACTAAAGCTAGTTCTTGTGAGATTAATTTCATATATACACAGGCACACAGAAATTGACTTTTACGATATATAATATACAAACATAAAATACATAATTGATAGGTTTGCAGAAAGTAGAAATTAATGAGGAAAGAGAATATTTTGAATAAAAATCCTTGTATCCAGTTGCAATACATTTATTCAATTGGAGTTTTAGATTATTTTTGTTGGTTTTGCAATCTGAGTGAATAGGAGTATGCACTACTGAGTGATTTTTTTAGCATAAAATAAAGAAATAATTCTCACAAAGCAATGTCAATGGGCAACAGTTTAAAAATAAAATATCTGTGAGCACTGTTTTTCAAGTTACCATTTGTTAATTATTAGGTTTTTACATACAGTTTAAAAGTGCCTGGAAGCTGAATTAATTCACAGGAACTGAGATTACTTAAAAATAATATAGGGAGACAATGAGGAAGTAACTAGGGCTACAATGAAAAAAAAAAAAAGGTATTTCCTTACAGATATTCTGATAAACTGAAACATTCAAATGTCTACCAAGTGATCAGTGCTTTCTTCACTTTCTTCAGGCATTTCTTCCTGTGCCATCCCACTTTGATGTTAAATGCACCTACGCCCACACATACAAGTGATACAGTTGCATGCCTAAATCCATATGTGTGTATATTTCATTTGGCATACATGTATTCATTTTTAAAAGGATAATCCTTATATACTTTGACCACAGTAAAAAATATCAAATTGAATTAGAAATAATGATTAAGAAATAGACATTCACTAGATTGTGGAATATGAAGCTATATGTCACAAATGTATGATTAGAAATGAATAAAATGCAGAGTCACATGGAAATTGGAATAAAGTTGTATAACACAGAAATCAAGAAGATTACGTGGCATTTTGAAACAAATGTTGGTATAAATTAAAATTTACAAACATTTTGAGCATTTCTGCAAAGTTAGTGTAGCTGGCTTCAGTGTCAAGAAACACTCTTTCAAATTCATAAATCTTCATTCAGTCTTGATATGCATGTTCTTAGGGGTAGCTCTTAAGTTGTTATTATTGGTGATGCTGGCGTAGGGAAATGACTAGGGGAACTTGACAGAGAAATAACTCAGGTTTTATAGAAAAAAACAGTTTCTATCATCAGAGTGAACAGGCAACCTACAGAATGAGAGAAACATTTTGCAATCTATCTGACAAAGGGTTAATATCCAGAATCTACAAGGAACTTAAACAAACTTAAACAGAAATAAGTATTATACTGGCAGTTATAACAAGAATTACTTATTAAAATGCATGACTAAAATAGTCACTGACAGAATAGATCAGTGAAATATGAACTTCAAAAACATAGTAAGTTGATATTCATTTCACACTAAAGCTAGTTCTTGTGAGATTAATTTCATATATACACAGGCACACAGAAATTGATTTTTACGATATATACTATACAAACATAAAATACGTAATTGATAGGTTTACAAGAAAAAAAAAAGCAGCCTCATCAAAAAGTGGGTGAAGCATATGAACAGACACTTCTCAAAAGAAGACATTTATGCGGCCAACAAACACAAGAAAAAAAGCTCATCGTCACAGGTCATTAGAGAAATGCAAATCAAAACCATAATGAGACACCGTCTCATACCAGTTAGAATGGCAATAACTAAAGTCAGGAAACAACAGATGCAGGAGAGGATGTAGAGAAATAGAAATGATTTTACACTGTTGATGGAGGTTTAAATTTGTTCAACAATTATGGAAGACAGTGTAGCAATTCCTCAAGGATCTACAACCAGAAATACCACTTGATCCAGCAATCCCATTACTGGGTATATACCCAAAGGATTATAAATCATTCTGCTATAAAGACACAGGCACATGCATGTTTATTGCAGCATTGTTCACAATAGCAAAGACTTGGAACCAACCCAAATGTGCCTATCAATGATAGACTGGATTAAGAAAATATGGCATGTATACACCGTGGAATACTATGCAGCCATAAAAAGGATGAGTTCATGTCCATTGCAGGGACATGGATAAAGCTGGAAACCATCATTCTCAGCCAACTAACAAGAACAGAAAATCACACACCACATGTTCTCACTCATAAGTGGGAGTTGAGCAGTAAGAACACATGGACACAAGGAGGGGAACATCACACACCAGGGCCTGTTGGGCAGTGGAGAGCTAGGGGAGGGATAGCATTAGAAGAAATACCTAATGTAGATGACGGGTTGATGGGTGCAGCAAACCACCATGGCATGTGTATACCTATGTAACAAAACTGCACGTTCTGCACATGTATCCCAGAACTTAAAGTATAAAAAAAAAAAAAAAAAAAAAAAAAAGCAGTGTCTGTTTTTTGCATCTCCAAAGTCATAACTTGTGAAAAATCACACTTGTATAATTTTTTAATGTTTTAGTTGCCCGTTAGTATATAATATTTGGTCAAGACAGTTTATCACAAGAAAAATAAGTATGGCTTTGGATTTTCAAATTCAAGGTGATGCCATACATAATATAATTTAATTTGCATTGTTTTCCAACCCATCAACACATCTTTCCAGTTCATTATTTCTTTACACACTTTGCAATTTTATCCTTTATCCTGAAGTCTCACAGTCCACACCTACAGATCCATTAACTATTGCAGTCCACACCTACATCAGCCATTAAATAACTCTGAATTTTAGAAAACTTCCTCCCAAGTGCCTTTCCTGTTCCCATTTTCCAACTTCTATAATATATGTAGATACTACAACTCAATTACTTTCCTAAGAGCTTTTTAAAAAAGTGTTCTTGTTAAATCTTTTCAGTGATTTTCATTGCTGAGAGCATAGTCTTTCATAATTATACACTGACCTACCATTTGCAATCAACAGTGAGTCTAAAAGCTGTTACTTAAAATCCTGAAATTCAATTGCTACTTCCCTTTTTCTTTGTGCCTTTATGCTATTCTCTCAATTCTAGGATAAGCCACCTCCCTACTTCATGTCTGTTCAAAAAGATAAGAAATTTCACTTAGAGTGAGCTAATATAACTTTTCTCTATCTAATTGAGATGTTTTGTGTATTTTGTCTTGTCTGGATATTTTTGATCTTCTCACCTTCTATTGGCGGCCTCCTGCACCCTTGTAAGTATCTTTGTATAGATCGACACTTAGCAAAAGTGATAAAACCTTTTCATGTAACCGCCAATTACATATTTAGTGAGTGATTATTGAGTAAATAAAGGGGCAAAGGAGAAGCAACAGAGAAATAGCAATTAACTTAGGAAGGAAAGCCAATTAAACTGCAAGTTGGTTTGTTTTTTCTGGGTTCCATTAACATTATTCTCTCCGTTTAAAGAATGCTATCTTTGATTTATCTTAAGAAACAGATTTCCTTTGGTCTTTTTAAATTTAAGTACATCTGGATCAACTTTCCTCCCATTCAGGCTTTGTAGTAAAACAATTATTGTAGGATACAAACAATGAGCTTCAAATGGCAAACTTCCCTAAAAGCTGGAACTTTGTAGAACTTTGAAAATACAATGCATTATTGACCTGATTGTCTAATGCCCAACAGATTTCTTTTTCTAGGGCTTTGTTCCCACATTATCTTTTGATGTTCCTGCGGAAGAGGTGAATACTTGCAACACCAGCAGCCTAATTAGGAATACTCTTTTCACTGGGGGATATCTCAGACTTCCTTCATGCTCAATCATCACGTCCTAAAATATACAGGGTGGAGTAATGCATCTTATAAATGCCAATTTATTTAAGTTCTAATCACAGATACTTCATCAACTGACAAAAGAAAAACCTCAGTAGGTACACCACTTCAAAATCTGGGACAACTTACATGTAATTTCAGGAATCAGCAGGGACACACAGCTGGAGAAAAATAAAAAGCTTGCTGCAATTGAAAATTGCCTTGCAGCTTGTTTGTGATTAAAATGAACTTCAGTTCCTTGAAATCTTGTTTAGCAATTAAATCTGTTTTACTTAGGCATTGAAATATTGTCTATTGTCCTGGAATGATTAAACTGGTACAGACATGTCTTAGCATTGGATGTTACATGAAAATGTGAATTTAAGAAAATCGTAGTTGCATTGATCCCCAAAAGCAGAAGGTTGTCTTTTAGAGCAATGAGAAACAGCAGCTCAGTTAAATTATCCATCTAACTTGGAAATTCAGGATTAAATTAGGTCATTATATTAACAAGAGTGTTAATAATGACAAAGCTGAGAGCCATACCTAGAATTGAGCCTTCTCGGGGCTGTCTAGTCTAGACAAATGCTTCTTTTCTTCAGTCTTTCCTAGTCCACTCATTTCCCTTATGGGCCTATTATGCTAGTATAGGCAAATAAATTTGTGATTAACACAAATCTGGTATCTTCAAATAGGCTCCAAGTTTCATTGTTTCCCAACAGTTGCTTCAAATAAATAAAGTGAAGGTAACATTTACAAAGGAAAGGAAATATTTCCTGCTCTTCTAGAAAGGCTTGGCTCACAGCAACTAAGTAACAAAATAAAATTTATGTGATTCACTTTGCAGCTCTAGGAACCTGTAATCATCCTCCACCTTCTTGGCAATATGGTTTTTGACAGCTTTGTTTTTTAGTTAATGTTTTTCACTGTTGAAAGGCTCATGTACATTTTCCTCTACTTTAATCTGTTTTCGCATAGAGAATGTAATAAATTCCCCTGCAAATATTTGCATGTCTGTGTATCTCTCTTGGTTGGGTGTTTACATTAAGGCTGTCATGTAAGTTAGATGAGTTCACCTCAGTAGCCATAACTTTATCATTAACATAGGTTGCATGGCATAATTCAAAATCCTTCAAATAGAAATTCTGTATAATTGCTGTTACTCTAAGTCCACACCAATTGAATGAACATTGTTAATGCATTTCAGAAAGAATACAAAAGGTTCATTTAGAGTGACTGCCTTAATAGTTGGATTGGTCTGGTCTTCTTTAACAAAAACTTGAACCACTATCCCTTTCCCCAAAGGAAGATTTCTGTCGGATGTTTGATTATTCTCCTTGATGCACTTCATTATAAATCACAAGTGGCTGTCTCTGCCTTTTTAACCAAAACTGTTCTTCTTGTGCACTCTGAAATGTTGACCTTGAAAGCTAGAAAGCTAGTTTTAATCTCCTGTGAAGAAAAAATATAAAGAAAAATGTAAAATATAAATATATAAAAATAAAGATGGCCAGGAGATGGACATTTCGCTGTTATTTCTAAACTTGAAGATGATAACATACATCGAGAGACATAAAGCGGATTCTTTGGGTTCAAAATGCTAGCTAAAGTTCTGTTTCCTCTTTTCAACGTGAAAAATATGAGGATGTTTGTAACCACTCCCTCCCTGTCTAAGGCAATAACAGTATCTTAATATTAGAGGAAACTGGAGTCTGTGGTTTTCAAACCATTTTCTGTTTCTATACTCCTTAATATAATTTTGGGTAAATATGTATCCATAGCACATTTTATGTTGAAGTCTAAATATTTATTATTATAAGTTTAAATATTTGCAGATTGTATCATGTACATTGTATTTGCTTTAAATACACAGTACGTCATAAAAATGTGAAACTGCAGGTTTAGCTGTTTCTTTTTGCAGACAATGACCCCTATAACCTAATTAGAAAAACAAGTTCTTACTGTCAAGCAGTCAAATCGAACTTACTTTATGTCAGAAAAAAATGTCTAACTGCATTTTTAAGTTTCTAAACATTACATACTCCTTCCAGAACCATGTTTTCTTCTTCCAGATAAGTTTCTATGATAGTATACTTGGTAGATTAGACTGGAAATTTACTAAGAGTTTGTTTTTGGATGAAATAAGGCATTTATCCTTGTATTATGCCTTGTTTTGCTCTTACAAGTATCTCAGTCAAATGCAAAACACTTTCAAATTGTCTTTTTTTTCCCCTAAGTCCTCAAAACATTAACATCACTAGAGAGAGCTCCATAATGTGATTTGGATGAAAAATTCACCTTACATTTGTGAAGTGGGAAAGAAAAGGGGACTGAAAAGAAATACTGGGAAGGTAAGCCAAGAGACCATATGCTTTTTCTTTCTTTTTTTGTTTTGTTTTGTTTTGTTTTGTTTTTTTGAGACAGAGTCTCGCTCTGTCGCCCGCCCAGGCTGGGGTGCAGTGGCCGGATCTCAGCTCACGGCAAGCTCCGCCTCCCGGGTTAACGCCATTCTCCTGCCTCAGCCTCCAGAGTAGCTGGGACTACAGGCGCGGGCCACTTCGCCCGGCCAGTTTTTTATATTTTTTAGTAGAGAGGGGATTTCACCGTGTTAGCCAGGATGGTCTCCATCTCCTGACCTCGTGATCCGCCCATCTCGGCCTCCTAAAGTGCTGGGATTACAGGCTTGAGCCACCGTGCCCAGCCACCATATGCTTTTTCTTAAGTAGAAAGTCGAACATCCAAAAATTAGTTTTCTTAAAAAACATGTATTGCCGTTTGTATCCAGGAATATTCTCAGATATACATACATCTCCCAGTTTGACTTTGAACATCCTTGTTTGGAACATCATGTAATCAGACACTTCTATGTTTAGGTTAGATAATAAGGTTGAACATCCAATAATTACCTGTATCAAATTGTGTGATCCTTTTCAGTCTGCAAAACTAGTCCTTATATTGTTTCTTCTTGAATATTTTCTTAACAGATGCTACCATACAATTATTATTATTATTATTATTATTATTTTGATCTGTGGAAACATTGCTTATTTTATTCAAAAATCCAAAAGACCTCACTAAGTGAAGACTGAGAGAGAAGTACTAGGACTCGTGGGCTGTCAAATATAGGTTTAATAAGTCTGCCTTATATATAATTAATGATGATGGAATAGGCCTGAGGTCATGTGCTCTTTGGAGATGTGGACACGTATTCAAAATATATTGTGTTTCTCTTTTTCACTGTGTTTAGACCAACGCTGAACAAGTCATCTACCTTGGATATGTTATGTTTCTATGTAACTCTACTTAAATTTATATAAGTGAGAAATTGGCTTTCTTTACCCCCGTGAACTACTCTACAAGTAGTTCAACATAATGGTTTGTGGATAATTTACACGTAGTAAATATTGACTGACTTGCTATGGCAATATTAATTTTGAAGTTATAGACTGAAAGATAATTGTTAACAAGGGAACCTTGCTCCAAGTGACTCAATTAAAATGATGATTATAATCCATGCAAACAAAGAATATTTTAAAAAGCAATAAGCATTTGAATATCACAAAGCAAACGTAAACTCTGTTTTTATGCATTTTCCTCATTTATATAATATTTTTATGTATTTTTATAAATACATATTATATATACTACATTTATATATTCTTATAAACATATTTTATATCTATTTCCTCATTTATATACAATCTTTTTATATATTGAAACAGCAGGTAATTATCAGATCTCCAACTTTTTGCACCTACACCAACAAATTTCTTAAGTCCTGTCTTCTAAATTTTAATATTCACAAAATAAAAATGTTGACCTACATGACAGAAAAAATTGCCCTGCCTTTTATATTTAATGGTTTTATACTTCTAAATCTTTTTTTACAAATGATCCATCCATCTCCATGTTTTGGCTAAAGCATGTTTGACCTGGCATAATTTCCCTTAACACCTTTTCCTACAATGAATTAATATCTTTTTTACATTCTAACTTACAAAAGAAAGAAAGTGATTACTATCTACCATTTCCGCAGTTGTAGAACTATTTTTTATTTAACCAATTAATTATTTTTTAAAAAATGGAATGAAATGACCACCATGTAGCAGACACTGAAGGTACCTCACTTGCCAATACCGAACTTATTCCTGCTGTTTATGAAGACACAGCCTATCCAGGGTAAACAAACAAATATGACATTGCAACAAAGTGTGATAAATGTTCATGTAATTGAGTAAATAAGTGCTACAGAAAGACAACCTGGCTTCTTTTAATTTAACAGCATCTGTGACATATCCTTGTTATTATCTATAGATCTAAAAGGTACTCACACTATCTTCAAAGGTTGAAATACTTATTATAAAGTACTTCATCAGTCTATGACCTTCTGCTCAGCAATATGTATATCTCTATCAAAGATATGTGTTGCACTCAATTATCTGACAACCTAACACATCTTAGGCCTCGGATATCTTGGATTTGTTTTATTTCCATTATAAATTGTTTGCTTTTTTCCAGGCACTATTATTTGCATTTTACATATATTAATTCATGTAATCATCATAACAAGCCAATGAAGTTTCTGTGGATTAAATTGTATCCCCTTGAAAAAATGTGGATATTCAGTGGAACCCCCAAACTTGCAACAGTGTCAGAAGTGAGGGTGGTGTTGTAGACTTCCTAAAATACACAGATAGATAATATATTATGTTGGCCTTTCTGTAACATTGGCAAAAAAATAAAAATAAAAATAAAACAAAATAAAAAAAAAAATCAGAGCATCTTCTTTGTTTTTGTAAAAAAAAAAAAAAAAAAAAAAAAAAATCAAACCAAACTACATCCATTGGTTTACATATATTGACTATGGCTGCTCATTTGCTTCAAAAGCAGAGTAAACAACAGATAATATAGTGCTCTCAAAGCCTAAAATATATAATATTTGGCCCTTTACAGATAAAAGCTTGCTGACTTTTGGAATACATTATGCTATTCTGTGTGGTTGTGCTCAGATCTATGAAACTCCAAATATATTGGTACAGACTGCATCCCTTAGTTCCACAACCAATATTCTGATGTCATTATTATTTGAAATAATTTCCACCCTTAACATGTATTTGTTATTCCTTTGTGCCTTTGTCTGCAGAGTACTCAACAAATATTACCTTGATTGGAAGAACATGCTTCTTATTGGATTTACTTTTATCTACAGAACGAACTTGACAGTGATTTCCATGTCATAAAGCTTTCAATGGTTTGGCTCCAAACTTTCTTTTCGATATCATCATCTATAGCTTCTTTCATCTATGTACCCTCTGATTCCATAACAGTGAACATGGCATAAACTTTCAGGAAAATCTCTGTGCCTTTGTCTACATAATCTCTTAACATGGAATTTCCATTTTTTTTCTAATTATTTTTCATCTTTCAAGACTAAGCTGAAATGCTCTACATCTTGAATGTTTTACATTTTCTTCCATTTGTGCTATTCACTACTTCTTTCACCTTTTTTTTTTTTTTTTTGAGACGGAGTCTCTCTCTGTCGCGGGGGCTGGAGCGCAGTGGCCGGATCTCAGCTCACTGCAAGCTCCGCCTCCCGGGTTTACGCCATTCTCCTGCCTCAGCCTCCTGTGTAGCTGGGACTACAGGCGCCTGCCACCTCGCCCGGCTAGTTTTTTGTATTTTTTTAGTAGAGACGGGGTTTCACCGTGTTCGCCAGGATGGTCTCGATCTCCTGACCTCGTGATCCGCCCGTCTCGGCCTCCCAAAGTGCTGGGATTACAGGCTTGAGCCACCGCGTCCGGCCTTCTTTCACATTTTTACAACTCTAATATGTCAACAAAATTCATTCTAGTATTTTGCAGTAATATTGTAGATGCTTAAAATACATGATGAATGAATGCATAACAAAGAAGATTTTCTAAAATATATGGAAGTAATTATTCATATAAGTGTCATATCTTGTGACTTAAAATTTTAATGAAAGATTAAAATTTATTTTTTCTCAACACTGAATCTCAGTGATATGTATTATCTCCTTTTTTTTTTCCAGCTTTTATTTTGGATACAGAGGGTACATGTGCAGGTTTGTTACATGGGCATATTGTATAACACAGACTTGGAATACAGCTTATCCTGTCACCATGGTAGTGAGCATAGGTAGTTTTTCAGCCCATACCCCCTCTTTCCTCTATCCTCTAAGGGTCCTATATTTACATCAATGTGTACCCAATATTTAGTTCCCACTTATAAATGAGTACATGTGGTATTTAGTTTTCTGTTCCTGTGTTAATTCACTGAGGACAATGGCCTCCCACTGTTCATGTTGCTGCAAAGGACATGATATTCTTCTTTTATGGCTGTTTAGTATTCCATGATGTATATATGTACCACATAATTTATCCAATACACCGTAAATGGATATTAGGTTGATTCCATGGTTTGCTATTGTGAATACCACTGCAATGAACATATGAGTTCGTGTGACTTTTTGGTAGAATGATTTGTTTTCCTTTGGGTGTATACCCACTAATTGGATTGCTGAGTCTAATGGTAATTCTGTTTTATTTAGAGTTCTTTGAAAAATCTCCAAACTACTTTCCATGGTTGCTGAGCTAATTTTACATTCCCACCAACAGCCTATAAATATTCTTTTTTTTTTTTTTCAAAGCCTTGCTAACATATGTTTTGTTTTATTTTATTTTATTTTATTTTATTTTTTGACTTTTTAATGATCTCCATTCTGGCTGCTGTGAGTTGGCATCTCATCATGGTTTTGATTTGCATTTCTCTGATGATCAGTGATGATTAGCATTTTTTTATATACTTGTTGGCCCCTTAAATACCTTCTTCTGTGAAGTATCTCTTTATGTCCTTTGCTCATTTTTTACTTGGATTATTTGTTTTCTTCTTTTTGATTTGTGTAAGTTCCTCATAGATTCTGAACGTGAGACCATGAAGTTAGCATCATCCCGATACCAAAATCTGGCAGAGACAAAACAGCAACAACAACAACAAACAAACAAACTACAGGCCAATTGATAAACCTAGACACAAAACCCTCAACAAAATAATAACAAGTTGAATCCACCAGCACATCAAAAAGTCAGTTCACCACAATCAAGTAAGCTTATTGCTGGGATGCAAGGTTGGCTCAATATATGCAAATAAATACATGTGATTCACCACATAAACAGAATCAAAACCAAAAACCATATGATCATCTCAATAGACACAGATTAAGCTTTTAGTAAAATCCAGCATACTTTCATGATCGAAATCCTCAACAGACTAGGCATGAAAGGAACAGACCTAAAAATAATAAGAGGCAACCAGGACAAATGCACAGCAAATATCATATTAATCAGGCAAAAGCTAGAAGCATTGCCCTTGAGAACTGGTGCAAGACAAGGATACCCATTTTCACTGTTCCTATTCAACATAGTCCTAGCCAGAGCAATCAGATAAGAGAAAAATAAAAGGTATCTTCAACAAACTAACACAGGAATGGAAAACCAAACACTGCATGTTCTCACTCATAAGTGAGAGTTGAACAGTGAGAACACATGGACACAGGGAGGGGAACAACACTCACCAGGGCCAGTTGGGGGTAGAGGGCAAGGCAAAGGAGAGCATTAGGATAAACAGCTAATGCATGATTGGCTTAAAACTTAGATGACAGGTTAATAGGTGCAGTAAACCACCATGACACACGTATACCTGTGTAACAAACCTGCACGTTCTGTATTTGTATCCCAGAACATAAAGTAAAATAAATAAATAAATAAATAAATAAATAAATATATTTTTATGAAAAAATAAGAAATCAAACTATCTCTCTTTGCTGATTATATGATTATTTGCCTAGGAAACCTTAATGACTCCACCAAAAGGCTTCTAGACCTAAGAAACAACTTCAGTAAAGTTTCATGATACAAAATCACTGCATGAAAATCAGTAGCATTTCTGCACACCTAATTGAAAGCCAAATCAAGAGCTCAATGGCATTTACAATAGCCACACCAAAAAAATGAACTATCTGGGAGTACATCTAACCAAGGAGGTGGAAGATCTCTAAAAAGAGAATTACAAAACACTGCTGAAAGAAATAAGAAATGTCACAAATAAATGGAAAAATATGCCATGCTCATGGATTGGAAGAATCTGTATCATTAAAATGGCCATACCATTCAAACAATCTACAGATTCAATGCCATTCCTATCAAAATGCCAACATTATTTTTCACAGAAATAGAAAAACTATTTTACAATTTGTGTAGAACCAGAAAAGAACTAACACAATCCTAAGCAAAAAAAAAAAAAGGAAACCAAAGCTGAAGGCATCATGTCATCATGTTATCTGAATTCAAACTATACTATAAGGCTACAGTAACCAAAACAGCATGATACTGATACAGAGGCAGACACGTACACCAGTGGAAAATAATAGAGAACCCAGAAATGGAGGTACATACCTACAACCATGTGTTCTTCAACAAAATTGACAAAAGTAAAAACCGGGAAAAGGACTCCCTATCGGATAAATGGTGCTGGGACAACTAGATGGCCATATAAAGAATACAACTGAACCCCCACCTTTCACCATGTACAAAAATTAACTCAAGATGGTCTAAATATGTAAATGTAAAACCTCTAATTATAAAAATCCCAGAAGAAAACTTAGGAAATACTCTTTTTGAAATCAACTTTGGCAAATAATTTATGTTCATGTCCTGAAAAGCAATTGCAACAAAAACAAAAATTGACAAGTGTGGCATAATTAAACTAAATAGATTCCACACAGCAAAAGACATATCAACACAGTAAACAGAGAGTCTACAAAATGAGAGAAAATATTCACAAACTATGCATTCGATTAAGGTCTATTATTTCTCTTCTAATGGGAACGCTTCATGATCAGTGTGATCAGGTCTTATTTTTGCATATGTCACAAGCCTTATTGCAATATTCAATATTCAGTAGTTGTTTCAAATTCATGATGAATAAATGAATAATCATCATCATAACTTAGTATACATGTATTGTGCCCTCTTTTGTTTGTGATGAAGTCGATGATGTATATTCAGGACTATGGGCCTTTATCCTAATGCATCAACCTTCATTTCCTCTCTATTTACTTAGGTCAATTACCAATTTCACTGTAAAACCCCAGATACTAGAATTATTATGATTTTTTGCCTGTACTGGAGCACACCTAGCACAGAGATAGAGTTGACCTTTTTAATGACTGCCCAGCAAGTATTCCTTAAGTACAAGAAGGTAGTAAAATTGCATGCAGTGAATAGATCTCAAATATTTGGTACTTGTAATAGTTGAGCTTTTAAAATGTTTGGTATTTTTATTCTTTTATTGCTTCCCAGTCCCAATCTCTAATGCATCTGGGATAAACTTTCCAATAGCCTAAAGCAGCCCACCTCTTCTTTGTCACCCTACCATACATATATGCACACATACACAGGCTGAGTCACATATTTGGTGAAAATATTTAGGTCAAAATAAATTAATATCCTCATCTGACTATTATACAGAGCTATTTGTCATTAAAAGTCAGGTACATACATGGAGTTAATGTTATAATTTTATAAACTAGAATACAATTTTTCTGTGGCGATGTAGACCAAGAGCAATCCCCTCAAATACTTGTATCTCTATATTCTGAGAGCTATCCTGAAAAGAGAAGGCTTACTAAAATTATATGTGCATGTATGCCTCTAAAAGAAATATACACAGATACACTCACATACACACAAATATTATGTATGTATACGTTAATGTTTATATATTCATGTATATACATTTTAAATTAAATTCCATTAATTTGCACAGGTCTGATAATGATTAAATGGTAGTAGATTGACATAGAGTATATACGCCTAGCCATGCTTCTACAATTGTGTCAGACACTGTTTTAATACCAGATGGTAACTCACTGTTCACCATAAAATGAAAAAGAAACTTAAGAGATTCATGCAAGCATACAGTTCCTCCCCCATAAGTGATAAGATAGGAATTGTCTCATAAAACAAATCAACATTTTGTCAAAAATACATATAGCCAAATAACTATAAATCTTTACTGTGTTTTTCTTCCATAAAAGTCTGTCATGGAAATGTGATGCACCCATATTACAAATCAATCCAAGGCCATTTCAAGGTTATACTCACTCTCTGGGTCATTGAGCTAATGAATTTGAATGACTTTATTCATTATATAAAATTTATTACATACTTATTTAGTGTTGCACATATATTTCTCTTAAAAATAATACAAAACACAAGAAGTAACATATAAGACATTCATGATAAAGACAAAACTCAATTAGTGTTAATCATAGATCTTCCACAGAAAATTGAAATCTACCACAGTAACACATATAGAAAAGGTACTGAATAACATGCATTTGATAAATAAGTAGCATACTCTATCCAATGTATAAAAGAGTGAATAAACGTATAGAATAATTACAATTTGGAAATGCAGAAGGATAAATTAATTATGTTTTTAGAAGGCAGTGCAAAATAAACTTCCTAGAAGAGCTGGCTGTTGATTTGAGCCTTAAAAGACGCCTTAAAGTTATTGATGATGAATATGGTTTTGGAAAGGTAGAAAAATATTCCATTACTTGAGGTATGAAAGTAACCCATGTATGGAATTATAAATGTGTCTACCTCTCTAATAGAACATTTGAAGGGTAGTATGAATTGTGGTTAAAGGTTGACTTGTTAAAATCCTGCCACATTTATATATGTAATAGTTAGTGAATTTGAATGAGTTATCTAACTCCTGCCATTGGGCTTCAGTTTCCTCCTCTGTAAAATTTAGATAATCATAATGTTGCCTTTTTTGAGGGATACATAAGCTGGTACAGGAAAGTAATGCATAGAATATAGCTCAATCCTAGTGCTCAATTATATGGACACTGTTATTAACAAACTTTCTTGCCATGAATTGTCTACGTGGCACAATCACATACTGGAAATCTTTAGAATGGGTGCTATCATTCAGATACTGTTAAAATGGCTCTGTTCCCGTTTTAGTATGTTTTTCTAAAAGAAGAAAATAAAAACTTGGTATCTCAAAATTTATCCTTGAGAAAAAGAATAAATGCTACTGTGTAATCCTATTATTGTGCCAGCTGTGTAAGTGTTGCACTGTCTCATGTGTTGTACTCATTTTAGGTAACTTTCTTGTTACCCTTTGAATAACCAAGAAAAGGTACATTTTTTTCCATATTCTCTGCTGATTAAAACATGCTAACAACTCCTGTCTTCCCAAAGTAAGAATTTTAAATTCCTGAATATTATATCCATGTTCTTGTCCAAGCTTACCTCTCTAGTTTCACCTCTAATTGCTTCTCTAACACACTATGATCTAACAATAGCCACCTAATAACTGTGTTTTCTCTTTTAGCCTGAGCCATTCACTCCACCTTAAAAGCCCCACTCATCCTGCCTACCTGAAAAATTCATTATCTTTTACAACAGTGCCAAAGTATTGCCATTTTTCAAAGCCTTCTTTTCCCCTATTTCTACCCTATTTTCAGAGTGGAGTTTACACTTCTCTACATGTTTATATAGCTTTATTATAGCGTGTCAGTTGTCACTTTAAATTTTGGTTGTCTGTTCTGTCTCCATCACACTGACCTGAATTACTGTGCTCAGTCAAGTCCAGGTAAACATAAGTATCTAATAAATAGTGGTTCATCAAATGGACCAGGGTCTTAAAAAAACAAAACAAAACAAAAAACAAAACAAAACAACAAAAAAGAAAAATACCACCAGCTATATTTTATTTTTCTTTAGGTAAAATATGTGTGCTATGCCCATCTTTTAACTATGGCTAAAACATATTTTAGAATTCATACATAGGTAAAGTTAACAGACTTGCCTGGGATGCCTTCAAGACAGGGGTTGCTCTTCAATTAGCCCTTTCAATATAGTTAAATGAAGTGTCTTTAGAGCCAATGAGGAGTTAGAAATTGAAAAACTGCAAATGGTGTATGGATGCCTAACCATGACCAGATAGTTAAAGAGATGACGGCAGTGATCTTCAGAAGTGGATGGTGTAGGTTTTATACCAATGGGAGCATCATAGCTTTTCTTTCACCACTGCATAAAAGGCTAACTCCTGCCAGAAGAGTGCAGAGCTCTCAGCTGGGTGCGTTAGCTCACACCTGTAATCCCGGAACTTTGAGAGGCTGAGTTAGGTGGATCATGAAGTCAGGAGTTCGAGACCAGCCTGGCCAACATAGTGAAACTCCATGTCTTTGAAAAATACAAAAAATTAGCTGGGTGTCATGGTGGGCACCTGTAATCCCAGCTACTCGGGAGACTGAGGCAGGAGAATGGCTTGAACCTGGGAGGCAAAGGTTGCAGTGAGCTGAGATCATGCTATTGCACTCCAGCCTGGTTGACAGAGCAAGACTCCATCTCAAAAAAAAAAAAAAAAAAAAGAATAGTGGATCAGAAAATACTGTATCAGTAATCTCATAAAGTTATTCCTGTCAGTTCAACTTTCCAGTCCCTAAAAACCATGACTTTGTAATGATTTAAAAATAAGTCCATATCAGAGACTGTCCTTTACAATTAGCATTGTATATTATATACTGGTTTGTGAAAGGCTTGTGAAAATAGAGAAAAGTTTGCAAATGAGAAAGGTAACTTACAGTAGTATTTTTCCTGCACAGTGTATGGGAAAAACAACAGACAGTGATTGCCCATGTCGATTACCTTCAAATATTCTCAATAAGCAAAAATGTGTAATAGCTCCTTTTCATACATTTATGTCTGATGAATATGTCTAGGAGATTTTAACAATTTTTAAATAACTGTGGAGATATGTGAATTGAAAAATGAAACGATAAATGTTTTCTGGTAGAAAAACATTACCATTTACAAAGCCTCAAAGATACGTCACACCATTGTCAGAATCCTAAGATTAAAATTTTGTCTCTAAATTAACTTCAGTAGTATATTCACTTCCATAGGGTGCTATGTGGTCTACCAGAGCTTATCACTGGAAAGTAAGATGGCAAATCTGTCTATCAATGTTGATGATTGATTGAAAAACACTCTGACTCCACATTTGAACCCTGCATAATTCACTCAAAAAAAAAAAAAAAAAGAGTCGATCAGCGTTTTCACAATTGTTTTTCAACTTTCGACAACCTAATGAATACTTCAAATAAGGCAGAAAATGAACCCGTTTAAATTTCACAGGTCATTATTAGTAGTTTCTGTTGAATGTGTAATTGACATATATGCATTTTGTTGCACTTTTCAACTTAATAATGGGAAAATTGTTAACCATGACTGACGATATGACTATGGCACTTTTAGAAAATCTTAAGTCAACAATATCTAACCCTGTATTAAAAGAAAAATAAGGACACTTTTGTTCAAAGTAAATGAAAAATCAGGACACTTTTGTTGAAAGTAAATGAAGTGGTGGAGAAATCATTATTCACTCAGCTAATAATTATTCACATAAGTTTGTTAAGTTACATTAATAAACAAATATCTTAGTATATGAAGTTAATTTTCCTGAAAATCTTTGCAAAGTACTTTTCATATTTTCCACCATATGAACAAGGAGAAGTTTTTGCTGCAATTAACTTAATTATGAAAAATAATACATTGAACCAAATTTGTGAAAAGACTTCTCAGAGCACTAATATGTCAATGATTATTCTGAGTCTTCCAGAGAGAGCTATATCATGCAGGAAACTGACTTGTATATTTTGTACATCTAATTCTCCTAAAACTAATATTCTGAAAATGAGATAAGGAATATACATTTGGAAATTTCAAACTGCCTAAGCCTGCCTTTTCTGGTAGAAAGAGCCATCCATTGTTGGAAAATATGCCTAACTTAAAATACAAGTACCCACATACACTGTACATTTTTAAAAAATCATTTTTAACAATTTAACTCAACCAGATATTTAACTGTTAAGAACTGTACTAACCCTTAATGGGAAATTTTAAAAATTAAGATGTGGTTCCTTCTATCAAGGAATGCGCTATTAATTTAAGGAATAAGTTGCATGGATAAATACTTATTTCTGTATACAATATTAACATACTAAAAACACTTAAGCCTAAGATCACATAGTGAGTGTCCTCCTGTACCCAAAGGGATTAATCATGCTCATAAATATAACTGCTATCATTTATAGAAAGTTGCTTCTATAGAAATATCTCCTCCAGTAATGACCTTTAAACATACAATAAATATTTCATTATTTAGATTTCATATGAGACATATTAATTAGACTATATATATTTTTAAAAACTTTGAAATATGTAGCTTTAGCCAGGTGCAGTGGCTCACGCCTGTAATCCCAGCACTTTGGCAGGCCAAGGCGGGTGGCTCACAAGGTCAGGAGATTCAGACCATCCTGGCCAACATGGTGAAACCCCGTCTATACTAAAAATACAACAATTAGCCAGACGTGGTGGCGGGTGCCTATAGTCCCAGCTACTCCGGAGACTGAGGCAGGCGAATAGCGTGAACCTGGGAGGCAGAGCTTGCAGTGAGCCGAGATCATGCCACTGCACTCCAGCCTGGGCAACAGAGTGAGACTCTGTCTCAAAAAATATCTAATAAATAAATAAATTTAAAAAATAAATAAAATAAAATATGTAGCTTTGAGAGTTACTGCAACATGGTGTAGAGGTACAGAATTCCTTATACTGAACTGGTATTTGAATTTGTAACTTTGGAAAAATTATCTCTTCATCCACAAGTTGGGATGGTTAATAGCATTTTCCTCATAATAGTGCTGAAGAGATCAGTTAAAATTGTGGGTATATAAAAGGTGCTCAATAACTACTTGTAGTTATCTCACTGACTTAATAGACTAATAATGAACTTATTTTACCTATATTATATATTGGCAATAATACAATTTATTTATATTGTGATTATTTTATGCCATGCAATATTGCTTTTTCCTCAAATGTTAATATAAATGATTATAAATATCTGAAAATAACATGTACCATTATTGTAATATAAAAACCTGTTATATTAGGGCAAGGGGAACTTCCAACTTTCTGATTTTATAGGAGTTTGCAAATAAATTTTTCAGTGCTTTATTTTGTTAAAGAGAGTTCTGTTTATGAGATACCTACAAAACATATGGCTATTGTTAATATAGGTATCATTCAGACATTATTTATGAAAAGTAATTGCAAAATTTGGAGCATTATTTTACACAAGGTTGGTTCATCTCGGCCATTATCAAACCTAACTGTAGGGTATATTGCCATTTTGAATGATTGATTTTTTTTTTTTAAGTTACATAGGACACTTGCAATGTAAGTTATCCCTAGATGTGAAAAAGTGGACATGGACCTCCAATTACAATTACTGATAATCGATTTTTGCTGCATTTTCATACCATAATGCACTCCCTGAATGCATCCAAGATTCCATGAAGTGCCTGGAAATGTCCTATTAATCATTTTCATGTGTTGTTTTCTTATTTATTAAAGTGCTAAACAGGCACTTTAATCTCTCCAAAAAATCCATTTACTTATGTTATCAGAAAAAGAATGAATTAGACATGACCATAGGCAAGCTTTATTTTTTAATCACTGTGCCATATCAATTTGGGTATTTCATCAGGAAAAAATGTAATTATATTAATGTAGAAGATTTTACAGTGTTATGTGTACCTTATTTCTATACTGCCTTTTTGATACTTCTTAAGAAAGTCTTCTGTCACAGCTTCATTAATATTGCCAGCACCCCAGGGCAATAAAAATACATGAGACAATTTATGGAAATGCAATTAAGCTACTGATTTAATAATCCAGTACTCAAGGGCTCGTTCTCTCTCCCTCTTTTTTTTTCTTTTTAATTTAATTCTCTTGTTCCTGGGACAACTCAGTAAAGATATGGTTACATCTAAGCAGACTTTTTTGTTTGTTTTAAATCACTTTAACCAATGATTTTCCCATTAGGAATTGAGTTACAACTTCAAACTCACTCAAATATCCTTTAATACTGCATTTTCAATTAAGTTTTAAAACTAAAAACAATTATCATGGAAAAATCTTTATTATAATATTTGTATCTATAAATAGTAATCATTATCGATGTGCTTACGAGGAAATAGAAGCAACAAGAAACTTGTCTCATTTATAGAACTATCTATTGCAATAACCTTAAGTTTTGCCTATTTATGTATCCAGGTATTATCATTATATATTTATGTTTCACTAATGAGAATAGATTTTTTTCTGATAACATAAGTAAATGCATTTTTTGGAGACATTTGAAAATATGTGAATAATATCCTGAAGAAAATAGAAGTATCCTAAAACCCCATTTCAATAGTGAAAAACAGTCATTTCCATGGCTGTTTTTCATGTATCTTCCTATGCATACACACACACACACACACACACACACACACACACACACACAGCTTTATTCCAGTGAAGTCAGAGTATACATTGTTTTTCTTACCTCATTCTCATTCATACATCCATCAAACAATCTTAAAAACCCAGTTTTTATTCCTTCAGTTTATCCATAGCATTCTTCATACTCTTAATCATATAAAACCATGTCTGGACACGCAAATACAGAATTGGAGAACTGTTATTGCCTACTTTAGGAAAAATTGAATAATATCACATACTCTTTCTAAATCTTGTAATACATAACTGCCCACAAGTCAATTTATACTTCGTGGTTGCCGACAGTTAATGCTATAATATATCAGCAGGTGATTCCACCATTCTTGAACTGATGAACTTTCATTTTCTTTTTCTTTTTCTTTCTCTCCAAATCATGCTGAAATAATCCTGTTTGTACAAAATATCCTTATACTCTTGTATTCTTATATCTGTGGGGATAATTTGTAAAACTGAGATTAAAGAGTAAAAAGCACATATTTTTAATTTTAGCAGATAGTGCCAGATCACCTTCAAAATGCTATAATTGTTCTTTTCACCAAAAGTAAAAGTATACCCTCTCCTCATCATACCAGCAGTAGGGTTAATCTTTTTTACCTAACTTTTGCCAACTTAAAGGTAGTGTCAATTGTTAGTTTCATTTGCATTTATCTGACTATTAGAAATGTTAAGCTTTTGGCCAGGCACGGTGACTCACACCTATAATCCCAGCACTTTGGGAGGCCAAAGCAGGAGGATCATGAGGTCAGGAGATCGAGACCATCCTGACCAACATGATGATACTCCAGCTCTACTAACAATACAAAAAAAATTAGCCAGGCGTGGTGGTGGGTGCCTGTAGTCCCAGCTACTCGGGAGACAGAGGCAGGAGAATGGCGTGAACCGGGAAGGTATAACTTGCAGTGAGCCAAGATCATGCTACTGCACTCCAGCCTGGGTGACAGAACAAGACTCCATCTCAGAAAAAAAAAAAAAAAAGAGAGGAAAAGAAACGTTAAGCTTTAAAAATGTATTAATTACATATTTAGATATGTTATCAAATTGATTTATAATTTTCATTTACTTTGTTTTTCATATTTCTGTTCTGAATTGATCAAAGGTTTTATATTACAGATATTATACTTATAGTTTTGTTTCTGTTTTAATTAAAAAGTGGTTAAATAAGTAAAATACAATTTGCCATACTGCTGAAAATAAAATTGGACACTGTATCTCAAAATAAATTTGAGGTTGATTAAAAACCTTGAATGTAAAATCACACACACAGCCCCCCCCCACACACACACATAATATATATATGTCCATAAAGAGAGATTTGGAAAGATTTTTTAAAATACGAAAGTCCTTGAAGCTATGCAAAGACACATACATTAGTATGTACAAAACAATCTCACATTTTAAATTTTAAGCATTCCATATTTATAATTAAAATAAAGTATTGTTACTGTGTCTAGTGTTGGTACAGTGTGTGTTTATGTAAGAGAGTGGGTGTGTAGTTAAACTACAAAAGATTTAAAGGATGACTATTTCAAAAAAATCCAATCTTCATTGATCAAGGATTCTGGGAAAATGATAGAGTAGGAGGCACCAGGAATCTGCCTACCTAGACGACAACTGCATTGGCAGAATCTATTATGGAACTGTGTACTCTACTGAAGGCTCTCAACTTCCAGGGGAATGTTTGGACAGTATTGTATGGTTAATTTTACAGTTAAAGATTAACTACACAAGGCTGGGCACAGTGGCTCATGATCAGCACTTTGGCATGCTGAGGCAGGTGGATTCATTGAGACCAGGAGTTTAAGATCAGCCTGGGCAACATAATGAAACACCGTCTTGACAAAAAATAATACAAAAATATTAGCTGGGAATAGTAGCATACACCTGTACTCCAACCTGCTTAGGAGGCTGAAGTGAGAGGATCACTTGAGCCTGGGAGATGGAGGCTGCAGTGAGTTAGCATTGCACCACTGCACTCCAGCCTGGACAACAGAGCAAGACCTTGTCCCCTCAATCTCTCAAAAAGATTACTACATTTTATTGAATGCCATTTGACATGGGTAATTGTGTAGTATATATACTTTGCAAGTTAATTACATGGTAAGTGTGTCATATACACATTTTGCAAGTTCATCACTGAGCAAAAACCAGTTCCCTTTCTCTGTGAAATAACACCATAGCAGTAGGTTCCCAGTAGCTATAATGTTACTCGGCGACCCTTCTCATTAGCTATTGCTAATTATATTATAAATAAATGTTTATTAATTCCAGTATCTTTTAGAAAAGAAGTTAAGTGAAAGGTGATATTTATTAGGATTGCTTAACACACTTGCAATAAAATAACTAATATACACATGACATAAAAATTCCAGATTCAAATAAAATAAATGCACCAGATCAACAGTGGGGTACTTCATCAAGGTGTGTGTGTGTGTGTGTGTGTGTGTGTGTGTATATATATATATATATACCCTTCAGAATCTTACTAAAAAGAACAAGAAAATGTGAAGTTACAAAAGAGACACATACTTTAGACAGGCTTGAGTTAGTACTGCAAAAGAGAAAGGAATTATACTTGACTCTATGTTGAATTCACATTTATATAATCCAACCTAGGTGGCTCAATATCAAGATAAAAAGATTAGGAAATATAACCATAGTCTGAACTGACTAATGAAACCTTTATAATCATGACCAAGTCAATCTTCAATGGCAAAGATTATATGGAATCTAAAGTCAGAGTTAAAAGCAAGTCCACTTGAATTAATGCTTAAAATATAACATGGCAAATACTTACTGACAGTAGTTTCTCTCTTCATTTTTGGATTGAGAAGGATGGACAAAAAGACCTCTGGAAAACTAACTTTGTTTTCTAGTGTTACATTTGTATATATAATTTAATAGCCCTGAGTTTTAATAAAGTTACTTTTAGCATATATATCTTATTTTTCAGAAATATACCCTAAGCCATGTGATTAGTTGGGTGGCATGTTCTTCAGTTTTTATAGTTGAAGGGTTGTCATTACTTTATACAAACAAAAAAAAAATAAAGGTGAATTTTTATCATATAATTATATGGAAGTAAAGAAGGCAGATACTAAATAATAAATACTATATGCTTCCATGTAGATAAAATTTGAAATTAGATGAAGACAGAATGCCTTAAAGTTTTCTGAGGTTGAAGTGGGGAATTTCATTGGCAAAGGTCATGCAATAAATGTGTAGATAAAGGGAATATTCTATATTTGATTGTGTAGGTGATTGTCTACCTTTATAAATTTGTAAAACTGAACTGGACTAAAATGTGTGCATTATATGCAAATTATAATTATGTAAAATTGATTAAAACTAGTTAGAGAGGAGAGAATCAGTCAAGGGGAAAAGAAAGAAAAGGGACATGAAAAGATAATGCCAGAATTATCTTTGATGACATTAAATATAGACTGGCCTTCTCTTAATTATTTTTAAAATTAATGTAGATTTCTCAATCCTTTGATACTTTTTCCTCCACACATCTTATATTCTCATTTATGTGAATGTATGGCTACATAAGAGAGGACTCTCTTAAAGTTGGACTGGAACAGCTTGATATTTATATCTGGAGATGCATTGGAAGCATAACACTGACCCATGAGCAAATTGAAAATGGCATGTGCTGGTTAGTGATTCATAATATGTTGCTTTAAGTTTAGTACCCGTTGGTCTACATTGTTGAGAATATTTAGTTTGATGGTTTACACAACTTGGCTTGAGTTGTATATGACTAACAGTGTATGAGAGAGCCTCCTATAAACACTTTTCTGCACTTCCCTTAAATTATTATAATAAGCTCAAATCTTGAATATTCATAATATACAGATAAAATGTGTCCGTGAGACTGAGAAAGCACCTTTAAGACAGACTTTCAGTGATTTCCTGCATTTTATTCCTGTTGTACTTTATCTTTACCTTTATTAAACACTAGTAAGATTCTTCTTATAGAGCCTCATAGGCCTTTCTAGTTTTCCAACCTTTTTGCAGTTGGTGTAAACCTAGTAAGTTTTTGCATTATAGTATTGGTATTTTACTCCCAGGCTAGGCTTCAAAATGTAAACACAGATTTTTGGAATTGTATCATTCTCAGTCTTTCCATTGTATTCCACTCTCCCAGCCATACACATACCAGATATTAAGACTAAAAGCAATCTCAAAAGGTAACACATCTATAATAGATGCTTTTGCCTCTTGTAAAATCTAAGGAAAATATACTAAAAATGAAGTCGTAAGTAAAATGGAACCATTTAGGTTGACCTCGAGTATTTCAATATCAGTCCAGCTTCAGAACAATACATTTGCGAGGGGAAAGCGGGTGCTTTTGTGATTTTTTTGCATGTGTTATTTCAACTGAAATAGAAAAAAAAAAAAAAAAAAAAAAAAAGAACTAATTTGAACTAACCGTAAAAAGAAGTTTTTATCAGTATTGAAATAAAATAGCAGAAAATGCATTTGTGGGTCTGACCTCAGCACAGATTTTAAATAGTCAATAGTAACTCTAACTCTCATTCCCCCTTCTCTGAGTGTAGCTTTATTCTTATTCCATCTTACTTACTTGTCACTGACAGATACAGACACATTCTTCCGACATATACCATCCGAAGTGAAAGCTTCACATTTTCCATCTCTTGAAAAATCTAAGAGATGCACTTTGACTATTCTCAGATCATAGATTTATTACTTGGATCAAAAAGTACTGCACAGGGAAGCAGATTCTGTAATCTCTGACGTTACAGTATCAAGGTCGGAGTGAGAAACGGATAGCTCCCTAACAAGGGGGTATCATGGAAATGATATTTTCATAGTCATACTTTTGTGAACTAGGCAGATATCCCTTCAAGTCAACCACATCTCTGCTTTGAACAGATAAATATCCACGCATATACAAAATTATACAGTAATATAAGCATGACTTTTAATAAAATTTTAACCAAAACAGTCTATTTAGGTGAATAAATACTGATATTTACAGGAGATAGTTCTGCTTGAATGATCTTAACCCTTGGGGAGACATAAATAAAAGAATATCATACTTTATTATTAAATGACCATCCAGCATATTTATGAGTAAAATTTCATAATAAATTTCTTTATTGTTTAAAATAAACAACAAAAACCCTTTTAGTTAATTAATATTCCTTTTTAATACGCAGAATGAATATAAGAAAATAGCACAAATGGTGTTATGCCAGCAAACAGAAATAGTTCCAGTTAAAAGTCAATCCTGTATTTTGAGAACTTGACAAAATCATAATTGAAAATAGTGTATTATCTTGCATGCAGATGTTGTGTAATCAGGGACATCCAAATCAACTTACATCCAAATATTTCACAATTAGTCTTTGACATATTCTGTGAAGTATTATAAAACCATGCCCTCAGGAATATAAAAGCACAAAGGGAGCCAGGACTCCAAATAGCCGTTTATTCATTTCCTAAGGTTAGGTACAATGATGACTGCATTTTCAACATTATCAGGGCCACACAGACTTTGGAGCTTAAGGATAAGATCCAATTTCATAGCAATCTGTTAAACTATAAGCCAGTCTAATGACCCAAATATTCACCATAATAATTACCATCTTGAGTGAGGATGCTATGAATATAAAGGAACACTGCATATCTAAAATAAACTACATTTATATGACATGAGACCAATTTGATGAAAAGAAGGCAAACTGTGAATGGTAATTCTGTTTTTTTAATTGTTTTCATTGTGTGTACTCATATCTGAAAATATAATACCATGTAATTTAAAAAGTTATCATAACAAAATAAAATAAGACTAGAGGCCTTAACTTTTTATATCAAATGTTCTGCACACAAATATAGTCTTTTAATGATGATCTATGGCTCCAAAATATTAGTAGCTATAATTACGCTTTGTAAAACAGAAGCTATGAATGCCTTACTACAGAAAGACACAAAGAATCATTTCCTTACTCATTCACTGCTAGTAGACCCTAAGGCACAGCATTTTCTGCCCAGATACCTGAATATTAATCCAGTTTTTGTTAAGGGTATACTAACATTAACTAATGGAGATTGGTGTTTAAACCAGTTAAGGTAAAGAAATGCGGTAAGAACTGAAATATTCCTTTTAAATTAACAAAAGTGTTCTTTCTAGATAGACAAAGTTACATGAGGACCCGAATGTATACCAGAAAATCATTTGATGAATATGGAATTAATAAAAGAATGTTTTGTTATATGACTTTAGTACTTTGTTGGTGTCAGGTTAAAGACATGTGGCCCTAGATAGGATAACTCTACAGAAGAGAATTTAATTTGTTTGCCTGCTTCAGTAGAAATCCAACAGACTCTATTTTCCAATATTCATTTCCTCCATTTTTCTCATCTCTTTTTGATTGATGGTATCGTTTTGTTATTTTCTTTTCATTGGCATGGAATTCATTTTGGCTACAATGACTTTTTGACTATTTGTGTGTAGGTATATATATGATTTTAAAATCAATAAACAATGTTGTTTCCCTATTTCCAAGATTATCCCTCCATATTCTCTAATGTCAATAGTGTGAAACAGTCCAGATATGAGTCTAAGAATGGCAGTATGAAAAACTGTAAAACTGGAAACAACTTAACTCAGTAGGTAATCAATAGGGAAAATGAAACTCAATATAATTGACTCTAGTTAATGTAATGATGCATATATTTTATATTTTTCATACAAGCATTTTTTCATATTTTAAAATTTCAAAGTTAAGTATACATGTGACTACAGTTCCTCCCAACTTCTTTAAGGTACTTTATCTGGCAGTCACTAGCAGATGTGTTTGTCTAATTATTTCTTATGTTTTTTTTTTCCTGCCTCATAATTTTGTTCACATTTGCTGTGGAGATTTTAGAAATCATCTAGATTGTTTGGTACAGGAAGGAAATCAACCCTGGGCTGCCTAATTACTGACAATCTTCCTGTTTTTCCTTGGATACATTTTCATCCTTACATACATTGGTGATTTTGGTTAACCCTTTCCACATACAACTCAACTATACATCCCATGATAGCTTGCTGTATATTAAATCCAACTATTTTTATATTGAAAGTGGATAAAGTAAGCCAAGGTATTCCAGAAGAAAATACATTTGGTTCAGTATTTTTAAAAATAAGCTATAGCTTGAAAGTTTTACATGCAGTCCTAACAATAAAATAATTGGGAGAAATAGTCCAAATACAAGAAACACATAAAAAAATGAATCTATATCAAGTATAATAAATTGTTTACACCTCAGGTTTTTCTGCTTTGAAATTTGTGTTGACATTTGACCACATTCATTTCTGTTGTATTCACTTCGAAAAATAGAACAGGAAAGACGTGGACAACAAAAATAGGATATGAATTGAGAGAAGACATGAACTTTCAGAAGAGGAGAAGCATGAAATAAGTATAATTAGCGTTGAGATATTAAATCTCAACAAAATAGGACAAAAGGTGGTATAGATAATGATGAAAGCATGCTTGACATGTAAGCTAGCAATTTGGTTGAGCCGGAAATTTTGACATTCAGATCGAATACAAATAATTTAATAAAATTAGGCCACAAACTGCATAGTGTGCTCACATAATTGTTTTTATTTTTCAAAATCTGTCCTTGCTCTGAATTCAGATCTGACAGAGGAATAGATGATACAAATAACAGTTGATCCCCTTACATTATCTAGCTAGACAAAACTATGCATATATACTACCAATGAAAGTTTTCTTTTTTCCCTTATATCACTAATCTTACCTGTTTTTAAATTTTATCTCTTTACTTTCAATTTATGCCTTCTCTTTTTCTTTTATTACCTAAAAAGTGCTATACGAATAAATTTCAGGGAAATTTGGATTAATGCTGCATCTGTCCAATATGTGACATTTTCCAGTTCTTCCATAATATGCCAGTTAAGTGTGGATGGCCCATTAACCTCCTTCTTTGTGTTTCAGTGCACAGGTTTCTCTCATTAATCATCTGTACAACTAAAAATTCAGTTCTTTTTTAAAACTCACATCAGACTAAAGCTTCAGAGATTTGACAGGCACTAGATAGTTTTTTATTTTCAAAAGAATAATCAAAATGTCTCATAACTATCAAAATGAGGCATAGATGGGGAATATGTTTAAGACAGACTTTGACTAAGGGGAAAAAAAAGAGAGAAAACAAATCCTTGGGTCAAAGTTCTCCATAGACAAGCTTCAAGTATAAATGCAAATCCTTTTAGTTGAATGAGTCACTTATCCTAGTTTAAGCAGATAATGCTGATATCAGACATTTTGGTATTTTATATATAATTGGTAGGATTAATAATTGATTTTATAGAAAACTGGCTCATTTATCTTTGGGATAGCATGAGATACTAAAATTAACTCTAGAAAACAGAAAATACTTTTATTTTACTTGAATATTTCCAGTACATCTTTTGAGGCATTTCATTTTTTAAGGTACATGATTTTTATAAGTACATATAAGCATATGATAACAATATCAGCACTGTAGCAAGCAAACTTAAATTTTGTGAAAAGGCTCATTGACTTATGGATTCAAACATTTATAAGGTTACTATATCCTTCACTAAGAAAGTATAATTCATTTATCACTGACAACAATAGTATGTTTTTTTTTGAAAGCCTAGAGATTATTTAATTTAGAGAGGGAATATAAAATTGCTTTGCATTTTATTAGTATAGGAATAATTTTATTTAAATTGTTAGTGACTTTTTGCTATTTTGATTTTGTTGTGGTGGTGGTTGTTATTAAATTCCTTCATTCTCTCCATATTGTCTCCTTCCAATTTTTTTATTCATTTATTGATAATACATTTATTAATTAATTCATTTATTCATTATATAATTCATTTATTACTATGCTAGTAAATATTGAGTTGGACCACCTGATGTAGATATAAAAATGAATTAAATTTTTCTTGCCATCAAGCGTAATTGAGGCAGACATAAAAATATTTGACAAATATTATAATTATTATAGTTTAAGTCAGTGTTAAATAACAAAATAGCACAATTTGAGCTTAAACTCCAGTTAGAGAGTAGAGGAAGTCTTCATAGAAGTAGGGCATGAACTGGACTCTGAAGGTTGAGAAGGCTCACTTAAGGAGGCTGGGGGATTGGCAGTCTTATACAAAGCCTCAGAAAAGTATAACCACCTGGAGTAATTACAGAAATTGACATAATTACTTTAATATTGTTTTGAAATTGCATAGAAGTGCCTAAATATAAAACTGGATGTGTCAGACCAGGGTCAGGTCCACATGTTCAGCTAAAGAGGTTTAACATTGTTTCTTGAGAAATGGGAGTCATTTCACAAAAGAGGAATCATATAAATAGATTTCCGTATTAGTGAAATTATCCAAGAAACAGTGAAGATCACTGAGTTCATAGTCAAAACTGCAGTCAGAGAGATAACAGAATACTTCAATAATGTATATATGGGAGGAGGAGAGTCAATTTAACACTGGCATAATGTAAATGATGAGCAATGAATAAATATAAGAAATCGTAATAAATTTCAGAGATTATAAACCTGGAGCCAGTATACATATAGGACAAATAGAAGTGGTGGATAAAGGAGAAGTAGTGGTTTTGACAAAGATGAATTTTCTGTGAAAGAAGAAGTACAGTGCACATTTTGTCTTAAGGTAGCTGAGGGTCCTTCAGATAGAGATGTTTAGTGTTCACTAAAATATACAGCAAAATTCTAGAATAAAGATATAGAATTAACAGGATTCTAAGCTACAGGTATAGCATTAGCAATTTTCAATGCACAGTTAGTAGTCAAACTCTACCTACTTTACAGTAACTATATTGTATTTAACGAGAAATGACTTTTTTGAGAAATAGATTTTCAATACAAGTTATCCTTAGCTAAGAAAAAGTGAAAAAAAGAGTGGGTATCTAGAATCTAAAGGAAAAAGTATTACTCCTCTATGGAATAATTATTCTTTCTGTCAAGCAACAGTTGAGTAATGGGAGTTATATTGTCCATCAGGGACCAAAACTGGCTACGTAAAATAATAATAATAATAAGATTATACTCTACTATGTATAAAGTATGGATATAAATATTGTAAATAAATAGACAGTATAACTGTGGCATTAAAATTTGATGGAAGGCAAAATGACTTGGAAAAAGAAATGTTCATGAATGCTCCTAGGAAAGGGTAAATATATTTTAAAAAATGAAGTCGAGAAACATCTATCTGATAGACGGGTGTGTCTTCTTTTTAGTGAAGATATTTCTGAGTGTCGTATGTAATTTGTGAACTCAGGTCTCATACTAAATGTGACTTAATGGCCACAAAATCACAAAGACTGGTGATCTCTCTCTCTTACATTCTTACATCAAGTTCACAGTCTGACATTCTGACATATTCTGCCCGCTCAGCTGCTGTGGAGTTTAACTCCTCTGTCGAGTCCATATTCCTGAGGGATCATAAGCTTTTATTTCTGAGTAAGCCAGAAACTTAGTGCCAGGATAATTAGTGTTAGTTATTGGAAGATCATTAATGGCATCAGCATCAAAAATCACTCCAAGTGGGAGAGCTTCCTTTCTCTTAGAGTTTTCATTTAATAAGCCATGTTTCTACTTAACATGACCAATGAAATCGGTTGTATTTTATAAAGTTTTTTTAATAATTTATGTACATTCAAAATGAGTATAAATCTTATGTAGAGGATATCTTTAATTTTAAATTAATTTTTTTTTTCTTAGCACATATAGTCTTCTGCATAAAGAAGCCAAGAAGAACTATACTGATAAGACTTCTTCTCTGTTACTATAACATAAATAATGGGTTGTAAACAAGCTTAAAGAAAAATAATATACAGGATATAGACTATACAGGCATGCACTACTTAACTAAGAGAACACATTCTAAAAATTGTGCCATTCAACGTGGTGAAACCCTGTCTCTACTAAAAATACAAAATTAGCTGGGCGTGGTGGTGCACGTCTGTAGTCCCAGCTACTTGGGAGGCTGAGGCAGGTGAAGCGCTTGAACCCATGAGGCAGAGGTTGCCGTGAGCCCAGATCGTGCCACGGCACTCCAGCCTTGCAACAGAGTGAGACTCCGTCTCAAAAAAAAGATAAAAATAAATAAATAAATAAATAAAAATAAAAATTGTGCCATTAGGTGATTTTGTCATTGTGCAACCATCATTGAGTATGCTCATACAAACCTAAATGGTATAGCCTACTACATACCCAGGGTATATGGCATAGACTATTCCCCTAGACTGTAAACCTGTGCAACATGTTACTGAACTGAACACTGTAGGCAATTTTAGCACAGTGATATCTAACCATATTTAAACATAGAAAATGTACCTCAAAGTACACGATTATAATCTTATCAGACCACTGTTGTATATGCAGTCTGTCGTTTAGACTGAAAAGTCATTATGTGGTACATGACTCTATTGTTTAAAATAAGCAAGTGGCTTCTCTGCCTAACTTATGCATGATGCAAGCACATGAGATGTGTAATCTAATTCCTCTCATGCAGGAAGGCAGTTTGGATAGATAAGACAAGAGCAGCCTAAACCCTAGCTGAGGTTAAGTGCAAATGGGTTTGCACCTTTAACTTCTAAATTATAGCAAGGAAAATTGTTTAAAGTATGTGAAATTAACAATCTGACTTTAAGTTATACTTTTGCTGAATTATTTTATTAACAAATGAATTTAAGGATTTTTAAAAAGTATCATTTGACCGTGGCTCCGAAAAATTCCATCCAAGAAAGTCAATTTGTTTCTTTCAGTCTTTCCTTATGCTTTCACTGGAGATCTAGATCTGGGGTAGAAAATGTAAGGTTTTCCTTAATATTTTACTTTCTTATATGAAAAAAGTTTTAACTTAGGGTCCATAAATTGCTGCTGCAAGTAAGGGTCTGTTCAGCTGCAAAAATGGTAGGAACAATGTGAATGTGTATTCTTTTGTTTCCTTTTCCCCCTTTAGGAGAGATTTTTCAAAGGAGTTCTTGACTTGCAAGCATTAACATTTATCTGGTGCTTTTTTGGCTTCACCCTTTTCTTTTATGTTTGGAGGGAACTAGTATCATTCTTTATTTGGCAGGAAACAGAGAAAAGTCACCTCCATCCCATATTTGTATGGTTCCCCTTTAGCCAGGCTTATGCTTAGTGCAGTGACAGCCAATTTCTCTTGCTTAGCACAGGAAGAGGCAAGCTGACTTATTTTGGCTTGCTCTCTCTCCAAATCCACTTCTGTCCTCATTGTGCCTGGCCAATACTAAAGTCTCTGTTTGACGAGGCCTGGAAATCTCACATAACCTAACAAATGATATATAATTTTTAAGTAAATTTGGTATTAATCATAAATGTTTCATGTTGCAGACGTTACAATGAATTTCACTAGAATATTGGTAATGGAAGAGCTGAAACATATCTATTGTACCAGTGTGTTTTTTTCTTAAGTGTAAATTAATAGAATTATTTAATGATGTTATTGGAAGTGATTAAGGAAAAAAAAACACACAAGAAATAAACCATGAGACAAGAACATTATTCCTTTGCATATTTCAGTATGGACAGAAATGCAGTAACATGTTAAAAAACTGATAATAAATAAAACCAGAAAACATTGTCAGCAATCTTCTTTGGGTAAGAAGAAAGCATTTACTTTTGCCATAGGGTATAATACATTTACATCATAATAACACAATATCTGTGTCTTTTATAACCTAGAGAATTGAACTCTTATGTGATGTCACTTTTTAATAATAAATGCAGGAAGTTCACGTTGAGAGTAAATAGTAGCTAGAGCTCAGTAAATTAACTGAAGGAAGAGACAAAAACATATGAATAGACAACAGAATGTTTTCCCTTGAGGAGAAGAGCAATAGAATATTCACAGAAAAGCAATTACTAGGAAACATAGCAAAGTATGCAGAAAAAGTGAAAGGAAAGTTAATGAATTTAACAGAAAGATGGCAATAAGAAAAATAGGTTATTAAAATGTTAAACTTATCAATAAATACGTATCTATATGTAACATCTGTAGATCATCTGCTTGTTGAGTGCATTTGTTATCACTTTTGCTAGATTTGTAAACTACATGAGAACAGAAGTGGTAACATATTCATTTTAAAATAACTGACATCTCCTATTAGAATACCTATTGTGGAGTTCAGATCTCAGAAACACATTCTGTAACTAGGGTCTATCCGAACAACCAGATCCAACACATATAAATTGTCTGAGAATGTTTCCTGATCTAGGTCTAGGTTGTCACTTAGAGGTTCTCTTGAACTTAAAAATCCAGCTCAGAAAAGACTTCCATATGTCTTTCCCCGTGTTTCTCTGTGTTCAAACATTTGAGTCCCAAAGGCTAATGATCATTCAAATAGAAACACACAATAAGAGCCTTAGCAAAAAGTATAATTTCTAAACCATGCTGCAGCAAGGATTCCCTGGTAAATGTGATATTTAAGGAAGTCTCAACCTTTAACTAATCTAAATTTCAAAAGCATATCATTCTTTCCATCAAACTACCAAATGCTTTGCTAGTTTGGCTTAATTTCTTAAAAGTATTGCCTTAATGTTACAGGACCCCAACGCTTACCCAAAGGTGGCCATTGGGTCAGGGTTTCTGCGTTATAGTCCCTTCTGTGGTCGCCAGAAATATGTTACAGGAATAGGGTCCCAATCCAGATCCTACGAGAGGGTTCTTGGATCTCACACAAGAAAGAATTCAGGGCAAGTCCAAAGTGCAAAGTGAAAGCAAGTTTACTAAGAAAGTAAAGGAATAAAAAATGTCTACTCTATAGGCAGAGCAGCCCTGAGGGCTGCTGGTTGCCTGTTTTTATGGTTATTTCTTGATGATATGCTAAACAAGGGGTGGATTATGCATGCCTCCTCTTTTTAGACCATACAAGGTAACTTCCTGATTTTGCAATGGCATTTGTAAATTATCATGGTGCTGGTGGGAGTGTAGCAGTGAGGATGACCATAGGTCATCCTATCGCCATTTTGGTTTTGGTGGGTTTTGTCTGGCTCCTTTAATGCAACCTGTATTATCAGCAAGGATTTATGACCTGTATTTTGTGCCACCCTCTTACGTCATCCTGTGACTTAGAATGCCTTAACTGTCTGGTAATGCAGCCCAGTAGGTTTCAGCTTCATTTTACGCAACTCCTATTCAAGATGGAGTTGTCCTGGTTCATGTGCCTCTGACATTAATGCTGTGCCTTAAACTATTATTGCAAGAGATCAAGAGGATGTTAATATTTCCCTCAGCTTGACTAATTTCAGACAGGATTCTTCTTATTCTAGGCCTCTGACCTCTCTTTTCTTAGAACATTTATATTAGAACACTTTATCATTCCATATTATCTCTTTGCCCCTTTGAGATGTAAATCTTGTTAAAAACATCTTGCCAGTTTAGAATTTAGGAATGTCTTCCTAAAGGATCTGGGAACCATCTCTTTGAAATGTAAATATTTGAGGAGCTAGCACCCTAGTTTCCAATCTCCATGGGAGGGCAGACTCCTAACATCGATGGGTACCAATTAGCAAACATAGATGACATAATCTCAAAGAAAAACATTTGAAAACTCAGGAATAACTAAATGTACTCCATACATCCCACAGATCAGCGTCCCTTCTAACATCATGCAAGATGTTTTCACTGGCTCACCCTAGTACATAAAAACTCTCCCACTTCTTGTTTCATCTGAGTTGAGTTCAGAGGAGTTCTGGCCTCTATCACCTGCTGCAATGACTTTGAATAAAGTATTTCTTGCCTATTTAACTTTATCCAGTGCAATTGTTTATTTGAAAATAGTTATCAAAAAAGTAGTCACATCAAATTGATTTTTCATTGACCCTGTGGTTGTTATAAAATCTATTACCTGTGGATTTGTTTTTGTTGTTTTGAGATAGAGTTTCACTCTGTCACCCAGGCTGGAGTGCAGGGGAGAGATTTTGGCTCCCTGCAACCTCTACCTCCTGGGCTCAAGCCATGCTCCCACCTTAGCCTTCCAAGTATCTTGGACTACAGGTGCGTGCCACCATGCCTGATAATTTTTGTATTTTTTGGAGAGATGGGGTCTCACCATGTTGCCCAGACTGATCTGGAACTCCTGAACTCCAGCAGTCCACCAGCATTGGCCTCCCAAAGTGCTGGGATTATAGGCATGAGTTACTGCACTTGGCCTATTATCTGTTTTGTGATTAAGGGTCTCTGTGTTACAGGACTCTCTGTGATCCTTGTCACATGGCCATGAAAAATTAGTGTTGCAGACAATTTGAAGGGTGAGGAAAATGGGATTTATTGGGAAAAAAGGGAAAAGGGGACCCTCCACAAACCCACAGTCCCTGCTCTTCACTTCCTACCTCGCAGATTGAATGCCAGGTTCTGCCTAGGAAGAGGAGCAGCCAGGCTCCTCCCTGCTGCAAACGGTACAAACTTCCCGAGACCCCACCACAGTGCACACCAATCCCAGTGTGCAGGCTGGCTGGGGGTTTGCCGACAACCCCTTTCAACCGGCTGTTTCATTTCCACCAGAAGTAAAGTTCTAAAGCCCCTCAGCCATCTGAATAGACCCCCTTCTCTCAGTCAAGGGCATTCCAAAGCTAACCTGAAAAACTAGTTGAGGCCATGATGGGAATGGGAAGCCAGTCATGTCTCATTATACCCACCTCTGTTTTGGAATTACTGATAGAACAGACTCCAAGTCTGATAAGAATCATTTACAATCTTTTCTCTGAAGTGCGCTACCTGGAGGCTTTGTCTGCATCATAAAACCTTGGTCTCTACAACCCTTCATCTTAACCCAGACAATTCCTTTCCATTGATTCTAAGTCTTTATATAATAATTAAACTCTTCCTACCAATTGACAATCAGAAAATCTTTGACTCTAACTGTGACCTGGAAGCCAGTTGTCATGCCTTTCTGGAGTGAATCAATGTACATCCTACATGTATTCATTGATGTCTTTTGTCTCCCTAAAATGTATAAACCCAATTTGTATCACAACCACCATAGGCACATTTTCTTAGGATCTCTTGAGGGCTGCGCTATAAGCCATTGTTCACTCATACTTGGCTAAGAATCAATCTCTTCAACTATTTTACAGATTTTGGCTCTTTTTGTCAACACTGGTAAGAATATAAATTGTTATGATTTTGTAGAGAGCAACTTAATGTGTTTCAAGAATTTTATCACATTCACACTTTTTGACAAAGTAATTTCAGAACTAAGAATATGCACTAAGAGAATAATCAGAGATTTACATAATTATTTACAAAAATGTTCCTAAATGTGAAACAATGAAATAACGTATAATTAAAGTGTATCATATCTAGAAGAAAATTTATTGTAAAACATCAAATATTATTGTTAAAATATTTAATAGAATATATTTATTGTTGCTGTTGTTTTTAGTGCCAATTGGGAATAGAAAGAGTTTTGTTACGACCATATGCTAACCATATCTGAAGAAGCTATCTAAGCAGTGGGTGATTTTGAAGGCTTAAGAAGAGTTGTAAGGGTGAAAACGTGTGATACCTTTCCTTACCCATCATAGGTGTCAAGGCCAACACTCCTATAGCAAAAGACAGATTAACAAGAGAAAAGCATAACAAATTTATTTAATAAAATATTTATGTGGCATGTGAGATTTCAGAAATGAAGGCCCAAGGACACAGGGAAAAGTGTTGTTTTATGCTTAGGTTAGATGAAAAATGGGTAGCCATGTAAAAAATTTAATTCGACAAAAGGGTATTTTCTAGTGGTAATAGAACATTGGATTTATTAATTTAGTAAAAATTGAACGGTACCTGCAAGGTTTGTTTGTTCAGATACTTCTTGGTCTCTCTGTGTAACATTCATTTCTTCCAAATATGAGGCAATACACCTCTTGCTCCATACTCGGGGTAACAAACCTGGAGGAAATAAGGGTGGTCAAGGGAGAAGGGTGAGTGTGGCTTGTCCAGGTTTTATGGTTTTTTTTTTGGCGGAGGGGAAGGTAGTTCTAGCTTATATAACCTGCTTTGAGGAAGACAAACCTTGGTTTGTATGAATCACTTCCGGGAGAGAAAGGCAGCAGGAGACAGGAGTACAGGAGAAGGTCAGAGAGACTTTGCTTCCGAGGCTTCCACTTCCTTTATTTCAAAGTACTCAGCACGCCCAAGTGCCATACTTTGGAGTATGGTTTTCTGAGTTCACAGAGTAAAATCTGTTTATGAGGTTACAGTCTGCTAGAGACACAGTGACAAATAACTTTGTTAATGGGGTAGCTATGTGAATAAGGCATCTTTTCCTAGAATCTGTCAATTCTCAAGGACAGCTTTAGGAAATATGTGTCTCCTCCCCAACTAACATGGAGATTTTGTCATGTTTATGTATTTTTTTGGGCAAGAAGTTTTTCTATTTAAGTCGGTTCTCAATGGTTTAAATCTTCAAGATCTTAAGGAAAAAAAAAAAAAAACATTGAAATTAATAGAAGAGCATCTCTTTTGTTGGACCAGAGTAATTTTTCAGCTACTCCAATAATGATATAGAGGCAGTATGTTTTGACATTCCTCTAGGCATGCACAGCTTCCTGATAAATTCAGGCCCATCATCTAAATATCATAGTTAAAAACATAAATTGAACAAAAATGATTTTATTAAACAGGTATCTTTCATTTATATTAGCCAGTGTTGCTTTCCTCAAATTGTACACAATATCCACAATATTGCTAAGAGTGATAGAGATTTATGGAATCAAAAGTTATCTCTCACGCAGGTGCAAGTTAGATTTCAAATTGTGTAGCCATTTTCTTTGTTCTAGGGAAAACTGTTTCTTCAGTAATAGCATTCTACTTTCTATGGTAATTGAGCTTTCCGGAAGCAAACTGCTTCTTCAATTATGTTTCATTGAATGACATTTTTGCAGAGTATATGAAGAGTTCTGTTTCTTTAAACACTTTAAAACATTAGTTTACCTTTTTACATACTGCACAAGTGCAATGAACTGAACTCATTAACTAATTATTATTTAATTGTGGTGCTGAAAAGCTAAAATATTACATTGCAAGAGCTTTTAGTGATCATCGTTTAGCATTTTAAAGGTACTAAAAGCACTACTCATCCATCAAATTGTTCGTTTGTTTAAAACATGTGCAACAAAAACTGAGTGGACCTAAAAGCATAAAATAAATCTGGTCTCTTGCAAGTTAGTTAGATGAAGCAGAATGTGCACAGGTAAGGTCAGTAGAAACACATACACACACACACACACAATATGTTTGATGTACTCCAAGAAGTTCAATAACACTTGAACGTACATTCATAACACATCTTTGGAAAACACATGAATATAATTTTAAATCCTGAAACAATAAAAAAGAGAATTGTCACAAGATTGCTTTGGATTTTAGTATCATTATATTAGAAGTAAACTTCATAATCTTTTTAATAATACCAATCATCTGTCTTACTTTGCATTTATTTCCTTTCTCTGTTTCCCTCTCTCTGCTTCTGGGCTATTAGAGTTTCTCAAATTGTTTGTATCACATAGATACCCATGTAAATACTGCAGGGTTGACTCCAAAACTATATTAGACACAAGTGTGCTTGTATTTCAGTTCTTGTAATTATAAGTGGCCCCACTTCAGACTATTGGATTTTCTATGAAACACAATGGAAAGCATCAAATTAGGGAAAAAGAGTGGCTCAGGCTGCCCCAAGCAATTAAGTGAATTAAAGAAAATTACTACTGGATGCTTTATGTACAGCAGGGGCTCTGTGCATGAAGAAATATAACTGCTAGTCACACCTGTGCTGATTCTCACTGTGGAATTGAAATTATCATGAGTAAATATAATTACTTAGCAAATTTAATAAATGTTGTTTGGGGTTCTGAAAACAGCACTTGGATCTACAAATTACACACTGATAAATGTGGCAGCACAAGTTCAGTGGTATCTAATAGCACTAAAATATGTAGAGCATCCTGGAATGTGCCAGGAAATCTTATGAGTAAGTAAAGATAATAAATTGCTACAAAAAAAAGGGTACTAAGTCACTCATAGCTACCCATGCTTTCATGTTTTTCTTTAATTATGTAATTTTGACAAAATTGTTTTTTTCAAAATCCCCAGTAGTTTAGATATCCAGGCTGTCCTCCTGAATTACAAATAAGTTTATTCCTAGCAAGAAATTAGTAAGTATTTGGTAACACTTGAAATGAAGTGCTCTAAATAAGTATTTAATTAAGAAATAAAACAGTTATTGCTCTTGGGCTGTAATGATTGGCAATAATTGCTTTACATGATTTAATGGTTATAAAAATAACAGAGATAAGTAATAACAAGAAGAAATTAAGCTACACTTTCCATCATAACTTTAATTTGTATGCTCTTAAGAATCATAATAATGATTGATCTTTTATTAAATGAATATTAAGATAAACCTTCATATAACCTACCTTATCTTTGAAGAATATGTTGAACCATTAAGTCATAATTTATAATTAAAAGGCAATACAATTTATTTTATCAAAAGGAAATAAAGTATTTATGTATTTTGTAAAATTTCCATATGGTAAAAGCCTATTTAGAGTATAAGGCTTCTGCTATAATACTAATAACCATAAGTCTTCTACTTTAAATCAGGAAAATGTTAGAAAATGTTTAATAGCTTTAGTATATTTAAACAATTCATCAAAATTATTTAAAATACTGTTCTTTTGCTAGGGCTGTCATAACAACGTGCCACAATTGGGTGACCAAAAGTCACAGAAACACATTTCTGGAGGCTACAAGTCCAAAATCCAGCTTTCTGTGGGACCATGATCTCCCCAAAGGCTCTGGGAATGAATGGCTCCTTGATCTTCTACCTTCTGGTGTTTGCTGTGAAATTTCAGCATTCCTTGATTTGTAGACCTGGCACTGAAATCTCTACTTTCTTTATCACGTGGTCTTCTCCCTTGTGTCTTCATGTCTTCTTCTCTTCACATTATCTTCCTTCTCTGTATACTCACATCATCTTTCATCTGTGTATGTGCCTATGTCCAAATTTCTCCCTTGTTAGGGAAAGGACATTATCCAGTATACAATGTCTTAAGTTAAATAATGGATTTTGTGGCTGTACCAGTTTAATATGACTATATATGAACTCGATTACTATTCTATAATAATCCTATTTCCAAATAAGGTTACATTCACAGGTTCTGGGTGGGCATGAACTGATTAACCCAAATATAAAGTGTTAATGTTCTTGTAAGTCGTATGGCTGACTTCTCCCTGTTTTGTCAGTGTCCTGCAATACATAAAATTCCCACTTAGTATTCACCTATACACAAAAAAGAATATTTATTATGCTCTAATGGAGGAATCAGGGTCAGAACACTTATTCTGTGACCAGATAATAAATATTTTAGGCTTTGCAGACCACATGGTCTTTGCTACAACTACTCATCCCTGCTGTAAACAATAGGCAAATGGATTGGCATAGTTGGATTTGGCCCCAAGTCATGATTTTGCCTACCTTTCCTATGGTGGAAAGAAATTGTTTATTTTATTTTAACAGAGTAAATTTGTATATATATATAAAATATATATAATATATAATATATATAATATATAATATATATATATGTGTAGAATGTAGCAGGTAGATGCCAAGTATATTGGCTAAATTGTAGCCAATACTAATACACTGATGAATATACTAAATATTCTACAATGTTTAGGTAAGGTTCCCACAACAAAGAATTATCTGTCCAAAATGTCAAAGTACCAAAGTAGAGATAACTTCCTAACTTTATTTCTGCCTTAGAAATCCCTATTCTTGATTAGAAATCACCCAGTCCCGTAATGAATTTGATCTACTATAAAATGTCCAAGAAGGGATATCTATGAGGCAGTTAAATGTCTAACGTTAGCCATCAACAGGGAGATCATTTTTAGAGGTACAAATTAGTGATAAAGTATAAAGGTTCAAAATACAGAGATGGTTAACACTTTCTAGAGAAAATCTTTAAAAGGAAAGAAGAAGTAATAAGATAATAACATATTTATATTTAAAAGGAGAATGGGCCGGGCATGGTGGCTCACGTCTGTAATCCCAGCACTTTGGGAACGAGGCTGAGGTGGGTGAATCACCTGAGGTCAGGAGTTTGAAACCAGCCTGGCCAACATGGTGCAACCCCATGTCTACTAAAAATACAAAAATTAGCCAGGTGTGGTGATGCGTGCCTATAGTCCCAGCTACTTGGGAGCCTGAGGCAGGAGAATTGCTTTAACGCAGGAGGCAGAGGTTGCAATGCGTCGAGATAGAACCACTGCGCTCCAGCCTGGGCAACAAAGTGAGACTCCGTCTCAAAAAAGAATAAAAAAAAAAAAAAAGAGGAATGAAGATGAATCTGCCAACAAAATATTGAACAAATAACTGACACAGAAACATTAAGAAAGGGGAAAGAAGAGAACATCTCTTAATAAAGCACATGGATTCAGCTACTGACCACTTCCATGAATTTGGCTGTCTTCAACATGCCCTTAAGATTAGTAATAATTCCACTTTTTCTAAATATATGCTTGTTATCTACACATATATTAGATATTATTTCTTATATTGTTAACCCTTTTGTTTATTCTCATTTGGTAAAGTAATACATCCAAGAGAGAACAAACCAAGTTCTTCCAAAATGTGAAAATTTGGGGGCATCACAGGTTAGAAGGCAGGAGGACATCAGTGGGCACAAAATCCCAGATGGACACCAACCGTTTCTCAGATTTTGACCCTTTCAATCCATTTCATGATGCACCAAGGATGTTCAGAAAAGTAAAATATCACTATTTCATCAATCATTTACAAGGCGTCTGTAAAATGCTGTCCTGTACAGGGAAGTGGGTTATTTTCCCTTACCTAACATGAAAATTGACAGAAATTGAGCTTAAACATTTTACTCAACTCAGTAATTTTGGCATTTGCAAATTACCTGATAGGTACATTACACTTGTTTCTTATCTAGAAATTTAAAAATCTTACAGTGGTTTTGTAGGGTGAAAAATCTATTTCTATCATTGACCCAAGTATTCCCAGTAAGGAAAGAAAAGCTTTTATTGTATTAGATCCTGCCTGCATTAAAATTATCTTTAAATATTTTGACTTCATCTATTTGTTAAAACTATCAAATCATTTACTTAGCAAAATAAATATTTAATTCAGAAAATAAAGCAATTACTCTGTTTCGATTCAGCCATATACTTAGAAGGTGCCCACTTAATTGCTCAGAGGTGAAGACTTTCTTTTTCATCCTATGGTCGCATTCCCTTTTAAATTCATATGTGTGTATATGTGTATGTGTGTATAATTTATAAATAATTGATGTATAAATATTTATATATGACATTTACATGTCATTTACATGTCATATATAAATGTTATATATAACGTATAAAATATGTTTTATATATAACATGAAAATATATATGACATATATAATTATATTCATTTACTTATTTGTCATACATTTAGTGACTATCAACAATATGCAAGGTGCTAAGCATGTCACTATGTTAACAACTATGAAAAAGCCAAAAAAGCCCTTTTTGAGTTTGGAGTCTAAAAGGAGAGACAGAAATCAAAGTTCGTTTCTGTCCACATAATCAATTTATTAAGATACTAATAAATGGTATTTAAGAAAATTATAAGTTGGTGTGAAAGCATAAACCACAGGATATGACAAGTCTAGAGATTTTGATAAAGCTTTTGTAGGGAGAATTTGAATGAATCACACTAGAATTTATGAAAATTGGGTTGGTAAGGAAAAGGGATAAATTCATTTTAGGAAGAAAAGGAATGGCAGAATGTCCTCAGGAAGAAGTGAGCATGAATTATTTGAGTAACAGCGGAAAATGCTAGGAAATTACTTGGAGTGAAAATTAGATACCCAAGTAGAGATGTGAAAGTGCATAAGAAAACATACAGTATATAATATGCATTTAAAGTATATTATTAATAGCTTGAAAATAAATACATGAATGAACGATTGAAGAAAAGATTTAGCAGAAGATTTTTTGCTATCAAGAGGAGCAGAAAATACTTATTAGACAAAAGTGAAAAATGCACAGAAAATTGAGTTACTTGCCAAAGGTCATCTGGAAACATCAAGGAAAGGATTAAAACAAAGTGGAAAAGAAGCACAGGCTTATAGAAATTACGTTGAGACCAGAGGCTATTTATTTTTAAAATTCTAACACTTTTCTCTGAACTTATAATACATTGAAATTCATTGGAAATATTATTCATACACATATCTAAGTCAAATATATAATCTACCAAATGGTTTCTGGCATATATTTTCCTTTTAGTCTTTTCTTCAGAGCATACCATGAAAATACATGAGATAGATGGGATTTATAAAAAGAGACCTAGAGATTGTGGGCCTACATTATTTTGAATAAATAAAAGAGAAATGAAGTCTAATTTAAAAACATATCACAAGACCTAACTTATTGTTATATACACAAAGTACATTTTAGTAGATAATATACAGATAAGAATGTTTCTTTTAAATCAATGATTGTTGACAATCCTATCCATTATCCACTATTATTCTTATTAGTTGTGTCTTACTTTTATTCAATTTTTTTCTATTGGATTTTTAATGAGAGATTACTTTGGTTATAAGATTTTAAATATAACAATATTATATCAGAATACATATTTCAATTCTAATGAAATCTTTTTCCAAGTTTACAATCAACTATGTCCTTCCATAATTTAATTTGTTGAAAATGGGAAGCATACTGGTAGTACATTTTAGTAATTTTAAAATCCTTTAATAAAGGAAAAATTACGTTTTGACTTTGAGAAATATCTTCAAAAATAAAAATTGTTTCATATTCATATTTATGTTCATAGAGCATAAGGTATTCACTCTATGGTATGTTTTTAGATTTGTAAATGTTTTTGAGTAGAGTATAAAAGAAATATCTAGGCCGGGCGCGGTGGCTCAAGCCTGTAATCCCAGCACTTTGGGAGGCCGAGACGGGCGGATCACGAGGTCAGGAGATCGAGACCATCCTGGCTAACATGGTGAAACCCCGTCTCTACTAAAAAATACAAAAAAAAAAAAAAAAAAAAAAACTAGCCGGGCAAGGTGGCGGGCGCCTGTAGTCCCAGCTACTCGGGAGGCTGAGGCAGGAGAATGGCGTAAACCCGGGAGGCGGAGCTTGCAGTGAGCTGAGATCCGGCCACTGCACTCCAGCCTGGGAGACAGAGCGAAACTCCGCCTCAAAAAAAAAAAAAAAAAAAAATAAATAAATAAATAAATAAATAAATAAAAGAAATATCTAACTTCCCAATATCAGGGATGGTGTGAACATCAGAAAGCTACCTTTGTTATCCTAAAGCAACTTAGGTTTTGTTGAGAAAATATAATTAAGAACAGTCTTATTCCAACCCGGAAAACCTCTCTACAGAGGTAGAAGAGAAAAAAAGCAATGTTATTATTGAATAAGCTTGAAACCAGGATACGATGCACATTACGGGCAATCCACTAAAGAGAATGCAGACAGAAAGAAATCTCACCCTTTTATATAGCCAAACAGATTCAGCCTATTACATACACATTTTCATTGTTGTGAGATCATCATAGAATGTAATGTACTTACACAAACTTAGTTGTTCTTATGACACATAGGCTATATGGGATAGCCTATTGCTCCTAGGTTACAAACCTGTACATGTTACCAAATACTGTAGGCAACTATAGCACAATGGTATTTGTGTAGCTAACCATATCTAAATATAGAAACAGTGCACAAAAAATACATTATACTCTTATGAGACCACAGTTATAATATGATCCATTGTTGAACAAAATGTTGTGATGCAGCACATGACTTCGTAGGCCTTTTAGTAATTATTCTATCTTCCTAAATAGCTTTTCTCAGTTTTGCAATTCAGTAACATCCATGGTCACCATCTAATATAAAAGTCTTGGCCGGGCGTGGTGGCTCACACCTGTAATCCCAGCACTTTGAAAGGCTGAGGCGGGTGGATCATGAGGTCAAGAGTTCGACACCAGCCTAGCCAACATGGTGAAACCCCTACTAAAAATACAAAAAAAAAAAAACAAAAAAAAAAAAAAACATTTTACTCTATTAAAAATACAAAAATTAGCTGAGCGTGGTAGCGGGTGCCTGTAATGCAGCTGCTCAAGAGATTGAGGCAGGAGAATTGCTGGAACCCAGGAGGCAGAGGTTGCAGTGAACCAAAGTCATGCCACTGCACTCCAGCTTGGGTGACAAGAGTAAGACTCCGTCAAAAAAAAAATTAAAAAATTAAAAAAAAGTCTTATTATGAGGTACAAACTGAAAGATACAGATTAAACTTTGAGTGTTTAATGTATACAGCTATTATTATTTTAAGTCTTGAAGACAAACCTATGGGTATTTTTTTTTTTTTTTGCATGGGATCTAAATAACTATACATTATAATAGTCAACAAAATATTCATGAGTAACAGAAATTCAGTTTCATATATCAATCTATACTTAGATGGGAAAGAAGTTACATCACAAAGTTAATTAAGTAACAATAGACTTGTTTTTTTGTAGTTTCTATCTTACAATGCCAAGTTCCTATTTTTCTATTAGCTGTAATTTTTATGTTTTCAATTAAGCCAATTAATTGTGTTTGTTTGTTTGTTTGTTGTTTTACAAGTAGGGCTTGTCTTAGCCCATTGTGTGTTGAGATAGCAGAATACTAAGATGGGGTAATTTATGAAGAAAGCAATTTCTTACATTTCTGGAGACTGGGAAGTCTAAGGTTGAGGAGCTATATCTGATGAGGTCATCTTACTGTATCATAACACGGTAGAAAGCACTACATGGCTGATATTTCTCCTCCCTTTCTTATAAGGCCACTAATCTTATCATGGGGGCCCTACTCTTATGACATCATCTATCACTAAGGCCCTACCTCCAAATAGAAACAACACATAAATTTGGGAATTTAATTTCTGACACATGGAATTTGGGGACACATTCAAACCATAGCTAGGCTTGAGTACTTGGATGCATATTAGTTTTATTTTGTTATCAAACAATTATCAATGAAGATTGTCTCAGTTCTACTCGGTCAATAATAAAACTGTTGGTTATACAATTCCAGGTCCTGTTTCTGCTGGGAGGACAATTTGAGCTAACTGGAAAGGAGACTGTGAGAACCATTACTGGGAGTACAAAAAGAAAAGGTCATGTAACAACTTTTGATTCCTAGTAAAATGTGATTCTTAAAGTAGTCAGAATAACCCTACCGGAAATAAGACAGCAAGACCATCTAAAATGTAATATGCAATATGTTCTCTAGAGTACCTCTTCATCTGAATTCAATACCAAGATCAGTTACTCTTGAAAACTTGAATTTCAAGGCCTTGTGAGAACCACAGTCAAATCTTCCCCGGGTGCTGTCTCCACGTAAGCATGACTCCAGCTGAGTTGTTTCTCTTTTGTTTTGGTTTTGGTCTTTGTTTTGTTTTGTTTTAATCTCTGATAGCCAAATGAGTGATCAGCAGCACTTGAAAGCCTTCTTCCCAACATGGTGACTGTATTTTCTTTCTGGAATACCTTTTTGTAGATGAAATTTCCTGGTGCACAGAGATAGCCAATTTCCACTGCCATGTCCTTCCAGATCTTATTGTCTTTAAGTTTCAGGGTTTCTAGGGAAGAGATAAACCCTTTTAGGCATTGGAAACGGTTAGAAGAGGATTTGCTTATATCAGGCACAGGGCATGTTCTTAGACCCAAATTCATGGGCCTGCCAAATGTGGGTTCAAAGGAAAGATTCTGTGCTTGAATGCAGAGGCAGCAGGAAAAAGACTAATGACAAAACTCTGGAGATTTTAACCCAGTACATAGCTGAGGCTTAGCTAATTATTTTTTAAAATTTAATTTATCTACTTTATCTGGAGGACTGAGGAATGTAAGGTGTATGATAGGTTATGGAAATCAGCACACATTTGCATAAATCCTAGGCAATGGTACAAATAAAATAGCTTTCTCTGTTTGATTCAAATACTGTGGTATCCCAAAAGTTAGAACAAAGGTTTTTAAGAGAGTCTTTACCATTTCCTGAAAATCAGTTTATATGTTTTGTTTCATTTTTGTTTTTGAAGAGGGTAAGGCCTCAGGCCATCCAGACATCATACACACAGTAAACAGACAAAGCTCTTACCTTTTACATGTAGTTCTATGAAATTCAACTACCAAAAGGTTCCTGGTAGTTATTCAGAGAGCATTTCCCGTGATTTCTTAGGAGTAGCTTGTAAATAATTCTGCTGACAAATATCACATCTCTCTAATATGTCTGTATTTTTTAAAAAATCTTTTTTTGGTATGCGGGCTCAGAGCCTAGTGACTTTAAAATTCATCTTTTTTCTTCAGATGATTTGTTGATGACTTAATAACCCTAACCAGGCCAGGCGCGGTGGTTCAAGCCTGTAATCAAAGCACTTTGGGAGGCTGAGACGGGCGGATCACGAGGTCAGGAGATCGAGACCATCCTGGCTAACATGGTGAAACCCCATCTCTACTAAAAATACAAAAAAAAATTTAGCCTGGCATGGTGGCAGGCGCCTGTAGTCCCAGCTATTCGGGAGGCTGAGGCAGGAGAATGGCGTGAATCCCGGAGGCAGAGTTGCAGTGAGCCGAGATCACACCACTGCACCACTGCACGCCAGCTTGGGTGACAGAGTGAGACTCTATCTCAAAAAAAAATAATAATAAAAATAAAAAACCCTAACCAAAGCTTATTATGTTAGGTTATTCCCATAGTCCAGTTAAATTTCTTTTTTCTTTCTTTTGAATGCATTCTTCCTGTCAGATTAAAGTTTTGTATCCTTTGAACAATGTCTCCCCAATATCTACCGCACCTCCAGTCTCTGGTAGCCAGCATTCTATTGTTTGCTTATACTAGTTCAACTTCTTTAGATTTCACTTACAAGGGAGAGAATAGCGTAATGTTCTCCAGGCTCATACATGTTGCCACAAATAACAAAATTTCCTTAATATTTAAGGCTTAATAGTACATCGCACACACACACAATACACACACACACAGACAGATGTTTTCTTTTTCCATTCACCTGTTGATGGACCTGTTGTTTGATTCCATATCTTGGCTATTGTGAATAATGCTGCAGTGAAAATGTGGGAGTCAGATATCTGCTTGACATGCTGATTTCAATTCCTTTGGATATATACCCAAAAATGGGAATTTTTGGATCACATGGTAGTTCTATTTTTAATTTTTTTCAGAAACCTTTATACTGTTTTTCATAATGGACATACTAATTTGTATTCTCAATGACTGTGTGCAGAGATTCCATTACTCTCCTCACAAACATATTTTCTTTTGATAATACCCATTCTAACAGGTGTAAGGTGATATCTCCTAGAGCAATGAAAAAGTTTTCTTTCCCCTTCTGGAAGTTCACTGAAAATCAGCTAACTAAAGGAAGATTGAAGGAGAAAAGGCATGCAAATTTTATTTTGATGTGTATAGGATGAGGAACATTCACTAGAATGATTACTGAAAAACCCAATGTGGTACAGATGAGTTATTCTTTTTTTAATAGGGGAAAAGGAATTGGGAAAATGTGGGTGATTTTAAGGAGGATAATAAATGACTTGTAGGGGACTCAATGGGTTTGGAAAACATACAGTGGCCTAGGACAAAGTCTGTTCGGGCTGCAGAGCAGACAAAGGTTTGCCACCAAAGTCTGTCCAAGTGTGTTGACAGACTTCAGGTTTTCTTCCTGAGATACCAGTTCAGTTAATGAAAACTCAGGGAAGGGACCAGAAGTAATTGTTTTCTCCTTTGGTGGGTCTGATCTTTAGGCACATAACAGAGTATCAGAGTAGAGCTTCTTCCAGCCTCTGCTGGTCTCCAAGGGCCATTCATTTAAAATAATAAGCAAACTATGATGCTGTATTTGGGGGTAAAATTGCCTGGTCTCCTTCACTCCTTATGGTTTTAATTTGCATTTTTTTAAATGACTAGTGATGTTGAACATTTTAAATAAACCTGTTGATTATTTGAATGTCTCCTTTTGAGGAATGCTTATTCAGCTCTTTTGACCATTATTTCTTCAGATTATTTGTTTTCTTATTATTGAGTTGTTTGAATTACAAATATATTTACAAATATACCTTTTTCAGACATATAGTTTGTAAAGCTTTGCTCCCATCCATAGATTGTCTCTTCATTCTTTTGATTGTTTCCTTTGCTGTTCAGAAGCTCCTTAATTTGATTCAATCTCATGTGCCTGTTTTTGCTTTTGTTGTCTATAATTTTGGTATAGGTCAAGTTTCTTTGAATCTCTTATATAATTTATTTGTTTTTTTCCCTTTGTGAAACATATTTTTGAATATTAAAAAAATGTTTCTTAATGTAGTATAAGTGGAGCTTCTAAGTTTTTAGTCTTCTATGTTTTATCAGCAGCTTTTGAAGCTCTGTCAGCAAAATGAATTATTGAAATTTTAGCAGGCAATGGTAAAGTTCAAAACAAATCAACCATCAATTTTCTATGAGGTTTTTAGTTCTCAGGGAAGTAAAAAATCCTTTTCTTTTTAATTTGTGCTGTTGCTTGACAAATTCAAAACATATGTATGTTTTGTACTATGAAAAGTACTATGAATACTTTTGAAAATGTACACAAATATATTTTAATTCTAGAACCAAAGAAAGTCATCTTTAGTATGTTATCATCTTCTCTCCTTGTGGAGACTTAATTCCAGGCAAAACAGAAGCTTCTATCATTTTATGATCGGTCACTGCAGCAAGGGAAGCCTTAACTAGGACATTTGTTTTCCACATGCATGACCCATAAGGAAACATTGTTAAATATGAAATATGAGCATAAACATCACATAAATCAGGTCATACTTTTCAAAATTTTGAATCTGCAAAGGTGGGAAAGAAGTTATATTCAATTTCAGTTTTTTATAAGTTCTTCATTTTACAGGGAGCAAAACCAAGGATCTGGAGAATTATGCAAATGAGATGTATTGTTCATGCTGCAAAAACTGGAATCCTTTCTCTACAATCTGGTGCTAATCCCTAAAACTAAGGTTTTTTTTTTTTTTTTTTCAGTAGTAGTCCACTTATATCTGCAAAATGGAGTAACACTTAGACGTAACACTTTGTGACCCACAGCTATCAACCAATGACCTCAATACTTTCCCTCAGTCGAGCAATGCTGCAGTTTGTCTAGTGAGGCCTTATGCAATGGTACCAAGGCCAAATATTCAATTTTGCATGCTCTCTAGTTTCTAAGGCCAGTGGAAATTCATCTGTATTTGAATAACTATAGATGTCTCTGGTGGGAAACGTTTGTCTGAGTGTTTTTTTCTTTTTTTGAGAGGGGTTGTTATTGCTATTTATTTGTTTTATAAACAATTAGATAAATTGTAGGAGAATCCTAAAACCCTTGTGGAATCCTTTATGTCACATTGAACTCCTTCATAAGCAAAAGGACACAATAATTTTAGTTCAGGCCAGGCGCGGTGGCTCAAGCCTGTGATCCCAGCACTTTGGGAGGCCGAGGTGGGCGGATCACGAGGTCAGGAGATCAAGACCATCCTGGCTAACAGGATGAATCCCTGTCTCTACTAAAAATACAAAAAATTAGCCGGGTGTGTTGGCAGGTGCCTGTAGTCCCAGCTACTCGGGAGGCTGACGCAGTAGAATGGCGTGAACCCTGGTGGCAAAGCTTGCAGTGAGCTGAGATCGCACCACAGCACTCCAGCCTGGGAGACAGAGCGAGATTTCGTCTAACAAAAAACAAACAAACAAACAAAAAAGAATTTACGTTCATCTGCTAGAAGAATAGAAATAAGAGAGAGAGAGAGGAAGAAAGTAAGAAAAGAGGAGGCATGAAAATGCAGAACATGGATTAATTATAGAGAAAAACTTGCAGACAATAATATCAAAGACAGAAGAGATGCCGGATGAGGAACTTTAGGAATTAATCAAACAGACATGCTTACTCCTCTAAGATCTTTTATCAGTGATTGACCGTTGATATGGTTTGGCTGTGTCCCTACCCAAATCTCATTTTGAATTCTAGTTGCCACAATCCCCAGTGTCATGGTAGGAACCAAGTGGAGATCATTGAATCATGGTGGCAGTTTCTGCCATCCTGTTCTCATGATAGTGAGTTAATTCTCATGATGGAGCTTCCCCCTTCATTTAGCACTCATTCTTTTTTTTTTTTTTTTGACGGAGTTTTTGCTCTTGTTGCCCAGGATGGAGTACAATGGCACGATCTCATCTCACCACAACCTCCGCCTGGCAGGTTCAAGCAATTCTCCTCCCTCAGCCTCCTGCATAGCTGAGATTATAGGCGTGCACCTCCACACCTGGCTAATTTTGTAGTTTTTTTTTTTTTTCTTTCTGGTAGACATGGGGTTTCTCCATTTTGGTCAGGCTGGTCTCAAACTCCCAACCTCAGGTGATCCGCCCACCTCGGCCTCTGAAATTGCTAGGGTTACAGGCATGCGAGCCACCTCACCTGACCGAATTCTTCTACTCCCTGCCACCATGTGAAGAAGGACATATTCACCTCCCCTTCTGCTGTGATTGTAAGTTTTTTGAGGCCTCCCCTTTCATGCGGAAATGTGAGTCAATTAAACCTCTTTCCATTATAAATTTTGCAGTCTAGGGTATGTCTTTAGTAGCAGCATGAGAACAGGCTAATAGGGTAAATTGGTAACAGGTAATGTGGTGCTACTGTAAGGATACCTGAAAATGTGGAAGCAACTTTGGAACTGGGTAACAGGCAAAGATTGGAACAGTTTAGATGGCTCAGAAGAAGCCAGAAAAATGGAGGGAAGTTTGGAACTTCCTAGAGACTTGTTGAGTGGCTTTGACCAAAATGCTGATAGTGATATGGGCAGTGAAGTCCAGGCTGAGGTGATCTCAGATGGAGATGAGGAACTTGTTGGGAACTGGAGTAAAGGTCATATATGCTATGCTTTAGCAAAGAGACTAGCGGCATTTTGCCCTGCCTCAGAGAACTGTGGAAATGTGAACTTGAGAGAAATGATTCAGGTTATCTGGCAAAAGAAATTCCTAAGTGTCAAAGTGTTCAAGAGGTGACAGAGCATAAAAGTTCAGGAAATTTGCAGCTTGACAATGCAATAGAAAAAAAAACAAAAACAAAAACAAACAAACAAAAAACAATCTGGGAATAAATCTAAGCCTGGTCATAAGTAACTAGTAACTAGGAGCCAGATGTTAATTCCCAAATCAATGGGAAAAATGTCTCCATGGCATGTCAGAGACCTTCATGACAGCCTCTCCCATCACAGGCCCAGAGGCCTAGGAGAGAAAAAATGGTTTCTTGCCCTGGCCCAGGGCCTTGGTGGTCTGTGCAGCCTTGAGACATGGTGCCCTGCATCCCATAAGCCTCTGCTCCAGTTGTGGTTAAAAGGGGCCAACATACAGCTCAAGCCATTGCTTCAGAGGTGCAAACCCAAAGCCTTGGCAGCTTCCACGTGGTGTTGGGCCTGTGGGTGCACAGAAGACAATAATTGAGGTTGGAGAACCTCTGACTAGATTTTACAGTATGTATGGAAATGCTTGGATGTCCACACAGTGGTGTGTTGCAGGGGCAGAATCCTCATGAAGAACCTCTGCTAGAGCAGTATGGAAGGAAAATGCGGGATTGGAGCCCCCACATCAAGTCCTATCTAAGGCACTGCCTGGTGCAGCTGTGAGAAGAGGTCCACCATCCTCCAGACCCCAGAATGGTAGATCCACCAACAGCTTGCATCATGTGTCTGGAAAAGCTGCAGACACTCAACACTTACATATGAAAGCAGCTGGGAGGGGGGCCATGCTCTGCAAAGCCACAGGGTTGGTGTTCCCAAGGCTGTGGGACCCCACTTCTTGCATCAGCATGACCTGGATGTGAGACATGGATTCAAAGGAGATCATTTTGGAACTTCAAGGTTTAATTACTGCTCTACTGGATTTTGGACTTCTGTAGGGCCTGCAGCCACTTTATTTGGCCGATTTCTCCCATTTGGAACGAGTGTATTTACCCAATGCCTGTGCCCACATTGTACCTACGAAGTAACTAACTTGCTTTTGATTTTACAGACTCATAGGCAGAGGTGACTTGCCTTGTCTCAGATGAGATTTTTGGACTTGGACTTTTGAGTTAATACTGGAATGAGTTAAGACTGTGGGGGATCGTTGGAAGGGCATGCTTATGCTTTTAACTGTAAGAACATGAGAGTTGGGAGGGTCATGGATGGAATGATACAGTTTGGCTGTGTCCCCACCCAAATCTGATCTTGAATTGTAGTTCTCATAATCCCCGTGTGTCATGGGAGGGACCAGGTGAGATAACTGATTCATTGCGGTGGTTTTCCCCATTCGGTTCTCACAACAGTTAGTTAGTTCCCACAAAATCTGATTGTTATATAAGGGAATTTCTTATATAAACACTCTTTGCTGGGCACTCATTCTTCTTCTTGCCGCTATGTGAAGAAGGATGTGTTTGCTTCCCCTTCTGTCATGATTTTAAGTTTCCTGATGTCTCCCCAGTCATGATGAACTTCAGTCCATTAAACCTCTTTCCTTTATAAATTACCTAGTCTTGGGTATGTCTTTATTAGCAGCATGAGAATGGACGAATGCAGCCATCTCTATCAAATTTACTTTTCTTCTTTACTGTAAGTATATGAGTATGACAAAGTAAGTGGCCTTTTAAAATTTATTCCTTGCTTTTCTGATATTTTTAATAACTGATTTTATTCCTTTTAATGGAGCTCTCAGTAAAATATACCTTTTTGCACATGATCATGGCTTACCCTTTTGACAAACACTTTTTATTGGTTCTATAGCAAGTACAAGTATCACTAGAGCCAAAAGTAAAACTGTGTTTTCTTTTTCAGTTTGGAGTGTTTTTCTGACACAGTGTGAGATGCTCTCTTCTTAAATAGCCCTTTTCTTTCAAAATGCACATGGTAGCTAAATCAGATCACTTTTTTTCCCAAGGAGCTCCAGAGACGGTTCATTCCCAGTACAAAATAAGGTAGCCTTTAAGTTGCACAGTTCTCTCCCAAAAAGATGTACAGGAGAATCAGGACAAGGTAAGAACATATGTTCCTCAGATCCTCAGAGGAGTTATCTGTACGGGAACTAGGGGGAAAAAAGAACAACTAGGAGAAAAAAGAAAAAAAAAAAAACATAAAATACCAACAACTTGTATTAATCTGTTACCAAAAGCATGTGGGAAATTATTGAGAAAGCTACAGGATAAGTAGCACCACTATTACCAATTCTCACATCTGAGTGTCCCTAAATGTATTTTAAGTCATTTTCCATTGATTCCATAGCTTTCTGGACTTCCCTAATTCCCTTGTCCCTGTGCCTCCTGTATCCTCCCCAGTCTACTTCTATACTTCCTTTTCCAATGTCATGGATTCTTCTTTTTCAACCTTTATAGATTGGCCAGAGTAGAGATTATTCCCTTTAGTACAGAATGCTCATTGATCAGTCAACACAGTAAGCTTTAACATTTTTTCTTCTTTGTCTTGCTTTTGATGATACCCAAACCAAGTAGCTACTGATAAGACTTAAGTGATATTCTACACCTGGCATCCTATTACATTTTCTGTAATTCTGTTTTGTAGCCTGCAAAAGAGACAAGGCAAAGGTATTTATGGTCAGAAGGCTATTTCATCTGCCATTGGATCTATGCCAATAAACTTTACGAACGTCTCAATGAACAATTAATGATAATGAATTGAGAGATTCACCCCCCTTCTGGGAACACCATTATACTTTCCACCTCACCTTTCTCAGCAAGGGTTCAACTCCAACTATTAGCAACTCTTTTCAATGTGTCTCTTAAACTATTAAGTCCTTTCATAGTTGTGTGTGTGTATTGGAAGGGAAGATGTGTGTCAGAAAATCAGCTTCCCTTGTCCACCAGAACTCCCTGATAGAATCTTTGGAATCCTAATGTTCTTGTTCCATCAAAGGAACAAAGCTGACTAGTTACAAAATGCCATACAGGAGTCAGTACACATCCCCATGTGTGAAGCTGTAAAGGAGTTTGCTTTGCACTACTTCAACTTCTAAAGCACAAGAAAAAGAAAAAAATTATAAATGAATAATATTAGCTTGCAAGGAAGGCATGTAGATGAACAAGGAGTCCTCAGTTGCTTCTTGATGGCATCAGCTTTGCTTGCAGGACAAATAAAAGCAGGTTTTTCTCTGAGACAAAGGAAATGAAAATTATATAGCATTTTGGTTTCTTTTTCTGTGTCTACGTTTATCAATTTAACATCTTTTCTGTTGCCTTTTTTTTCCATTGACAAGTGCAGCTACTCTCCATCCTGTTGTCTTCCTAAAAGACAGCCTTTTCTTCAAGTTCTCATATTTTCCTGATTAGGTCTCCTTATATCTGCTGCTTTTCTAGCTTCATGGCACATGGATTATAAAGGACTTTTGGAGGGGGAATCAAGACTAAGACATAGAATGAAATCACAGCTAGACTATGAGGCACTCAAACCTGTGCCCTCAAAATAGAGTAGATAATAACATTTTCCCCTTATCCCTCTTTTCAGGAAAATCTCCTGACACAGATATCTTAGTTAATTTATGCTGCTGTAACAAAATTCCTGACACAGGATAATTTATAGGAATAGCATGTTATTTCTCATAGTTCTGGAGGCTAGGAAGTCCAAAATCAAGGCATCAACAGGTTTGTTTGTCAGACAATAGCTCTCTCTGTTTTCAATGTGGCATCTTGTTACTGTATCCGGCAGAGGGGAGGAACGCCATTCTCACATGACAGAAGGCAGAAGGGCAAAGGATCTAAAGTTTGAGTGAAATTTCCTTTATAAAAACCTTAATCCCATTCAGAAAGAAGAAAACCTCATGGCCTAATCACCTCTGAAGGCTTCACCTCTTCATACTATCATATTGGCCATTGAATTTTAACACAAATTTTGGAAGGGAGACTGTCAAACCATAGCAGAAAGAAACCATTCATCCAAGAGATCATTAACTTCCCTTCCCTAGACTCATTCTGAGGTAATGAGGAATAAAGACAAGATGTTCAGGGGAAAAGGGGGAGTAGCCATCACAGAAAAAGGGTCAGAAGTGTTCTGTGAAAGAAAAAGTACCTCTAATTCTCACATTTCCTATTGTATTTTGCTTTTTTTTCCTTTTGCCTATCCAAATTAATTTTTTTCTTGGAATAATATTCATTGCATAAATACTAGTGATTGACTTGTTTTAGATGAGATTTGCATTAGTTTGCTAGGGATTGCATAACAAAATACCATAGACTGAGTCACTTAAAGAGCAGAAATTTATTTTCTTCACAGTTCTGGAAGCTGGACATCCAGAATCAAGTTGCCAGCAGGGTTGGTTTCTCAAGACACATCTCTCCTTGACCTGCAGGTGGTTGTCTTCCTGCTGCATCCTCATGTGGCCATGGCCTTTTTTTCTCTGTGGTTTCCATCCTTGGTATTTCTTCCTCTTATTACAAGAACATGAGTTGTATTGGATAGGGCTCTGCTCTTATGACTTCGTTTGGCCTTAATTATCTCTTTACGCTGTATCTGTAAATACAGTCCCATTGGAGGTTAGGTCCTCAACCTATGATTTTGGGCGATGAGAGAATATATTCTTATGTAACAAGGCCTATCTATGAACCTCAACGCATTCATTTAATTTATTCAAATCAGAAGAATTGTCTTCAGTCTACTGCTAGACTTAATTATCATACACTTTTTCAAATATAATAGAAAGTTATTAACTCTTTAAGAGACACACTTTCAGGCAGCATTTCTGGTGTCTTGTATTTTCCAACTACATTAATACTGATGAGACATTAGAGCCTGTATTATCGATGTTTATTTAATAGTAAAATCTTGAATTTTAAGATGGGGGTTCATTTGGCTGGTATTCCAAAATTGTGCAGAGTGGAAAGAGAGGCATAATAATTTACGGTATCTTACCTGAGTGTTGTGTGCCCACAAGACCTTCAGCTGGACCATTCAGTTTAGAAAATGCAAAACTCATTCTATCTCTGTTGCCAAAATTATTAGTGAAAATAAAAACAAAATATCCTCCCAACTCTGAAAACCTCTCTGTAGAGGTAAAAAAGAAAGTAACTAGTCATTAAACCAGAATGTGATGCACACAGGTAATTTACTAAAGAGATTACAAACAAAGAAATTTCACCTTTTTATATATTCAAGCAGGTACAATCCATTACATATATATTTTCCAAATAAATAATAACTAGTCCTCAGTAAGAGGACTTGATAGTACCATTTGTCACACATAGTTGATCCTAAATTCACTTGGTAATTGAGGTGACCATCTGTGTTAGCTAATTGGATTTATTCAAAGGGAAAAACAAATTACCATATTTTTACAGCAAGAGGTAGTTTTGCAATTTGGAGTGAGAACCAGCCCCCTTCACCCAAGGCTAAGCTCCTACCATCCCAGAAATTGAGAAATGGGGGTGCTATCTTCCTCGATGATTACACTTCAGAGAGATAGTTCCAGGTCATTGAAAAAGATATTCCTTGACCTTAAAGCTGGTGAGAGACTTATTAACTTTTATTTTGATTTATGTTTTTTATCTCTATTAATGTTTAACCTTTAAACATTACCTTTAAAATTTAAAGGATTACCTTTAAAATTGTATTTATGGTATTTTTGATAACTAAATAATTGTATAATAATGAAATCAAGCTAATTAACATATCTTCTAATGCACACATTTATTATTTCTGTGTATGTATAGGGTGAGAATATTTGAGGTCTATTCTCTTAGCAATTTTTGTGAATATAGTGTATCATTATTAACTATACTCACTATGCTGTAAATAGACCCCCAGAACCTATTCTTCCTATCTGACCAAAAGTTATTTGTAAGGCTGATTTATTTCACTTAGCATAATATCCTCCAGGTTCATCCATGTTGTCACAGATGACAGATTCCTTTCTTACTAAGGTCTAAATACTATTCAATTGTGTATGTGTATACACCCCACATTTTAAAAATCCGTTTGTCTTTTCCTAGATACTTAGATCAGTTTCATATCCTAGCTATTATGAATAAAGCTACAATGAACATGGGAGAGCAGATGTCTCTTTGACATATTTATTTCAATGGATTTGAAGCAGAAATGAGACTGGTGGATCATATGGGTAGTTCCATTTTTAATCTTATGAGAAACCTCTATACTATTTTTCATAACAACTATACTAATTCATGACTCATCAACGGTGTAAAAGTGTTACCTTCTCAACATCCTTGCCAATATTTGTAATCTTTCATTTGAGTTCCTTAACCCCTTATCAGATATATCGTTTGCAAATATTTTCTACAATTTCACAGATTGTCTTTTCACTCTGTTGGTTGTTTCCTTTGCTGAGCAGACGACTTTTAGATGTATGAAATATCACTTTTTCCTATTTTTATTTTGGTTGCCTTTGCCTTTGGGGGTCATATCCTAAAAATCTTTTTAAGAACGACATCAAAAAGCTTTTATCCTATGTTTTCCTCTATAACTTTTTGCGTCCAGTCTTACATGTAATCTTTAATCCATTTTGATTTGATTTTTGTATATGGTTAGAAGTAAGAATCCAATTTTATTCTTCTGAATGTGGATTTCCTGTGTTCTTAGCACCACTTATTGAAGAGACCATCTTTTACCAATGTGTGTTCTTGGCATCTTTGTAGATGGCTAGTTCACCATAAATGCGTAGATTTATTTCTGGTGTCTCTGTTCTATTCCATTGAGCTACGTGTCTGTTTCATGCCAGTGCCATGTTGTTTTGATTACTAGAATTTTGCCATGTATTTTGAAATCAGGCAGTATGATCTAGTGTGACTAGCTAGTCACAATAATTATATGAGATAACTAATGTAACCAACATTTTCTAATGATTTATTTGACTATTCAGGGTCTTCTCACATTCCATTCAAATTTTGCAATTTTTTTTCTATTTCTGTGAAAAATGTCGTTGGAATTTTAAAAGGGACTGCATTAAATCTATTGATCACTTTACATAGTCTGAAAATTTTAACAATATTAATAATTTCAATCCATTAAAATGAGGGTTTTAAAAATTTATTTGTGTCTTCTTCAATTTCTTTCATCAATGCTTTATAAGTTTTAGTATACAGATCTCTCACCTCCTTGGTAAAACTTATTCCTAAGTATTTTTTGTGCTATTATAAATGAGGCCATTTCTTATTTCGTTTTTCAGTTTATTGTTAGTATATAGCAACACTATTGATTGTGTGTATGTTAATTTTGTATCCTGCAATTTTATTGAATTAGTTTATTATTTCTAACAGCTTTTCTGGTGTAGTCTTTAGGGTTTTCTCTATATAAAGAGTATACCATCTACAAATATAGACCATTTAATTTCTTTCATATTTGAATGTCTTTTATTTATTTTTCTTGCTTAATCGCTCTGCTTAGACTTCCAGCACTATGTTGAATAAGTGGTGAAACTGAGTAGCCTCATCTTGTTACTGATTTTATAGGAAACAGATTATCACCATTGAGGAGGATGTTAGCTATGAGCTTGTTATATATTGCCTTTATTGTGTTGAAGTACTTTGCTTCTATACCTAATTTGTTGGGAGTTTTTATCATAAAATAATGTTGAATTTTGTCAAATGCATTTTCTTTATTGAGATGATTATATGGTTTTTATTCTTCATTCTGTTAATATGATATATTGTTTGTTGATTTACATACAGTGAAATATCCTTGCCTCCCATGAATAAATCCCACTTGATCATAGTGAATAAGTCTTTTAAAGTGCTGTTGAATTCAGTTTGCTAATATTTTTTGTTGAGGATATTTGCACCAATGCTCATCAGGGATACTGGCCAGTAATTTCTTTTCTTGTAATGTTCTTATCTGGCTTTGGTATCAGGATAATGCTAGCCTTATAAAATGAGCTTAAAAGTATTGTCTCCTCTTCAAGTTTTCGGAAGAGTTTGAGAAGAATTGGCATTAGTCTTTTAAATGTTTGGTAGAATTCAGTCATGAAGCTATAAGATGCTGGGCTTTTTGTTGTTGTTATTTATTTATTTATTTATTTTGTTTTGTTTGCCTTGATTTAATCTCCTTAGTAATTAATGGTATGTTCAGATTTTTTATTTCTTCATAATTCAGTCTTTGTACATTGCATGTGTTTAGAAGTATATCCATTTCTTTTGGTTATACAATTTGTTGGCTTACAATTATTCATTGCAGTCTCTTATGATTCTTCATATTTCTGTGGTATGAGTTGTAATGTCTCCTTTTTATTTATGATTTTATTTATTGATGTATTCTTTCTTTTGATCTTTTCTGTTGTCTTTCAAATCTCTATTTCATTTATTTCTGTTCTGATTTTTGTAATCTTCTTCCTTCTATTAACTTTAGGCTTTTTTTTTTCTTTTATTCCTTTGGGTAACATTAGGCTTTCTATTTGATATTTTTTGTTTTCTTAATGTAGGTATTTATTGCTATAAACTTTCCTTTTAGAATAGACTTTTCTACATATCATATGTGTATTAGTTTGTTTTCACACTGCTGATAAAGACCTGTCCAAAACTGGGAACAAAAAGAGGTTTAATTGGACTTACAGTTCCACATGCTGGGGAGACCTCAGAATCATGGCAGGAGGTGAAATGTACTTCTTACTGGCTGTGGCAAGGGAAATATGAGAAGAAGCAAAAGCAGAAACTCTTGATAAACCCATCAGATCTCAAGGGACTTATTCACTGTTATGAGAATAGCATGGGAAGGACCAGCCCCATGATTCAATTAACTCCCTTCTGGGCCCTCCTACAACACTTTGGAATTCTGGGCGATACAATTCAGGTTGATATTTTGATGGGGACACAGCCAAACACATCAATATGTTATGTTACTATTTTCATTAGTCTCAATGATTTCTTCTTTGACCCAGTGGTTTATAGCTGTGTGTATTTTTGGTAGCTTTGATTTGTGTACAATGCTATGATTATGATAATAGACTATTACTCTTCTTATGAAGACGAAGAAACAGAAACTCTAAATTATTTGCCTGATATAAAAAATAGTTATTGGTAGAGATTATAATTTTTCGAGCTGTAAGATGTACAGAAATCATCAGGTTATAAATTGTTTACTCACAAATATTCATGTGTATATATTTTATGTACATAAATGAAGATACTCATGGATGATCATGAGTATAATTATGAAGATTTTAAAAGAATTTTGGCTGGGTGCGGTGGTTCATGCCTGTAATCCCTGAACTTTGGGAGACCATGGCAGGTGAATCACTTGAGGTTAGCAGTTCAAGATCAGCCTTGCCAAAATGGTGAAACTCTGTCTCTACTAAAAGAAAAATCACAAAAATTAGCAGGGTGTGGTGATGCATGCCATAATCCCAGCACTCAGGAGGCTGAGACAGGAGACTCACTTGAACCTGGGAGTTGGAGGTTGCATTGAGCTGATGTTGTGTCATTGCACTCCAGCCTGGGTAACAGAGTGAGATTGTGTCTCAAAACAATATATTAATAATCCTATTACTCATTTTTCTTTAAACTTTGTGACATTTTCTCTCAAATTGAAATCAAAATATAAAATAATGTATACTTATTTTTAGTGGTATTGAACTAATTAATACTTTAAAGTTCATCTTTTTCATATTTTTTTCTTAACCTTTATTTGTTACTTTAGCTCCAAGGTTGAGATAAAGATATATTTTGTCTTACTAAGAGAATTTTGCACTGGAAAACCAAACCAGTTAGAAAATATTTGTCAATAAGTAAACACTATTCCTTGTGACTGCTCTAAAACCTGGGACAGACGAGCCTCTCCTTGGGTTTGTTCTTTAGAAGTCTTCACCGATTACAATCCCCAAAATACTTCACAGTGCATTGCTATCTTTTCTTTTGGGATTCGATGTTCAGTAATAACATAGCATCGCTTCTGTGACTAACATGATTTATGCTCCAGGGAAGCACTTCACAAGTTTTGCCCTAAGTTCTCAAAACAATTGCATCTCAAGGTCATAAGGGTTGTGGATTTCTTCATCATTCCTAACATTGATGGAGAGACTGCATTTGGGAAAAATAGCAACAGACTTAGTGAACTTGTCAGGTCCTCCTCCTTTTACCTGGAATGAAATAAGTTCCTGTATAGCAAAATGTAATTTTTCAATAGTGTCAATTATACATTTGCTTGCTTTTGTTTATCTTCCAATTTGAGAGTTTGGATAAACCCATGATTTGTTGTAGGTTTTACAGTAGCTGTACACAGTCAGGAATGAATTCTTTTGGTATTAAATAATTCTTGTAACTACTAAATTTATACATCAACAGGGCCAGCATGCATGAATAATATATATATTTTTTACCTTGAACATTAGAACTGTGAGTAGTTTTATTCTTATATATAAAGAAATTTAATTTTAAAACATAGTTGTGTCAACTGTATTATTTTACTTAATTTTAAATATTTATTGATTACTATATATATTGATTTTAACTTAGTTTTAGCATTTAAAAAAGTATAAATAATGTATATTTTTACATTTAATTTATTTATTTTTAAAAATACTTTCGAACTTTGTTCAGTTTTGAATAAGATTGTACAAAATTGTAAAATTCTATGGATAGTTGGGATGAAATATGAGAGTAATTATGATATATTTAGAAAATAACAGAAGAACAAGAAAGTGTAGACATAAAGACGAAAAAGTAAAGAAGAAAATCTTCTAAAAAGTCCTAATTATATATATATATTTTTGTTTTGTTTTGTTTTGTTTTGTTTTGTTTTGTTTTGTTTTTTGAGACGGAGTCTCGCTCTGTCGCCCGGGCTGGAGTGCAGTGGCTGGATCTCAGCTCACTGCAAGCTCCGCCTCCTGGGTTTATGCCATTCTCCCGCCTCAGCCTCCCGAGTAGCTGGGATTACCGGCGCCTGTCTCCTCGCCCGGCTAGTTTTTTGTATTTTTTAGTAGAGACGGGGTTTCACCGTGTTAGCCAGGATGGCCTCGATCTCCTGACCTCGTGATCCGCCCGTCTCGGCCTCCCAAAGTGCTGGGATTACAGGCTTGAGCCACCGCGCCCGGCCCTAATTATATCTTTAAAAACTGAAAGCAATGAAAGGGTGAATTGCATCATATTTGGCCTTTACAAAATTCATGAACAGAATGTAACAAATTTCATAATGTAATTGATAATGGAAGCTATAAAAGTGAACAAGAAAGTTATTCTCATCAAATCTCCAACATGAAGGCACTGGATATACTCCATGAAACATCAAATTCTTTTCTTAAGGAGCTTTGATTACTGCCAAAATAATTACGGTGACAAATAAAATGTTATTCATACCTCAGAAGTAGTGGATGCATTTGTGGCCTGTGCATTAGAAGATAACATCATATTGATTAACTTGATATGTTTGTTGAGAAAGTCGGAAACTCTGAAGTGTTGCTGTATTCCTTGTTCATAATGACACACTTTTACACAAAAAGCGATTAAAATTAGAAGACTTATGCAAGTCTCCATTGGTATTGTTATATTAATTGTGGATTATTCCAATAGAAAGGAAAATGTTTTAAAACATGGGCATCAATATGGTTGATTAAGTCCTAGCAGAAAGACATGGTTATTAGAAAACCTAATTTACGGCCGGGCGCGGTGGCTCAAGCCTGTAATCCCAGCACTTTGGGAGGCCGAGATGGGCGGATCATGAGGTCAGGAGATCGAAACCATCCTGGCTAACACAGTGAAACCCCGTCTCTACTAAGAAATACAAAAAATAGCCGGGCGAGGTGGCAGCGCCTGTAGTCCCAGCTACTCGGGAGGCTGAGGCCAAAGAATGGCGGGAACCCGGGAGGCGGAGCTTGCAGTGAGCTGAGATCCGGCCACTGCACTCCAGCCTGGGCTACAGAGCGAGACTCCGTCTCAAAAAAAAAAAAAAAAAAAAAAAAAAAAAGAAACAAAAAACCTAATTTACATAGAAGAAAAAAGTGAAACCATAATAATTAGTCATACTGTCATTCTCTGGGATAGTCTTGGATGTCACATCTAAGTTCGAAGTTGCTTTTGTTCTTGAGTCACTTTCATTAATAGGCTGTGTGTAATGGCAGTTATTTAATCAATTAACCTCACCCATACCCAAGTTCTATTTTGGCGTTAAGGTCAAGTAATCTAAGCTGCTCTATAAATACCCTTATAGTGAATGAAGAGATTTACCATCCCAGGATTTAAAAACAAACCAGAAACAAAACTTATTTATGTTGAAATATTCAAGATAATTAACAAACATTTTAAAATCATTGATTTTATGTGCATTCTGATAGTTTTTTAAGATGTTTGAACATTTTAAATACTTTTTTTTTTTTTCTTGAGATGGAGTTTCACTTTTGTTGCCCAGGCTGCAGTGCAATGGTGCAATCTCAGCTCACTATAACCTCCGCCTCCCGGGTTCAAGCAATTCCCCTGCCTCAGCCTCTCAAGTAGCTGGGATTACAGATGTACGCCCCCATGCCCAGCTAATTTTTTTGTATTTAGTAGAAAAGGAGTTTCACTATGTTGGTCAGGCTGATCTGGAACTCCTGGCCTCAGGTGATCCACCTGCCTCAGCCTCCCAAAGTGTTGGGATTCCAGGCGTAAGCCACGGTGCCTGCCCTAAATACTACATTTATGCTTGAGTTAGCATATTTGTTCTTATGAGCTTAGTAAGACCTTAATTTTTTAAACAACGAACTACTTTCTTAGGAGCTTGCAATGTTTGAGAAAATTATCTCTATTCAATTGCATATGTAGCTCAAAAAGTTTAAAATAATTTGATAAATTGTAAATAGGGTTAGATACAGTTTTTAAAAATTTTACATATATTAGATATATTACTTAATTTAATATTTATCCAAATGCATGTTAAAAAGTGATTGAATTTGTGTATACAAATTACTTAAATGTATGATTCATATACAGAAGTGATATTTGAAATTAGAGAATTAAGAAAGAGTTTCTAAGCCTGGCATGGTGATGTGCTAGTAATCCTAGCTACTACTTGGGAGGCTGATGCCGGATGTTCGTTTGAACCCAGGAGTTTGAATCCAGCCAGGGCCACATAGCAAAACCCTTTTGCTGGAAAAAAAAAAAAAAAAAAAAAAAGGAAGAAGGAAGGAAAGAAAGAAAGAAAGAAAGAAAGAAAGAAAGAAAGAAAGAAAGAAAGAAAGAAAGAAAATAGTTCTCCAATTTATAAACTTTTCATATGTAGAATTGATAAATAAGAATGTGTCCCCTCAGAATGCAAATTAGTTCAGCCACTGTGGAAGACTGTGTAGCGGTGAAGATCTAGAATCAGATATACCATTTGACCCAGCAATTCCATTACTGGGAATATACCCAAAGGAAAATAAATCATTCTATTACAAAGATACATGAATGTGTATGTTCATTGTAGCACTATTTACAATAGCAAAGACATGGAATCAACCTAAATGCTTATCAATAATAGACTGGATAAAAAAATATGGCACATATACATCATGGTGTACCATACAGCCATAAAAGGAACAAAAATCATGTCTTTGCAAAGACATAGGTGGACCTGGAAGCCATTATCCACAGCAAACTAATGCAAAACCAGAAAACCAAGCATTATATGTTCTCATTAGCAGGAGCTGAACAATGAGAACACATGGATGAGACCCTGTCTCAAACAAACAAACAAACAAACAAAAGGCCTGTAATCCCAGCACTTTGGGAGGCCGAGGCAGGCGGATCACCTGAAGTCAGGAGATTGAGACTGGCCGGACAAAAACGGTGAAATCCAGTGTCTACTAAAAATACAAAAATTAGACAGACGTGGTGGCAGGCACCTGTAATCCCAGCTACTTGGGAGGCTAAGGCAGGAGAATTGCTTCAACTCAAGAGGAGGAGACTGCAGTGAGTTGAGATCGCACCACTGCACTCCAGCCTGGGTGCTAGAGTGAGACTTGGTCTCAGAAAATAAATAAATAAATAAATAAATAAATAAATAAATAAATAAATAAGGAAAGAAGGGAAGGAAGGAAGGAAGGAAGGAAGGAAGGAAGGAAGGAAGGAAGGAAGGAAGGAAGGAAGGAAGGAGGAAGGAAAGAAGGAAGGAAGAAAGGATTAGGACATGTTTATGAGATAACCTTTGATGGGTTTTGAGAGACTGCTCCACAGAAGCATCTGTGGAATATGATAAAAGTTGATGTTTTTTAAGATAAAGAATTTTTAGCCGGGCGCGGTGGCTCAAGCCTGTAATCCCAGCACTTTGGGAGGCCGAGACGGGCGGATCACGAGGTCAGGAGATCGAGAGACGATCCCGGCTAACACGGTGAAACCCCGTCTCTACTAAAAAAATACAAAAAACTAGCAGGGCGAGGTGGCGGGCGCCTGTAGTCCCAGCTACTCGGGAGGCTGAGGCAGGAGAATGGCGTGAACCCGGGAGGCGGAGCTTGCAGTGAGCTGAGATCCGGCCACTGCACTCCAGCCTGGGTGACAGAGCAAGACTCCGTCTCAAAAAAAACAAAACAAAACAAAGAATTTTTAAAGGTTTGGGTATATTTCTTTTAGTACCTTTGGCAAATACATGTATAAGAAGTTACATTAAAACTACATTCTGCTTCCTGAACTATTTTTTAGCTACATGATTGCTGTGGGCCTGATCGTGTGGATCATATTTTCAATAGATTACAATTACATTTTTAAGGATGAATCAGAACATCAATCTGTTTTTGTATACCCAGGGATCTGGGAGCAGTAGAAAGATTACACCACAAGGAAAAGTTTACTGCCTCAGGCGCAAGTTGCCTCCCTCATCTCTCAGTTATGTTAGAGACTTGGGGGTTTCTGTATTGTGTCCCAACACTCAGAAACTGATTATTTCAGTTTCTGTCTATATGTAAGAATACTGATCCCTTGTTGATATCCTGGGCTCCATTATTTTCATTGCATTCTATTTTCTTGCCTTTTCTTAATTAGCTTCTATATAAAAAGTAAAATTTAAGTGCATGTTTATTCCATAAATAGGTCTGAAGAAATGTGGCAATTACGGAATTAAATCCCAAAGCAATTCATAGGTAGTTTCTTAAGCTGCCAAAAAGAAAAGTAATTAGCTATTAGTTTATATGATACTATGCAAACTTTTTTGTTACATGAGAACTACAACATGATGTGAGGAAGATATATAGACGTGTATGTAGACATAAAAGACAGAAACACATAAAGACACATATTCAAGACCATAACACAAAGACTTTTTGAGAATTTCAACACTGAATTTAGAAAGTGTATAAATCTTAAATGATTTAAATACTGCCTGTAACTTGCAACTTGTCTGTTTCCTTGGAAATAACTTGTTGTCCCTGTCACTATATTGCTGCTCGTTGGGAAAAAAAAAAAAAAAAAAAAAAAAAAAAAAATATATATATATATATATATATATATATATATAGTTCTGCAAACACCCACAGAAACAGTATAGATAGATAGATGGATAGATTGAAGGACAGCACTTAGATTGTTTGTCATTATTTAATATGTTTAGTGTGGACTTTTTGTGTATTTGTTTTGTTTTTATTTAATATTATATTATGAAAAAATTACCAACAGAAACAGAGAGTGTAAATCGTTTGCTGTAAATCTGAGAGATAAATATTAACGGAAGCCAGATGCAAAAACAAGCAATTCAAAATGAAAATTTCAAGTAAAAACAATGCATTTGGAAAATCAGTAGTAATCAAATGAATAAGGAGGTGCCATATTAATACATGAAAAAAAGAAAAGGTAATTGCAAGCAAGCCCATCAGCATACTGGGTGTGTGTGTATATGCAACAATATAGGCTAAATCAATACAACAAAAGGTTGAAAAATATAGTGACCAACAGAACACATACATATACAGCACACATATGCTGTGTGTCAGTTTGGTTTAGGACTATTTGCTGGGTTGAAGCTTTTAGGAACCCAAAATCTTTCTACTCAATTGTTACATTACGTATAGGGCTCACCTCTGCTCTATAATCAATGATAACTCACTGTTACTTTATCATTCCAGCTTTCAGACTGGGGAAAGAAGAAATAAATGCTTTGTTTCTTTTCAAAAGCTTGGACCCCAAATTGCAAGTATTACCTGTGCCTATAACTCATTAGCCAGAATCTTATCATATGGCCACTCCTGCCTTCAAGAGAAGCTGGGACATTAACATGTTAGCTGGTCAACAATGTGCCAGGTAAATCTTTAATCACTATAGAAGAAGGGACTGAGGACTTTTGGAGAACAACTAGCAGCCTATCTCTATGAAATGGTTCCTTATGAATGTTGTGACTTAGGGTGTTATTTGGGTGCTACTTTCCAGAAAGTACGTTAGAAACATAAATGCAAGAACCATACAAATATAGTATATTTTAGTCTAATTCTAATTCTATGCACTTATTATACAGAAAATAATAAAAGTAGATGATTTTAGAAATAGATTGGTAGCATCTTTTTTTTTCTCTTTTATTTCTTCTTTTGTTTTTTTTTATCTTATACTTTTTGTTTTATTTTATTTTTTTCTTCAGCTTTTAAGTTCTGGAGTACACGTGAAGAATATGCAGGTTTGTTACGTTCATGGGTAAATGTGTGCTATGGTGGTTTGCTGCACAGATCTATCCATCACTTAGGTATTAAGCCCAACATCTATTAACTATTCTTTCTGATGCTTTTCCTCCCTTTCTTGGGCACCCCCAACAGGCCCCAGTGTGTGTTGTTCCACCCATGTGTTCTCATCATTCAGCTCCTATTTATAAAGGAGAACATGTGGTGTTTGGTTTTCTATTCCTGCATTAGTTTGCTGAAGATAACAGCTTCCAGCTCCATCCATGTCACTGCAAAGGACATTATCTAATTCCTTTTTGTGACTGCATGGTATTCCATGGTGTATATGTATCACATTTTCTTTATCCAGTCTATCATTGATGCACATTTGGGTTGGTTCCATGTTTTTGCTATTGTGAATAGTGCTGCAATGAACATACATGTGCATGTTTCTTTACAATATAATGATTTATATTGCTTTTGGTATATACCCAGTAATGGGATTGCTCGGTCAAATGGTATTTCTGCCTCTGGATCTTTAAAGACCCGCCACCCTGTCTTCCGCAATGGTTGAATTGATTTACACTCCCACCAAAAGTATAAAAGTGTTTCTTTTTCTCCACAGCCCTGCCAGCATCTGTTGTTTCTGGACTGTTTAATATTTGCCATCCTTTCTGGCATGAGATGGTATCTCATTGTGGTTTTGATTTGCATTTCTCTAATGATCAGTGATGTTGAACTTCTTTTGAGAAGTGTCTCTTCATGTCCTTTGCCAACATTTTAATGGGGTTGTTTGTTTTCTTGTAAATTTGTTTAAGTTCCCTGCAGACTAGATATTAGACCTTTGTCAGATGGATAGATTACAAAAATTTTCTCGTTCTGTAGGTAGTCTGTTCACTGATGATGGTTTTCTTTTGGTGTGCAGAAGCTCTTTAGTTAATTAGATCCCATTTGTCAAATTTGCTTCTGTTGCAATTGCTTTCATAACATCTTTAGTGAAGGACTGGAAGCAATCAGATATCTAACAATAGAGTAGTCATGTATCACCTAGTATATATGATAGGAAGTCAGTATACTGATGTGGAAGATTTTAAGCATTTTAGATTATAAGGGCCATTATGGAATTCTTGGTCATTATATCCTGTGACTTCAGCCAATTCAATATTTTCCTTGAACCTCAGTTTCCTGAGTTTTAAAAAAGAAGGTAATAGTTTTGATGTGAGGATTAATAATGTTAATGAGCTTCAAAAATCTGACAAAAACTGTATACATATGTCACTTTAATTAAATTTAATAATTTAACAAAACTAAGAATGATGTAATGTTGAGAGAAAATATTTTTAAATGAAGGCTTAGATTTGGTTGAATTATTTAAATACTATGAGAATATGAGAGTAAAATAAATCTATATATACGTATACACACACCTATATACAAAATGAAAATTACATTAATTTTACACCATTGGTTCTAGAAAATACAGATTATTGGCTCCAGGTAGTGAGATTATGGGTAATTAATTTTCTTTTATCATCTTCTAAACTTATCAAATAATATTATTTGAATAATATAAAATAAGTTTCTTATACTATTAGGAGGGAGTGGCCAAGGTGGCCAACTAGAAGCAGCTAATGTGCGTTGCTCTCACAGAGAGGAGCAGAAGGGGCAAGTAACTACGATACCTTCAACTGAGGCATCTAGGTACTCACAGTGGGACTAATCAAGAAAACAACTTGACCCAAGGAGAATGAAGAAGAGACACGACAATGACCCACCTGGGAGCAACATGGAGCCAGAGGAACCTCCCTTGCACTGGGAAGTGGTAAGTGAATGAGCGGTCTTGGGAAACCACGCTTCTCACATGAATCTTTGCAACCCTTGTGTCAGGAGATCTTGTGAACCTACTCTACCAGGGCTTTCGGTCTGACAAACAGAGCTATGTGGAGTCTCGACAGCAGTCACTTAGGCATGTGTGAGAACACTGGACCCTTAGATACTTGGTCTTTCCAGCAAAAGTAGCAGTAGCTCCAGCAAAGTGGGAGGTTAGACCCCTGTATATATCCTTAGGAAAGAGATTGAATCCAGGCAGCCGAGCAGCAACAGCTTAGAAGTCCAGCCAGCCACCAGTAATGGTGTTGCACCTCCCTAAGAAGGAGCTCCCTGGCGAGAGTCAGGTGGCCATGTTTGCTGTTTGGGCACCTTCTGGCTTTGGACTTTGGAGAGTCCCAGCAGACTCTGGGCAGAAGGGATTCCCCAGCACAGCACAGCTGCTCTACCAAAACGAGACCAGACTGCTTCTTTAAGCGGGTACCCAATCCCATTCCTCCCCACTGGGTGAGACCTCCCAACTGGGGCTTCTAGTCACCTTCTACAGGTGCCTTTGAGCTGGCAAGAGGCTTGTGCCTCCCTAGGCACAAAGCTCTCAGAGGGAGGGACAGGCTGCAATCTGCTGCTTCACCATCTTCACTGGTGACATCTCTAGATACTAGAAAATACAAAGTGATTAGATACTGGAGCAGACCTATAGAATACCACAGCAGCCCTACAGAAAAGTGGCCAGACTGTTACAGGGGTGTCCATTCTCTTATCTCCTTACTGGGGAGTTCCTCCAGGCACCCCTTACCAGAACTATTGAGCCAGTAGGAACTGAGGAACTCCCTGGACAGAGCCTTCAGGGGAACAGACTCTCTGTCACTGCCTCTGCAGGGGACCTGGCCGTGCCACCTTCAGACTAACAAAGGAGAAAAGACCCTAAGTGACTTAGCCACAAGTCCAGTGAGTTGTAGTAAACCCAAGGAGAGGAGGCCAGTCTGTATTCCACAGGTCCCACTGCCCACCCCCACCTCCGTCCCCCCACTGCTCATAACCAGACAAGGAACCCCTGACTTTGGCCGACAGCACAGACCTTCCATCCTGGGTTGATTGCACTGAGTGATTTCTGACCTTCATGTATCTGGAGTGGAGCCCTGAGGAGACAAGCAAACGACCATCTTCCACAACCACTACTAAGATCTATTCCTTTGCTGCCTCTAAGCTGAGGAAGGAACATAAACACTGACGTCACTTCTGAGCTGCAATGGACAGCCCAGGTGTACCAGGTCGTGAACTACAGCCAGCACTCAAGGAGGAGAGGAGCCCACACTTTCAGAGCATTGAGAGGAAACACGGCTGCAACTGTGAGGAAACCCAGGGGAGCCACATGACCAAGCAAGAGTTTACCAACTTACCAATAAGCCTAAGTGCCTCCTGCTGGATCATACCCAAAGTTTCAACACCAAAAACCTCACTAACATACCCCTGTCTGAAACCAGAGACAAGCAGCCAGCTTCAAATAAAAACCCTGCACAAAGTCTCAGCCTAGTGAAAATATCCAAAAAATTTTATTGACTATATTCAATCTATACTGCAGTTAAAGAAACAACCACATGCAGAGATGAGAAAAAAAAAAAGTAATGCAAGAACCCCAGTAGCTCAAATGGCCAGAGTGTCATATGTACTCCAAATGACCTCACTAGTTTTCCAATAACAGTTCTTAACCAGGCTGAACTGGCTGGAATGACAAAAATAGAACTCAGAATATGGAGAGGAACAAAGATCATCGAGATTTAGGAGGATGGCAAAACCCTATCCAAGGAAAATAAGAATCACAATAAAGTGACACAAGAGCTGAAGGACAATATAGCAGGTATAAAAAAGAACTTAATGGGTTTGACAGAGCTGTATAACACAATACAAGAATTTCCCAATGCAACTGCAAGTATTAACAGCAGAATAAGCCAGACTGAGGGAGGAATCTCAGAATTAGAAGACTTGTTTTCTGAAATAAGACAGTCAGACAAAATAAAGATGAAAAAATAAAAAGGAATGAACAAAACTTTTGTGAAGTATGGGATTATATAAATAGGCCAAATCTACCAATCATTAGCATTCTTGAATGGGAGGGGGAGAAAATAAACATCTTGGAAAACATTTCTGGATATCTTCCATGCAAACTTCCCCAAACTTGCTACAGAGGCCAACAAATTCAAGAAATACAGAGAACTTCTGCCAGATTCTACACAAGATCATCCCCAAAACACATAATCATCAGATTTTTCAAGGTTGAAATGAAAGAAAGAATGTTGAAGGCAACTAGAGAGAACGGGTAGGTGATCTACAAAGGGAACCCCATCGGGCTAACAGCGAGGTTGTTGAGAAAAGGGAACACTAATACACTGCTTGTGGGAGTATGTATTTGTTCAATCACTGTGGAAAGCAGTATGGCAATATGGCGATTCCCCAAAGAGCTAAAAGCAGAACTATCATTCAACTCAGCAATCCTATTACTGGGCATATACCCAGGGGAATATAAATCTTTCTACCATAAAGACCCATGTATTTGAAAGCTCATGGCAGCACTATTCACAATAGCAAAACCATGGAATGAACATAAACACCCATCAATAACAGACTGGATAATGAAAATATAGTACATATATATTATGGATGGAATACTATGCAGCCACGAAAAAGAATGAGATCATGTCTTTTGTGAATGGAGCTGGAAGCGATGATCCTTAGCAAACTAATGCAGAAATATACAATCAAATACTGTATGTTCTCACTCATAAGTGGGAGCTAAATGATAACAACTTATGAACACAAAAGAGGAAACAACACACAGTGCAGTCTACTTGAGTGACGAGGGTGGGAGGAGAGAGTGGAGCAGAAAAATATAACTAGTGGGTACTGACCCCTGTGACCTGAAACACCTGGACTGGCTCAGTGATCTGGATGCAGAAGGCTTGGGACCAGCCTAGTCAGTCAGGCCTGCTCTCAGGGTGCATGCCAAAGGGAGACTCACTGGATTGTGAGAGTGCAATCCATGGGTGGGCTTAATACATGGGTGATGAAATAATATGTGCAAAAAACCCCTGTGACACATGTTTAGCTATGTAGCAAACCTTCACCTGTACTCCCAAACCTAAAATAAAAGTTTAAAAATTATGTAAGAATCTCAGATATTTGTTATTAATAATTATTTATGCTTTTATAATATAGGCCTCCCCTAATTCTTTGGCTTAATGTCGTATTTATTTCCACTGTTGATTGTACTATGTAGGAATAATTTCTTGGAACATGAAATGTTTTTATTATAGGTCTTTAAAAAAAATAGAGTTAAAACATTTTATACGTTATATAAATACAATTATAAAGAGAGAAAAGATTCCATAAAAATACACCGTTTTTTTAAGAAAAGAAATAATCTTGAGGAAACTAGGCAAGATGGTCAACCAGACATAACCAGAAAACACCTCTTCCACCGAGAGGAACCAAAATACCAAATAAACCAGCAAACTTCCAACAGATTTTTTAAGAGAAAATACTAAAAGCCCATAGAGGCGACACAGATGCTGGGGTTGAAGAAAGAATAAGCTGGGAAGCCTGCTTAGAGCCACTAGGATTGCCCCCCAGTTTCTGAACCCCGTGAAGGAGTGAGTGAGAAAACCTGGGGTAATAATACCCCATGGACCTCTGGTATCCTAGCTATAGGATAAGCTCCCACAACCCCCATAGACCTTTGTACTTAGAGGAGAAGCCACCTGGAAAGCAGGTAGATGTGCAGCTTGAACCCTCATGGAGCCCAGAAGGTTTTGCTGTGCAGTACAGCTGTGGCAAATCACAAGCATAGATGCCCGTCCCCCAAGCTTCTCCACGTTGGACCGAGTGGTTGAAGCTCCTGTTGTCTGCTGGACTTGGAGGGAACAGGGCTGCCATTGCTATGGGATTGAAGCATATCTCATCCACATGCCCCCTTGCCTGCTGGTCCCTCCCAAGACAATCTGCCTTTTGACTCCTACAGGATGGTGCCCACAGCACAGTCTTCACCGCCCCATCTGTGTCTTCTTAGCAGTGTGGGAGTAGTGGGCCCCTCAGCACAGCCAGTGCTGGATGAAAGGGAGACCCACTGGATTGTGGGAGTGCAAGCTGGGCAGGCCCAAGGCTGTCTGCCAGGATGAAAACCCAGGGCTGTGGGTGCCATACCAGTTGGACATCCACAGTTCCACTGCCCTGCTCTGGGATCCTCTATCCTTGACCCACTGCCTCACCAAACCACCAGCAAACATATCTCACAATTCGCTCTAAAAAGCACAGGAGACCAGCAGGCCCCAGGGAGTTGTGGGTCACCCATGACTTAACCCTTAGCTCCAAGTGCTCCGAAGGGAGGAGGGAGTGCAAGCTGCCAAAGCCTCCCTTGGGGCAAAGACAATGCTGGCACAGAGCCAGTAGTTCCACCAAGGACAGGGAATGAGCTTGGAGAGGGAGTTATCTTTTGCCCAACTGCGTCCCCTCCACAGAGTCCTGCTGTGTATGTACTGAAATACAAAAGGGGTGCAAGACTGAGAGCCTACTTGCTTTCTCTTACTGTTAAATACCACCTACTGGAATGCAGCCGGAATTACACCACCAAAAATTGCTTCAGCAAGCAAAGCCTATGAAACCCATTGCAGAAACCTCTCTCTCTTCATTGGCTATAAACTTAATTGTAAAATCTTAATCTATAAAAATCCTCAACCCCAACACTTTGGGAGGCCAAGGAAGGCAGATCATTTGAAGTCAGGCGTTCAAGACCAGCCTGGCCAACACGGTGAAATCCCGCCCCTCTAAAAATACAAACATTAGCTGTGTATGGTGGCACGCACCTGTAATCCCAGCTACTTGGGAGGCTGAGGCAGGAGAATCGCTATAACCCGGGAGGCGGAGGTTGCAGTGAGCTGAGATTGTGCCACTGCACTCTAGCCTGGGTGACAGAGAAAGACTCCATCTCAAATAAATACATAAATAAATAAATAAAATAAAATAAAAATAAAAATCCTCAAAGAAAACCTAGGAAATTTCCTTCCGGACATTGTCCTTGGAAAATAATTTATAACTAGGTTCTCAAAAGCAATTGCAACAAAAACAAAAATTGACCCATGGCCCCTAACTAAACTAAAGACCTTCTGCACAGCAAAAGAACCTATCAACAGAGTGAACACAGAGAAAATCTTCACAAACTATGCATCTGATAGAGATCTCATATCCAGAATCTACAAAAATCTATAAGGAACTTAAATCAGTAAGAATATAAAAGATAACCAAATTTTAAAATGGACAAAAGAGATGGACAGACACTTCTCAGAAGAGGACATACATGCAGTTAACAAATATATGAAAAAAGGCACAGTATCACTAATCATCAGAAAAAATGCTAATCAAAATCACAATGATACAGCACCTCACGGCAGTCAGAATGGCTATTATTAAAAAGTAAAAAATATAAAAATTTGAGCAGTTGTTGGCGAGGCTGCAGAGAAAGAGGAAGTTTATGCCCTGTTGATGGGAATGTAAATCAGTTCAGCCACTGTGGAAAGCAGTTTGGAGATTTCACAAATAACTCAAAATAGAACTAGCATTCAATCCAGCCATCCCATCACTGGATATATACCCAAAGGAAGCTAAATCCTTCTATCAAAAAGACACATGCCCTTGTATGGTCTTTACAGCACTATTCATAATTGCAAAGACAAAGAATCAACGTATGTGCCCATCATTGGTAGATTGGGTAATGGATAAAGAAAATGTGGTACATATATAACATGGAATACTATACAGACATATAAAAAGAAGGAAATCATGTTCTTTGAAGCAACGTGGATTCAGCTGGAGTCAGTCATCCTAAGCAAATTAATGCAGAAATAAAATGAAATATCACTTTCTTGCTTATAAGTTGGAGCTAAATCTTGGGTACCTATGGACATGAAGAGGAAAACAGTAGACACTAAGGATTCAAAATGGAGAGAGGGAGAGAAGGGGATACGGCCTGAAAAACTTCCTATTGTGTACTGTGTTCACTATTTGATGGGATCGATAGAAATGCCAATCTCAGCATCACATACTATACCACTGTAACAAAATTGCAGATGTAGCTCCTGAATCTAAAATAAAAATTGAAATTAGAAAAAAAAATCACTAAACTTGATTTTGAAAATCAAAATCTTGCTTGGATTGTGAATATTTTCTCTACATTCTACTATTTATTCTATAGATTCTGAATATTCTATAATTAACATGTACTACTTTATAATTTGAAAGTAGTCACAATATATTTTTTAAAATAAGAAAGAAAAACATATTTTAAAGTGATTAGTCCCAATAGAGTAACATTTATCCATTTCTAGTAGTGTTTACATTAAATTTTTTCACTATAATTCATAGTAAAAATTCCAAATTCAAAATTTTTAATTATCCAAAAATGAGTAAAGCTTTACATTTAAGGTCATGACACTTAAAAAATCCTTGTAAGAAAACGTCATATTATAGAAATGAAGCTCCAACACTGATAATTTTCCATAGTGTGTGGAGAAAGTTTAGTTGTTTTGCTTTTGTTTGTGCTGGGAAGAAGGCTGATAGGAAGAAAGTAGCAAAGGCTTCACTGAACCTCAGGATTTAAACATACTCTCTTATTTAACCAGAACAAAGTACCTGACTAAGGTAGAAGACATGGTCATATGAAACATCTTTAGCTATTGAAATGGAACATTACTCTCTTCTAATCAAACTTTAATTTCAAAAGAGGAAAATTATTAAATCAGGTATAAATACATGTTTCTCAGAAAATGCATTAAAAATGGCGAAAAATTTTCTTAAAGTTTTAGTCCATCTTCGAGAGTTATCCTTTCGCTCAATTGCTGTAATCCTAAAGCTCTTTTAAGTCTTACTTGACTGAATTCTTAATATGCTGAAACCTGAAATTTCTGAGCATTCAAAGCTTGGTTGCTTCTGATTTTTTCATTAGTGTCAATATAAAGTGCTTCCCATCAGAGCCCATGAGATTTTATCATTACTAATCTGCTATTTCTTCCCTGATGCTTCCAGACTATTGAAAGCTCCTAATTTGTGATAATTAACCTCCTGAGAATAGCATTGCTCATTTAACCCAGGGAGCAGCCACATCTTTCTGTGCTCAGCTTTGCAACCTCCCAGACAGGTCTTTTTTGGTCTGTATTTCAGGCATCAGGTAAATTATGCACTAATAAACACTGAGGGTTTTTGTAGTGAAAGCCAAAATTATGCGGACAGCACCTGTCATGTGAAGGACCAGTTCTCTGTGGTGATCAAGAACAAATGGTCCAGTTTTTGTTCTTGATTCTTCTTAATGGATATGTGATGTTAACACAGTTATATAATCTTTCTAGCCTCAGTTTCTCTACATGTAACACTTTCAGGTTACTGTGATAACTAAGGGACTTACTCTTAATATGTATAAAATGCTTTAGCATCTAAAACACCACCATAATAAGCTCTAGATAGTGGTGCTATCATTATGATAACAAAATTTCATTTTGAAACTGCAGATATGGATACAATTGGTATGGAGGAGAAAAGAGGGAAGTAGTTACTGTAAAAACTGAATAAATTATTTCTCAATATGAAAAACATGTTTTTGAAGATGAAAATCAAAAGTGGGTTGAGAGAATCAGGGACAAGAAGAGAAAAAATTTTCTATTCACAATCTTAAAGAAAGCATAGGATATCTAGCATACTTTAACATAAATATTAAGCTGCTTAATAAGTTCATTAATATTATCACTCCCTCCAGTTAGAACAAATTTTAGACTAGGTATAATTGGCATATCAAATGGTAACATACATATATGGTTATATATATAAAATATTTATATTATTGTCAAAATATATATTATAGTCAATGAAATATTATAGTTACCATTTCTGTGAGTTGTATCAACTAAGTGATTCCACTAAATTTCAAGTGGATCCATGTTGAGTCAAATGACACATTGGTAACTTTTTTTTTTTAAGATTCACAGCAAAACCTTAGTGAAAGGTAGCAAGATTTCCCATATACCCCTGCCCCACATACATTTGTTATAATTGATTAACCTGCATTGACACATCATTATCACCTGAAGTTCATAAAGTTCACTCTTGGCGTTTTAAATTCTATGGGATTTTTAAAAATATCAAACTCCTGCGTGTACAACACGTAAAAGAAAAGCATATTTTGCTGAGACCAAAGGTCAAGGATCCAGCCACCTCTGCTGTCTCTGATCCCAGAAGTGACTCCTAGTGCTTCAGGAAACCTTCCAACTATGGCATCAGTTTTAAAAACATTCTTGCAGGACAATGTACTGTATTTTGAATGAGACGTATCTGGGTATGGCATATCTATATCTCTAGCTCTGTGACTTTGAGTAACTTTAAATTTTCATATTTCATTTTCTGTATTTCCAAAACAGAAATCATACTTAAACCTCACAGGTTTCTGGGAAGGATTTAAATGAGGGACCATATAGGTGACATTTACCATAACACCTGGCACAAGTAGTAATTCAGTAAATGCTAGATGTCCCCAAGCTTTCTAAATCTTACTTTAATTGAGACTAATGTGATTAATGCCATCTCTATTTTCTCCATAGAACAATGGTGAAAGATATCACAGAGCTGAATTAAGAAGTTTTAAAAAACATATAGCCGGGCACGGTGGCTCACGCCTGTGATCCCAGCACTTTGGGAGGCCGAGACGGGCGGATCACGAGCTCAGGAGATGGAGACCATCCTGGCTAACATGGTGAAACCCTGTCTCCACTAAAAATACAAAAAACTAGCCGGGCGAGGTGGCGGGCGCCTGTAGTCCCAGCTACTCGGGAGACTGAGGCAGAATGGCGTGAACCTAGGAGGCTGAGTTTGCAGTGAGCCTAGATCGTGCCATCGCACTCTAGCCTGGGCGACAGAGTGAGACTCCGTCTGAAAAATAATTAATTAATTAATTAATTAACAATATTTATTATTATTACTACTATCCACAGAGATCATGAAGCACCCCAAAAGCCCAGTCTCAAAAACAAGTTAATTTTGGCATGAGGTAGATCTACTAATAAATCTCAGATAATTTTCTGAAAAATTATTTTCTGAAAAATTATTGATATTAACGGTTACTGTTAGTAACCATTTATATCAGTATATCCTCTAAACAATGTATCAAATATCTTAAAATCATAGGATGGACTTATTTGTATATTAAAATTGATGACTCTAAAAAAATGATCAACACAGGTGGGCCGCGGTGGCTCATGCCTATAATCCCAGCACTTTGGGAGACTGAAGCGGGCGGATTACGAGGTAAGGAGATCAAGACCATCCTGGCTAAAATGGTGAAACCCCGTCTCTACTAAAAATACCAAAAATTAGGCAGGCGTGGTGGTAGGGTTCTGTAGTCCCGGTTACTCTGGAGGCTGAGGCAGGAGAATGGCGTGAACCCAGTGAGCCGAGATTGCGCCACTGCACTCCAGCCTGGGCGACAGAGAGAGCCTCTGTCTCAATAGATAAATAAATAAATAAATACATATCAACACATTTAATACATCCTCAGACAGATCACCATAGAATTAATTTAATTTAAAAAAAAAAATCAGGAAAAGTGTGTAGAATAGAAAGGAGCCTAAGATGTGCTCTTGAGAAACTTCAACACCTAGAGGACACTCAGGAGAAGTGTCAATAAAAAGACACTGGAATGCCTGAGTGGAAGGCATGGTCATATAAGAGAGATGCTAGGAAAACGGAGTTTACAAAGAGTGGAATGATAGTTGTGGTTTCATTCTTTCGTCCATTATATATTAAGCAGCTATTATATTTCATATGCTCAGGATTCAACAGTGAGCAAGATAAGATCTTTGTGCTAAAGAAACTTACAATTTAGTGAGTCAAGTGAAGATTGTTAACATGAAAATGGATAGAAGAAATGTCCACTGAAATAGGCAATTAGGCACACATGTCTAAATTTTGTTTAACAAATGTGTAAAATCATTAAACACATTTTTAAAAACTGAATGCCTGTTATTTTCCAGGCACTGTTCTAAGTGGGAAACTACAATAAACAAAACGAAACTGCAACAAAGGCCCAAAGCAGGTGCGTGCTAGACATGTTGAAAACATCTGAATTGCTGGGATAAAAAAGTGAGGAAAGAAATCATAGAAGCTGAGGTCACAGAGATAAAGGGTCAGGGTACAGATCGTGAAAGACCATACTGTTACATAAAATTTCTTAATATTTACCCGTTACCTAGTAAATGCACTAATCCAGTTCCTAGGTATAGTTTGCAAGACCATGCTAGACCGGCCCCATGTAATTTTTATCCATGTCCCATTGTATTATACAGGACACTGTATATTCCAGTGATAGCAATGTTTATATTTTTGCCTCTGTTCTTGCTTTTGCATATTTTTTTCAGATTGTTTTTCCTTTTGAAATAATCTCCCTTTCTGTCCTCAAATCATTTTCCTTAGGAAACTTTCTTAGAATTCAAACAGGATAATAAGATTTAAAATACCATCCATTCTTCTTTCCTACTAAACAGTGAGTTCCTTTAGATATACAATGTTTTGGTTTTTTTTCATCTTTACATTCACAATATACTATGGGTTGTTAATTTTCTGTTTCAACATAACTAGGCCATAGGAATAACTGGTTGAGATGTGAGGAATAACTGGTGTATCTGTGAGGGTGTTTCTGGAAGAGATTAGCATCCGAATCAGTAGACTAAATAAAGAAGGTCTTCCTTCACCAAGGTGGGCAGGCATTATCTAATCCATTGAAGACATGAATAAAACAAAAAGGTAGAGAAAGATTGAATTAAATCAGCCTGACTGAATGAACTAGAACATCAATCTTCTCCTGCCCTTGGCACTGCTGGTTCTCTGGCCAGACTGGAATGTATGCCATCTATATCATTAGTTCTCCAGCTATCAGACCTTTGAACCACACAACTAGCTTTGAACCACACAACTAGACAGCATGACATGAGAAATCTCAGCCTGAAATACCATGTGTGTAAACATCTTATAATAAAATTATCTCCATATATATTTATATAATATATAAGGTAATATATATAGTTTTATATCTATGTGTGGTTATACACACACATACACACACACACTCTCCTACTGGTTCTGTTTATGTTGGCTATACATGGTATCTGACCCACAGTAGGTATTTAACATATCTCTGACCAAAACTGCATGCCAAAATTAGTTATCAAGAAACACATTTTTTAATTAATAAACTTTATTTTTAGAACAGTTTTGGGTTCACAGCAAAATTGAACAGAAAGTACACAGTGTTATTATACACCCCCTTTCTCTACACGCAACATGCCCCTCCATCAATATTCTACACCAGTGTGGGACCTTTGTTACAAATTATGAACCTACATTGACATATAATCATCATCCAGAGTTCATAGTTTACATTAGGGCTCACTCTTGCTGTTGTACATTCTTTGGGTATTGACAAATGTATAATAGTGTATATTCACTGTAGTATCATACAGAATAGTATCATTCTCTGAAAATTATCTATGTCTGTCCATTCATCTCTCTCTCCTAATCCCTGGCAAACAACCACTTTATTGCCTCTATAGTTTTAACTGTTTTAGAATGCTGTATTGCTGGATCAAATAGTATGTAGTCTTTTAAGATTACCTTATTCCACTTAGTAATATGCATTTATATCTACTTCGTGTCCTGTCACGGCTTAATAGTGTTTTTGCGGTTTTTTGTGTGTTTTTTTTGTTTTTGTTTTTGTTTTAGTGCCGAGTAATATTTTGTTTTCTGGATATACCTCACTTTATCTACTTGCCACTGAAGGGTATCCTGGTTGTTTTAAAGTTTCGGCAAGTAGGAATAAAGCTGCTATAAACATCAGGTAAAGGTATGTGAACATAAGTTTTTAATTCATCTGGGTAAATATCAAGAACCGTGATTGCTCTATCATATCGTAAGAGTATTTTTAGTTTTGTAGGAAACTGCCAAAGTGTCTTTCAAAGTGGCTGTATCATTTTGTCGTCCCTCCTGCAGTGAATGAAGGTTCCTCTTGCTCCACACCCTCAGCAGCATTTGGTGTTGTCAGTGTTTTGAATTTTGGTTATTCTAATTGCTATATAGTAGAATCTCACTGTTGTTTTAATTTAAAATTCCCTAAAGACATCAGGTGTTGAACATCTTTTCAGATGCTTACTTTTAACTGTATATCTTTTCTGGCAAGGTGTCCGCTTGTCTTTTGTCCCCTTTTGATGGGATTGTTTGTTGTCTTGTTGTTGAGTTTTAGAGTTCTTTGTATATTTTGTATAACACCTTTTTATCCTATGTGTCTTTTGCAAATATTCTCTTCAAGTCTGTGGATTTTCTTCTCATTTTGTTGAAGAAAACATATATTTTTAAAACAAGAAGAAAGAAACACTTTGATAATTAATGCAATTCTTGATAATTATATCTGTTATTAAATAGTTATTAATTTTAATGATGTTTTACATTGTTTACATGTATTAACTTTCTTAAACTTCAAAAATAAAATAATTGGAAAAGGGAACAAATAAACATGTTCTTCTTTAGCATCCTAAGAAAGAAATTCAAAAAGAAGATAGAGAGCAAAGCTAAAGCTAAAACTTTAAGCAACAAAACTTCTGTCTTTAACTGCATACAATTTTCAATCAGGAACTTATCTCAGTACTTCATAAACATACTAAATTAGGAAAGAGATGAATGTATATCTGAAAACAAAATAATGCATCATTTTACTGAGAGAGTTTACACAGCTTCAAAGAGCAGATGTTTTGGTTCTATCAAACTGTAGTTGACAAATTTCCTAGCAGTGGGAGTGGAAAATTAGTTTTCATTTTTAGAAATTATTTGATACCATTTACAGACCTTTGCTATTTATCACACTGATTAAAAGCTGCCATTTGCAGCATTTATAGTCTTCAAGTACATGTCAAAACTGTTTCTATCCAATTGAAATTTCTTCTGAAGGGACATATGAAACCAAACCAGGGTATATATCTTTCCTTTTCTTAAGCAATACATCAAAACTATGCAGTAAGATACATTCTAATATTGTATTGAGAATTTCACTGATTAAATCTGGAGAGATGCTTATCTAATACTTACAAACTTGGAAACATCTTTAGAACCAAAGATAAGTATAAATAGGTAAGAAATACTGCCTTGGAATGTCATGATAAAATAACTACAATTTCCATAAAAGCAACAATATCTCAAATCCATTTATCCCATGAGAAAAAAAATATTCATGTTAGAAAAAGCAAGATAGTTCATTGAAGCTTATAAACTGGCAGGTGAAATTTTGTAAGGATTTCTCGTGATCGCTCAGGGATTTCTTATATGGATACTGGAAAAACCTATGGAAAGAAAGTCCCCACTCCCCCTCAGTTATTTAATCCCACAGGATTTGCCGTGAGCTGAACCATATATGCACATTTATTTTAGACAGAAACTTTTGAAAAAAATGTATATTCTACATATTTTTTTTTCCCCAATTAACTAAATAACTCTTATTTTGAGGAAGGGGGTTTCTACCCAGATACTTTTGAATATGTTATAAGGCCAGGCACGGTGGCTCATACCTGTAATCTCAGCATTTTGGGAGGCCAAGGCAGGCAGATCACTTGAGGCCAAGAGTTCCAGACCAGACTGGCCAACATGACGAAACCCAGTCTCTACTAAAAATACAAAAACTAGCTGGGCATGGTGTTGCGTGGGGGTAATCCCAGCCCCTCGGGAGACTGAGGCACAAGAATTGCTTGAACCCAGGAGGCAGAATTTGCAGTGACCAGAGACGGCACCGCTGCACTCCAGCCTGGGTGACAGAGCAAGACTCCATCTCAAAATAATAATTATGAAGAGGGAGGATCATTTGAGCCAGGGAGACAGAGGTTGCAGTGAGCTAAGATTGTGACACTGCATTCTAGCCTGGGTGACAGAGTAAAATCTTGTCTGGAAAATACCTCTGTATATCTCAGAATTTTTCCCTTGAACTTTAATAGTTCAAGGGTGTTCAAATAAATGTAAAATGCACCTTCCTTAATCTTGGCTTAATAAGACTCAGGTGTTCACCCTAGTCTTGCCCTGGCATTGTCCTTCATTATAGAACATGTGACTTTCAAAATATACTCTGAGAAAGACGATTAATATGAACTTTATAATTAAAATTAGAGTTTGTATACATACATAAAAATTTTAAAAATATTTTAATATGATGTAAAAATATAATAATGTCAATATTATATCTAAATATTAAACTTCCATCAGGGAATATTAAGGACTATAATTTTAATGTAAAATTATGAATTATGATAAAGTCTTGCTGACATATACAAATGTATACATAGCTTTATGAATGGTATATATTCATATGTTTGTACATCCACATTTAATCCTGTTACAAGATTTAGGCTTGTGTTAGATGAATTTGGGAGAGTTCAAAGAATAGTAGTTTTACTCTAGATTGAGTATTGAGGGAAAGTGGGAAATTTTATATATTTTGATGTAAACTTTATTTAGAATATAATATAATGAATAGAATATTACTACTTCCTGTTATCCTTCAGGAGATATTTATACTCAAGTTATTTTAAAAATATCAACCTGTTTCAGGATCTGCATCACAATATTCGAAACTACTTTCATTCAACGACAATATGGTAGATAGTTGGTACAGGCTGACTGAAAACAGCTTCTTGCTTATTTATTCAAGAATTAGTTATGAGTTAGACTGAGCAAATAAGTGAATGCAAAGAGCCAAATGCAGCATATCAATTAAGCTTTGATTGTTAGGAAATTTATATCCCTGAGTATTGCTGGGTTCAGGCACACAGTTGTATCTCTAGATATCTTTAGAATAGATGCAATACTGGCTAACTGCATAGATGTGATCATGTGAGCTCTTTGCCTTTTCTCTATAATTTTTCTGCTTATTCATTCTCTCTGCGGCATAGGCAGAGCAATGTTCTTTCTGATTTAACTTGATTTTTAAATGTTTTTATAAATAAACTTATTTGTTCATAAGCCATTTATACAACTAGCCTGCAGAATAGGAAAAGTACAGGTGTGTGTGTATACATATGTATATGTGAATTGATAGGTATATATACACACACACACATCTGCACATGAATACATATATAAATGTACACTTGTTACAGAGACACACAGAGACAAACACACTCATATATATACACAAATATATAAATATATTGTTTTGATTAACCATCGTTATGCAGTCAATGTCTCCCATCTCTTCTCATCAAAGGCACTTGTTCTCTTTAACTCTGTTTGTTGGTATCTTTCCTTCATTTAGAGAAAATCATATGACAACGACGAAGAAATACACAGAAAAACCAAGCCCTTTCAGCATATAATGAAAAGTATTGTTATGTAAAAGCAAGACAAACTTGTTTATATGGATGATAATAAACTGAATCAGAAAGTTATCTTTATGACACATTACTGATATAGCTCCCAGACTATAAACCACTGCACAGGCCTATCTGGTATGCAAAATCATGTTCAGTCACCAAATTGAAAAAATTTCCTGAATGTACTCTTGCCCCCAGAACAGCAAAGCTACTCTAATGAAACCAAAATTATTACTATTGTTATAGAGACAGGGTCTTGTTCTATCACCCACGCTGCAGTTAGCAGCATGATCATAGCTCACTGCAGCCTTGAACTTCTGGGCTCAAACTACCCTCTAACCTCAGTGTGCTGAGTGGCTGAGACTACAGGTGTGTACCACCTAGCCTGGCTCTGAAACCAAAATTATTCTTTCTACTATTTTTTTTTTAAATGGGAGCTATACAATAGATAGATTGATAGATTAATGCTAGATAGATATACATATATACATATCTCTTGTGGTATGTAAGATTTACTAATTCATTTATTTAACAAATATTAATTACCTATTTTTTTGTAAAGAACTCTTCTCAACACTGAGTATGCAGCAGCAGACAAGACAAATTTCCTCCTCTCATGGAGAAAATATTCTAGTGAGACAGTAGATGATAATAAATCCAACATGAGGAGGTGGGAAGATCATTTTAGTCAGGGTGACCAAGGACTACATTTCAAGGCAGGTAATGTTTGCACATAAACCTGAAAGACATCAGAGCTTAATTCTTGAGTTAGTAAAAGGGCACCGTGACAGCTGCTCCCCTAGATATGACCCCTAATAAACCATACCTGCCAGTGTGTGTGTCCTGGATCCAATCTAGGGTGGCTTATGACTGCATTAACCTACTGAACATAGTGACTATGACAATTCTGGCACTAGCTTTCAAGAAACTGGGTAATTTTCCTTTCTCTCTCTGCATGCTTTATTGAAAGCCCTGAGCTGTCATCTAAGAAGTCTTTTTATTGTGCTGGAAAGATCACATAGAAGGATCATGTGTAGAGGTCATATGGAAAGGAGATGCCCTGAGACTACTCTTGGCCGGAGTGAGTGAGGTCCAACTGTACCATCGTCCAAGTTAACTTAACAAGGACTCCCGCTCTTGTCAACACCCACGGCCTGCTCTAGGGGCACATGAGTGTGCAGTCATACAAAGGCCTCATGCTTAGAAGGGTCCTGAACTTAGATCAGTCTTATACCTGGTTCAATGCTCTGCTGTTGCTGCCAAGAAATTTTCAATGATTTCTAATTCAGCTAGCCTGCATTTTTACTACACCAGCCATGCAAATTCTGTAGCTGGCTTTACCAACAACTGGCCGTCAATGAGATACTAAAAGTGAAGTGTCCATAGTAGAAGGACCGTGGAGCTGAATCCAATCTGAGTACACAGAACCTGAAAGATGAGATGTTTTTTCTTTTAAACAACTAGGTTTGATACAACAGTTGGGTTTATATACATAGAAAAAACTCTGAAAGTTTTGTTTGAAAAAAATGAAATTTTGGAAGTAGTTCCTGATTCTCAGCATTGTGTAGGCCATACTGCATCCCATTAGACTAGACATGATAAGGAGTGAAAGGGTCTTATCAAATTCATGGTTTATTAAGAATTTAAATACACATCATATTTCAAAGTGCAGAAATGGAGCTAAAAGGATATTAAAGCCTTAGTTATATAGTGTCAAAGTAAAAACATCATAATATTTAATATCAGATAAAGAATTTACTGTCCAAGGTCTATGCAAGGTTATAAATTTACTAAAACATCTGTGGAGAATTTTTCCTAATGCAAAGATTGGCATAGAGTCAGAGCATACAGTCACTAGTGCTGATTGGAGAAATTGCATCTTGTTAATTAATCTGGATTGCTTCAGTTTCTTCCATAAAGGAAGAAAGGTTGATCATATTATTTACCATAATTTAATCTATCCGTAAATTTTATAGTCTATCATAGGAGGTCCATGGCCACTTTCTCTTCTTAATTACAATAATTTATTTTTGCCACTTATGCCTCTACCTCTTTATTATCACATGAAGTTGGATTATTTAAAACATTCTCTCCATCTCAAAGAAAAAAATCTCAGATTTGCAAGTCTTTCAAAAGAATTTATGTTTCCATTGCCTCCACTGTCAAATCACTTAATCTTTGTCACTATCTTTAGAGAACACCTAGTTTATATTTCTGCCAGGGAAACCTGTCCACATGTAGAAACTGTGAAAGTATCTTGTATGTCTTGTCAAACTGCATTGTAATACGCAGCGAACTCTTTTTGTTCAGTGCATTTTGATTAAACAAACACTGAATTCATGAGTTGTAGTGTTTTGACTCCCATATATATTGTTCTATATATTATTGTAAAAATTTTGTCTAACCTGTATTCAATCCAATAATAGTATTCTTAATGGATCAGTAAATATATTTAGTTACGATTTTAAAACTTATGTCTGGTATTTTCAACATCATCACATTAGTTATTAATCCAAGATAGACTGTGAGAACTGTACTAATAAAGTAATTATTGTACAATATTTCTGCCTCAGTCTTCTCATATGTAAAATGAAGAGTTTTCTCCCATGTAAAATACATATGGTGATAAATAAATTGTATACAGTTCTAGAATTATAAAAATTTAAATTAGGCAATGAATTTGACTTATTTTCAATGTTCAAATGACTTCTTAACTCACATCAGATAAGTCCATACTCTTCACCCATGGGTCAAGCACCCAGATGATGTGACGTCCACAGCCCTCTGGCCTCCTCTCCTCCCACTGCCTTCCTCACTTATTGCACTATAGGCAGGCTGACATGCTAAGACTGGAAAATACTAACTTGTTTGTCCCTACCCCAGAGGCTTCACACAGTTCTTCCCTCTGACTGGAAGACACTTTCCCCAAACCTTTGCATTGCCTTACTCTACTTACTGCTTTGCCGCAGAGCACCTTCATATGTCTCTCCCTGAGAAATCTTGTCCTGACCAGCTCCTCCCTTTGCCATTCCCTTAACCTAGTCATATTTATAAATCTATGACTAATTTAGAGTCAATTGCTTCACTAGAATTTTTTCAGTAACAGTGATATTGTCTTAACCACTGCTATACCCACAGCATTTGGCACTAAGAGTAAATACATGTTTCTCAGTTATATAGATCAGCCAAAGAAATGACAATGTAGAATATAGTTAAATATTATAAGTTGGTTGTATTCATGCCTTTAGTTTATCTCTGTTTTCTGCATTGGCTCACTTTGCCATGGAACTTTGCAACTCTGAATGAGAAGTTCTGCCCGATTCCTTGACTCTGACTCAGTCTTCTCACTTTATTGGCCAACAGGATGTTAGGAAATATGAATAAGCAGAGGCAAGAAAAAATGACTTGTCTATTTCTGGCTTGCACTCAGACTTTGTTAGGAAGCAGACTAATTTGAACTAGTCTGCTGAAATGTAAGATATGGATCAGAGATGAGCCCTTTTTATCATCTCAGGTGAATCGATCCTGAATTAACCAACCCATGGCTGATGCCAACACATGTGAGGTAGCCCAGGCAAGACAAGAATAACTCCGTGGACTTGTTCATTCACTGGATTAAAGTTTCATGAGCTCAATAACAGTTCATTATTATAGTTTTACTCAGGTTTAGTGGTTGTTTGTAGCATTATTAAGGCAATAGGTAACTCAGAATAGTCAAGAGGTTTAACAAAGTTATTTTAACACCGTTATAATTTCATTACAAAAGTAATGCATTCCCCTTCTAACAAGTGAAACAATGCAAAAAACAAAACAAAACAAAAAAACACTAATTATCTTGGCCTACATTCACCTGTTGCATTTACTTTCATGTGAATAAACTGATATTAACAGTCTTCTGTGCAAATTTCAATGGTTTTCCAAATGAAGAATATTTCTAAAAATCAACAAGAATAAGGCATGTAGCATAGTCTCTGTATACGGGGTATCTATTTAAAATATTTTGCAGGAAAAGAGGGAAATCCATTGGCTCCTTTATAAAACGTACTCTGATGGCAGGAGTAAAGTGACAATCTATACAGAGACAGTAGATAAGGAGTGATTCTAATAGACCATGAAAGCTAATGACCGTTGAGATTACAGTGAGAGGACTGGAAGTAACAAGAGTGGAAGATTAATAAATCCAAGACTCCATTTTTCAAGAATTTAAACATGAGTGGGCGAAATGAAGCACAGAGAGAAAGATATGACTTGTCAATATATGGTTAGTGCAATGGAAGTTTAAAATTAAGTTGCACCTTAAATTTAAAATCCACAGCAGTGACAGACTCACAACACAATGAACAAGCATTATTTTACCTGCACATACATAGAAATGCAATCTTTCTAAAATTTCAATTTTGCTTTTCTTTTAACTTAATATTTCATGAATATAATAAAATGAAAGTATATATAAAATATGCAGTAATTCAAAAACATGATACTGATATATTACATTTAATTAAATTTATCAGAAATGCACATCTCCTTGTTTATACATGACATTTTGTCTCATGAATAATAAAAGTAAAATACCAGAAAAAAGAACCTTTAAATTATTGTTAAAGCTCAAACTAAAGTATTGCATTTCTGCTCATTTACTCAAACATTTATTCAATGAAAATGTATTAAGTGTGTGCTACCGTGCTAGGCACTAAGCGTAGTTGCTGATACGAAACAGATCTTATCTCTGCTTTTATGAATCTTTGAATTTACTAGAAAAGTGGGTAACAGTATAGAGTGACATGATAGCATAGAAGAAGAGGACCCAGGCCATAATTTAAGGCGATATTCATCAAACTTTTAGGGCCTAAAATTCACCTGAATTTGAAATAAATGCAGCTTCTATCACAGCATAAGTAATGCTCAAGATTTTAGATTTCTAACAAGTCTCCAGTTGATGCCAACACTACTTACCTGTGCATTACACTTTGATTAAAGGAGATATAGGTATCAAGGAAGGCTTTTCAGAGGAAATCAGTTACAGTGTAAATCCTATGAGTGAAGAATTATTATCTTGATAAAGGGAGAATAGGCCAATATAGGGATTCCATGCTTAAATCAAGAAAATTCAAAAATGTATAAAAAGAGCAGTTGGGTTATATACCCAGAAGAAGAAAATAGAGAAAGCTGCGGTTGAATGTTTCCTGAAACTATACAGAAATGCAGACTCTCAGGTCTCACCTTGACCCACCAAATCTGAATCTTCATTTGGGCAAGCTCTCCACATTTTTTTTATATGTACGTTAAAGTATCACTTCCCTAGAGAATAGTCTCCAAAATAAGCACAAGTTTAAATATATATTAAATGCAATGTTTTATATGGCAATTTTATGAATAATATTTGTTCTTAAACTGTGAGTTCAGTACTTCTTCTAAATAACGGTTAAAAAGAGAAGTATGTACCACAATGATGAAACATTGACTTTATTCTGAAAAACATTTAATTAGATTATTAGTGATATGGCCGTCATTGTAGCAATCACTCAAATCCCTGCTAAATCATACATGGATATGCATATTCAAATGTATTTTAGTTAATTATTAGCTGTCCTTCTCAATTCTTCTGACGAGAGAAAAACTGAATTTGTGCCTTCTGCTTTTGCCTTTAACAAGTATTTAACAACAATATATATGGCATATTTCAAAATAAATCAAAACAAAACAAAAATGTTTTAAGAAAAAACAAAGAGTGAATTTTTGAACTCCAGCCACTGCCCAATTTGCTATCAACTATTAGCAGCCTCCTGCCACCTAGTGACGCTTGAAATGTGGCCCATGAACTGGTAGGAGAGGCTTCTCCTAAGGACATGTTAAAAATGAAGAATGTTAGATGCCTCCACTGACCTACTACATCTATTTCGCAACAGGATATCTAGGTGATCTGTAGACATGGAGAAGTTTAAAAGAAATGAAGCTTCTAATTCAGCAGTAGTTCAGGAGTGGGGCGTCTGGTTCTACATCCTAGAGGAGCTCTGAGGTGATGATGCTGATGCCAGTCCTTGAATCACTCTTCGAGTGGCAAGGATGAAAAGCACCGTAGCATTTGACACCCTCGACCATTTTTGTAATGTGTAAACTCTTTCCTTTTGTGGTCCTTAATATCATTCACAAAGTTTTCTAGCTTTCTAAGTTGTTCTTCACAGTTATTTTGGCTGAATTTTTCTTCTGCATCTGCCCAATATAGATTCTTGGCATTTTTTTTCTTCATTCTGTCTTGATTTTGTTTTTGGTTGTTTGTTTGTTTTTGCTTTTCTGGTATGCATTCTTGTTACTATCTTATCCATATACATGATCTTAACTTCAAAACAGATGCTGATGACTGTCTACATTTATCTTCCCATCTTCAAGTTCATGTTCAACTTCTTTTTTTCTGTTGGGAATGCTCTACATATATACCTCAAAGCAGTCAAGCTCAACTTGTTTAAAGTGTAGTTAATTAAGCTCTTTTTAACTAGTCTCTTCTTTCGACATCCCTTCTGTATTTACAATGCTAGATAATGAGACTAACATCCAACCAAATATACCAAGCCAGGCTGGGTGCGGTGGCTCATGCCTGCAATTCCTGCACCTTGAGAGGCCGTGGCAGGTGCATCACCTGATGTCAGGAGGTGGAGACCAGCCTGGCCAATCTGATGAAACTCTGTTTGTACTAAAAATACAAAAAATTAGTCAGATGTGGTGGCGGGTGCCTGTAATCCCAGCTACTCGGGAGGCTGAGGCAGGAGAATCGCTTGAACCCAGCAGGCAGAGGTTTCAGTAAGCCGAGATTGTGCCACTGCACTCCAGTCTGGGTGACAAGGGCAAAAATCCATCCATCTATCTATCTATCTATCTATCTATCTATCTATCTATCTATCTATCTATCTATCTCTATAGATATATAAATATCAAACCAAATACATTGAAGACATCCTTAACTCTTCTCTCTCTCTCATTTCCCAACATCCATTCTTCTAGCCCTTCACATCAAATCCACATGAACACCTAATTCTTGATTTTTTAAATCCCTGTGTCTTAAACTCACCCTGTTTTATCTATTCTCACCACCATCCTCTGATGATATCTTATCATAAGATTTTTTTTTTTCTTTGTCACTACTTTGGTACATTTTCCACATGTCCACATTGCAATAAACACTATCATTCTAAAATGTAAACCTAACTGTATTATAATACTAAAATATTTCAGAGATTCCCATCCTCAAAGCACAAAATTCAAAATTCTTGCCTGAGCATATAAAGCTCTCATGATGAGGCTCTTGCTTATGCCTCCAGCTTATTGAGTCCTGCTTTGCTGCCAAAACAGTCTAAAAGATCTCCCGGCACACAGTAGCATTTATTCCCTCAGTATCTTTACAGATGCTTTGCCACTATTTGAATATCATCCATGACATTAACTTTACAAAATCTTACTCTTTCTTTGATACAACTGTTTAATAATGAGTGTTTAATAAAAGTAAAGTCTTGCTAAAATAGTGTGATCACATTCCACTCAGTTCCTGTTTTTCACAACTAAAAATCCCCAGACATAACAAACAAACTTAGAAAAACTTCAAGGGAAGAAAGAAAAAGGAAGACTACCTAGGGACTATGGAAATTGAGAAACAACATAGGGATGAGTTCTCTGGGTTGCATTTTTTTATCCCATACATTTTAAACAGAGTGTAATGAAACCTTCAACCTACATTGGCAATAGAAAGGAAAACAAACAAACAAACACAAAAAACAAAACTTACATAATGCTTGTTCCCCCTGCCAAATAATAGGGAAAGATGTGGCCTTTTAAATAATATCCTTCTCCAGCCAAATGCCAACAGAAAACCCAGAAATTTTTCTTCCCTCCTATCACCCACACACAGTTTCTTCGGGACAGAATGGAGAATTATCTTCAACCCTATCTTTCAAGCCAAGCCTAAGTAGGCAACAGTGTTCCTATTCCCCCACCTGGTGGTATTTCCTTTGCTGAGTAGAGAGTTAACTTTCCATCCCCTTCCTTGTGGAAATAGATGGTAGTGACGAAATTTCCCTGCCAGGAGAGTGTTGGTAGGTCAAAAATGGAGCTTTTCTTCTTCCCCATCAGGCAAAAGCAGGCACCACTTCAACTGCCTCAACCAGGGTAGTTTTAACGGGATCCAATATCAGGCTGAGCATCTACCACCATCTACATCAATGAGACGCAGCAAGGCAGTGGGAATTGGGACTTGTAATCACTCCACCTCCTTCCTACACTTGATATCATTGAGGCCCAGTTGTGGGCTGATCCTCTTTATCTATCTGACAGTAACAAGACTGTTTCAGTGCAAATCAGAGACAGTTAAAACACCAATCCTCCCTGTCCTCCAGCATCTGTAAGACCCAAGGAGGAACTGAACCTCTACTCTCATCAGGTTTCAGTGAGGTAGGATGACGTGAAGGAAGGAAAGGTAGTTGGCAATCCATCTTGCCCCTCACCTGGTGTCACTGAGGCCCAGTGGAGAACTGAATTTATATCCCCATCAGAGGAAATATACAATGATAGCCAATGACCTGCTTTCAATGGGAGTGTCAGCAAGGCCTGGGAGGAGCTATGTTTTGATTCTAATCTGAAATGAGACGTGCACCAATACTGCACGTTTGCCAGGGTGGCGTTAATGGAACCCAGTGGAAAGCTAAACATATACACCACACCAGCCCTCATCGTACACCCATGCAGGGGAAAGATTCAATTGAGTCTAACGACTCATTATATAATATCTAAAAATGCTATACCAAGAGGGGAAATCACAAATGAATAGGAAAAGACAATCAACACATGCCACCACTGAGACAAATCAAATTTTGAAATAATCTGACGAGTATTTCTAAAGCAGCCATTACAAAATGATTCAATAATCGATAAGAAATTTTCTTTAACGAAAAATAGAAAATCTCAGTAAAGAAATAAAATTTATAGAATAGAATCAAATGGATATTTCAGAAGTGGAAACAGTGTTTCAGGGTGTTGCATGACAGTAATGTAACAGCAACATTCATGTTATTGTAATCCCAGAAGGAAAAGAGAGAATGGGGCCAAAAAAAAAAAAAAAAAAGGATTCAAAGAAATGCTGTTTAAGACTTCTAATCGGTAACAGGCCATAAATCTACAAAATAAATATACACCAAAAAATATCATAACTGAACTTCTGAAATTTGAAGACTAAAATCTGAAAGCATTTACAGGGAAACAACACAGTACTTACATAGAAACATCAATTGGAATAGCTGTAATTTTCTCATTGGAAATCATTATAGGCCTGAAGGATGTAGCACAATAGTTTTCAAGAAGTAAAAGAAAAGAATTGTCAATTGCAGGTTTTATAATATCCAGTGAAAATATTTTTCGAGATGATGGTAGTTGGACATGGTGGTGCACACTTGTAGTTCCAGCTACTGAATTATTTTATCCCATACATTTTAAACAGAGTGTAATGAAACCTTCAACCTACATTGGCAATAGAAAGATAGGAAAACAAACAAACACAAAACACAAAACTTACATAATGCTTGTTCCCCCTGCCAAATAATAGGGAAAGATGTGGCCTTTTAAATAATATCCTTCTCCAGCCAAATGCCAACAGAAAACCCAGAAATTTTTCTTCCCTCCTATCACCCACACACAGTTTCTTCGGGACAGAATAGAGAATTATCTTCAACCCTACCTTTCAAGCCAGGCCTAAGTAGGCAACAGTGTTCCTATTCCCCCACCTGGTGGTATTTCCTTTGCTGAGTAGAGAGTTAACCTTCCATCCCCTTCCTTGTGGAAATAGTAGGTAGCGATGCAATTTCCTTGCCAGGAGAGTGTTGGTAGGTCAAAAATGGAGCTTTTTGATCATTTGAGCCCAGCAGTCTGAGTCTAGCCAGTGCAACATAGCGAGACCCAATCTTAAAGAAAAAAAAAATGGAATGAAGGTAAAATATAGTCATTGTCAGATGAAATAAAACAAAAGTAATTTTATTTGTTATTAACAAATCAGACTGTAAGAATGGCTAAAATAAGTTAAAGAGAAAGGAAATGATAACAGAGGAATGCTTGGGATTTCAGGAAACAGAAAAGACTATCAGAATGAGTGAATATAAAGATACTTATAACAGACAATTTTTAGTTCTCATGAGTTTCCTAAGCCATACTAGAAGGTAAAAGTAAACATTATAACTTTGTCTAATACAGTGCTAAATTATGTAGAAAAAATACGTAAGACAATTATATTTTAAAAGTGGAGAGAGTAACGGGGCCTAAGTGGAAGTAAGGTTTCAACACTGTTTTGAAGTGGCAAAATTTCAATACCAGCAGACAGTGATGAGTTACATATGAATATTTTAATACCCAAAGCAACTACTAAGAAAATTATTCAAAGAATTATACTCAACAACACTATAATAATCAGGATGCAATCCTAAAGAGGTTCGTATAGCTACAGAAGGTAAGCAAAGAGAAACAGAGGAAGGAGTAACAGAGAAAAAAATATCAGAAAATATATTAAAAATTCAGGCTTGCCTAATTACCCAGGATCATTTGACTTGGAGCTCTTATCCTTTGTACATTTTTGCACTTAGTAATGTTCATGTTATTTTGAGATTCTTTCCTTCACCCAAAGTTGCTCAGTTTCTAGAAGGTGGAAGCTCCCTTTAAAAAAAAATCATTTGTTTATTGTAAATGCAATTCATATAATACCGTCTGATTTATGTGTCTAGCAAAGTGCCACGCCAAAGGGTAGTTCCAGGGGCAGAGGTTTAGTTTTTTCACATCCCTATCATACATCCACTCCCAAACTCAATTAAATTTATCTAAGTAGAAACATTGTGCATGATATTTAAATGCAGCTTCAAGAGAATTACCCCAGCTTTTTTCTTACAACAAAGTGTTAGCTTCACAGCTCTTCACATATCAAAATTCACATTTAGGAACTCTCAGTATGTCCATGAGAGATTTTTTTGTGTCTTTGTAAAAATGCATGCTGCTATTAGGTATTTTTAAAAGAAATCCAGTGAAAGATTTTTATATGAGATTTATAATTCAAATAATAATCTTTGTATCATACCACAGATGAGATAATTTATAAAGAAAAGTATTTTACTTTTCATGCTTCTGGAGGCTGGAAAATCCAAGTTCAGGGCCTTCTTGCTGCATCATCCCATGATGGAAGGTAGAAGAGAAGGAGAGCAAGAGGGGACCAAACTCATTATTATAACAAGCCTACTATCACCATAAGAAACCCAGTCCTGTGATAAAAATATTAATCCATTAATGAAAGCAGAACCCTGGTGTCCCACTCACCTCATTTTAGGCCCCACCTCCCAAAACTTTCATTTGGGATTTAGTCTCCAACACGCAAACTTTGGAAAACACGTTCAAACCACAGCACACATGTATATAATACATGAACATTCTGTATTACATTGCCTAGTTTTGTTTTTTGTTTTCTTAATCTATCAATACATTTTTGATTTGTTCCCATAAATTTTATAAAGTGGACTTTATTAACTTATGATGCTTTATCAGAGCATTTCATGTAAGTGATTAGATGAAATAAAAATATATTTCAAAGAGAAAAAACATGCCAAGGTAGTAAAAGCCACTTACATTCAGGAGAATTGCTACTTTTTTTTTTTTATTATTATTGTACTTTAAGTTCTGGGGTACATATGCAGAATGCGCAGGTTTTTTAAATAGAAATACACGTCCCATGGTGGTTTGTCACACCCATCGACCTGTCATCTTCATTAGGTATTTCTCCTAATGCTATCCCTTCCCTAGACCCCACCCTCAAACAGGCCCTGGTGGGATGGCTGGATCCTTCTAAAGGATTAGAAAATGCTTTTTGATATCCAATATCAATATTATGAAACATGAATAGCATAATGTGCTATTCTTCGTGCTTATGCTTAAGATTTTTTTTTCATAACTTCACTGTTTGCTTGATTTTTTCCTCCCTTGACCCTTATTTCTATATTTTGCTGTGTCTGTTGCCCACTGTCAAGCGCCTTGTTTGGATTAGGGGCCTTTTAAAGGTAAATATCTTCAGTGTGTACAGAAATTGTTTTGTCTCAGTATTTCAGATTTAAAAATGTGTATCTTCTTAATCTATGTACAAATTACCTGTCCTCAAAGTCCACATCTCTATTAGAAGTTCAAATCTATTCAATTTTCATGAGCATGTTTGACAGTTTCTTCCATACATATACTTTAAACTTTTCAAAGTTCAATGAAAAAAATCATGAGAACTTTAATGTTATGTTAATAGATTGTGTAGCAAATACAAAGTTTGAGTTTAAAACCGTTTTGCAAAATAAGCAGTTAAAATTAGAGATGTTAAATGTTTTATAGCATTTCAAAACACATGCCAAATTTTATAAAGTGTAGGTCTGAGTGGAACATAGTTGTTCATGAAAAGTATCCAAAACTGGAATATAAGCCCTTTTCAGTGTTATTCTGAGGTTTGTTTAATAGTTCAAGTAGGAGAATGTACTTTTATTTGTCTTCGCTATTTGGTATTTGCTAAGAACCCAGGTGCCCTGACACAACAAATCCAATTGTCACAGGACTCTACCTATATTACCTATCCTCTTTTCATTTATTGATTATTCCTAGCATGCTCACAACTCAGAGACTTTATATTTAGTTTTATCCCTTTCCCCGGATATTCAAATTGCTCCATCCTTTACGTCTGTCAGTTGTTTGTTCCAATGTCATACCTTTACAGGTACCTTCACTGATTGCGTTATTAAAAACATAATCACTGCTATCCCTGTCTACTTGCTTTATTTTATTTCATAGTCATATAGAAAATGCAATGTATTTGCGTGTCATATATTTTCCTCTAGTAAAATACAAGCTCTCTGAGGTCAGAAACTCTGCTTGCTTCACCCCAGTACAGAGAGAGTGTGACAGGTATCTTGATAAATAAATTGTTCTATTGGCACTATGCCTTTTGCAGTTGCAAGAATGCAAATTATTTCCAATTTCTAGCTTTTGTCTTTTTTTTTGCTTAATCTCTATGATTTCTGATGCATAACTAATTGGCCCTTCTAAACCTTTATCCTGGCTAAATGTGCTGCCATTTCCTGCCCTTTCTAATTTTTCCCTTCAATGTAATACTTCTTACTGAGTAATATAAAGTTTACTACTCTAGCCACACAATCAAATAATTGCAGTTCATTAATCTGCCTCCTCAATCTTAAATAAATGTATGTGTTTATACATGTATCAACTCATACATACATTCATTTCTGAAATATATACTGAATGTATGCTATATGACAGGTCTTGTGCAAAAGCAAATTTTAAAACTTAAATTTTTTTTTTCCTGCTGTGTTGTTGGGAGATTAGCTATGAATATTTAAATATATTGTTCATGTTATAGCATCTTTTAAATAGTGGCTGTTAGAATAGCCTTCTTGGTTGTCCTGTGCATAATCTACCTATAATGTATACAATCATACGCAGTAGCTTTGCTGGTAAATATTTTTGGTTTCTCTAATTTTATTTTCACACCATTTTTCTATAATTCTATAACTTCTTCATCAAGCCTTCATCATAAAATTTACCTCACAGTATAAAGTTATGTGTTCAGCCAGGCACGGTGGCTCATGCCTATAATCCCAGCACTTTGGGAGGCTGAGTTGGGTGGATCACCTGAGGTCAGGAGTTAGAGGCCAGCCTGGCTAACATGGTGAAAACCCCATCTCTACTGAAAATACAAAAAGTAGCCGGGTGCTGTGTTGCATGCCTGTAATTCCAGCTACTCGGGAGGCTGAGGCAGGAGAATTGCTTGAACCCAGGACGGGGAGATTGCAGTGAGCTGAGATTGCATCAATGCACTCCAGCCTGAGCAACAGAGAGACTCCATATCAATTAAAAAAGAAAAAAATTATGTATTTATTTTTTCCCTTTTTTACCAATATGATATGAATACTATATGAATATAGATTTGGTGTTTCTATATCTGATTCCCATTGTCTGGCAAAATGCACAGGAAGCACTTTAAAAATATTTGTGAGATGAATGATGTGTATCATCAAATTATCTTGAAAAATAAATATATTTATTTTGAACTTACTTGAGAAAACATTATTCCATGAAACAGAATATTAGTCCATTTTTCCCATACCCAGATTAAATGTAAGCATAAGTAAAAAGGAAATCTCATTGTTGTACTTGAACATTATAGCAACTTAAACCCACTTTCATTCCAACTCTCCCATTTTCTGAAAGTAGCCCTTCACATATTATTTTCAACTGAATGTTTGCGTCTCTCCAAAATTCATACATTGAAGCTGTAAGTCGCAATGTGATGATATTAGAAGGTAGAGTCTTTGGAAGCTAATTAGGTTTAGATGAGATCAGGAAGTCAGAGCCCCCTTGAAGGGATTAGAGGCCTCATAAGAGGAGGAGAAAATACTAGAGCTTGCTCTCTCGACCATATGAGGATACACCAAGAATCCAGCTTTCTGTAAGCCAGGAAGAGGGTCATCAGAACCTGATTATGCTGCCACCCTAATCTCATATTTTCAGCATATAGAACTGTGGGAAATAACTGTTCGTTGTGTAAGTCACGTCTATTGTATGTTGTTAGGGCAACCAGAGCTAGGTTGCATATCCACCATGGCACTGGTTTGTGTTTTCCTTTTCTCTTGTAGAGGTGTTCCGGGGAACCATATATATCCCAGTAGTCTTGCATCTATACGGAGTCATGAGATTAGTTCCAGTTATTACAAGATGAATGGAAGTGGTATGTGTGGCTTCCAGGCAAGGCATTTTAAGAAATAGGAGTATACCTTCCATACATTGTCTTTCTTCTCTTGTAATTTGGTTCTCCACTAAGTAGATGTATTTGCATGCAGGTGGTTTATTTGGGAAAATTCTCAGGAATAATAGTTGTGAGGAACTGAAGATAGCAGGATGGACAGAGAGAGGAGCTGAACTCTTCCCTGTGAAACCAACCCCATAGCAAGTTCTCTAGCAGAATGGCCTTTCAAAGATGGAGACACCTAGGGCAAAGGAATCAACTTCGTACTTTTTATTGACCAGTCATTAGTTATGTATATAGCCTCTGGAAAGAAGAGTAACTTTGGGTAAGATAAATTTTTTTAAGCCAGTAGCAATTTCTGAGAGTCACTTAGCTTTGAGTCCTCAAAGGCCAACATTCCAGTTATCAGAACACCACAGCATTCACTATCCATTATCCAACACTTGCAGAATGAATTGGGGATCTAATGAATAGTAGAACTATGAGAGAGAGGAGTCTGGGTGATTAGACTACTTTGTGAGGAGAAGTTACCCAGTATCATCTACTTGACTGTAACATGTTTTAGTTAATGAAGTCTGCTGTATAACTGCAGTGTAACTGATGTTCATGTTTCAGATAAATTTTGTCAGTTTTCTTCAGAGTAACCCATTTCTAATATTGTCCTTTTTTTAAAAAAAATGCCTTTTAAGTTAAAGGAATAAAAACTATGTAGAGCAATTATACATATGGCATAATGTTTACCAGTGTTGCTGGGAAACTCCTTCGAGAGGCTGTATTTCAGAAGCATAATATCCAATGTCATTGATTTAAAATTATTCACCCCTCAAGGTTCTTAAACTACACAGCATTCTCTGCCACAACTGTTTTCCTGTGAGGTATTAAAATCTGGTGATTCCACATATGTATTTGTTATTTGAGTAGTAATTCCATTTGCAGGAATAAATGTTTATTACTAAACACAAATTTTTAAGTTTAAAAGTTACGATATCATTTAAATTGCTCTATGCCTCAAAGGGAAACAATAATACAGGTATATATGAATGGTTATTTTTGAGAAATATAATTCTAAATTTTTGTGATTTTGAGTTGGAGCTTTAGCATAAAAATCTATAACTAAAAGAACAATATGTTCTTCACAACCACTGTTTACTACACAACATAAATCAAGAATCTGGAATAAATAATTGTCTTGCTTATGTTGCCAGAGGTTAATTCCAAATGTTGCATTCTAGGCCAAGTTTATCAAATTATTCAGAGCTGAGTCTTTATCAAGTACATTGAAATGTTTGGGGGATGAGGTGTGCTAATATTTATGCCACAGTAACCACCAGAGTGCTTTTTCCTGACATAAATTGTATGGCTTTATTTGTTTAAGCTTAGAAGCCAAAAATATATCAATCCAGTTGGAAATTAGAAAAAAATTAGAGACTTGATTTTCCAAACTCAGTTTAACCACTGCTCTAATATAATTGGAGGAAACAATAAATACTGATTAATATTGGAATTAAGCACATGGCTTTTGAAATAAGAGTGGTTCTGGAATCATTAATAATTGTGTGTGACTGTGGATTTGTCACTGAAACTTAATTTTCTTATTAATAAAATGTGTTAAATTATGCATATCTCCTGTTGAATTTTTAAATATCAAATAATATGGCTGAAATGCTTTTAAGACAGTTAATCATAGTATGCTCTCAAAAGATAATCGGTATAGTTATTTTTATTATAATACTTATTGAAGCACATGTAAAGGCAAACTTTCATTGGAGAGCTGTTCAAAAAATAGCATGTATTTCTTTGACTTCACTGGTTTTAATTGTTTTACTATAAATTAAGACACACTATCAAATATGAAGTAGCTAAAAATTCAATCATCAGGTACCACAAAATAAACAATTGTTGGCATTAAAAAAAACTTATAAGTGATTAGAAATTGTTGCTTCATTTGCATAACTTCAAAAATAGCTTTTAATTTAAAATGCATATTTCTAATATTGAAAGAGACAAATGTTAAAGCTATCTGATAATCTGACCAATTTCCTGTGTCTATCACGAAAGGATAGACAGAAATATTTGTTTCCTAAGACACAACCTAAGACCCATAGACAAATGTAAAAATAGTTGTACATAATAAAGGTGGGGAGTGAATAATTTAATTATTAATTCTGAAAAATGTATTTACTATTTGGAAGAAAGATTACCTTCAAATTCTACTTCACTGCTAGGGTATGGATATTTATATTCCCACAAAATTCATTGTTGCTATACTAGCCCCTAAAGTGATGGTAGTAGGAGGTGAGACTTTTGGGATTTACTAGGCCATGAGGTCAGAACACTTATGAATGAAGTTAGTGCCCTTATAAAAAGGGCCTGAGGGAGCTCATATGCCCTTTCTGCCATGTGAGAGCACAACTAGAAAACCTTCACCAGACACTGAAATCTGTTGGTGTGCTGATCTTGGACTTCTCGGTCTCCAGAACTGTGAGAAATAAATTTCTGCTGTCTATTAGCCCACAGTTTATGGTATTTTGTTATAGCAACCAAACTGGACTAAGGCATTCCCTTCTTAAATCATTGAAATTTTTTCAGCTTCCTGAACACTGGAAGTTCCTCTTTGATGGTAAATCTTTGAATAAATGTTTCCTCTGTTAGAATGTTCCTCAAAACTCTTATACCTGGTTTTCAGATTCCATCTTAAGACTTCCATAAAAAACCCCTTTTCTGATCCCTTGTGAAAGGTTAGCTGTCTTTTATATCCAAGTAGAGAGCTTGATTCCTCTCCTTTGCAGCATCTAGGAATGTTGAAATTTTCTGTGTAATTTAGTGGTTATCTGATTTCTGTATTTCTCATGTGTAAATTCACAAAGAATGACATCATTTTTATTGTTGAAAACAATTTTTCCCCTGACCCCTAGTACAATGCCTGGCATTTATTTATCAATAAATAGTTATAAAATAGTTAGATGAGTAAATAGAGGTTTAAGGGTTAAATAAATCACCAAAAAGTTAAAAGAAAATATTGACCTAAGGACAGATAAATACATAATCACATTGAAGATAATATATTTTAAACATATTTGTTCAATGAATGTGCTTTTAAATATAAAAGTAAGAACCTGTTACAGGTAAATTCAATTGACTTTTCAAACAATAAGTAATATATTTTTTGGGACAGAAGGTGAATAAAAATCTAAATGTAAATGGAAACCTGAGAGAACATTTACAACATACACTGAACAGGTTAATATAATGTATATATAAAGTGTTTCAGTTCACTTGCTACCATAGCATAATACCATCAACTAGGTAGCTTATGAAGGACAAAAATTTATTTTTCCCATCTGTGGAGGCTGGAAGTCCAAGATTAAAGACCCAGCAGTTTCACTGTCTGGTGAGAACCTGTCTCCTGGTTCATAGATGGCCCCTTCTGATTGTGTTCTCACGTGGCAGAAAGGACAAATCAATGATCTGGGGTCTCTTTTATAGGTACTAACCCCATTCATGAGGTTGTGCTTTCATGACCTGATTAACTCCCAAAGCCTCACATTCTAATATCATCACCTTGAGAGTCAAGATTACAACGTATACATTTTCAGGGAACATAAACTTTCAGACCATAGCTCAAATAATACTGATCAACCATTGAGAAAAACAGAAACAAATGACATGAATATGCAATTCACTGAAGAAGAGATATTGACTTCATTTCAATCTATGACCCCAACATCATTTCATGTTGAATTGTAATCCCTAATATTGGAGATGGGGAGTGGGAGATGACTGAATCATAGCACCATGCTTTTGGTGCTGATCTCACAATGATGAGTGAGTTCTGTGAGATCTGGTTATTTAAAAGTATGTGACGCCTTGCAAACCTCTTGCTCCTGCTTTTACTATGTGATGTGCCTGCCCCTTCTTTGCCTTCTTCCATGAGTAAAAAGCTTGCAAAGGCCTCCCCAGAAGCTGAATAGATGCTACCACCATGCTTACACAGCCTGCAGAACTGTAAGCCAATTAAACCTCTTTTCTTTATAAATTATCATCCCTCTATTTCTATCATCTCTATCTCTGTCTCTGTCTCTGTCTCTCTACCTCTATCTCTATATTTATCTCTACCTCTGTCTACCTTTATCTATTTTTCTCATAAATCATCCAAGCTTTAAGCAATGCCTATTAGCTCTACTTCAAATTATGCCCTAAATCAAGCTTGTCCAACTGGCAACCTGTGGGGTACATAAAGCCCAGGATGGCTTTGAATGCAGCCCAGCAGAATTTCATAAACTTTCTTCAAACATTTTGAGATTTTTTGGTGTTTCTTTTTTTTTTTTTTTTGACATCAGCTATAATTAGTGTTAGTGTGTATTACACGTGTCCCAAGACAATTATTTCAGTGTGGCCAGGGGAGACCAAAGGTTGGACATCCTAAGTTCTACTATTCTCTTCCTCCAGTATCACCCTAGTACAGGTCCCTCTTATGTCTCGCATGTCTTGCAACTTCCTGATTGGTTCCCCAGATATACTTCTATGTGCTTTCTCTTTATTTTTCACATAGCAAGCAGAGTGCTCTTTCTCCAACTTAGATGTATTATTTCACTTTCTTAGGTGGCCTCTCATCCCACTTAAAGTTCAGCCTCCTAAACTCAGCCTACATGTCTTTGTCTGTCCAAGTCCCTCTTCCCCTTACTTGCTTCAGTCACTCTGGTTTAGTTATCTTTTCTGCATAATGCCAAGTATCATCCTATATCAGAGTCTTGGCAATTGATGTTTTTGCATTTGAGAAATATGGTTCTCAGTTGAGAGAGAGAAGTTCATTCAGGCCTGTGTTCAAATGTAACCTCCTCAAAGATTCCTTCCTTGCCCATCCTATGACCATAGCCATTCACCCTTTACAAAAACGTTTTGTCTACATAGCTCTTACTTTTATTTGTAGCATTTATTACTTCTCAAAACATGTACACATTTATTCTTCATAGTAATATGTCAATTCAAAATATAATGTGAGGTAATTTATTTAGTTTCCAAGTCCACCTCCAGTGAGTTCCTAGTATACAGTAAAAACTCAAATATTTGTTATATTAATGAATGTATGAATTAACAAGGGGTTGGATACTTATATTTGGATAAATTTCTGTGATGAAATTAAATGCGATCTTTATACAATTGTTCCTGGAAATGGCCAAGGAAGAGTCACTTCATAAAATACTATCATCACAATTACACACAATTTATATCTTCAATTTTTGTGCTTCTTTGATTTTCCAATTTCCGAGGAAGCATGTTACTTTTTAAAATAATATGTGTATACTTTAGATTATTATATTATTCTTAAATGTTTGCCTAAACATTTGTAACAAGAGTCTAGTTGAAATAGCAGATCACTCCATACTTGGCAATAAGTCTGCTACAAAGATAAATTTTCTAATTGTTCTTTAGGTAAAATAAAGCAAAAAAAAAAATATTTTTTTCTTCATGCAGAGTGTGTAATTTATTTTTATTATGTTATATTCTAATATTTGTTAATTAGACGTGTGTTCTAATTCTAAATTTGGATTAGTATCTGTAATTTAGCACATGGCATTTGTTGTACTGATTCTATTCAAGTGAGATTGACAAAGTAGACTACAGTCAGAGTTATAGTAAACCAAAATGATTCAATACTACCTGAGAATAATACAGTTATATAACTGGGGTTCTGTCACTGATATTTTTTAAAAAATATTTGCATTATGTGTTCATCCTAATTCAAAACCCACAATTGCTTCTCCTGTTTTCTTTCTATATGTTATATAATTTAATAAATTTAGCTTACAAAATCTGCTATTTAAGTGAAATGAATAGTAGAGTCATATTTTATTAATATCAGTCAGGGTTTCTCAACCTCAGATGAGTGACATAGTGAGATTTTGGGCTAAACAATTCTTTGTTGGGAGATGGGATGTGGCTGTCCTGTACATTGCTTTGCAGCATTCTTGGCCTCTCTCAAAAGATGCCAGTAGCAACCTCCCACCCCTGTTCACACAGCTGTGAAAAGCAAAAATATATCCAGATATTCCAAATATCCCCTGTTGAGGAATCACTTTGAGTTGTAAACGACAGATATACATAGAGGAAAGAACAACAACTGCAGTAAATCCAGTCAAGGTTTCATTTTGGAAGAAGTAAAATAAGGGCTTATTTATAAATATCTTATGTGTAATTTACAGGCATGAAAATTGAAAATATTAGCATTGAAGCACTTTACTGACCGTCCAGTGTTTATGACTTACTCATTTATAATTCATCTGTACATAGACATGCTCATTCCACTTAAAATGGGCTTTGATTCACAGAAAAGTGCACTTTGGTTCTATTATTCAGCTTTTCTTCAATTAAAAGAGATGTCCGAAATTTACTAGTCTCCCATAGAGTCAATATAGCCCATTAAATAGACACTTTATTTTCCATTTTCTCAAAATAAAGTGCCAATGAAATTAGAAGTTTAATTATGCAGTGCACTGATATTTGAGCATTTTATCATCTTTCTTGCTTGCTTTTTATTTAATTTAGTTTTACTGCAACACAGGCCACAACCTGTACTTTAGCATGGAACGAGTTCCAGTTCCTCAGAGGCACTTATATTTTTTCTTATTGTAAGCCTGTCACATTCATTTGTACACCAAATGCTTATTTAGGACAGAGGATTTTGCTTCTTACATTTTGGGTGAAGCTGATAAGAATTGAATATATATTTTTTTGCCTGCTAGCTTGCTTTCAAGGAAGATTAAGAACATAGAAAACATGTTTAATGTATTTTAGCTGAACTCAGGAATCGAGTCAACTGAATCTCAGATACATCCTGTGTTTAAAGATTGCCTCACTCCATAACAAGTATTGATTCAGTCAGAGAAAGACCTCCCTCTGACCAGGTTAGAAAATCTTGTAGAGAATAGAAGAGAATTAAGATGAGGAAAAAAAAAAATCAAATTGCATTAGTGGAAGAGAATCCAAATGATTATATAGAATTCCATTTCACTTTTTAAATTCCAATTTGAAGCACAGAGAGACTGAACAGCATACTAAATGACACACACAGCTAATTAGTTGTAAAGTAGGAATTTGAAACGTTTTTCAAAATTATAGGTCACCAATTCCCACAAACCTCAAAGGGAAGTTGGGATGATTCATTGTAGTATAGTTTTAATTTCAATCATTAAAGCATAGGCAAATACTTGGAAGGAAATTCTCCAGATAAATTTGCACAACCTTAAGCGATCAAGCTATTGACATGACTTAGTAAAATTACAGTAATACTGCTAATCTGACACAGTGACAGGTCTAATAAATAAAGTATGAGGAATATATGCTTATGTTAGTTTTTAATTTACCTAAAATCTATCTTCCCTGTAGCACTAAGAGAATTTTGCAAATGCTTTTAAAAGGAGTTAGCCAGCTTGCTTTAGGCAGAAAGTAAAGAAAGGGTCCCCAGAGAACCTCTGACCTGCCCCGCAAGTGCTTACACCAGATGTTTTGTGCAGATAAGGGAACTTGCACAGGGGGCTTACCTAAACAGGCTGGCAGTGGAAAATTACATTCCTTAGCACATGCACAGTAGGGAAAATAAATCAATATGGAGCAGTTCAGTATAAGGGCCCGCATGCACACTGGAAGGATGGGGTGGAGCTGCCAGGAATTCCCACCTTAAGCCGTGGTATTCAACTGTAAAGGAGGTAGCCAGCTTTCAGGACTCTTCTCTTTGCTGAGAGCTTCCCTGTTCACTTAGTAAATTCTACTCGACTCACTATTTGATGTCAGCATGCTTAATTCTTCCTGGTCATAAGATAAGAAGCCAGACCTAGCTGAGCTAAGAAGCAAAAACCCTGCATCACGTTTAAACTCTTTTAAACTAATTAAACTATTATGTAAATCAGATATATAAATGCATATATAGATATGTACATATACACATATGGAGACATGTAAAAGTCTTCATATATGTGTGTATATATATACTTTTATGAAGGTAGCAGTACATGAATTCCATTATGGCTGAATTAAATTAAATTATGTTATATGATTTCTTCCAGTTCTATAATATTTTGCATAAGTATATCTAAAAGTAATTTCTTTCCACACTAAAACTCTATAGTTATTCCATTCAGGTTTTATTCTAATGAATTTAGTTTGGAAATTGTATTACCTCCCTTTAGAGTGAGAGGGAACTGGAAAACTTTTAGAATACCTAGATGTCCTCTGTTTCCTTTGAGCTTCTAATTGCTTTTAGGTTTATCATTCTGCTTTGAAAAAACTAGGTTTCCATTTGATTTGGAATAAAACTGAAAATCTCCATTGTCACTTATGTTATTAATTTGCTGTCTAATTTTCAAAGCCCATATTTTCCACTTCACTCAGGATCTTCGTTTGCAATGACTGTCTTTATGTTCTACGTGCCAAGTCTTTTCCTCCTTCTTTATGTGCACTTGCTCCTTTATCTCATTATCATCTTTGAGGTCTTAATGTAAATGTAAAACTCAGAGAGCATTTCCTATATCAACAGAAAATAATTAGTGAGAAAATGGGAAGTTTATTTTGGTTGGCAAGCTACAAATTTCAAGATTACTCTTTGAATAGCTTTGTTTCTTGAACTGAATGTCAACGACTTTGATGTTTTTCATCCAAATAATTCCCAACAATTCTGGGTAATAAATTATAATACATAAGAAAATTTGATGTGATACCAAAAGCTGCATCAAATTGAAACCATACATTTACTGAAATGAAAGCTGTAACTTCTTCTAATCATTATTACATAAATGCACGTTGCTTTTAAGTAACACAGATAAAATTATTATTAATTCTTTAAACAAATGTTATCAAATCTAGAGAATAAATAATTATTCTGAGATAAATGCCATATGAATTTATGACAGGTATTCCAAAATACTATTTTCTGTCTTGATATCAGAAATTATGAGCTCCATAATTGTGTGAGTAGAAAGCTTCCTATATGTATAGATGACTTTTGACTCAGTTCCATTTACTATGTTTCTATTCAAGTAACACATTTATGTTTGCTTGTTTGCTTGATGTATTTTAAGTTTTTAATGAGATAATAAGACCCAAAATATTACTAAGTACTTAAAAATGCTAAAATATTGAACAGACATTTTTTACTTTTAATAATAATTCTAGTAATGTATAAATTAATTTTAGCCAAATATTTCTGTGAATTAGTGTATTAACTTACATCTTTTGCTTTAAAATAGCAAGAATGCTAATACTAGTTTGTTAACTGTGCAAAATATATAAATAGAAGTACTTAAAGAGCTGCCTATTGATGTTACTTGAATACAATGATAGTATTCTCTTAACATTTTCTCTATTGCCAGGCACTTCACCTGAAATTTTGACCATTGAAAAGCATTTTAAGATTAAGATTCTAGTTTCAAATAATTCTATATGAAATGCATGTAAGTGACCCCAAAATGTTTTATATTTAGAATTAACCAGTATCTTGAGAATATGCTATATGACAGCTATTATGTTTGGTCCTTTCAAATAAATTTTAATGTTAATATCATACTTGAAACAACCCGTTATGAGTTAAGTATTATTTTTCACATTTATAGAACTTATGAGATTATGCAGTGTAAAGATGGAAAATCAGAAACTAAAAACAGAACTTGTGATTACAAGATAATTCTTCATTTATTAGTGCAATACTCAATATTGAGAAGTGAGACATCAAGTAGAAACAACTATTATTTATTAGACTGAGAAAACTAAGATTATCTCTAACATGGAATGCTACAAAGGAGGGGAGGCACAAATGAGGCACAGAACTGTAGAAATATAGGAAGGTGTTTTATTTGGATTAAAGTTACCCAAACAAACTTGACATAGGTCAGAACTTTTTGTATCATGAATAAGTAAGAATGCAAGTTTTTCCTCCATTGTCAGCCACCTTTACAGACCCTTCGTCAAAGCAGAATTCCAGGCAATACAATTTGACTATGTGTTTCATTAAAATCCCAAAGGAAGGTAAGAAACACTTTCCCCATATTAAATTATGAAAAGTAAAATCTGTTTTTAATCAAAGTATATAATTTAAATCTACAAACTTGAAATCATCATTGGACTATCACTAGTTAGGCTATTTATCTTTATATCTATAAATTTGAACATTTTATTCAAGCATTTACATGTCTTGAAAATAGATATAAAACTAATTTTTCTAGTGAACGACTTGATACCTACGTATTTTAAACTACTGATATATTAAGAACTGTTGCTATTTATTCTAGAATGTACTTTTTTCACTACCAAATTAGCACTTTGAACTGGAGTAACGGATATTCTGACAAGCACTGGAATTCTCAGGTTTATGCTCATTGATTTTGCAAAAGTAAAACATACCACATTAACCTAGTCAGCTGATCTCTGGCTATGGAACAAAAACCATACAGTGGGCAAAATAGTATTTTCAACAAAAGGTGTTGAAATAACTAGACATCTATATACAAAAATAAGTAAATCTTTACACAGACCTTATGCCCTTCAGAGAAATTAACTTAAAATAAAAGACCTAAATGCAACACGCAAACCTATGAAACTCTTAGAAGATAATGTAAAAAAAAATCTAGAGGACCTTGTGTTTGGCAATGACTTCTAGATACAAAAAAGAAGGCACAATCCATAAAATAAAAAATTAGTAAGCTGAACTTAATTAGAATTAAACATTTTTGTTCTTCAAAACAAGAACAAAAATGAAATACTTTCAAAAGAACAAAAAGAAAAGCCAATGACTTGTAGCAGATATTTACAAAACACTTATAAATAATTATCTAAAATATACAAAAATCTTATATACTCAACAGTAAAAAGTAAACTGATTAACAGATACATAGAAGACCTTAATAGATACCTCACCTAAGATATACAGATGACAAATAAACATATGAAAAGCTGATTGATGTATGTTGTCAGAAAAATGTAAATTAAAACAATAGCCAGATACCCCAACACACCTATTAGAGTGGTCAAAATCCAGAAAAGTGGCAATACCAAATGCTGGAAAGAATGTGGAACAACAGGAACTCTCATACATTTCTAGTAGGAATTCAAGCTCTACGGACACTTTGGAACAGTTTTGCTCGTTATTACAAAACTAAACATACTCTTATTGTATAATATAGCAATTGCACTCTTTGGTATGAAGTCAGATTAGATAAAAGCTTAGTCCACAAAAAAGACCTACCCACTGATGTTTATACCAGCTTTATTTACAACTGCCCAAACTTGGAAGAAACCAATATGTCCTTTAGTAGGTGAATGAATAAATAAACCATTGTACATCCAAACAATGAAAAAATTATTTAGTGCTTAAAAGAAATGGGATATCAAGCCATGAAAATAAATGGAGGAAATTTAAATGTCTATCAGCAAATGAAAGAAATTAGTCTGAAAATGCTACACACTATATGATTCTAAACATGTGGCATTCTAGAAAGGTAAAACTGTCAAAAAGGTAAAAAGTTCAGTGGTTGCCATGGGTTGGGGGTGAAATTGAGATGAATCGGCAGAGAGCAGAAGAATTTTGGGGTAGTGAAACTACTCTATATGATATACTGGTGGATATATGCCATTATAAACATCCAAAATAGAGATTTCATGACACTGAGAGTGAACTCTAATGTAAACTATAGACTGTGAGTGATGATGATGTATCAGTGTAGGTTCATCGATTGTAACAAATGTATACTGTGGTGGGGGATGTTGATAATGGGGGAGGCTATCTATATGTGGGACATACAGGGAATCTCTGTACTTTCTGCTTGATTTTTCTGTGAACCTAAAAACTACTTTTTAAAAAGTGTTACCTATTGCAGTGCCTACGTAACAGCTGGACACTCATTCTGTTTTGTGCCCAATGCAATGCCTATGTAACATACACTTCCTACTCAGCTTTAACTCTGCTTATTTTTAGGAAACAGGATGTCTGTGGTCAGAGGTTCCTTCTTATACAGCTTACCGGACTGCTGAAGACTCTAGCTTCATTCTAATCCAATTTCCATACTGAATGACACTCCCAGAAGCACCATGACAGTTGACAATCACCACATCAACAACCTGAAGGGAACTAAAAGGACAAAAAAGAGGCAGCTCTTTGATTCCAAAAAAAAATCTTCACCCCTTCTCAAGAAAAAAACATGAATGTTCCTCCTCTTGCTCCTAATGCCAATACCCTTTATGAAGAATACTCTATAGCTGTAAATTCTCAGAGTGCAAGAGCTGAGAAGGTGATTTATCAGCTACACTCCCACTTATCCAAATCTTTGGCCATTGAATAAAGCTCGCAGTGCTTGATACTCACTGTCCATTTCCGGTATTGATTTCATGACACCAAATGGAAAAGTTTCCACAAAAATGGAGCTTTTTCCCATTTGGTGTCATGAAAAAAGTTCATTTAAAAAAAGTGAAGCATTTCTTTAGCATACAAAATTAAATGTCTTCATAAATCTACTTATTATCTTAACTGTGTTAAGCATTGCAAGACTAATAATTAATTTTAAAAACCCCATTTGAATCATCTTTTCTTTAATGTTGTACAATCCATTGAAACTGAAGAAAACTTTATATATCTCTTGCATTAATTCTTTAATAATTAGATTTTTAGATAGTATACTCATTAGTCACAGCAAAAGAATTTACCACAACAGGCTTAGTTCAACAAGTTTCATTATCTTTTCAGTCCATTCAGAAGGATTATGGAATGGTTTATCAAGATAACTTTGCATTTTCTTAAAGTAAAATGATAAGAATATTATTATAATATTTTGCAGGCATGAACCAAGAAAAATTTTGCAAACAAATTCCAATAAGCTATTGCTTTTTTACGTGCTCTACCTTGTCTTAGGTTACTGTCACCAAGTAAGTTTTAGTGGCCAACATCAATACAGGTGTAATGGGCAGGTGACAAAAAGCTTATATAATTAAAATTAAAATGACGCTTCTGAAGAAACACTAAACTGAAGTTAGAAAATAAAAATAAATGTCAATATGCTAAAATAAGAGAGAAAAAATTAGCATAAATAAAACAAAACTTTTTATTTATTTTTTATTTTTTTATTTTTATTTTTTTTTCTTTTTCCCAGAATATAAACAAAATGGGTAAAATACCAAGTGGTGTTTGGATGTATTGGAGCATTGTATCACTTGATTTTATCCATTCTTAGGTTCTTCTCAGGAAGTCCTAGACTTAACCTCAAATTATCTTTGAAATCTTCTTAAGCTTAGAACACCCTCCACTGTTGCCTGTATGCTTTCATTTGCAGTATCCCATTTGTTTACCTCAAATATAACTGAAAGTTGGCTTTCACTCCTCATTGATCTTCACCTTCTGACAGATCAGATGGCATTCCTCTGCCTGATTGAGCTCTCTCCTTAAAAAGGAGAGGAATTCTCAAAATGGTTTTCCTGATATTGCCCTCCATCACTTTCTGTAATTTACAACATAAACATAACCTTGAAATAAATATATATAGCATGTGTGTACCATAACACAATTGTGTCGCTTGTAATAGTATTTGTAATTGAATTTAAAATATTTTGTCAAGTATATCTTACCTGCAAAGCAATATATAGAACCACCAAACGTATTTTCCCTGTATACAACTTTAAAATTCAGCATTAATTTTCAATGCCCGAATTCTTAGTTCAATTTCTAAGCAGTAAGTGAGATGAGATGGTCTAATCATTTAGAGATTTGGGGGAATAATAGATGGATGATGTACTGCAGCATTTTTTTCTAATGAATATACTATATGCTGTAAACTATTATAATCACGTTAGCTAAAATTGGCATTGAAAGTAATGCTGAGTTAATCACATGCTGTCCCCTTGTACAATAATTTTTTGACATTTTCTAAATATGATCATCTGATAGTGATTTTTCTACAGAGTCCAAGAAATTATTTATTGGTCTCATGTACATCCTTGGAAAGTATGTGAGCCCACCGTAGATTACAACTTTGCCCAAAATGTTTTTCTAAAATCTTCAGCCCTCTTCTTTTTGACTTTTTGGAAGGAATAATTCTCTTATAACCATATTTCTCTTTTTAAACGTTTTTCTTCTTAAAAGCTTGAAAATTATCTTGCAATCAAAACAGATAATACTCTGGTTGAAGAACTATAAATAAGATCAAAACAAATTAACAATTAGGTAATTGGGTTCTAATGAGTATTTCCTTTTAAGAGAGGAAATACTACATTGAAAATATGAGTTTAACCTTTATACAAAGAATGGTATTCAAAATGCTATTAAGTCATTAACTTTGGCAAATAGGCATTTAACCTTTGTCAAAATTCAACAGTGTTTAACCTTTGTGTTTAAAATAGTGCTTCCATTAGGTATGCTTCAATTGCTGCAGATCAAATAGGAAGCAAGCTGCCTCTTGACCTGAAATTTAAACTAATCCTCATGTGACCTTTGCAGGAATTGAAACTAAAGTTTATTGAACTTTATTTTAAAAGAGCAGAGTTTTTGTGTTGTTTTTGTTTTTGTTTTGTTTTGTTTTTAAGATTTGCAGGCCTTTGCATATATCTCACTTCCTGCCAGGTGAGGACAATTCCAAAATGCTGCAAGGAAAAGCTGTAGCTGTTGTATTTGCATTTTTTGGAGGCTGTAAACAAAGACAATTCTCTTGAGAAAGTATGTTTTAACAGTATTTCTAGGCAAATTGTGCAAATTCAGGAGATTCAGATTAACATTTATACTTTGGCTTATGGAAAAGTAAAATTCTAATGTCGTCCCATTTACTCACTGTTAATTTACAGTCATGGAGGAGAAAAGACATAATTTGATTTACCTATTATGGGCACACCAGTTGTGTAGAAAGCATTATTTCAAATCAAAAAGAGCTATTTTCCTCTAACCATTTGCATCAGTCACTGTTAGTAATCCACTGATACATTTCAAGTAATTTTCCTCTCTAATTAGAGCACACAGCTCTATCTTCTGTGTTTTCTACAACAGATGTGATATTTGCAAGCATCTCAAGGGAAGATGTATTTTTCTGAAAGATGCTTACCTGCACAACCAAAAGATTTTTGAGGAGCCGCTGAGAATCTGGACCAAAAAGCACAACTTTCCATAAATAAGAACAAGTGGAAAATAAGGGAACTAAGTCCTGGTGTCTTTAATTGCCTTTTTCCTCTAGTGAGCAGATCTTCAAATAGACATTAGGAGCTATAAAGCAGCCTTCCAATGTAAAATCACAAGAATAAATTATAGGAGAGTATGTTTCCATTTTAAAAGAAAATGTGTCTTCGTTTCAGGATGTGTCTCGGTATTCTAGTCTTTGGCATTGTGGTGAGATCCACTATTTTACTTGCGCTTATATATTCTAAAAGTTTTATATGCAGAAGTTTCCAAAACCTTCAGTTGCCGGATAGAGAAAGCAATGCCTTAGAAGGAAATAAGTCACAGTGCAAAACTAGAAAGTGTGCACCAGTCAGCACCAGCTCTAAAGTTTTCAAGTAGGTGAAGTTAGTATTAAACATTTACTGACCTGCAACTTCTGGGTAACTGCTTTCTCAATTTCTAGTTCTTTTAGGTTTAATTAATGTCCATTTGAATCTGCTTTTTTACTGTTAGTTACTTAAAAACTATAAATTCTAGAAAGGTTGGCACATGGGTATTTCCAATAACTAGAGCAATACCTGTAACTCAGTGAAGGAAAACCCCCAAATTGGGGTTTAGACTAGCAGAGTTATTTGCTTCCCCCAGGAAAGAATTCTTGGGTGAGATGATAATGTTAAACAGTAATCTTTTATTGAACCACAGCTGTTCCTTACAGAGAAGGGCTACCTCACAGGCAATGCTATCTACATCTGCAGTTGTGAGCTGTTGTATCTATATCCATTTGTATCCATGTTTAATTAGATACAAATTAAGGGGGGGTGGTGGTTAATGCAAAATGAAGGGGTGGGTTTTTTAGAACTTTCTAGTTAATGGGCAGTAACTTCCAGGTCACTGAAAGGGCTGGTAACTTCCAGGTTGTTACCACAGCATTTGTAAACTACCATGTCACTGATGGTAGTATCATGCTAATGAGCAACGAGGGCAGTTAGGGATTGCTTTCATGACCACCTGCTGGCTCCTGGCAGTTTCTTTACTTCATCCTGTCAGGATTGAGAAATAAGTCCTGCGGGTATCCTACCTCATGCACCCCTCAGAGATTAGATACTACTCTTTAATCTTAAAGGGGCTACAGAAGGTCAGTGTTCTGCTCTGTAACTTCTTCTTGCTGATATTATGGGTGCAGGCTCTGCCTAGCATGGGGGAGCAAAATCTATTGATACCTGATCTAAGAGACCCAAATGCAGGATATTTTTATTCTGCAGGTTAGTAGATGGAGTGAGTTGGAAGCCTGATTCCAGAATCGTCTTCATATAAATTATTGTAGTCTAGAAGACACAAATTTTACTACAAGATTAAACAAACAAGGAACAAAAATTAGTAATAATAGCTAATGAAGGTCTTAGGAAAGGTAAAAATCAAGTGAGAATAATATAATAAGTGTGGTTATTACCACACACACTCCTCTTTGCCATGTTAATTATTTGTGTGTTTGCAAAGCAACAGCTTTAAGTTTCTTAGCATTTACAAATGTATGTTGTGTCCTCCTCTTAACACCTGTGGGGATTCCTAAGAAACAGTTTTAACCCTCGACAGGTGTACCCAGTCTGTGATTCCCCGAAATTTAACAGCAGTGGGTGTACTTAATAATACCCAATAGGGGCCTTTCTATTTTATTTATAGTTGATCCTTAGGGGATCCTTCTTTTTAAGTTTTTAATAAGACTAAGTCTTCTGGTTGAATAGGGGAGCTATTCATTTCCTTTGTGTGAAAGGGCAATATTTTATTTTTGTAATTTTGAAAGGCCTTTTGAACCTGGCCTAAATTTCAGATGGGGCGTAGTGAAGCATGTCAATCCAGTCTTTCATGTCATGGCCTAAGATTTTCAGGGTTTTTGGGGGATTCACTTTGGCCAAGGGACTTCCATTAAACATTCTAGACCAGATGGGAATGGGGATAGGTAGGCACTCATTAGCACTTAAAACTCTTTTAAGCAATATAAGAGCCAAAAACTAAGCCAAAAATGAGGTATACAGCAAGAAATACTAAGAGTATAAAATCAAGTTATACTGATATTGAAAGAAGATACTGCTTTTATAGACCTCTATGATAAAATATTTTAGCATCAGGTTATAGTAATGTTTAAAACTGGAGAGAAAATAGTTACAAGAAATGACACAAAAGGTCAAGGAAAGAGTTATCAACTCAGGCCTTCTCAAAAGGAGAAAGAGATGAAAGCAATGACACAGAACAATTGAACTTCTGAAATACAAATAAGAGAAGCTTTAAAAGATACCAATTAGAGCATTAAAAGCAAAATTTCTTGTAATTTAGCAAATCAATCCCTTAAGCAAATTTTATTTTAACATGTAGAGCATTCTTTAGAAAGTCTATTATAAACAATTTCCTTTTAATTAGAGCTAGCTTAATCACACACATTTCTTTCAAAAATTCCCTTCACCAGCCTTATCATGACATATACCATCTATGACATGCTTGGACTTTCTGACTTGTCTTAGCAATACATTTATTTCTATTTTTATTTTTTTTCTTTTCTCTATTACAGATTGTTATCCCCTTTTTGAAATTACCAATAATTTAACAGTAGGACAAACATTTGTAATACAACATCCTTTTTTAAAATACAGTTATTCTTTACACTTTTTCTTGAAAAAAAAAATCTTCTATCCATAACTTACTTTACATGTCTCTTTTCTGCTAACTTATTCCTTTATATTTTGAATCTCCCCTTTAGTAATTTCTGAATTAGATAAAAAGTATTCTTATTTCCAACAGAGAATACTTATTTTTGGTACATTTTTATAAACTTTGGAGGCAAGAAATTCTGAACTGCCTATCAGATATTGGCATTTTATAGATGAGAATAATTCTACAGTTTCAAGATTTTAAACCACACAAAAGCTCACCGTTTAAAGCCATTTTAATTATTCTGAAGCCTACAAACCTCATTGTTTTACCTAGGTTAAAATTAAAGTAAAATTTTAGAAGACACCACATTCCTTTTCAACTAACAAGTTTAGACTAGTCTTATTTGTTTAATTTATGACCACACCTTTATTCATATGCCAATTTGATAGCATTCTAGACACAATACATATAACATAAATGAAGTAACCTATACAAGACCACTGTATCCAAGTCATTTACAAAATTGAGACCTGTCTGCCAGGCAAAATTTTGTTTTCCCTGATGAGTATGAAAGTCAGGAAGAGGCAGGAAAGGAGATCTCGTACCACCAAACAAATCAGGCCACTGAAATTCATTCTGGGTGATAAAGTGAGACCCCATCCTTAAAAAATAAATGAATTAAAAATGGTAACAAAAAAATCAGCACAGGCTGAAAGAAAATGAATCAGCATAACAAAATGATTTTTATTTACTTAGAATGTCACAGAGATTATCTCTATGTTTCCTTAGCTTGACTAAACATTAGACAGGCTTCTTCCTGACCCTAGGACCTGACTCCATTTGCTTAGAGCATTTAATTTGGAAAGCTTGTCACTATAAATTCTTTCCTCATCCTTTTTGAGATGTATGTAATGTCTTAATCTTAAAGAGCTAAGAACCATCCTTTTGAAATATAATTATCAAGAGAGAACTCCTATCTCCTGGTCTCTGTAAGAGAGTAGAAGCCTAACTTTGATGGGTTCTGATTAGTAAACATAGATGACCTAATCACCATGGACAACATTTACAAGCTCTGAATTAACAGGACATGTTGTACACATTCCATTAATGAGCCTCCAGTTGACATAATGTCCTCTGTAACATACTTTTTCATCAGTTTACCCTGGAAATTTAAAAACCAACTAAGTTTTGTTCTCATGAAGTTGAGTTCAGTCCAAGTTCTGGCCTCTCTCTCCTATTGCAATAATTTCAATTAAAGTCTTCCTTGCTTGTTTAAATTTATCTGGTACAATTTTTGCCTTGAATGTCTGTATATGTAATTAAGGGATACGATTTTCACTGAGATAAATGCCTTTGAGTTTGCAACTGGTTTCATAATAAATTAGAGAAAATGTTTAAACCATCTTAAATGGTGTTTATTGATTTTAGTAAAAACATTTTGGAATGTTGATCCAATTTCCAACAACTAAGGGTTTTTTCTCTTTTTGTTTTTTGTTTAGTTTGTTTTCCTTAAGAACAATTGCTCACCCAAACATTACCCCTCCAGAAATGTATGTATTAGAAGACTTCACCATATGGAAGTCATGGTTGCTTGGACTTGGAAGGACACTTAATTGAAATAGACCAAATAGATTCTGTTTTCCAAAATGATTTTTTAAAATAAAAAAATATATATATGTCTATTGGCACTAGAGTAATATTCATAACTTGTAAAACAACTTTTTGAAATATTAGCTAATTATAATATACCACAGAACAAAGAGAAAAAAATAGGAAGAAGTCATAGGGAGTTGGCATAAAATTTATTTGATGCACTGAACTCTTCAGCGATGGTTTCAGTTAGAGGAGTTAATCATTAAAGACCACACTAATAACCCAATCTAGGGACAAGAGTTAGAGGTCAAAATACATTCCAGAAAGAACTGATACTGCCCCACTTAGCTCAGTCATGGTGACCAGATTGGAGTTGAAGTAATGTAGTAATGCAGTTATACTTTCTTTAACTTGACTCAAGTTTGAGACTAAGAAGGGAAAATTTCTTAAGCAAGACAACAACTATGTAATTGGACTTCCAAGTCTAATTACATGAATTACCTAAAGCTTGGCTATAAACAGTGATCTAGGGTTACCATAACTCTTCGACAACACTGAACTCTGATACAATATTTTAAATAGATTCAGAGAGGATATGTAATGAAAGAAAGTTTCCAAACAGCTGGCTGCTGAAGCAAGTCCCAAGCCCTTTTCTTCACTTTCGTCAGGGAAAGAAAGACTGACTCATAAAAATAAAGAATGTACACCCAGTCCTCCCACTTAGGTGCCAAGGAGATTTAAATAGTGCCCAAATAAGCAGAGAAGAGTTTTTGGGACAAATGGTTAGCCCGGAACAAGATAGATGAAAAAACATTATTATTTTTTTAAAACACACAAATATATTTCCAATAGCAGCATATTCTTCCATGTTATAAATTTGTTATAATTTACTAACCCATTCTGCTACATAGAATGTCATTTATATTGTGCTGGCTTTTGTTTGTTTATTCTATTACTAACATTGCTGTATTGAATGTACTTATACATACAATCTTTGCACTATTCTGACTTTTTGGGGGGATATTATTCCAAGAGATAAGTTGGCAAATAAAAAGTACTACTGCTTTGAATTATTGACACATATGGACAAATTGCCTTTTAGAAACTGCTTTCCACCAACAATATAGCAAAATAGCCATTTTAAAAATTCGATATTTATAAACACCATGTTTATTTCAAACACGACACTAGGTTCTAGGTTTGGATGCAGAGATAATGAAGAACAAGATAAAAACAGTGTTCCCTGGGACCTTAACCAGCCATAAGTAAGCACAAGATTTATTGTATACAGAAAAATAATGAAAATAAAATGGAGAGTTCTGTTTAGGATAAAATAAAATTATTAAAGAGCCACCATATTTGATATACATCAGGACTATACACATTCTGCCAATTACTCCTCCTCATAATACCTGTCACCTATCACCAGCAGCCTTGTACAGAGATACAGGTCCTTGCTAAGCAATTCCAAGAGATACATTCTCCACATTCTTCTGTGTGGACTTATGGATAATTACTAGTTCCAATTGTGAGAAAATGTCATTTCCACAGAGAAACTGACTAACACAATGCAATCCATGGTGAACCAACAGGGAACTTGATGAAAATTACACTTTTCTTACTCTGGCAGAAGAAAAGGGCTATCATTTATTTATGTGGACAGGATTTTTCCTTTGAGGGAATGTAAAAATCAAAAATATTATCCAAGATTATTATCTTATCGTTTCAAAAGAGGGCCCTCTATACATAAAATTCAGAATTAATTCATTCAAGTAACAATTTAACTATCAATAACGCAATAAATTTATAGCTAAATATATGAGTAAAAATAAAGATATATATATATATATACTTAAAACTATTAAAGTTAACACAGTCACCTTGTATACTTATGCCAGAATAGGTCTCTTACATGATGCCTTGGTATGGATTCTCATTCCCTACTGCACATTTGCTGCAAGTATATGCATTTCAGCCATTAGACATTAGTAGAAACAGGCTTAAAATTAACGAGGAGCATTGGAAAAACTTGCAGACTGAATTGCTTTCATTGTTCCCCTTAGTAATCTAATAAGAATCAATATTTAAAAAAAAACAAATTACTAATAGGCATGCTAAAAATGTGTAAGAATGGCAAAAGATAAGTAAAATTAATAGTGTGATATATTTAGAAACTGGGTAATTGCAATATGGAAGTGATCAATCAACTTAGGAATTTTTTGTCATCTGAATTGATATATAATTTTTTAAAACCTGCATTTATTTAAAGTATATATGTTTTGACATATGTATATGCCTGTGAATTCACAACCACAGTCAAATAAATGAAAATACCTATCACACACAAAATACTCTTTCTGCTCCTAAATATTACCTTCTTCCTAATCCTTCCTGATCCCTTTCACCCATCCCAAAGCAAGTATCGATCTGCTTTCTGACGTCATAGATTAGTTTGTATTTCTTAGAGTTTTATATAAATGCAATCCTTTGGCATATTCTCTTGTATTAAGTGGCCTTTTTCACTCAGTAAAATCATTTTCAGATTTATCTATATAGTTTAATTTACCAAAAGCTCATTATTTTTCATTTCTGAGTAGAATTTTATTGCATATATATGTCATAATTTATCCAATCAGCTGTTAAACGTTGTCTGGGTTATTTTGAGTTTTTGGCTATTACATATGTACTAAGTATGAACAATTGTGTATAATTCTTTTTATGGACACAGACTATTATTTCTCTTTGGGAAACAGGTAGATGTAAATTGCCTGGGTCATGTGGTAAGCATATATGTTTATATACTGGTTTCCTGAAATGGTAAAACTGTTTTCCAGACTAGTTGCAGCACTATATATTCCCACCAACAACTCCAATTCCTCTATATCTCAGAGAAAACTTTTTTATGGTCAGTCTGTTTGAGTTATACCAATAGATTTATAAAATATCATCTCATTGTAGTTTAATATGCTTATACATAAATAATGGTGTTTTAAAATTATTTTTCTTTTTGCTTAACCTGTATTTTAAGTTTGGGGTAGATGTGCTTTGTTATATAGGTAAAAATGTGTCATAAGGGATTGTTGTACATACTATTTCATCACATGGGTTAAAATTATTTTTTATATACTTACTTGACATCAGTATATACCATCTTTAGTGGTATGTCTGCTTCCATCCTTTATCCATTTCTATGTTTTTTAACTCCTTATTCATTTTAAGGGATTCTCATATATCCTAGATTCAAGTCCTTTATGGTATAAATGATTTGAAAATATTTTCTTCTAGTCAGTGGCTGGGCTTTTCATTCTCTTAGCAATGTCTTTCGTGGACTACTCTTTTTAATTTTATTTTTACAAAGTCTATTTTATCAATTTGTTTTTTAAAGATTGCATTTTTGGTGTTTAATATAAGAATTCTTTGCTTAACCCATTGATATGGTTTGGCTGTGTCCCCACCCAAATCTCATCCTGAATTGTATTATAGTTCTCATAATCCCCATGTGATGTGGTAGGGACTAGGTGGAGATAATTGAATCATGGGGGTGGTTTCCCCTAACCTGTTCTCATGATAGTAAGTTAGTTCTTACAAGATCTGATGGTTTTACTGGGGCATTCCCCCTGTGTTGGGCACTCATGTCTCTCTCCTGCTGCCATGTGAAGAAGGATGTGTTTGCTTTCCCTTCCACCATGATTGTAAGTTTCCTGAGGCCTCCCCATCCATACAAAACTGAGAGTAATTTTTTTTTATAAATTACCCAGTCTCAGGTATATGTTTATTAGCAATATGAGAAATGACTAATATACCCATGATTACAAATGATTTTCTATTTTGTTGTCTTAGAGTTATTTAAAGTTTTAAGGTGTTTATTTAGGTATATGATCAATTTGGGGGTTAATATTTGAATATGGTTCAAGGTATAAGTCAAAATTTGTTTTGTTATTTTTGTTTTTGTTTTATTGAATATGAATTTCCAGTAATTTCACAACACCATTCATTTTTATCCATTCATCACCAAACTGCCTTTTCATCTTTGTTGAAAATCAGTTATCTTATATATGTGTATGGATTTATTTCTGACACTAAATGACCCTGTTTCATTTACCTGTTTGCCTTTATGCCAATATTGTACTGTATTCCTTACTGAAGGCTGACTAGTTCTTAAATTCAGATAATTAAATAACTCTATCTTTAAAAATATTTTGATAATTTTAGGTTATTTGCCTATACTATGGTTAGGCTTTGTGGCCCCACCCAAATCTCATCTTGAATTGTAATCCCCATAATTCCCATAATCCTCATGTGTCAAGAGGAAGACCAGGATAAGGTAACTGAATCATGGGGGTAATTTCTACAATGCTGTTCTTCTAATAGTGAGTGAGTTCTCATGAGATCTGATGGTTTTATAAGGGCTCTTCCCCCTTTGCTCAGTTCTTCTCCTTCCTGCCACCTTGAGAAAAAGGTGCCTTGCCTCCCTTTCACCTTTCACCATGATTGTAAGTTTCCTGAGGCTTCCCCAGTCATGCTAAACTATGAGTCAATTAAACCTCTTTGTTTTAGAAGTTACCCAATTTTGGACAGTTCATTACAGCAGAATGCAAAAGGACTAATACAGTGTGTTTATATAAATTTTAGAATGAACTTTTCAATTTCTACCATAATAATGCTGCATTTTTTTACTATTATGGCATTGTATCAATAAGTCAATTTGGAGAGATTTGATACCCATGTCTTCTGTCCCAAGAACATGATAAGCCTCTTCATTAATCAAAATCTCTAATCTATCTCACCAATATGCTTTCAATTTTTTAGTGCACATGTCTTGTAAAACTTTTGTCAGCTTTACTTTCAAATTGTTTCATAGTTTTTATATTTTCTAAGTGATATTTAAACTTCAAGGTTTGAATTCACGTTGCCAGTATATAGGAATACAACTGATTTTCAAACTCATGTATTAGTGTAGTAGTTTTTTTTTTGTATACTTCACTCATTTTTCTATAGAGGCAATTATGTGATCTGTGTTAAGACAATTTAATTTTTTTCTTGCTAATTTGAATGTCTTTTTTTTTTTTCTTTTCCTTATCTAATTGAACTGATTAGACCCTCCAATACCATGTTGAATAGAGTTGCTGAGAGCAGACATCCTTGTCTTTTTTGTGGTCTTAGGGGAAAACATCAATACTTTCATTACTAAACATGATGTTAGCTGTAGGTTTTTCTTTTTTAATAGATGTCTTCAACCAATTTGTAAGGAGTTCCCCTCCTTTCTTAATTTGTTCAGAATTTTTATCAGGTTTGATATTTGATTTTTCCAAATAACTTTGTTGTTTCTATTGAGATGATTATGTGATTTTTGTTATTTGGTTTGTTATTGCAGTCAAATACATTGATTACATTTCAAATACTTAACAAACCTTGCATACCTACGATAGATTCCACTTGGACATTATATATTCTTTTAATGCCTTGCTGAATTTAATTTGCTAAAGTTATATTTACAATGTCAAATTGATTACATTAGGAATATTGATATGTGAATTGGTTTGGTATTAAGGTAATGCTGGCATGATAAACTAAATTGGGAATGAATCTGCAAATGTCTGGAAGAGTTTTGTACTATTAGTTTTGTTTCTCCCCTAAATGTTTACATGTTATCTGTACTTGATATTTCTTATTAGCAAAAAAAGCTATTTTTTTATGTTTAAAAAATTTCTGCTCTTGACCCCTCTTTCTCTTCAACTACTGCTTTGTCTTGCAGCTTTTGCAGATTTTTTGAATATGGATGTTCATTTGTTTAGTAAAAAGGCTATTTTGCTCTACTGTATTGCTTTTTCTTATTTCTCAAAAGTCAGTTGACAATATATTTACCTCATCCAAATTCTTTTACTAAACTGTCTTTAATGTGGTCCTTATTAAATTGTTATTGCTCCTTTTCAAAGAAAGTTGTGGCTGTAAATGTAAACAAAGATTTCCATTTTGCTAAAATTAATGATTATTAATTAGTCTTTTTATCAGTTGACTTTTTAAAATACTTTATTTTCTTTTTAAAGAAGTTATAGGTTCACAGAAATATTGAGGAGTTGACAGAGATTTTCCATATCTCCCTTGCTTCCACACATGCATAAGCTCCCTCATTATCAACATCCTCCACCAGAGTGGTACATTTGTTACAACTGATGAACTTACATTGACACATCATAATAACCCAAAGCCCATAGTTTACATTAGGGTTCACTTTTTTTTTTTTTTTTTTTTTTTTTCCTGAGATAGGGTCTCACTGTGTCACCTAAGCTGGAGTGCATTGGTGCAATCACAGCACACCGAATGCTTGACTTCTGAGGCATAAGCTATTGCACCTGGCCCCAACATTACAGTTCACTCTTATGTTGTACATTCTATGGTTTTGGACAGATAAATAATGGCATGTGATAATTGTAGTATCATACATAATCGTTCAGCATATAGTCTTTTGATATTGTCTTCTTTTGCTTAGTCATATGCATTTAAAGTTACCCTGTGTCTTTTCATGACTTAAAGGCTTATTTCTTTTTAGCACTGAATAATATTCCATTGCCTCAATATCCCACAGTTTTTTCTTTTTTTTTTTTCATTCGCCCACTGAAGGACATTTTAGTTGCTTCCAAGTTTTGGCAATTATAAATAAAGCTGCTACAAAACTCTATATAGAGGTTTTTGTGAAGACAAAGTTTTCAATTCCTTTGGATAAATACCAAAGAGTGCAATTGCTATGTCATATAATGAGTATGTTTAGTTTTGTAAGAAACTACCCAACTGTCTTTCAAAGTAGCTGTAACATTTTGCATTTCAGCAATGATGAATAAGAGCCCTTTTTCCTCCACAACTTCATGAGCATTTGATGTTGTCAGTTTTCCAGATTTGGGCCATTTTAACAGATGCACTGTAGTATTTCATGGTTTTAATTTACATTTTTCTGATGACATATGATGTGGACCATCTTGTCATTGTTTATTCCCCATCTGTATAATCTTCTTTAAATAAAGTGTCTCTTAAGGTCTTCAGCCTTTTTGTCAGTCAGATTGTTTGCTTATTGTTGAATTTTAAGGGTGCATTATATATTTTGGATAACTGTCCTCTATCAGATGTGTCTTTTCCAAATATTCCCTCCTAGTCTGTGCGTTGTTTTCTTGTTATCTAGACATTGTCTTATGCAGAACCAAAGTTTTAATTTCATTGAAGTCCAGCTTATCTATTTTTTTCATTAATTATACCTATGATACTATATCTAAAAAGTCATCTTCATCTGCACAGTTATCTAGATTTTCTTCCATGTTATTTCTAGGAGTTTTATTGTTTTCTGTTTTACATTTAGGTTTACTATTCATTTTGAGTTAATTTTTGTGAAAGGTGTAAAGTCTCCATCTAGATTCATTTTTTTTGAATGTGGATGTTCATTTGTTTAGTAAAAAGGCTATTTTTGCTCTACTGTATTGCTTTTTCTTATTTGTCAAAAGTCAGATGACAGTATATTCATGTGGATCTATTTCTGGGTTCTCTATTCTGTTCCATTGATCTATTTTTCTATTAGTTTGTCCTTGCCGCACTGTCTTTATTATTGAAGATTTATCATAAGCCTTGAAGTCAGGTAGTGTCAATCTTACAACTTTGTTCTTCTCTTTCAATATGTGCTGGCTCTTTTGCATTTTTTGGCTGTCCATATAAACTTTAGGGTTCGTTTTTCAATATTCACATAATAACTTGTTGAGATTTTCATTGGAATTTCATTGAATCTACAACCAAGTTGGAAAGAAGTGACATTGTGTCAATACTGAGTCTTTCTACATGTGAATATAAAATGTTTCTATATTTATTTAGTTTTTTTTTTTAATTTCATGAGAGTTTTTTACTTTCCTTCATGTTGATCTTGTATATATTTTTCTAGATTCATATATAAATATTTAGTTATTGGGAATGCTAGTGTAAATGTTTTTGTGTTTTTTGTTTCAAATTTCACTTGCTCATTGCTAATATATAGAAAAGTGATTGACTTTTCTATAATATATTAAACTTGTATCCTGCAACAATGCTATAATTGCTTATTGGTTCCCAAAGTTTTTCTTAAATTAATTGTTTGAATTTTCTGCATATGTGATCATGTCTGCTGTGAAAAAAAAAGACAGTTTTATTTTGTCCTTTGCAATCTGCATACCTATTATTCCCTTTCCTTGTCTTACTGCATAAACTAGTACTTCCAATATGATGTTGAAAATAAGTAGTGAGAGGATACAGCCTTGGCTTTATCTTGTTGGGAAAATTTCAAATTCCACACCATTAAGTATGAGGTTAGCTGTAGGTTTTTGTAAACACTATTTATCAAGTTGAGAAGTTATACTCTATTCCAACTTTACTGAGAGTTTTTATCATAAATGGGTATTGAGTTTTGTAAAGGACTTATTCAGCATTGATTAATATGATGTGATTTTTATTTTTTAGCATATTGATATGAGGGATTGCATTCATTTATTTTCAAATGTTGAACGAGCGTTGCATATCTGAAAACAATCCCACTTGGTTGTGGTGTATAATTGTTTTAATATATTATTGAATTTAGTTTGTTATTTTGTTTAGCACTTCTGTATCTATAGTCATGAGATATGCTGTCTTATAGTTGTTGGTTTTTTTTTTCCTGGCAATGTGTTTTTATAATTTTCATACTAGGGTAATGCTAGCCTTATAAAGTGAATTAGAAAGTATTCTCTCTGCTTCCATCCTCTGAAAGGCATTGTGTAGAATTGGTATAATTTCTTCCTTCAACATTGCTAGAATTTACTGGTGAACTCATCTGGGGCTACTGCTTTCTGTTTTACAAGTTTATTAGTTATTGATTCAACTTTTAAAAATAGATATAGGCCTATTTGAATTGTCTACTTTTTCCACTCTATGTTTTGGTATCTTTTGTCACCTAGGTTACCAAATCTGTGTACATAGACTTAATATCCTCTTGCTGTCCATAAGATCTGAAATGATGTCCCCTCCTTAATTTTTCATATTGTAAATCATGTCCTCTCCCTTTTTTTCTTTATTAGCCTGGCTAAAGGCTTATTAAATTTATTGATCATTTTAGAGAACCAGTTTTTGGTTTTCTTGATTTTCTCCATCGATTTCATGTTTTCAATTTCATTGATTTCTGCTCTAATTCTTATTATGTATTTCCTTCTGCTTATTTTGGATTTAATTTACTGCTCTTTTTTTGTTTCCTAAGTGTAAACTTAGAATATTCATTTTAGATAATTCTTTTTTTCTGATGTGTATGTCCATGGTAAAAATTTCATGTGTTGAATTGTCACTGAACTACCTTCACTCATCCCAATAATTTTAACAAATTGTGTTTTCATTTTCATTTAGTTTATAACATTTTTTTATCTCCCTTGTGATTTCTTCTTTGACCAATGTGTTATTTAGAAGTGTGTTTTTTAATCTTCATTTACTTTTGGATTTTCAAGTTGTCTTTCCGTTATTGACTTATAGGCTAAATCCACTGTTTTCTGAGGGCACACTGTAAGACTTTTGTTGTTTAAATTTGTTACAGTGTGTTTTATGGCCCAGAATTTGGGCAGTCTTGGTGAATATTGGTTGAATTTTCAGGAAAGCTTGACCCCATTTAAAAACTTTCTTATTCTTAGACTTATTCAGAAGCATTCAAAACTAAAATTGCACAAATAGAGACGTTTTAATTAAAAATAAATTCTAATTTAGTTTAATCTTGTCAGAAGACATATTCTGTTTTTTACGTGTTTCTATTTATTGTGACTTGTTTGTGTACTCTACTATCAATTGTTAAAATGTTACATGTTTACCTTAGAGGAATATGTATTTTCTAATTGTTGGATATCAATTTTTATATATGCTCAACTTTATACAACTTTACCAACATTAGGTCTTCTTGGTCTTTCATGTTTCCAGGAAGCATTGTATTAATTATAATGTATAATATATGTGGACACAATAAAATTATATATCATATAAGATTAATAATTATTTATCAATTTCTCTTTATATATATCTTTGTGTATTTTGAGACTGTGTACTCAAAGTCATGTGAATGTTGACTTTTTAGTGGCATCATTAATGATTTAAATTTTAATTGTTGCATAATTACCCTCTGTATCATAATAATGATTTTTAACTTTGTAGAACATTAATTTAACTACACCAATTTCCTTGGGGCTACTCTTTACGTCATATATTATTTCTTGTTATTTTACTATCAAACTATCTGACTATGCATGTGTTAAAACTTTTTTTTTTGTAAATAGCATATATTAATAATTTTTTCTTGTTTCTCAATTAAAAAAAAATACCAGCTGATAGAATAAGTTGAGTATATTTCCATGTATGGTGATTAAATTTGAAATCACTTTTTCAAAATACTTTATGCCTTCTTTTGAATGTTGTTTTCCTTCCTTTGAATGATTATTTTTAAAAATTGCATTACTCACGTTGTATTTGGAAGGTTATGCCCCCCCTTTTTTTTTATTTAAAAGGTATAATTTATTTTATGTAAGAAATAAACAAGAAATTGTACCCTCTTCATGTGCAATGAAATTTCTGAGACCACTTTAAATCAGAGCACCTCTATATAGTTTTCCATAACTATTCATAACTTCATGTTTAATGATAGCTTATGTTTATATCCCTATACCTAAAAATTACCATGATATGGAACAGAGGATTAAAGACATGGAGTTGGTATTTCATCACTTAATATTTAGTTATATTTACATATGTGTTTTATTTCTTTTGTTTGTTGGTCTTTCTTTAACCTTATAAATTCCTTCTGGAATTATGATTTTTTTTTTCTTGATGTACATTCTCTATTAACTCATTTAGTGAAGATTCTAACTACTGTGCCTGTTACATCATAATTACTTAACTAATGTCCATTTCTTTAATAAATTATTAATTGTACTTCTCATCAGAATGATGCAGTAGTTAAAGCGAATAGACAAGAGAAAGGAAGTGTCTCACTGTGCGCATGTGTTAGCATTTGTAAAACGTTCAAGGGTAGTATCTTACTCAAACTTTCTATAAAGAAGAGATATAGTAAGAAACCCAGAATATTTAGCAAATGTCATGCTGCTATATGTTTAAACTGTGAGGAATGTCATGCTGTTATATATTTAAACTATAAAGATATATAACACAAGCTGGGAGGGTGCTCTTAGAGAGCCAGATAATATGATTTTATTTGAGATACCAACCTCTGTGCTTCAGCTTCCTTTTCTCAAAAACCGAGGATGGAACAATAGCACCTACCATATAAGGTTGCAGCAACAATTCAATGAGTGCATACATTAAAGGAGCTTGGAGAATGTGTGCATAGCATAAAGTCATGTTAAGATAATTATTTTAAACTTGGAAGTAGATGAAAAAAAACTGCATGCCCTTTCAATGCTCATTGCAGCATTGTCTAACAGTCTTCAACAAAAAGAGTCTCCTTACCTCTCTGCAAGGCTTACTTTAGTTTAGAGTCCACAGAATGCACGTTTGTTTGAATTTATACTTACCATTTATTAAGGTTCAAAATCTGTTAAGTTAGATGTTAGTTAATGGTTTTAGTCCAGTAATGATTTAAGTGACTTATACTTAATCAATAGTATAACTTTCAAAGATCATGGTTTATTACCCTTGAAGATGTTAACCAGTATTGTTTCTAATTTAGCAAACTTATTCAGCATGCCTTTTAAGACTGACTATATAATCCTCTTTTCTTTGAATTGTACTTTTAAGAAGTTTTACTTTGCTACCGGTTTTCCCATTAATAATTTGAATAAATATTTGATCTATGTTCATGCTATATTTGTATGTCATATTTTTAGCTAAAATATTCTTTGACACATTCAGTAAATATTAGCTATTTTATTACCATTAATCTTTCTATATTGATAAATTTAGCAGATCAGAATATGGTAATGAGAAAATCACAAACTCAATTTTACTTCATTTGATTTGTATTAATAAAAAATATAATTTGTTATTTTCACTGACTTCCTTTTAAATATTTGTGTCATTTATCCTAAAGGAAATGACTGTAGAGTGCAGAACTTTGAGCACTACAAGTTCTTGTTTTAGGAGAAATCCAAAATGTTAAGTTTCCTTGATGTTTAGATTATTGTAAGAAAAAAAGAAATTGTTAACATCAAAATAAACTACAAGTTAAACTTAAAAAAAAATAAGTTCATGTATATATATATATATATATGAATATGTTGAAATATTTGTTGAAATTAAGCATTAAGTGATCACACAGAATTTGAAATAAGAGCTGGAAAGCACATGAATTAGTTTTGTATGCCCATATTAATGGTAGTATCAGATAGAGGGATGGATTAGAGATACTTTTCAACTGGAAAATAGCCTGTTATTTCTGCAAGTGATACTAAAATACAGAAGTTTTTTGTTGGTTTAAAAATTAATTGAAAATTCTTCACATTGTTTCATGTAACTGGCAAAATTACCTAGTCTCCATTTTGAACTAAATGTGTTTAGTCTTTGATAACTTAAAGTGTTGCTCACACCATGTCACTCTAGCCTGGATGATAGAGTGAGACCCTCTCTCAAAAACAAAAATATAAATAAGAATAAAGGCTTGATAATAAAAAGCAGGCAAACAAATAGAGTAATATTGATCTTTATGAAGGATGTTAGTTGTCCCATAACCCAACACAATATTGTATTTAAACTGAGTATCTAAGGGTTTTTTGTCTGCCTCTCTGCAAGACTTAAGCATTCAATATTGTTGGTACAGTATCAAGTAATAGAAGGTAAACCTGTAATATCTTTTTGCTACACTATAAGAAAATATGCCTCATGACAGTTATGTTGATAATCAAATTTCCTCTGTGTTTGAGAGTTAAATACTACACATTTGGTTGATTAATGTATAAGAATGCATGATTACTAAACTAATTTATATACTTTTAGTGGAATTTTTCATTTAGGGGATTCCAATATCTTCTCATTACTCATCAGATAAAATTCATATTCCCAACATAGCCTGTGAAGTTCTAGGAGACACAGTTTCTATATATTTTTTCCTGACACATCCATTATCTGTTGCTCTCTAATTTTCAGAAATACCAGCAGGTATTTTAATCCTGTTGGTTCTCAGAGCATGTCAGTCTTATTCCTGTCCCCAAATTTGGCTCTTGTGTTTGCTCTACTTACTACAGGCAACTCCTAAATCTGTGTATAGCTAGAGCTCTCTTATTGTTGACACCTCACCTCATCTATCACTTTCTGAGAAGGTTTCTTGGATTATACCTTTTAAATTCATACTAGTAAGTATCATATCACCCTAGGCACTTCTTTCATGGTCCTCAGCACAAATTATTTTATTGTTTGCTCAACTGAACTATAAGCTCAGTGTGTTAAAAGACCTAGTCTGTATTCTTCTTATTTTATCCTCAGTATCAAGCATATGTGAATTACCCAACTGGTTAATGAATGTTGAATGAATTTAACAACAACTTATAAAAACTACACTTTTATTATATGCATCAATAATTGCAGAATTGTGAAACTTTTGTATACATTTTAAAAATATATGCCTTAATTCTGTTTTTAGTAATGTGAACATTACTTTTGATAAAGTAAGCTGTATGTACAATATCAAAGGACAACCAAAAGCAATTTTAGCTTAATATTGAAACACGTTTAAGTTGTTTTGACTTGTGTGTTCCTTAAAATAGGTCATACATGTTTAATTTTTAGTAACCATGACTAGTGATGTGTTAAGCTTTTACGATTGATAGATTTGCAATTTTGGTATTTTAATCCACTTACGAAACAGCTTGATCTAAGCTAAGTTCAGATTGATAAGCAAATTCTGGCTTCAAGTTTTTTTAGAATTGTTTTCCTGACTAGCTATGAGTGTATAAGATTCTTGCTTCACTTTAGTGATAAACTTTTACATGTTTAATATCCATCTCTCGCTTAACACTCAACTGCCTGAGGGCAACCCTAATTTCGTATCTTTATAATACATTATAATATTTGCTATATGTGACCCAGGTTCTCTGTTTATCATACCCATTCCCTCATTTACTTTTCAGAGGTGTTTCATAAGATAGGTGCTACTTTTACCGTCCAGTTACTTACAGAAGGGGAAACTAAGACCTACACAACTATAAGCAAAGTATTCAAGTTCTCGTGTACATTAACATGTGCATGTACATTATCATGAGAACTTGAATACTTTGCTTATAGTAATCTATATGTAATTGTTCTAGAAAGTATATTACCAACATATGTTTCTGGGATGTAACACTTATTTAATAATTGTGTATTAAGTTGAATTAGAAATATGACTCGGGGGGTGTGTGTGTGTGTGTGTGTGTGTGTCTGCATATCTCCAATTTCTGTGTTTTGTTTCGAGAATGGACAGTTAATTGAAGTTCTCATGCAGGCCTACACAGCTTCTGTCTTATTCTGCCTTATTCTTTTTTGTGCAGTTATAACAGAATACCTGAGCATGCGTAATTTATAAATAATAAAAATGCAAGCCTGTAATCCCAGCACTTTGGGAGGCCGAGGTGGGTGGATCACAAGGTCAGGAGATCGAGACCATCCTGGCTAACACGGTGAAACCTCATCTCTACTAAAAAATACAAAAAAAATAGCCGGGAGTGGTGGCGGGCCCCTGTAGTCCCAGCTACTCGGAAGGCTGAAGCAGGAGAATGGCGGGAACCTGGGAGGCAGAGCTTGTAGTGAGCCGAGATCACGCCACTGCACTCCAGCCTGGGGGACAGAGCGAGACTCCGTCTCAAAAAAAAAAAAAAAAAAAAAAAAAAGTATGTCTCACAGTTTTGGAGGTTGAAAACTCCAAGATCATGGCACTGGCAGGTTTTGTCTGCTGAAGGCCTGATCTTCACTTCCAAGATGGTGGCTGGAGTGCTGCATTCTCCAGAGTACAGGGATACTGTTTCTCACATGGCAGAAGAGAAAGATCAATGAACCTACTCTTGCAAGCCCATTTTTGTTTTGTTTGCTTGTTTGTTTTTGAGACAATGTCTCACTCTCTCACCCTAGAGGATGGAGTGCGGTGGCACAATCTCTTCTCCCTGCAACCTCCACTTCCCCTGTTCAAGTGCTCCTCCCACCTCAGCCTCCCAAGTACCTGGAACCACAGGTGATGACTACCAAAAAGTGTCTAATTTGTTTGTTTGTTTGTTTGTTTTTGCTAGAAACTGGCTTTTGCCATGTCAGCCAGGCTGGTCTTGAACTCCCAGGCTCAGCCAATCCGTCTGCCTGGGCCTCCCAAAATGCTTGGATTATAGGCATGACCCACTGCATCCAGCCACAAGCCCATTTTATAATGGTATTATTCCATTCATGAGGTCAGAGCCCTTGCAACCTAAACTCTTATCCATAGGCCACAAATTCTAACACTGTTGCATTAGGAATGCACTTTCTGACACATACATTTTAAGGAAGACAAAAACATTCAAACTACAGCAGATTTTATTCTACATGTAATTGTTCAAGAAAGTGAGTTACTGCATATGAGAATAAGAAGTTTCTTAACTAAAAACTCTCTCAATAGTAAAAACAGAGGAATGAAAACAGAACAAGGGTAGCTGAGACTAAACTAGCAAGACACCTTCAAAGAAGCCACAGTAGTTCCGAGAACTAAAACATGGATTCAAGATTTCTGGAAACTTAAAAAAAAAAAAAAAGAGCTTGACAATTTTATAAAGATTGAATAGGAATATAATTAATCCAAGAATTTCCTTTATGGCCTGAATGGTGATATAATAATAATATCAACAAACACTTACGTAGCATTTATTATGAACAGTGCTTTTCAAGATCATTTAATTCTGTCAACAGTTCTGTGTAGAAAATAATATTTTTTTTATAGAAGAGAATAGGGGTGACAAGGGAAGCATGACGGCTGGTTATTAACATTATAACATCTTCCACAGAGTAAAATATTGTGTGAAAACAAGCAAAGATATTTGAGTTACAGATTTAACTCAATACTTTAGTGTTACACAATATCTTAATGAAGGAAACCAAAAAATCTATAATTAAGCAAGATAAATTTTAATGCTTCATAGATAGGATTATTATTCAAAAGATTAATACAACAGAATATTGTCCAAATAGAACCCCCAATGCAAAGTAGTGAAAACAAATACATGCAGAAAACTAACACTTTACCTACATACATTGGTTTAGATTTTTTCCAGAAAGTTTAATTTCATATAAATATTTTACCACTTTATATTAGGGTGGTCCAAAAGTAATTCTGGTTTTTGCTAATAAGTGTGAATTTTCAATCAAATATTTGGGAGGAATATTAGATTCTGCAACTAATGCTTTATAGGGAAAATAGTCACTGGCATAGAAGAACAAAAACTCTATTTTAAAGTTAGCCCATATGTCTGACTCTTCAAAAAATTTTTACTACTGCATTGACAGATGAAATTTCTTTCGTGTTGGGGGGATGTAGGGGAAAGAATCATAAAGTTTTTACAGATTTATTTCCTTCCCAGATTCTATTTGCAAAGCAAGGCTCACAAAAGGTTTTTAATATAGATTTAAGTTTTCCATGATAGTGGGAAAGTTTTCAAGATAGCTCTATAAACATAATCTCCTAAATCTGATGAGTCTCTGCTAGACATGAAAAAAAATACATTGTCTTTCACATCCTTCTGTGCTAAGAATTTAGGCTGCAAAGAAAATTTAAAGGCAAAATCCTTATATGAACTTATTTATTCTATATAATTATTAGACTTCATTTTGTCTAATCATTATTGATCATTTAATAAAATCAGTTGGGGATAAAATTATTCTCTATGTCTCATTGGTTTTCTGTGCTATTTTAGTCTACATGCAATAAAAAGAAAAATATATAAATAACATTTATCACATACTCCATTAAGTCTAACATATGCTAGCACAGCACACGGCAGTCAAATTGTGTATCTCTGTGTAAAATTGGTGCCGCTCCTTCACTAAAAAACATCTAGTAAATGAAACTATAGTCCAACAAGTAGACTTATTTTGGCTTTCTATTGAAAGGAAACAAGTGTACAGATTCACAGTCCTTTTTGTGAAAAAGTCCACACTTTATAATTAATGTGTTATTTTGGTTTGTGTTGGTTTCTTCAGTTATTAAAGTCCTATCATCACAGCACACAAAGCAGACATGCAATTTAAAGCTAAGCAATAAGTGTACTAGTGTAGCAGTTTATAAGAAAAAAAAAAAAAAACAAAGACTGTGTATCAAGCTTTGTAAAGTTGTGGCCATCTAAAGTATCAGGATGAAATTTGGTCTTCATATTTGCATCATGCAAAGGTTAGCCATATTTTGTGTTTCTAAATTTCCTGACACTGGGAATTAGATATACAAATTTTATGCTATCTTTTCACCTGTCATCATATGCATAAAATGTATTAACATATGGATGGGGGAACAACATGATCGTTAAAGCAACAGTTTGTGGTTTCTGTCTTCATAGGAAATCCAATGGGGATTGGGATGTTAAAGACTGAGCCAGGTCTACACAGAGTACATTTCTTTAGCTTCCCGGTTGATACTACCGGGGTCATCTTGCTAGTGTACTGTGTGGGCTAAGTACCTTATTTCAATTCCTTCGAACAAGGTTTCTCAAAATATCTGTGGTAAGGGACACTTAAAAAATTTCTAATCTCTCATAAATTTATACATTTCTGAATTACAATGAAAATAAATTACTAAAAATAAGTGGAAAATACCCACAAAGACATGAAAGAAACAAGTTCTATTTTGTTAGTATTAGATTCAGTCAACATAAAATTACTTTGTCAATGTACAGTGTACTCTGAATATTTAAAAATTTACTCTCAATTCGGACACCTAGATCAATCTGTTTGGTGTATACTGGTATCTCATTGTGGTTTTTATTTGTAGTTTCCTGATGGCTTATACTGCTAAGCAGTTTTTTGTTTGTTTGTTTGTTTTTTCCTTTTTGAGACGGAGTCTCGCTCTCTCACCCAGGCTGGAGTGCAGTGGCGCAGTCTCTGCATTGCAAGCTCCGCCTCCTGGGTTCACGCCATTCTCCTGCCTCAGCCTGACGAGTAACTGAGAGTAGAGGCGCCCACCACCACGCCCGGCTAATTTTTTTGTGTTTTTAGTAGAGACGGGGTTTCACCCTGTTAGCCAGGGTGGTGTCGAACTCCTGACCTGGTAATCTGCCCGCCTCGGCCTCCCAAAGTGCCGGTATTACAGGCGTGAGCCACCGCACCCTGCCGCTAAGCATTTTTTTCATGTGCTTCTTGGACATTTGAAAATCTTCTATTGTGAAGTATTTATTCAAGTTGTTTACACATTTAAAAATGTTTCATTGTCTTCTTATTATTGAGTTGTAAGTTATTTACATAATCTGAATATAAGTACAATATAAAATACATATGTTGAAAATCATTTCTCCCAGTCTCTGGCTTGTCTTTTTTTTTCTGTGTCCACGGTGTCTTTTACAAAACAGAAGTTTTAACTTTTGTTGATGTCTAACTTGTCGAGGTGTTATTTTAGGTTTTTATTTGTTGTGTTCCAGCTAAGAGATGTTTACCAAACTCAAGGCCAAAAAAAGTTTTCACTTATAATTTCACCTAGAAATTGTACGGTTTTTGCTTTTGTGTTTAGGTCTATAATTCATTTCAATTTAAATATTGTGAGGCGAAGTTTTAGATTAATTTTCCCCACAAATACATCTAATATTCACAGCATTGCTTGTAAAGTTGATGATCATTTCTCTGTTTTTATTCTAGTGTTTTTTGCTAAAAAAGTCACCTGCCATATATATGTGGACATTTTTTTGAATTCTATACATTTAATTTATCTGTATATATCTTCTTATGCCAAGACCTAACTCTCTTGATTACTGTAGTCTTAGGCTAAGTGTCTAAATCAGGCAATGCCAGTCTTCCCATTTGTTTTTCCAGAATTGTTTTGGCTATTTTATATTGTGTCTGTTGCTATACAAATTTCAGAATCAATTGTCAAATGTGAAAAAAGAAAAACAAAAATAAATAAAGTCTGCCTGGATTTTGACTGGGGTTGTGTTGAATCTATAGATCATCTGGCAAAAAAAAAAAAAAAAAAAAAAAAAAAAAAAAAAAACCCAAAAACAAAAAACAAAACAAAAAAAAACCCTAGCAATATTATTGAGATTTTCCATCTGTGTATGTGACATATTTGTACATTAGTAGTTCTTTATTTTTTTCTAGCAAAAATGTATAGCTTTCTGTGTAGGTATTTTACACACACTTTTCTAAATAAATACCTAAATATTTTTTAGTTTTAAATAGCGTTTTGTATTATACTTTAAATTTTACTTTCTAAATTGTTCATTGCTAGTATATAACAAAACAATGGATGGCTATATATAAATCATGTATCACTTGACTTAGCTAAGCTCATGTTCAGTAGTTCTAGTAATCTTTTTCTATACATCGTTTTGGATGTTCTGTACTTAATCTGTGGACACTGAGTATTGCTGCCATAGAATTCTTCAATGAAAGACTTCCTACCTAGGTGTTAGGAATGCTCTTGGCAGTCAGTTGGCCAAGTCAGGCAAGTTCTTTCAGCCATTGCCTCAGCTGAAGGCAATCAATTTGCTCAAAGGTAAACTTCTTCCTGGGGCAGTATAAAAGTTTGGCCACCTTGTCTTAACTAATAAAATGGCATTTTAACTCTGCAGATCCCATGGGGTTACTTAAGGCTTTCTTAATTTTTTAATCTCACGATGGTTTCTTCTCCTACCCAGTGCTGTTTCCTGGAACTCCCCTTCATATATATTGATTTGAGAGCTGTTTCCTCAAAAAAGTTTCTGCATACTAAAATCCATCTAAGGATCTGCTTCCTAGGATACCTAACCTGTAGCCATGATCTTGTATGTGTGTGTTTGTGTGTGTGAATTAACAGAGGAATTTTCTCTTTCTTTCTAAGATATTTGTCTTGCTTATACTTTTTTTCCCCTTATTGTGTCTGCTGTGGCATCTTCTCTAATGTTGAATTGAGGCTATGACAGGGATTATAGTTGACTTTTTCATAATCATAGGGGGAAAGTGTTATGTCATTCAATTACATATAATGTTAACTGTAGGTTTTTAATAGATTCCCTTAATCACACTAAAAAAGATTATTATATTGCTTATTTGGTGAGACATTTTGTTATGAGTGAGTTATTCAAGATATGTTGCTAAATTTCTAAATATTTGAGGTTTTCTATGTATCTTTTTCTAACTTATTGAGAGCTGGACTTGGTGAATGTTAGCTATTGAATGCCCGGATGGTATAATGTTCCTTTAAAATGTGTTGATTTTTGTTTTGACAGCCAGTTAAGTTACCCGTGGATCAACTTCAGCCTTTCAAAGTCTGTTTTTGATCTTTGTTTTGAAGACATAGATTTTCCTTTTTGGTTAGTTTAGCTTTACTCTGAAGATATAAATTTTCTGCAGATAGTATTGAATTGCCTTGATTTTTCAATATGGTTTCTCCAGTCAGTTTAGTTGGAACTAAAATGCCTACCAATCCTTTGTGACCTTCAGGTATTTCTCTGGTTATAGCTCCTCATAGGTTTTCATTGTCTGGCCTTGTAGAAATTATCCTTCCCAATGCTCAGCCTAGTAGTATTCAACAGAAGACTCAAGGTTACTTCATGCAGGTTTCTGAAATGTGTTCCCAGTTTCACTTCAGTTGGTTGATACTGTGATCTTCAAATTCTACCCACCTCAGCTTCTCTCAACTATAATCTGTTTCCTAAACTCTGTAGGATCACAATGCCATTCATCTTCTTTCTTTGTATTTGGATTTCCTGTAAGTGCTACAGAGTAGAAATACCCCAGCTTCTAGAAGGCCAGCAACACTGTAGAACTTTATCCTACTCTGTGGAATCACTTGGAGTTTGGAAGAAACACAACATTGTGTCTGATGAGGAAAATAATGTAATTTCTAAGAAGTGGTCTTAGGGTACAACTGTTAATATGCGACATTGCCATATGCATGTTTCTAATAGCATGAGGGAGGGGTCATAAATATGGCATTAACTTTGATAAGGATTTAGGAAATGGAGAGATTCTTAGGATTTTGTTAAATATTAAAAAATCAATTTTTAAATTAGTTCTTAATTCCACTAGTCTTTTTACTCAAAATAGGAATGTGAAATTTTGTAACAGCCATTCTTATTAAAATGTAAATTATATGCAAATTTGATTTCCAGGAGGAAGAGTGAGAACCAATGAAGATGGTGATGAAAGCTTTCATTTTTCTTATTGTTGTTAGTATTACTCTTACCTAAAAGTCTTGCTGCTTAGTCTTTCCTTACTTTCCTTCTGAACTTTCTCATAAACCTTGTAGGACATTCACACTCATTTTATTTTTAACACCTTTGACAAACTCTAATTCTATGAAGAGAGAGATACAAGAGTTATGACCCTTAGTTCTAGAGTCTAAAATATAGTCTACTTGAAAGAACACACAACATACCTCTAGTGTTAGACTTTTTTTTTTTTTTTAGGTTGGCTTTGTTTGATTTCCAGCTGAGTTATTTAAGTGGATCAGAGAGCAGTCGAATTAATTGGTGCTTCTCTGAACCAAATAGCAGTGCCTATGGCTAGTTGCCCTTCCCAGATCATTGTGGCATTGAGCCTTATGATGCTATTATGTGAGCGTTCTCTGGCTGTGGCTGTCCTGGGTCATAACCTGATTTTGATAGCAACAATTACAGATCCTTCAAATGTCAAGATTCAGACCTTATGTGTTTTCTGACAATAATGTACTACTGAAGAAAAACTTCAGGGAACAGTCATGAAAGATTCTTCATTTCTAATAGTATTTATAGGCTTGTTATTTTGAAATACAATTGAAACAATAATTGCCAAATGGAGGAGGTGGCTGTTAGAATGCATTTTGCATGTTTTACGTTAAAGTAAACAGAAAAGGCCAGGAGCCTGTAATCCCAGCACTTTGGAAGGCTGAGGTCCGTGTTTTGAGACCAGTCTGACCAACATGGTGAAACCCTGTCTCTACTAAGAATGCAAAGATTAGCCAGGAGTGGTGGTGCATACCTGTAATCCCAGCTACTCAAGAGGCTGAGGCAGGAGAATTGCTTCAACCCAGGAGGCAGAGTTTGCAGTGAGCCGAGATCTCACCACTGCACTCCAGCCTGGGCAACAGAGTGAGACTCCATCTCAAAAAAAAAAAAAAAGTTAAAATCCTTCAAATGTGAAGATTCAGACCTTATGTATTTTCTGACGATAATGTAGTACTGAAGAAAAACTTCAGGGAACCCTAGTCTGAAGGTAAGACTAGGATAATTTGAATATTCACAAGACACTTTTATGGCTCCTTCATAAACAATTCATCAAAAGTCTTAGTCATGTGCTCTACAAACTTCATTTCAGAAAGTGACTCCATTCCTCATGAGAATCGGCCTTTGGTACAACTGCCAATTTTTCCTTAGATAAAAATGTCATAAGCTATCCAATTTTAAAATTGGGCAAAAGACTTGAATATGTTATTCTCCAAAGAAGATCTGCAAATAGTCACCAAGCATATAAAAAATGTGGTTAATATCACGAATCATAAGATAAATGCAAATCAAAAACACAATGAAATGTCATCTCACACACCTTAGGAGGGCTACTATCAAACTAACAGAAAGTAGCAAGTATTGGCAAGGATGCAGAGAAATTGGAACCCATGAGCACTACTGGTGGGAATGTAAAATGATACAGCCATTAAGGGAAACAGAATAGAGGTTCCTCAAAAAAATTAAAAATAGTATTGACATATGACCCAGCAATGTGTCTATATCAAAAAAAAAAAAAATTAAAAGCAGAATCTTGAAGACATATTTGAAGACCCATGTTCTTACAGCATTATTCACAATAGCCAAGAGGTAAAAGCAACCAAAATGTTCATTGACCAATGACTGGATAAAGAAAATGTGGTATATACATACAACGGAGAATCACACAAACATCAAAAGAAGCACATGCTGCCATATGAATAAACCTCAAGGACATTATGCTAAGTGAACTAAGCCAGTCACAAAAGGACAATACTATATGCTTTTACTTACATGAAGTATCTAAAGTGGTTAAAAATTTTAGAATTGGAAAGTAGAAAGGCGGTTGCCAAGGCTTGAGAGAAGAGGGAAAGGTGAATGGGTATAGTTTCAGTTTTACAAGATACGTAGTTCTACAGCTCTGTTGCACAAAAATGTGAATATAGTTACTACTAAACTATATACTTAAAAATGGTTTTGATGGTAAACTTAAAGCAATGTGATTTTTATCATAATAAAAAATAACGTAGACCTAAATGATACATAATAATTGAAATTAGAAGAAATTTTGAGTGTTCAAAAGGAACGACACTATCAATAATAATATATACTTTTTTTGCCTTTCTTTTTAAATGCTGATACATGCTGAGATCACATTTTGGACAACAAATACACTAAATTTGTGCTCTAAAGTTGATTAAAGAAGTTATTACTCATGGTACCCAGAGAATTTCATCTTCACCCCCCCCCCTTTTTTTTTAATTTGTATAACAAACTGTCCTGACCAAGTCATTCTCTTTTCAACTTCTTTATCTCTGAATTTGGTGATCCTTATTTCTTTCCTTCATGAGTATTTTCCTGCCTCACTTCAGCTACCACTGTCCACACTGGTAGACTTGAGAATAGTAAAAATCACCATCCTAGGGATGACAACTTTTTCTTCTCACCCCAATTCTTTCACACTTCTGTTGTTTTTAATAATCATCTTATATATAGATAGATTCTCAATTTAATTAAAATATATTGAATTCTGCAATGTACTGACGGCTGCACACAGTACTTTTAAATTAGAGATAAATAAAGATTAGTCTTTGCTTTTTAAGCAGTGGTAGAATCCCTTAGGCAAACCGATAATTATACTATCATGGGTAAATATTATGATAGATAGAAGCATATACGGCTAAAAAGGTAATTTAACTTAGGTTTACCTTGAAGAAAGAAAGACCAGGGAAAACACCCAACAGGGGATAACACCTGATACACAGGTCTCATGTAGCATTCATTTTGGTTAAAAAAGAAATCCGTTGAAATCCATACTCTAAATAATGTCTAAACTCTTTTTTTTTTTTTTTTTAATGGAACTGCTACACTGCTAAATAAGCAATCATTAAATACTTTAGTCAATTTACCCAGCTTTGAATTTCTTGACTAGTATCATTCTGAGAATATATCTCTTTTTTTGTTCATTTCTTTAAGACTCTGCTCTCAATTTTGTTACTACTCTGGTCACTGATTTTCATGATTAAATGATGTTCTAACCATACTGTGTTATAAATATATCCTCAAATAGTTTGCTTTATAACGTCAGTCCTCATACAAAAGTGGGACATTTAAGTATGTAATATCTGAAATAAAAGGCTTAAGAAACACATTTATTCTGTGTGTAAATAAAGAGAATGTACAAATTAATATGCCACTTCTCCACCCCATCCTAATTTCATCTTCAGCAGCTGACTCAGTCTACTTGCTGTAGGAACATTTGATTGTGAGCGTCCTTCTTAGTCAGCTTTATATTTCCTCATTCCTTTTTTTAATCTTCTTTTTTATTTTTAATGATTCTGGGAAAAAATAACTGACTTTCTGCCTCCAAAACACTTGCTTTGTACATGTTCAAAACTGTCTATCTTCAAATTTTCTTCCAGGTTAACAACTTTCTTTTTGAACTTCATATTGGTCAAGACACCTGTATCTTAAGAAGAAAAACTAAACCAGCCAAATGCTTTACAATTACCCCTAATATCCAATCTCACATCTCTTTATTAATATCTTAAAGAAACATTAGATTTCCCCATGTTCTTCTTTCCCCTTGTATTCGCTAGTCAATTAATTTCAGTGTCCTTTCCTATCAGCTACACTAATGAACCTTCTCACACCAAAACCACTAATGATTTCTAATTGCCAGACCTTTGGAATCTTGTTCTATTTAAAACTATATTCTATTCTATTTAAAACTATATTGTTTGACATTGTTGTTTACTGTCCATTTCTGAATTTTGTTTTATTTTTAATGGCAAAAGTATCTCCCCTTTTTCTTTTGACTCTTCCATTCATATGTTTTATTTTGTCTCTTACTCTTAACTTTGACAAAGGAAATCTCTAAAAGAATGGGCTCTGGTAATGATAATTTAAATGTAAACAGTGAGATACTTGCCTTTGTTTGATCAGTCTTGACAAGAAGTAGAATTATGAGTGCTTAAAGGCATTTATTGCAGAATAAAGTTGTTAAATATTTTATTTATATTCTCCAGTTGTGTGACCTTGAGCAAATAGAACTTTATCTTCCTCATTTGTAAAATTTCATCATTGACATCATAATATTTGTCTCACAGGGCTATTGTGAGAATTACAAAATAAAACATGTAATGTGTTCAGAACAACAGTTGAATCAAGGTAAACATGCAATATATTTTGTTATTATTAATTGTTGTCATACCTGCAAAGTGGAATGGAAGATAAGTGAATGTGTGCATACAATAAGAATAATTTCAAATTTAGAGTAGATTATTATTTTAATTCTTTTTATACAGGGAAATTTGCTCAAATTATTTTCTATTTTAGATAAGCAGATGTTTTAGATAATCATCTAGATGAAGCTTTTTATTTTAGAGAAGATGAAACTGAGGTTAAAAAGAGTAAAAATGTCATGTCTAAGTCCTATAAATAGTTCTGGGATTTTTCTATGTGTAGGATTCTGCCACCGAAGCTGTACGGGTCTGCAACAACCTCAATTCTTGCCTCCTCAGAAGAAAAATTTTGACTGAGGGGAATAAAGCAGAAGGCAAGTTTTAGAGCAGGAATGACAGTTTATTAAAAAGCTTTACAACAGGACCAGAAGTAATGAAAGAACAGCTGGAAGAGGGCCAAGTGGGCAATTTGGGAGATCGAGTGTGCAATTTGACCTTCTGACTTGATCTTTTTTAATTTGTTTGGTGGGGAGTCTCTATCTGTCGCCAGGCTGGAGTTCAGTGGCGGGATCTCGGCTCACTGCAATCCTGCAACCTCTGCCTCCTGGGTTCAAATGATTCTCCTGCCTCAGCCTCCCGAACAGCTGGGACTACAGGCGCCCACCACCAAGTGCTGCTAATTTTTGTATTTTTAGTAGAGACAGGGTTTCACCATGTTGGCCAGGATGGCCTCCATCTCTTGACCTCGTGATCTGCCTGCCTCCTTCTCCCTAAGTGCTGGAATTACAGGTGTAAGCCACCATGCCTGGCCCTGACGTAAGTTTTTATATGTTGGCATGATTGCAGTGTCTTGCATGCCTTATCCCCTGATTCTTCCCTTGGGGTAGGCTGTCTGCATGCGCATGGACTCCTAGTGTGTGGGAGCGGTGCATGCACTGTATATTTACTGGAGTTGCAGGTATGCTCACTTGAGGCATTCTTCCCTTACCAGTTAAATGTCTCTAGGATGTCATATACTGTTAAACTCTGCCATTTTGCCTCTCAATGGGCATGCTTGAGCCCACTAGCCCAACTCCTGAGACCTTATCAGGAAACTGCTGATCAGATTCAGAATCTTTCTGTCCATTGGGAGACTGCTTTTCCCTGGTACCAGGTGCTACCAATTATTATTTTAGAAAGACAGTTAACAACCACCTGACCATCACTTGATGGTTGCCTGGCATTCTTGGTACATGGTTAGGGGAAGCCCTCTCATGCCCTGCTCATGCCTGACTGGCTACCTATTGTAACAATTCCATTGAATAGAAAATGTATGCCAACTTGCTCACAATTAGATAGCAATTTCAAAGTGAATTAGTGAATATACTTAGAGTGTTATTATTTTGGGGCAATGTATCCCTCCTTGCTTCTGCTTTAAAGAACTCTCTAACTTATATTTAACTTGCACTACTGCCGGAATTGTCAGGGACAGGGGGAAGAAGATTGGAGAAGCTTTAATTAAAAAAAAAAAAAAAAAAAAAAAAAGATTGAAAGAAAAAGACATAACATAATGAAAGCCTAGCTCTACTAAAAATACAAAAAAAAAAAAAAAAAAAAAAAAAAAATAGCTGGGCGTGGTGGTGCCCGCTCGTAATCCCAGCTACTTACGACAAGACTGAGGCAGTAGAATCGCTTGAATCCAGGAGGCGGAGGTTGCAGTGAGCCAAGATCACGCCACACTGCACTCAAGACTGGGTGACAGAGCATGACTTAGCCTAAAAAATATAAAGCCAAATATTTTCTAAAAATCTATATTACAGTCTTTTATTTCTAGTTTTCACCTGTTTTTACATCAATTTCATAGTCACAGTTGTTACAGGCATTAAAAATTAAAAGCAAATACCTCACTTGAGAGCTACTTGATAAGCAGCCTTCATTCTTAGAAATTCATGAGGATCCATGCATTTGCATTTCCTTAGAAACAATGACAGCATTGCAACATTTGTGTGCTGTTATGGTGGCTCTCCTAATGCCATTGCTAGCCCAGACAGTGACAGTCATGACAAATTCCCTGGACTGAATGATCACCAAATAGGAGGAAAGAAAGTGACTACAGTCTTTCTGTTTTTGTTGTTTCTACTTTCTAATGAAAATTTTTGCCTTAGCTTTTTCTGTTAGGAGGCTGCCATTCTTAGGGCTAGAACCAGCTGCCTGCCTCTATCACAGCTGACAATGATCATTTCCTCCGCTGAGGTGAAATGTTATTGAACCTAGGACCTTATACTCTGCTTATTTCCCATGATATCCCCTAAGAATAGTGAAGTACTATTAGTAAAATTATCTTAAAATAAGTAAACTGCAGAGAGGAGAAAATAAAATGTCTTGATCTTCAGTGTTGGCTTTAATGCATAATCTGAATATATTCCCAACAAAATTGTGCTATGTTTTGCTGTAAGTTTGATTTTTTTTTTTCTGTCTAGAGTGGTGGATAGATGATGCAGTTATAACTGAGCTCTATTTTTTCTTTAAAATGCTTAATATTATCCCTATAGGAAAAAGAAGGTAAATGACAGTTATTTGGAAATTTACATTATGAAAAAAGATATGGATGTTGCTAACAACTTGACTCAACTCCTGCATTTTATTATTTTCAAATAAAGATGAAATTACAGTCAAATCCTATTGGAAAAAAATGATATACACTAACTGACCTTGAACTGTGAAAGGGTGCTTACCAGCAGCAACCTGGAAATGTTGTCCAAGAGTCTATATAAACTTAGCTAAAGAACAGTAAAGCATTCTTAGCTAGTTAGAAGAAATAATAATGCAACACAAATTAACTGATTAAATCTACTATAGCATTTTAAGAAATGTTGGCCTCATACTAAATTAAAGAGTAAGAAAGTATAAGTTTAAAACCTTAATATGCCCATATTCTAATATAAAACTATAATTGATTGTATAAACTTTTACTGACTAATGTGGAAGTTGTGACACTAGCTGGCAAATACGACAATTCATTTAGCATTAGTGGTGACACATACATTTAAATCTTGGGTGTAAGACTGAAGAAATCATAGTTTATATAGACAATGTCAGCATTAATAACAATTTATTGGATATGTGATGTATTCAATAGTTTTTGTCACAATATTTCCTGGAACTTGAGGTATTTGAGCTCAGAAATTCGATTTCTAATGAAGTAGAATAATACAATGTATTTTGTTTTTTGTAAAACTATATTGCTAAGTTTTTAGAATTAAAATATTATGTTTGTGACTGATGCTGAATAATTTGTTTCTCTGATCTACATTTATAATATCAAGAATAAAAGCATAATATGTATGATAATTATTTATTAATAATACAAGTTAAATTAAGCACAGTGATTTTTTTCCAAAGATGTCTCTCTTAATCTTTAATGCTTTTGCCTTCTGTCATAATTGCAAAACAGATTTTCCCCATTATATTCGTCTGCCTCTTGCAAACCCATAATTTTATCTTTAACAAATGCATTCATTATCAACATTAAAATTGACTATTAAGGGAGAGATTTTTAAAGTACCATTAATATTACAGAATCCTTTTGATATTTATTGAATCATTATAACTTTAACAGAAGTATTAAAAAGTTGATTTATTTCCATGGAGAGAGCATGAAAGGAAAAGGAAGGAAGGAAGGAAGGAAGGAAGGAAGGAAGGAAGGAAGGAAGGAAGGAAGGAAGGAAGGAAGGAAGGAAGGAAGGAGGGAAGGAAGGAAGTAAAAAAGGAGGGAAGGAAGGAAGGAAAGAAGGAAAGAAGGGAGGCACGGAGGGAGGGAGGGAGGAAGGGAAGGTTGATGTTGTGCACAGAGTTGCCAGGCAAAAATCTAGACATGAAAGCAGATTTGTATTTTGAGTATCATATAAATGTCTGTTTCTACGAGTTTTAAAGATGACAAAAGCAAATGAGTGAAAAACTACACACTAAGTAATAATACTCAAATGGAAAGAAAATAATACTTTCTATTTAATTTAAATAAAGCAAATAGCTTAAAATTCATATGCACTTTTCCATGGAAATCAGATGTGATAATTTTTTGAAAATGTCGTTTATAGACAGTAAAGAAAACTGACTATCTCAGAGTCTGAACTAAAGTTCAGTCTGAGGAGCCTGAACCTTAACAGTTGGTTCCAGTGTTTAGAACTGTGGAGGTTCTGTGATTTTTATCCCACAGACAAGCCAGCAATTTACCCTGCCAACATTTTATATACATTGTCAGAAGACATAAGACGAGTAGGCAGACACAAAGGGCAGTTTATTGCTCAGGGCAATAACAGTAGCCAGTTATCAACATTTTGCGCTTGTTTCCTAAACTCAGTTCCCACAGGGCTACACAGTGAACTCCCCCACGATATATTGTGCTCACAGTGACGTGAATCATAGGAAAAGATCTCAAACTTGGGGTATCCCAAATTTATAATGGATGATTAGCCTGCCTAAGCTTTGCCACAGGAAGACATTACATTTATTACACTGGACAATTAACCACCCATCCTTAGCTCAAGAGGAAGACTAACTATATCTCTACCTCCCAAAGCTGTTTTCTTTAACAGAATTGTGGAATATATAGTCTAAATAAAGGTAGTGAGTGGAGAAATTTTCCCCAGCAACCAAGAATCCCTGAAAGAAGATGGTATAATGGATTTTCACAATGGGATTGTTCTCCAGCTGATGAGCAATTATGACCATAGCCCTCGACATAAGAGAGCAATGCAGTTGTTAAAATATTCATCAAACAAGAATTGAGATATTATACTGGTGAAATAAATTGTATTGGCAAGTACAGTGTAAGATGGATACAAATATGGTGAGAGAGTAATTGTAAAGCAAATGGAATTGGATTTTCTTTTTAGCTCAGAGGACTTGATGCTCTAGATAAATATAATGGAAGGCTAATAAATTAATTTAAAAATTCACTGTGGAAACCAGATGATCTACTTGGCCACATCTAAAGGGACTTACCTCCCACAGTTAGCAGACTGAGAAAACTGAGCCCCAAGATTTAGTCACAAGCATATTAGAGCTCTTGGGCAGCTCTGCTATGTAAAGGTCAGAATCTTACATAGGAAATAATGAGATTCTCTGACATGTGATTGGAACACCTGAATTGACACTCTTAAAAATGTTGAACTCTCTCCAGATTATCCTAATGCTGCAGAAGTAGCCTACCCATATCTACTAAGATCTGGATATTTTCCCTTAGCTGAAGATGATGCAGGACAAAAGGTGGCCCTGCCCCCCAAAACTGTTTCTATCTCCCCTCTATCCTTTACACACATATCTAGGGTTAACTCAGTGAAGGAAGTGATGAAACTAAGAGAAAAAGGAAGGAAATGTACTATACCACGAAATAAAGGACAATATATTGCTTACCTCTATCAGCAGAAGCCAGGAGTGCAAGACATTTGAGGTTATTTTCTGATGATGCTGAATTAAATGGGCAGTGCAAGGGGGATGACGATGAGTTTGGGAAAGGGAGAGTTGATCATTGTGAGAACTTTTCTTTTTCTTTTCTGGAACTCAAAATTTAATGGCCTGGCAAGAACCTTGGGAAATGAAAAAAACATAGTATTTACATGGTTCCTAGAATCATGGAAAATTTTATAGGCTAAAATAAGTGAATTGAAGATGCCAGAACTACTGTGGCAGAAAGTTAAAAAAAGGAACAAAAGACTCAGAGAAGTGGGATGCCAGATTGCATATGCTATGTAATGTTGGAAAATAGGCCAAAAAAATATTTTCCCTGGAGGAGTTGGAGGACAATTTTAACAAAGCAATAAAGAATATACTGTGAGAATGACATCAGCATCACTGAGAATCTCTCATGTGTGACTCTCTTCTCTAGGCCAGGGCTGAAGGTAAGAAATTGTATTACAGAACTAGCCTTCCTGATAGCAATGTGTATGAGAAGATCCTCCAAAAATAGAGGTTAGGAGGTGGTATGTTACTGTCAAAAGCCAGGTGAGCACCATTAACATAGTGAGAGCAAGGTTGCATGGAAGGCAGCCTTGCTCTCAAAGGAAGTCTCCACATGATTTAATAGCAAGAGACCTATTGAATGTTAAGCTATAGCAGCCATCTGGGCACTTTGGACTCAACCATACCAAGAGACCGGCAGGCAAGAAGAAATTTTCATTTTGACAGGGATAATTAACGCTGATTATTAGGCAGAAGTAAGGCTGCTGTTAAAGAATATGGTTAGAGAGGAAAAAAAACTTTAGCATCTCTTGGGATAGCATGGCCCAATTTTGATATAATTTCACAAGTTCATTTGCCACAGCCTGGAACAGCACAGAGATCAGTAGTACAGACAACTTAGAGATGAAGTTCTTGGTTATCACATGAGGTAGTCCACCCAGATCAGCAGAGCTGCTGAGATTGAAAAGGGATACAGAATGGATAGTAGAAGAAGGAAATATTCTTTATCAGTTGCAGCCTCAAGGCTAGGGATTGACAGAGGTGGGTTGAAATGCCATCACTCCCAAGGTTATGCTCCCTTTCAGAGAAGGCTTGAATCCAATTACTGGCTGATGCATGTTATTAAGGACCAGCCCCAACTATGGATATCTCTTTGAGTTCCATGTCAGCTTCAGAGCTGAGGTCTTTTTGCGATAGCACTGCAGCCCAATTTCTCCATCCAAGCAATCCTTGTTTTTCCCCTTCCCTAAGGTATTATTCCTGAGATTATTTCCCAGTGATTTTTTTCTACATATTAATCTGTGTCTCAGAGTCTGCTTTGCAGTAAATCCAACCTATAACAGCCTTCAAGAACAAAGATACCTATGATTACTCCAAAGATTGTGTTCTCATAAAGTTATTTTCAAAGGCAGAAAAAAAATGGAGTGTTGGAAACAGTGAAGTCATCAGAAGACTATTATAGCAATCCATCTAAGGGGAAAAAAATGTCTTGAAGCAAAGTCTATGTAGATAGAAACTGTAAAGATGGAGATTTAAGGCTAATCTGGAGGGCTCTCCAACAGGTATCACTAATAAATTGGAAATAATGTATAAAAGATTAACAAGATGGGAAGATTGATAAATATATTATCAATCAAAGGCAAATATTTTCTCAAAATAGTTGAGCTCATATTTTTGTTTTTTTTCTTTGCTGATAAAAAATATTTTGTCACAAGAACAACTGTAATAATAATAATAATAAACAGATTTTGAATTCTTCAAGACATACCTGTGTCTTAGGAGTTTACATGTAATACCCATGTTATCAAAGAATCTTTCCATGAATTCTCCAGGAAAATACTTTTATGTAATATTGCCTTGTTGGCATATCACTCTTTTTCAGGACACCAATATTATGTGGCATATATACTTGTCAATTTCCTTACTAGCAACCTTCTCATTCATGTTTCTGTTAAGAAATTCAATTAGCAAGAAATGCTATAAATGAGCCCAAACCAGGAAATTCAAATTAAAGACTAAATTCTTTGTGATGATTAAACCTCAAACTGTTTATGGCCATCATGTCACTCATTGTGACTGAAAAGACAGAGATCTCAGGATCATAGCTGGAAGTTCTTTACATCTGCTACTCTAATTCCTTCTCATGTGAAAATTCATGTCAATGTTAACAAATTGTGACTGCTCAGGTCGGTGTCCATTTATGATCTACATAAATTTATCTGTAAGTTTTACTTGTTTTGGCAGGCAATTAATCTGTAAAATCATTTTGTGAATCCCCAAAATTGAGTCAAGCATTGTTGATGATTATACTTCCTTATGACAATGAAAGTGTACTGTTAACTAGGCTGTAATGCTGCTAGATCATAAGTCTTGAGATTGTGAAATTAAAGTACTTGATGGCCATAGTTTTCACATAAAACATCATCAAATTAGCAATGCAATATTTATGTGTATTGACTTTAGAACAATACTATTTACTCCAATTAGTGTTCAATTAACCAATCAAAGCTGCATTTTTGGTTTGGACAATGAATGAAAAACAGATGAGATATTATGAGATGATGCTTTAGGAAATACCTCATGCAATTTTATGGCTATGCCAGATTGGCATACCAGCATCTGGGCCTAGGACTATGATTTTATCAACTGAGAAAAAGAGAGGAAAGTAAAACTATAGTTATTAGCAGAACTATGAAAAACAAATAATCAAAGCTACCATTTAAAAAATATATGAATAGAGTACATATTTCTTAAAATTACATGACTGGTACTACAACAATAAATAATAAGTTTTAATTCATAATATTATGAGTTTGTGGAACAATAAAATCAGATTAAGAATTTCAGAAAGCAAACATGATTTTCCAAAATACTGATATCTTGGAATCCTTAAAGAAGAAAAATTAGTAAACTTCTAGAAAATACCCTAACTTGTCTATGCATTTAGAACTTTTAACTATATATAGCTATATGTATGTATAATGGATAAAATCATAGTGAATTTGGTGGAAGGAAAACATTCTTTGACCTCAATGGGAGGGTAAAGAATGTTCCAGTATTCCTAGTCTTTTTCTGTCCCTTCACTCATTCCAGCTCCGAGAAGAACGAGTAAACTGGCACCTGAAAATTTCCAGAAGAAATTGTGTACTCTTTCTCTATTATATGTATTATGCAGAGGCAACTCATCATTAATCCAACTCTGCCTGGGAAAAGGTAAACCAACTTTTGTAATTTTGTGGTTTGGTACTAAGATGCTCATGTTTCAATAATGGCAAACCAAATACAGCAGCACATCAAAAAGCTTACCATAATCAAGTATACTTTATCCCTGAGATGCAAGGTTGGCTCAACATATACAAATCAACAAAGGTGATACATCACATAAACAGAACTAGAGACAAAAAACACATGCTCATCTCAATAGAGGCAGAAAAGGCTTTCAATGAAAATCAATAAACCTTCACGTTAAAAATTCTCAATAAAATTGGTATTGAAGGAACATGTCTCAAAATAATAAGAGCCATGTATGATGAACCCACACCAACATCATACTATATAGGCAAAGACTGGAAGAACTTCCCTTGAAAACCAGCACAAGTCAAGGATGCCCTTTCTCACCACTCCTATTCAATATACTGGCCAGAGCAGTTGGGCAAGAGAAAGAGGCAAGGAGCATCCAAATTGGAAGTGAGAAAGTCAAATTATTTATGCTTGTAGACAACATAATTATACATCTAGAAACCCCCCCATCTTAGACCAAAAGCTTCTTAAGCTGATAAACAATTTCAGTGAAGTCCCAGGATACAAAATCAATGTACAAAAATCAGTAGCATTCCTATACACCAACAACAGTCAAGCTGAGAGCCAAATCAGGAACACAATCCCATTCACAACTACCACAAAAACAGAAAATACCTTGGAATACAACTAACCAGGAAGGTGAAAGTTCTCTACAACAAGAATTATAAAATAACACTCAAGTAAATCAGAGATGACATAACCAATTTCATGCTGAAGGATAGGAAGAATCAATATTGTTAAAATGACCATACCGCCCAAAGGGCAATTTAGAGATTCAATGATATTTCTATCAAAAGATCAATGATGTTTTTCACAGAGCTAGAAAAATATGTTAAAATTTATATGGAACCATAAAGGAACCTGGATAGCCAAGGCATTCCTAAGCAAGAAGGACAAAGCTGGAATCATCACTTTACCTGACTTCAAACTATACTATAAGGATACAGTAACCAAAACAGCATAGTACTTGTACTAAAACTGACACATAAACCAATGGAACAGAATAGAGAGCCCAGAAATAAAGCTACTTACCTACAACCATCTTACTTTTGACAAAGTTGACAAAAACAAGCAATGAAAAAAGGACTCTCTATTTGATAAATGGTTCCAGGTAACTGGCTAAACATATTCATATGCAGGGGATTGAATCTGGACTTCTTCCTTATACCCCATAAAAAATTCTACTCAAGATAGACTAATGACTTAACTCTAAAACCCAAAACCACATAAACCCTGGAAGACAACCCAGGCAATATTATTCTGGACGTAGGAATAAGCAAAGATTTCATGATGAAGATGCCAAAAACAATTGCAACTAAATCAAAAGCTGGCAAATGGGATCTGATTAAACTAAAGAGCTTCTACACAGCAAAAGAAACTATCAACAGAGTTAACAGACAACCTACAGAATAGGAGAACAATATTTGCAAACTATGCATCTGACAATGGTCTAGTATCCAGAATCGATAAGAAACTTAAATTTACAAGCAACAAAAACACAACACTATCAAAAAATGAGCAAAGGACATGTACAGACACTTTTCAAAAGAAGACATGCATGTGGCCAATAGCTATATGAAAGCAAGCTCAGCATTACTGATTATTAGATAAATGCAAATCAAAACCACAATGAGATACCATTTCATCCTAGTCAGAATGGCTATTACTAAAAAGTCAAAAAATAAACATATGCTGGTGAGATTGCCGTGAAAAATGAACACTTAAACACTGTTGGGGGGAGTTCAGCCCCAGTATGGAATGGGGAGTAGCCCCAATAGTTCAGCCATTGTGGAAGACTGTGGCAATTCCTTAAAGACCTAAAAACAGAACTACCATTTAACCCAGTAATCCCATTACTGGGTATATACCCAAAGGAATAAAAATTATTCTATCATAAAGAGACATGCACATGTATATTTACTGCAGCACTATTCACAATAGCAGAAACACAGAACCAACCTAAGTGCCCATCAATGGTAGACTGGATAAAGAAAATGTGATACATTTGCATCACGGAATACTATGTAGCCATAATAAGGAATGAGACCCTGTCCTTTGTAGGAACATGAATGGATCTGGAGATCATTATTTGCAAATTAACACAGGAACAGAAAAACAACTACCACATATTCTCACTTAAAAATGGGAGCTAAGTGATGAAGGTCCATGAACACATAGAGGGGAACTATAGACACTGGGGACTACTTGAGGGTGGAGGGTGGGAGGAGGGAGAGGATAAGGAAAAATAACTAATGGATACTAGACTTAATACCTGAGTTATGAAATAATATGTACACAAGGTTAACTATGTAGCAAAAGCCTGCACATGTGCCGTTGAACTTAAATTAACACTATAATAAAAGAAACGATGCCTGCATTTGCCAAATGCCTAGATGATGGTCTCCAACGGTTCTCTCAATAACAAAATACACACAGAATGTGATCTTTACTAGCTTATCTCCTATCAGAGTTCTTCATTCTGGAAGAAGGTGTGCTATAGACAGAATCCTGTAATTGTGACTGGAAACATGTCTGCTAAACTCAGATAGTTAGGTCCAAATCCCAGCTCCCTAACTACTAGACCTATGAATTTAGTTAATTCACTTACATCATTTATATTACTTTCTTCACATGCTAAATGATATTTTAATAGTATCTGACATTTTCAGGCACATAATAAGCATTTGAAAAATATTATTTATATCCATTAGGTGTGTTTTATGATCTCAGTTATATAAGTTCTCCAATACTCAAAAATAAATTAGAATTTATTGTGCTTAATATAACAAGAAAATGGAACAAACTTTTCAAAATGTAAGTAACATATATTGGGATAAAAATACTTTCCAGATGTTTTTCAATTTACTGCAAGGAACCAGGGGAGAAAACCCTGATTCTCAGTAATCTTCAGTTAAGTTTGCATTGTATTTAAAAGGTAAGTAAATATAACTTTCTGAGATTAGGGATAATAAAAGAGTAATGCTTTCTAGTTAAAACCATTGCAATATGACAGAACCCAATTTACTTCACCACTTTGTGGGCTTTCTGAAGAAGAGGAAATGTAAATAGATTTTTTTCTTTAAAATAACAAAAATGCTTTTAATAAATAGAATGTGTGAAAAATTTTGAGATTTTTAAATGGAACATTTTCACAGTAAAATCTAATCTCATCATCAGTTTCACACAGCAGAAGGTAGTTAAAATATATGCTAACTATGCTTAAAAATGGCAGTGTTAGGAAATAATAACAATGTCTTCCAAAATATTTTTTCTTTCAAATTTGGGATGTTTACAGGAGGGCTGATTATATTTGCTAAATTATAAAATGTAAGTGTGTGCAACAGAAAAGATGTAAAAACATTAAAAATTAAATTCATTCCAGAAGAGTGAATCCGTTCTCTAAATACTGTTTTTAATTTATATTTTATGCTTTATGAAAAATTTACATATTTAAACAGAATTGATTTTTTTTCATTCAAGATGAAATATAATTTTTTAATTAAATTATTTATATTTCTTGGAAATTTGTGAAGTACTTCCTCCCCATGCTCTTTTGAAAGTACTAGTATACTTTGGAGAAAATATGTAAGGTGTTCTTTTTGCCTCTAGCCTCATCAAACACATACTCATCCATTTCTCCTCACCTCAGTGTTAGTTACAGCAAATGTTTCAAGTACTAAGATCTAAAAGTGAATAAATTAATTTAATAGCTTGTCTACTATAAATTTAAGAATGAGTTAAGTTCTCCAATGTAGTTATCTGATAGCAGAAGAACCTTTAACAATGCTATGCTCTCTTCTCATTCATTGAATGATGTAATTGTACCATCCACAATGTTTTATTAATAGAAACTAGTATGTATATACTCACAGGCACAGATTCATACATATATATGATATCTCCAGTATAACTTCTATCACATGGTTGCTCTAGAAATGTCTGTTAATTCAACAAATAATTATACGATTTTGCTTCTGAGTGGAGTATAGATGCTTCAGCAAGTCAGCAGTTCTGCTGAGGTCTATTAGAAAAGCTAAATAAACCAAATAAGTGATCATTTTGAGAGAAGGCAGATTAGGATTCAGCTGGAACTACAAAGAGGTGTGAACCATGGAAAGATGGTAGGAACTCAGCCGCTGATATTGCCCTGGGGATATTTCAGAGAATAGGCAACGACAAGAGTCAGATAAACCAAAATGACACAGCTGGGGACAGAAAACCAACAGTTTTTTTCAAGGATACATTGGTTGAGATAGTCATAGCCATTTTTTCCCCCAGGACATCTGCTGAAATTTGAGGCTTCAAAACTTGAGCAGGAAACTAAAATCCTAAGTGAAAAGACATTAAAAGCTGAGCAGTTATTTTCAGTTTTATAAAACAAAAGTTAGAGGGCCCATAAAGAACACTCAGGTCTCTTATTTGAAAACAACTGAGAGCTAGTAGAAACCCAGAGGTAGAGTAGCAGTGTTGGGGCTGCAACCCAGCTGAGAGGGCTGGATTATCAACTACCACTCCATCAAGTCTAGTGGAGAGAAAATGATATTTTCTCTGGAAGAATATGACACTATTTGAGGACTTTATGTTTTTATACAGCCATGCTACATGAAGAAATTAAAAAAGCAAAAATGCCAAGAGATATTATAGTTCCACATGACCAAAAACCATGACAAAATCAGGCCCCAAGAAAAAATAGTTTAAAAAATTATTCAGATAACATAGATGGGTGAAAAAGGCTTTAAATATCTATGATTAATATATTAAATAAAATAGACCAAAAGATGGAGAAAGCAGCTAAGAATAAAGATTTTTATCATAAAGTTGGAATACATAGAAACAAATCGGAAAGACCTAATAGAACTTAAAAAATAAGTATCCAAAATTAATCTAATGGGTGAATTTCACAGCAAATTAGCCTCCAGTGAAGAAAGAAATAAACAAAGAGATATAAAAATATCAATCTATAGCAACTGTGTAAACCAAACTGCAGAGGGGAGATAGGAGTGAAAATATGTAAAAATGTGTTAAACACATGAGGGAGTCAAGTAAAAGGTCAAACATACATGTAATTGGAGTTTCAGAGAGAAAGAAGAGAGTAAACGGGACCAAACATTATTTGATGGGGTACCCTAATTTGAAGAGTTATCAAAAACTGTTGAAAAACAGTATCACAAACTTGAAGCATTCTGGGAACTCCAAAGAAGATAAACAAAAAGATAACTGCATGTATACATACAGTAGTGAGACCACTGAAGACAAAGCAGAAAAGAAAAATCTAATAAGCAGCTATAAATAATGGAAGTAATAGAAGGAGGATAAGGAGGAAGAGACAAAAAACAGAGGAAGGAAAGAGAGGGAGAAAATAAAAAGGAGGAAGGAAGGATGGAAGAAAGGAAAGAAGGAAGGAAAGGAGGAAGGAAGGGAGGGAGGGAGGAAAGAAGGTAGGAAGGGAAGGAAGAATGCAGGGAGGACGGAGGGAGGGAAGGAGGAAGGGAGAGAAGAATTGAAGAGGGAGGGAGGGAAGGAGGGAGCCACATAAACATAAAAGAAGCGATTTCTTCTCAGTAGGAATAATGGAAACCAAGGGCAATGAAATAATATATTCAAAGAGCTTAAAAATTCATGAATCTGTAATTATATACCAAATGAGAATATTCTTGAAGAGAATGACTCAGTAAGTACATTTTCACACAAACTGAGAGAATTCATTGTTGAAAATAAATGAAGAATGACAGACACTCTAGGTAAATTAATAATATATGGATTGAGTAAAACAATAATACTAATGTGTTAAAAATATAACTCTCACTTAACAGCTTTAATTGTTTTCCCCTGAAAATGTGTGCTAACATTAGAAGCCTTTTAGTGAGAAACATTGCTGCTCATTATAGTGGACTAACTTTCTTATACATTTGTTCCCAGACAAGGATACTCAAACAATATTCATATACATAAAAATCAATTCAATAAAAACAACTTTCTGAAAGTATCCAAAATTTGCAAGTAAATAAACACATTGTCTGAATACAATCAAACGAAATCAGTTATATTTTACTTGACATGGGAGAAAGAGAAGAATCAATAGTGGGTGGAGGTTGACAGAGAAACGATTGGTGACAGTCATTCCTTCAAAGTGGGAGAGAGTTGGAGGTTCTGCATTTAATCAGGCATTCAACATTAGAATCAGAATACATGATTATATATATTTTTGGTTTCAGAATAAGCAGATAAAACTTTACTCATTATGTTCACATCATACATCAATGTGTGTGTTTTAAATCATTTAAAGCACACATATTTGCTTTAAATACTCAATTATTCATCTCATTTTATCAATATTCCACTGACATTTTGGGGTCTCATGGTTATCTTGTTTTAAAACTGTACTTGAATCTTAAATACAGTGTAAAAACACTTCTAGGGCAAAATAAAGATTATCATGTAAATTTGTTGAAACATAGCTCATGAATGCAACAGACTGAAGAGTCATTAAAAAGATATTTACTTTTCTTTTGATTTTGCTCTTGGGAAAATAATTCAAATATTTTTCAATGTGATATTCTTTGTCTAGAAACTGTTGTTTTGAGATAATTTGTTAATTTGTTTTACTTGAAATTATATGTATAGTATTATGTCACATGAAAATGACATTTAAAATTTTATTCAAAGAGCGTTATAACTTCAAAATCTGTTGGTATAAAGTCTTTAACTGAATGATCAATCATGTCAGATGGATATAAATTTATAAATGACAGATATATAAAAACAAACTGCAAAGCAGAGAGTATAAATGTCCTTTAAATGTTACAATATTCCAGCATTATCAGAAGAGGAGTAGAGGAAATAATTGTTACATGATAATCAGTAAAGGGTGCTGATGGTAACATCTAGGATAACTACTAAAACAATAGTGAAAGTATTCATAGCTAACAATGCAGGGAAATGGAAAGATAGAAATATTTTATTGATCCAAAAGAAGCAGAGAAAAGAGAAAAATGTGTTTTAAATAACAGAAAGCAAATAGCAGTGTGAGAGACATACAATTCCATAAATAAATAATTACTTAAATTAAATAGACAAAAGTTTTCCCATCAAAATGTAATTTTATGGTACTATAACAACTTTCTTTCAGATGTCCTCATTTATCTTTTTGCAAACCTGGCACTCCATTATCTAGGGATTTTAGTACAACTATGTAGGCTTTACAGGCAAGAAGCCTCCATTTGTAGAATTCCATTTTTGTCATTCTTTCGTGATAGCCTTCTCGAGACCCCAAATTTAAAGAGTATACAAACCCAGAAATTACATATTTGATTTGAAAAAAAAAAAAAAAAAAAGGCTTCAGTTTGGGCGTATTGACTCACGCCTGTAATCCCAGCACTTTGGGAGGTCAAGACGAACGGATCACGAGCTCAGGAGATTGAGACCATCCTGGCTAACACAGTGAAACCTCATCTCTACTAAAAATACAAAAAAATTAGTCGGGCATGGTGACAAGCACCTGTAGTCCCAGCTACTCAGGAGGCTAAGGCAGGAGAATGGTGTGAACCCGGGAGGCGGAGCTTGCATGAGTTGAGATGGCACCATTGCACTCCAGCCTGGGCGACAAAGCGAGACTTGTCTTAAAAAAAAAAAAAAAAAAAAGAAAAGAAAAGAAAAGAAAAAAAGGCTACAGTAAGTAGTAACTTCTTCATACAGATATGAAAAAGAAAATAATATTAATATAAAAATTAATTAATACTTTAATTTTAAAGTTTTGAATGCATCAAGAACAAATAAAGATGACTTTCACTAACCCCAGGTAATGTCTTAGTCAGGATTTTTTTTCAACTGTGGATTCCTGTCCTTAAAAGAGAATGAATGTTTTTTCATAATTCAGGATGTAAAAAAAATGGACAGATGTCTGATAATTTAGAGACAACTCCAAAGAGACATTATGTTTAAGATCTAGAAAACTGTTAGCAATTAATCACCAATATCTTAAGTTCTATGTAAGGACTTTTAAATTTTCATTTTATTTAATTTTTTAGAGATAGGGTCTTGCTCTGTTGCCCAGGCTGGAATACAGTGGCATGATCATAGCTTACTGTATTCTCAAACTCCTGGGCTTGAGCGAGCAATCCTCCCTCCTCAGCCTCCCAAGTATAGGACTACAAGTGAGTGTCACTAAACCTAGCTAATTTAAATTTTTTTAAAATTATACTTTAAGTTCTGGGCTACATGTGCAGAACGTGCAGGTTTGTTACATAGGTATACATGTGCCATGGTGGTTTGTTGCACCCATCAAACCATCATCTACATTAGGCATTTCAGCTAATGTTATGACTCCCCTAGGTCCTGACCCCACAAGAGGCACTGGTGTGTGATGTTCTCTTCTCTGTGCCCATGTGTTCTCATTGTTCAACTCCCACTTATGAGTGAGAACATGCAGTGTTTGGCTTTCTATTCCTGTGTCAGTTTGCTGAGAATGATGGTTTCCAGCTTCATCCATGTCTCTGGAAAGGACATGAACTCATCCTTTTTTATGGCTGCACAGCATTCCATGATATATATGTGTCACATTTTCTTTATCCAGTCTATCATTGAAGGGCATTTGGGTTGCTTCCAAGTCTTTGCTATTGTGAATAGTGCTGCAATAAACATACATGTGCATGTGTCTTTATAGTAGCATGATTTATAATCCTTTGGGTATATACCAAGTAATGGGATTGCTGGATTAAATGGCATTTCTGGTTCTAGATCCCTGAGGAATCAACACACTGTATTCCACAATGGTTGAACTAGTTTACACTCCCACCAACAGTGTAAAAGCGTTCCTATTTCTCCACATCCCCTCCAGCATCTGTTTTTTCCTGACTTTTTAAAGATGGCCATTCTAACTGGCACGAGATGGTATCTCATTGTGGTTTTGATTTGCATTTCTCTAATGATCAGTGATGATGAGCTTGCTTTCATATGTTTCTTGGCCACATAAATGTCTTCTTTTGAGAAGTGTCTGTTCATATCCTTTGCCCACTTATTCATTTTTTTTTTTTTTTTTTTTTAATTTGTTTAAGTTACTTGTAGATTCTGGATATTAGACCTTTGTCAGATGGACATTGCAAAAATTTTCTCCCATTCTGTAGGTTGTCTGTTCACTCTGAGGATAGTTTATTTTGCTGTGCAGAAGCTCTTTAGTTTAATTAGGTCCCATTTGTTAATTTTGGCTTTTGTTGCCATTACTTTTGGTATTTTGGTCATGAAGTCTTTGCCCATGTCTATGTTCTGAATGGTATTGCCTAGGTTTTCTTCTAGGGTTTTTATGGTTTTATGTCTTATGTTTAAGTCTTTAATCCATCTTGAGTTAATTTTTGTATTAGGTGTAAGGAAGGGGTCCAGTTTCAGTTTTCTGCATATGGCTAGCCAGTTTTCCCCATTCCATTTATTAAATAGGGAATTCTTTCCCCACTGCTTGTTTTTCTCAGGTTTTGTCAAAGATCAGATGGTTGTAGATGTGTGGCATTATTTCTGAGGCCTCTGTTCTGTTCCATTGGTTGGTCTATATATCTGTTTTGGTACCAGTACCATACTGTTTTTTTTACTGTAGCCTTGCAGTATAGTTTGAAGTTAGGTAGCATGATGCCTCCAGTTTTGTTCTTTTTGCTTAGGATTGTCTTGGCTATATAGGCTCTTTATTCTTAGGTTCCACATGCAATTTAAAGTAGTTTTCTCTAATTCTGTGAAGAAAGTCAGTGGTAGCTTGATGGGGATAGAATTTAATCTATAAATTACTTTGGGAAGTATGACCATTTTCATGATATTGATTCTTTCTATCCATGAGCGTGGAATGTTTTTCCATTTGTTTGTGCCCTCTCTTACTTCCTTGAGCAGTAGTTTATAGTCCTCCTTGAAGAGGTCCTTCCCATCCTTGTAAGTTGTATTCTTAGATATTTTATTCTCTTTGTAGCAATGGTGAATGGGAGTTCACTGATGATTTTGTTGTCTCTTTGTCTATTACTGGTGTACAGAAATGCTTGTGATTTTTGCACGTTGATTTTGTATCCTGAGACTTTGCTGAAGTTACTTATCAGCTTAAGGAGATTGTGGGCTGAGACGATGGTGTTTTCTAAATATACAATCATGTCATCTGCAAAAAGAGACATTTTGACTTCCTCTCTTCCTATTTGAGTACACTTTATTTCTTTCTCTTGCCTGATTGTCCTGGCCTGAACTTCCAATACTATGTTGAATAGGAGTGGTGAGAGAGGACATTTTTGTCTTGTGCCGGTTTTCAAAAGCAATGCTTCCAACTTTTCAATTCAGTATGATATTGGCAGTGGGTTTGTCATAAGTAGTTCTTATTATTTTGGATACATTCCATCAATACCTCGTTTATTGAGAGTTTTTAGCATGAAGGGGTGTTGAGTTTTATCGAAGGCCTTTTCTGCATCTATTGAGATAATCACGTGGTTTTTGTTGTTGGTTCTGTTTATATGATGGATTATGTTTATTGATTTGCATATATCGAAGCAGTCTTGCCTCCCAGGGATGATGCTGACTTGATCCTGGTGGATAACCTTTTTGATGTGCTCCTGGATTCAGTTGGCCTGTATTTTAATAAGGATTTTTGCATCTATGTTCATCAGGGATATTGGCCTGAAATTTTCTTTTTTTGTTGTGTCTCTGCCAGGTTTTGATATCAGGATGATGCTGGCCTCATACAATGAGTTTGAGAGGAGTCCCTCTTTTTCTATTTTTTGGAATAGTTTCAGAAGGAATGGTACCAGCTCCTCTTTGTACCTCTGGTAGAATTCAGCTGTGAATCTCTCTGGTCCTGGGCTTTTATAGGTTGGTAGGCTATTAATCACTGCCTCAATGTTAGAACTTGTTATTGGTTTATTCAGGGATTCCACTTCTTCCTGGTTTAGTCTGGGGAGGGTGTATGTGTCCAGGAATTTATCCATTTCTTCTAGATTTTCTGGTTTATTTGAGTATAGGTGTTTATATTATTCTCTGATGGTAGTTTGTATTTTTGTGGGGTCATTGTGATATCTCCTTTACCATTTTTTATTGTGTCTATTTGATTCTTCTCTTTTTTCTTCTTTATTAGTCTGGCTAGTGGTCTAGCTACTTTGTTAGTCATTTCAAAAAAAAAAAAAAAAGCTCCTGGATTCACTGATTCTTTGAAGAGTTTTTTGTGTCTCTGTTTCCTTCAGTTCTGCTCTGATCTTAGTTATTTCTTATCTTCTACTAGCCTTTGAATTTGTTTGCTTTTGCTTCTCTAGTTCTTTTAATTATGAAGTTAGGGTGTTGATTTTAGAGTCTTCCTGCTTTCTCCTGTAGGCATTTAGTGCTATAAATTTCCCTGTAAATATTGTTTTAGCTGTGTTCCAGAGATTCTTGTATGTTGTGTCTTTGTTCTCACTGGTTTCAGAAAACTTATTTATTTTGGCCTTAATTTATTTACCTAGTAGTCATTCAGGAGCAGGTTGTTCATTTTCCAAATACTTGTGTGGTTTTGAGTGAGTTTCATAATCCTGAGTTCTAATTTGATTGCACTGCGGTCTGAGAGAATGTTTATTATGATTTCCATTCTTTTGCATGTGCTGAAGATTGTTTTACTTCAATTATGTGGTCAATTTTAGAATAAGTGCAATGTGGTACTGAAAAAAATGTGTACTCTGTTGATTTGGGGTAGAGATTTCTGTAGATGTCTATTAGGTCCACTTGGTCCGGAGTTGAGTTCAAGGCTTGAATATCCTGGTTAATTTTCTGTATCATTGATCTAATATTGACAGTGCAATGTTAAAATCTCCCACTATTATTGTGCGGGAGTCTAAGTCTCTTTGTAGGTCTCTAAGAACTTTCTTGATGAATGTGTGTGCTGTTGTATTGGATGCATATATACTTAGACTAGTTAGCTCTTCTTGTTGTGTTGATTCTTTTACCATTATGTAATGCCCTTCTTTGTCTTTTTTGATCTTTGTTAGCTTAAAGTCTGTTTTATCAGAGACTAGGATTGCAACTCCTGCTTTTTGCTTTCCATTTGCTTGGTAAATATTCCTCCATTCCTTTATTTTGAGCTTATGTATGTCTTTGCACATGAGATGGATATCCTGATTACAGCACACCCATGGGTCTTGACTCTTTATGTAGTTTGCCAATCTGTGTCTTTTAATTGGGGCATTTAGCCCATTTACATTTAAGGTTAATATTGTTATGTGTGAATTTGATCCTATTGTTATGATGCTAGCTGGTTATTTTGCTCTTTTTTTTTTTTTTTTTTTTTTTTTTTTTTTTTTGAGAAAGATTTTCACTCTATCATCCAGGCTGGAATGCAGTGGCACAATCTCGGCTCACTGCAACCTCTGCCTCCTGGGTTTAAGCGATTCTCTGCCTCAGCCTCCCGAGTAGCTGGGATTACAGTCATCTGCCACCTCGTCTGGTTAATTTTAGTAGAGATGGGATTTCACCATGTTGGCCAGGCTGGTCTTGAACTCCTGACCTCGTGATCCACCCACCTCAGCCTCCCAAAGTGCTGAGATTACAGGTGTGAGCCACCACACCCAGCCTATTTTGCCCATTAGTTGATGCAGTTTCTTCATAGTGTCAATGGTCTTTACAATTTGTTATGTTTTTGCAGTGCTTGGTACCGGTTTTTCCTTTCCATATTTAATGCTTCCTTCAGGAGCTCTTGTAAGGTAGGCCTGGTGCTGTCAAAGTCTCAGCATTTGCTTGTCTGTAAAGGATTTTATTTTTTTCACTTATGAAACTTAGTTTGGCTGGATATGAAATTCTGGATTGAAAATTCTTTTATTTAAGAATGTTGAATATTGTCTCCCACTCTCTCCTGGCTGTAGGATTTCTGCAGAGAGATCCACTGTTAGTTTGATGGGCTTCCGTTTGTGGGTAACCAAACCTTTCTCTCTGACTGCTCTTAACATTTTTTCCTTCGATTGAAACTTGATGAATCTAATGATGATGTGTCTTGGGTTGCTCTTCTCGAGGAGTATCTTTGGGGTGTTCTCTGTATTTCCTGAATTTGAATGTTGGCCTGCCTTGCTAGGCTGGGGAAGTTCTCCAGGATAATATCCTGAAGAGTGTTTTCCAACTTGGTTCCATTCTCACCATCACTTTCAGGTACTCCAATCAAACTTAGGTTTGGTCTTTTCACATGGTCCCATATTTCTTGGAGTCTTTGTTATTCTCTTTTTATTCTTTTTTTCTCTAATTTTGTCTTCACACTTTATTTCATTAAGTTGATCTTTAATCTCTGATATCCTTTCTTCCACTTGATCGATTTGGCTATTTATACTTGTATAAGCTTCACGAAGTTCTCATACTGTGTTTTTCAGCTCCATGAGATCATTTATATTCTTCTCTAAACTGGTTATTCTAGTTTAGCAATTCATCTAACTTTTTTTCAAGGTTCTTAGCTTCCTTGCATTGGGTTAGAACATGCTCCTTTTGCTTGCAGGAGTTTATTACCCACCTTCTGAAGCCTACTTCTGTCAATTCGTCAAACTCATGCTCTGTCCAGTTTTGTTCCCTTGCTGGAGAGGAGTTGTCATCTGTTGGAAGAGAAGAGGCATTCTGGTTTTTGGAATTTTCAATCTTTTTGTGCGGGTTTTTCCTCATCTTCGTGGATTTACCTACCTTGGGTATTTGATGTTGGTAACCTTCGGATGGGGTTTTTGTGTGGATGTCATTTTTGTCGATGTTGATGCTATTCCTTTCTGTTAGTTAGTTTTCCTTCTAACAGTCAGGTTCCTCTGCTGTAGATCTGCTGGAGTTTGCTGGAGGTTCACTCCAGACCCTGTTTGCCTGTGTATCACCAGTGGAGGCTGCAGAACAGCAAAGACTGCTACCTGTTCCTTCCTCTGGAAGCTTCATCCCAGAGGGGCATCTGCCAGATGCCAGCTGGAGCTCTCCTGTATGAGATATCTATCGACCCCTGCTGAGAACTGTCTCCCCGTCAGGAGGCACGGAGGTCAGGGACCCACTTGAGGAGGCAGTCTGTTCCTTAGCAGAACTGAAACGCTGTGCTGGGAGATCCGCTGCTCTCTTCAAAGCCAGCAGGCAGGAACGTTTAAGTCGGCTGAAGCGCACACACAGCCACCCCTCCCAGCAACTTTCCTTTTTAAGTTCTAAGTTTTTAGTGGATTATCAGAGAACAAACTCATTTCAGCTGCAAATATAGTTTTACTTTTCCTTTTCAATTTGGATTTTTTTTTTTTTTTTTTCTGATCTTATTGTCCTAATCCTAACTACAACTTCTAGTACAATGTTAAATAGATGTGTCAAGAGCAGATATACTTGTCTTGTTGTTGATCTTAGGAAAAAAAAAAAAAATTGGCCTTTTACCATTAATTTTGATATTAGCTTTGGGTTTTCACAGACGCCCATTATCAGGCTGAGGAAGTTTCCTTCTATTCCTGGTTTCTTAAGTGTTTTTATCATTAAATACCATTGGATTTTGTAAAGTGATTTTGTGGTTGTTGTTGGTGGTGGTGGTTTTCTATATCTATTGAGATGATTGTATGGTTTTTGTTTTTTATTCTAATATTGTAGTATATTACATTAATTGACCTCCAGATGTTGAAACAGTCTTGCATTCCTGAGATAAGTCCTGCCTGGTTATAGTATATTATATGTTTTATGTATTGCTGGATTTCATTCATTAGCATTTTGCTGAGGATTTTTTCCATCTATTTTTGTTAAAGATATTGTTCTGTGTTTTTGTTTTCTTTTTCTTTTTTTTTTTTTTTTCTGATGCTTTTGTCTGGTTTTAGTATTAGAGTAATACTAGCTTCATATAATAAATTGGGAAGTGTATTCTCTTTTATTTATTTATTTATTTTTTTGCAAGAGTTTGTAAAAAATTGTATTAATTCAACTTTAAAAGTGTGGTAGAGGCATTCTTGGCTAGAGGATTTTGTTGCTGTGGTTATTGTTTCATGGGGTGGTAGTTTTGATTACTAACTTAATCTCTTTACTCGATAAGGTTTTATATTTCTCCTTGACTCATTTTTGCTAATTTGAATCTTTCTTAGAATTTGTCCAGTTTATACAACATATCTAAATTTTAGTATATAATTTTTCATAGGTACTTTTATAATTTTTTTTTTATTTCTTTAAGTTTAGTGTCCTTTAAAAAATTTTGTTAATACTGGAATAGTTTCTCTTTCTTATTGGTCGGTCTGTCTAAATTGTGGCCACTGTTGATATGTTCAAAGAAACAATTTTTGGCTTTGTTGAGGTTCTCAATTGTTTTTCTATTTTGTATGTCACTAATTTGTATATCCCTAAGACTTTCTTGTGGTTGCTCTAGTTTAAATTTGCTTTTCTCTTTTCAGTGCCTTATGGTGGTAGGTTAGAGAATGTTATTTTTGAGTATGAGAACTACTTTTATTGCATCACATAAGAATTGTTATGTGTTCTTAAAGTATTTTATCTTTTTTTAAAGTATTTTCTAATTTATTTTATTATTTCTTCTTGGACCCATTGGTTATTTTAGAGCATGTTATTTAATTTCTACATATTTCCCAAATCTTCCTATTGCTGATTTATCATTTTACTCAATTATCATCTGAGAATATACTTTGTATCATTACAATGTTTAAATTCATTGATGTCTATTTTATGCCCTGGGATATGGTATTCCTGGATAATGTTGCATGTGCACTTGAGAATCTACTGTTGTTCCAGTGTTCCTTAAATATCTAATCAGTCTAGTTATTTTATAGTATTGTTCAAGTGTTCTATTTCTTTGTTGATCTTCTGCCTAGTCATTTTATCCATTTGTGAAAGTGAGTATTAAAGGCTGCAAGAAGTATTTTAAATTGTCTATTTAATCTTCATTTTTGGAAGTTTCTATGTCAATGGATTTTGATGTATTTTCATCATGCACATATATGCTTACAATTGTTACTTATTTTTGAGATATTGGCCCTTTTATTTTTATGAAATATCTCTCTTTACCTCTGTAACCCCTTTAGTTTTAAAGTCTATTGTTTTCTGATATTAGTATAACAATTCTAGCTGTCTTGTGGTTACTGCCTGCAGAATATAACTTTTCCATCCTTATTTTTTTCTATGAATTTTCATCTTTGGATCTAAAGTGTGTCTCCTGCAGACAACATGTAGATGGATCTTGCTTATTTATTTATTTTTTTCCTCCAGTCTGACAATCTCTGTCTTTTATTTGAATATTTAAATTCATTTTCACGTAAGATTACTAGTATAGTTAGATTTACATCCATCGTTTTACTTCAGTTTTCTGTATACCTTATGTCTTTTCATTCCTCCATTCCTCCTTTACTGCTTTCTTTTGAATTAGCTTTTTTATATAACTTTTAATTTTAATAATTAAATTTTAATACTTTTTTATCTATTTTTTTTTTCAATTTTTCACTTAATTGTTACTTTAGAGTTCACTGTGTATATCTCATCAGAATCGATTTTAGATTCATAACAATTCTGGTGATATATGTGTATATATAAATTTCACTTTTGTTCACTATTGTATAGTTTGTCTCTCCTTTTTGTGCTATTATTGTTGTACACATTACATCTCTATATGCTATATACCCAATAATTTATTGTTAGAACTGTTACTTGATGCTATGGTTTGTTGTTTTGTCCTCTCCAAAGTTCATGTTGAAACTTAATTTCAACGTGACAATGTTAAGAGCTGGAACCTTGAGGACGTGATTAAGCTATTAGGGCTCTGTCCTCATGGATGGTATGAGAGTCTTATAAAAGGGCTGGAGGCAATTAGGGCCCTTTGCTTTTTCATCCTTTTCACCATGTGAAGACACAGCATTCATCCCCTCTGGAGGATGCAGCATTCAAGGTACCTCAGCAGACACCAAACCTGCCAGCAAATTGATATTAAACTTCCAGACTCCAGAACTATGAGAAATAAATTTCTTTACAGATTTCTCAGTCTCTGGTGTGTGTGTGTGTGTGTGTGTGTGTGTGTGTATAGATCATCACGAACAGACTAAAACACTTGAAATAATTTTTTGTCTTAAAAAAAGAGATTAATAAAACGTACTGTGTATTTACAGCTTTTCTTATATTAACAGTCTTAATTATTATTTCAGGTCTTTTCATTTGCTCAGCATTTGAAACTTCTTCCTGACACCAGAAGGGCTCTTCTTAGCCGTCTCTTTCCTGGGTTATTCCTGGCAAACTAGCTGACCTTTGTTTCAAAGCATATGTCTCTAATAAAGTGTCAGTCTCTCTTATTTGCTTTCTCATTATTTACCATCCCTTCATTGTTTTTCAAAGTACACTTATGGTTGAATTTCCCCAGACTCTTCTTTTGGGAAAACCTTTATCACTCTCTGTTGTATGTTCTGCCCCTTCCTTTGGGCAAAACTTCTAAGCTTTGACTCTGGTGATTGCAGCAGAGAGAGCAGCATTCTCCTCTCAGAGTGACAGCCCTACGTTGAGACTGGGTCACTGAGATGAGGAGGAACCCATTGGTAATCTCAGCTTGCTACTCCTGGAATGAGAACTTTGCCTTACAGACAAACCACAAAGAAGGTAATCAGGGCTCAGTGTTCTCACTGTGTTGCACCCAAAACAGTGCCCTCATTCCGTGAATTAGAGCCGGTAGGAAGAAGTGACATCCTACTTCTTGACCACATTCAACAAAAGCTTAACCTCAAGAACAGATAGTGGCAGCAGGTGGGGGTTGAAATGAAAAATTCTTTTTACTACTAGAAAGATACTAGAGTCCCCCAGTGGGGTCTGGTAAATGTCCTGTGTTCTTGGCTACATTGCCTTGAGTAGAGTTTATATCAAGATAGGCTGTAAGAAAGAGAGGTAAGAATGAGTTGTGGATCAAATGCAAAAAACTCTTGCTGTTCTTAGTGAGTTTCAGTAGATTTTCTTGACTAAATACTTCATCATTTTCTATGTACCATTATGACTTTTCAAGTGACATAGATGATGATTGTTTTATAATTTTCAACAATTTTACTGGAAAAAAGGTCCATGGAGCTCTTCACATTGCCATTCTAGAGGTGGAACTTCTGCATTTATTTCTTACACAAGGAAATTCAGAGTTTTTTAAGTTAATTTCTCTTCTTTCTTCTAAAATAAGCTTTGGAATCTTACTCTCTATAGCAAATTGGGTCTCAGTTTATTTCTTTTTCCGAGAGAAGTCCGCTAGATACTCAAATAATTTTTGTTTTATATTGTTATGTTTGAAAGGTTGTTTTGTTGCTAAAAGACAATAGGAAGATCAACATGAAACTCTCACATTCATTGTGTTAATATTATCTTTTCATTCAGAAAGAGTTACAATGTATTTGTGTGCTCATGAAGCTTTAAAAAGAAGTGGATTAAATAATAAATCTCCCTAGACAGATAAAAAAGCACATGATATTTTGGTATTCTTCAACTTTTATTATTTGATTTTCATGTTCTAGCAAATAATTTTCAACAATTTGTCAACTTATTTGCACAGTCATTTATATTTTATATTATTAATTCCATTATTTATGCATGTGTTGAATAGACTTTGCTTTAATATATAGAGTTTGACACACTCGAATTTGTAACAAAGTGAAAAATTACTTTGATACATATTTCTTTTTTTCTGACAAAATTCCGAAGTGGTTTTCCATCTCTTCTAAAACAACATATAGAAAACATTTTTTTCTCATTATTAAATATATGACTCAGAATACAGCACAACTAATTGGCTATAAAGCAAACCTTTAAAAGAGAATAGTTTGATGAAAAATATAAGCACTTTTAGTTATACATAGGATCCCACAGATCCAAGTTAACATTTTTTTCCAGATTTATGTCCCAATTTAAAACTTTAATTCCTACTGTCTAAGCACTGTGGCTAAAAGTATGAGAAAATTAATTACTCCCAACATCCAATTTTTGTGATCATAGTAGGAGATATTCCTTTGAAAAAGTAACTTGAAATGCTTCTGGTAAATGTTATGTTTGTGTGTGGGTGTAGAGTTTCATTTTCAAAACAAGCTCTCACATATCAAAGTTAAGTGTTTTAATTATCTTGCAAGACTGTGTCCTTGGATTCTATGCTGTATGCCAATATTTATACATGTTGAATATACTTAACTTTCATTTAACTCACGTAACCATAATGCTTAACTTTAGCCAGAGATTCCTTACTAATTCTGATGAATGTCGGTAGAAAATATGCTGAAAATAAAATATAATGTTAGAATAAGTTTTAATAAAAGGATAAAAGGAAAGAAGCTAACAGAAGAGCCGGCACCACAGAAAGCAAAGTGACATTCTGGATCCAAGCATCGTTTCCATAAGCAAAGAAGCAGCAAATTGAATTCATGAGACAGGTAGTAGAAGCAAAAGAGTGAAGAGGAAGTAGACATATTTTTTGTTTTTGTTTTCTCATGAATACTGTCCTCATGAGAAGAGTGTACTAGTAGTAGAAATAAGCTCTATGAATGAGATCAGAAAGACATAGGTAGACTACCTGGACCCTCTGTATAGGATAGGTAGTTATTATATTGCGTGTAAGATTTATATAAATTCAAGTCTACAATAGTATCAAGACCTATTATGCAAACATCCATTAGACAATAAGAAAGACTAAGAGGCTTTCAAACTACAAGTGTCAATAGTTAAATGTGAAGCATCAAATAGGCATTTGTATTATGACAAAAAAAATGAGAGGTTTATCATAATATAATTTAATATTTTGTTCTTCAGTTTAGTAATTATGTAAAGCTACATACTAGTTTTTCAAAACGTAACCAAACCTCTTTTAATATATTTCTATGAAATTTCTTGCTATACTTGGGATACAGTTTACAGTGTAAACTCATTTTGTAGGATTTTTTTTTTTCTAATCATGAAACAACATAGTGATAACTTTAAATAGTTTTGCCAGTTGAATCGTATGTATGTGATAAAAAGGCATTATAGTTTTGATTCCTAAATCAGGGCATGAGAGTACAAGTCATAAATCAAGTATTCTTATGTCCATTGTATAATTGTAGAAGAATAATGCCCAAACCTTTTTCGAGTGAGGGCATGCCATGAGCATCAAAAGAGGGGAAAAAAAAGTATGAAAATCCCTAAGAGTTTTACTCTGGAGAGCCATATAGATTGTGTGTTCTTTAGCTAACATTTTAAAACAAATATCTGAAATCACTTGTTTAACACCTTTCAATAATATACTATTGCCCTTAAGAGAAATTTGCTAATCTATTAAAGGTCTTTTCATATGGCCCTGACTTCTCTCTCCAGTCACGTGCCGGTACTGGTGTCTATGATCCAAACACGCTAGTCATCTCTCGATTTCGCTACGATGTTTTGCATTCTTTCTTCTCACAGCTTTTACCTCTATTGCTACTTCTTCAAGGAATACTTCTCTAATATTTACTAGCTACTGTCTATTATTTTCAATCAGTTTAATGGCTTATTTTCAAGGAGACAAGAGCAAATTTTGCTGCTCTATATTCCCAGAGTATTGTGGTTTTCTCTTTATTAAAAACTCATCGGGCTAAAAATTGTCCGTGATTCCTATTTAGTTACCTGCTAAATTCTAAATTCCATGAGGACTGGAAACGCAACCCTTTTATTTACCTGTGTATCTCAAACTTTGTATTCTTTCTGTGAGATAGCCATGCATTTATTAAAATGAATGAAATTTGTATGTCTATAGACTGCATTACCAACACCTCTTGCACTATGAAATTTTCTTTAATTTCAAAAAAGTCAAAAATTATTTCTTTTTCATTTATATAGTTTGAAACTCTTTTCTGGCCATAATGTTTACCTATAAAAAGATCTATTAAAATTTATTTAATAATAAGGGGAGGGATAAAAGAACTACATATTTTTTGTTGAAAGCACAGTTGTGTCTGATACTTTAATTATGCTATCTAATTTAACCTTTCATAAATGCCCAGAATTTGAGAATATCATCCATGATTTAAATACCAATTGCCAAAATTTACGGCTATCAAATGGAAGACTCAGGTTTGTGCTATGCCACATTTTATTTTCTTTCCTTTTTGTGATGGTCTTCCAAATTGTGGAGAAAGAAAAAAAAACATTTGTGATTGCTTCTGCTAGTTATTTCCACAAAACAAACTACTCAAATGCAGTTGCGTGATTCAAAAACCATCTTGTCATTCTCATATATTCTGGGGTCGGGAGTTGAAAATGCAAAGGGGGGTGACATTTCTGTGGTCTACAGTATTTGGGGCCTCTGAGAAGTCCTGGATGTCTAGGAAAGATTAAACACTGAACAACGAAATCTTCTGAAAGCTTCTTAATTTACTTGAAGCTTTGTATTTGGCTTCTGCATTGGTATGACTTAAAGGCTGGGCTCAAGATAATCTCTGAACCATAGTGTCCGCATATTGCCTCTTCATGTAACTTCATGTTACTTGAACTTCCTCACAGCATGGAATCATACAGGTAACTTGTCTGAGTGTTTCAGTTAATGGGTCAATGTATTGCCTTTAATCATCTTGCCACAGAAGTCACATAGAATTACTTTAATGCTCAGTTGGTTTAAGCAATCACAGCCTGTCTGACTTCAGGGGGAAGAAACATGATGTCTACCCTTTGATGTGAGGACACTCAAAGTATTTTGTGGCTGCATTTTAAAAATGCCATAGTTATCTTCTTTTTAAAGAGATGCCATATCCTTATTATCAGCAATAGAATCAGGATTTGAAAATAGTTTTTATGCTACATATGCATATTTATCATCATTCTTGTTATTTTAATCTTTTTCAGAAAGGATGAAGGAGTAAGGATTATATTTCTTTCCTTCTCGAATTTTATGCTCTGTAAGTATTTTTATTTTTAGTCCATAGTAGATTATAGTACAAAGGGAACTCAAAACTAGATTATGGAAACAGAAAATATATAAGTTTTCATATCCAAGCTGTGGATAAGGTATTCAAATATAAAAAGGATTTTTGTTTTTAAAATTAAGTCTTCTAATTTTGTAAAAAGAACTAAGATAATTGTCCACTAATTACCCATTAAATCTCCTCCTTAGTTCTACTTCCACAAAAGATATTACCAGCTATGATTAATTTGGATTTCAGAGGAAGAAAATATAGTTTGGGGAAAATGGATTGTGGAGCAATCTGAATGCTAACTACTATAAAATAGCTTATTACTTGAAAATGAGGATATTGTAGGAATTTTCACTAGTCAATTGGTAGCAAAAACAAAATTTAAGTTATTGTAAATATGTCATATTTAAAACTGTCTTGTAAAGATGTTATGTACAGAAATATATGTTACTAGCTTCTGGATTCAGAAAAATATCAAACTGGAACAGATTTAAGTTGGGTAATTGTAGTGTCTCTAATAATTTTAACACAAGGTAAAAACATTTTCTGTTTAAGTTTTAATATTGTTAGGTTTTATTTATATTTTGAAAATTTAAGGACTCCTGAATATCCTTAAGTAAATCGTAATTTAATGCAATTGCAGTTATGCTCAGCAGTATAGTTACACTTCATTAAAGTCATTATAAAGGAAATGTAATCCCATACTGATGATCTTCACATTACTTTGGCTTAAAGATCAGTTTATTTCACTGAGATTACAGTTCAGGAGAAAGGTTATTGACTACATGTATCTATAGTATTGTCTAAGCAACAGTTAGGAGTTTAGTTTGCATGTTTATTATTTTTTAGTGTATGTCAATTTAATGAAATTTATTTAAAATTGTACCTATATATACATATATAGAGATATATAGATAAAGATATATATGGGTTTTTTTACAACAGTGTTTTTCCTTGGAGCTGACTCAACCAAATTGCAGAAGAGACACTTCTTATTAGTTATTGGGAAGTACAACAAGCTAGGATAGGATTATTGTTTTCCTGAACGTTTGTGACTAGCAATGATCTCTTACAGACGTGGGGGTCTGGACACTTGGACCTTAAATTGGAAATGGTTAAAAACCTGTTATCCAAAGAATGACAATGGTTTGTTTGCCAAGTCTTTTTGTTTTGTTGTGTTTTGTGTTTTGAGACAGAATCTTGCTCTGTCACCCAGACTTGAGTGCAGTGGCGCGATCTCGGCTCACTGTTACCTGTGCCTCCCGGGTTCAAGCAATTCTCCCGCCTCAGCCTCCCGAGTAGCTGGGATTACAGGCACCCGCCATCATGCCCAGCTAATTTTGTATTTTTAGTAGAGATAGTGTTTCACTATGTTGGTCAAGCTAGTCTTGAATTCCTGACCTCAATCAATCCATCTGCCTCAGCCTCCCGAAGTGCTGGGATTACAGGCGTGTGCCACTGCGCCCAGCTGCCAAGTCTTTTTGTGTTAGAATTGCTGTTGAATATATCCGGTGTTTTCATTCAAGAAGATACTTAAACGCCATTTTAGGATAAAAATCTTTCTCAGAACTGTCACTGTACACATCTTCCTGTTTCACTGATCCCTCTTCTCTCCTTTAGGTTTAACCTTTTATGATAGCTTTTTATACATCTTCTCCTTATAGGGTCATTGAAGATGTGTTCTGTCCTATTGATGTCTCTCTTTTTTTTTTTTTTTTTTTTGAGACGGAGTCTCGCTCTGTCGCCCAGGCTGGAGTGCAGTGGCCGGATCTCAGCTCACTGCAAGCTCCGCCTCCCGGGTTCCCGCCATTCTCCTGCCTCAGCCTCCCGAGTAGCTGGGATTACAAGCGCCCGCCACCTCGCCCGGCTAGTTTTATGTATTTTTTTTTTAGTAGAGATGGGGTTTCATTGTGTTCGCCAGGATGGTCTCGATCTCCTGACCTCGTGATCCGCCCAAAGTATTGGGATTACAGACTTGAGCCACCGCACCCGGCTTGATGTCTCTTATCACTAAGTACTTCTTATCCCTAAACAGCTGGTTTGATTTTATGACCACCAAGACAACTCTAAGTAAGATGCAAGCATGTGCTACTTTTCCTTACTCTACTACACCCACAAACTTCAAACAACAGTTTCCTCTTCTGTCCACATCTTCCAATAAGGATAAAGAATTAGAACTTTTAAAATCATTGTATAACCACTCTTCACTGAAAAACTGGAATACTATATTGGACCATGATTATGGGATAGATCACCTAAACAGAATGGATAACTCTAACTCTACACTGGGTGTAAGTACTCACTAGGCACTCTCCTAGTAGTTTCTCTGCTTGATAGAGAAAAGTATTAGAAGAAAAATGAACAGCTTCATTCTCATGATTTCTAATATGTCATAAATACGAGGTCCTTCATTTCTGTTAAGTAGAAAACCAATGATGATACTGCTTCCGAAAGACCATCTGTCCATGTTCATCTATATCAACAAACTTCCAGGCAATTTGCATTGGCACAAGCTGTTATTTCTGTCTTTGCCAATGTTTAACAGTGTCAGGTGATTCTACTTCTTCCCAGGAAGCATATTCTATAAAATTTTCAATGACACGTTTGACACTCTGGAAAGATAATGTTTTTATTCTTCACAGGGTAGAACATGCATTACAAATTCTGTAATCAGTAAAATACGTGCAATGAAATGGCTTCAATTTTATATATGAATAACTTTTATGATGGTTATCTAATAATCTAAAATATTTATATTTCAATTAGTGTTTTACTTAATACTTTGTATTCCTTCCTTTTAATCAATCAAACGGAGGTATTACCTATCCAAAGGAAGCTTAGCTATGTATTACGCATTGGAGACTACATTAAGGAATTCACTAGGCAATGAGTTCCAGGTGTTAAAAGGGGCATTAATTTAAAAAAGAATATTAAAAATGAGAATTTTAAAATCCTCAGTCTTAGGTATTTCAGGATTGGTACTGGTAAACTAAAAGACATGTGAATAAAAAGTTTAAATAAGAAAATACTGTGTTGACTGAACAAAATTTATTTTTTCCCAAATGACTAAGCTTTCAAATCAGGGACTAATCATGAAGAACCACATGACTCATTTTTAAATTAAAAACCATATTGAAATACATTTTTCTGGTTGAAGAGAGTTTTATTCTAAAAAGAAAAAATGTCTATGAAGCAAAAAAAAAAACAAAAAAACAAAAAAAAAAACAAAACCATATGCTCTCTTATGTTTTCTCAAGCAGAATTTATGTTGATGACTCATATAATTGGTGCTATAATTAAGTACAGATATATTTTGATACTTCAAATAATCTATAACATTCCCTAAATGAAAATTATTTTAGATTAAGCATGATTTTAATGATCAAGACAGCTTTTTTGTTTATAAGCAAGTTAGATTATATTGCTTGTGAAAGTTAGTTTTTTATATTTTTATTCCTTGGATTATGCAAAAAATCATGCTAGACAATGAAAGGATATCTTGTTTTCTCCTTCTTTTTGCCTTATTATCATGTTTTTTTTCTGTGCTTAATTCTGCCTTTGCTATATAGTTTGAAAATATAAAGAATTACAAGAATTGCTCAGATGTCTTTTTCAAACCACCAGGTTGCCAATATATTCACCTCGTTTCTCTTTTCTGATTCTCACACATTCCTTTATGATCCCACTGAGCTATATGTTTATTGTAAAATCTAACAGACCACCCAACTATGGTTTCCAACATCATACCATCATGCTTCTTGTACACAATGTATTGGAAAATTGGGTTTTTATATATCAGAGTAGAGATATATTTCATACATATTTGAGGCATAGTGTTATATTTTTAAATGAATAATATTTTATTTAATTGAACCCACATTATTTTTACTATGATGTAATTACTTATTGACCACCAAGTCTGCAGACATACATAGGTAAATGATTTTGAATATCTTTTGAAATCTGGGGTGCTCAATTTAATCCACGCAGATTACCTTAATTAGTATACATCTGTTGGTCATTGGCATACTTTTTAAAATAATATATAAAATTATACAAATAACTATAAGTTCTCTACAACATATTTTCCTTGCTAGGGACTTATAGATATTTGTATAATTTTACAGCAGGCAGAGGAGGTTGCCAGTAGGTAGACAAAACAAAAAATAGAAACACTTCTTCTTAAGCATACATTTTTTTACATGTCATAACATTAATCTACTATCATTTTTTTTAAATTTTTCCTTTTGTATTCTGAAAAATGTTAAAATTGATTATTACAACTGTCTCTCTGTTCTCTCCTAACAATGTATTTTTTCTCTATGGTCAGCATTTTAAAAAACATTCTTGATCTCTAACATCTTTCCAGAAAATTCTGCTGACAAATTAAGTGGCAGCTAGAACAAGAGGAGACTTAAGGAATTATTGTTGATAACGAAACGATGAAGTGCATATTTGGCATAGGCATGTTGCATGTTGACAATATATCATTGCGTAAATATTTGAAGTATTTTTCCTTTATGAAGTAATTGTCATCAAGATTGAAGCTATTGAATATATTTGCTGTTATAACATTTTGTATAAAATATATTTATATTGCTCTGAGATGAGCAGATATTTGCAATGAAACTGTCCTTGGCTAGAGATTATGTTCATATTATTTTAATTTTGTCTAATAACTGTCATTGGCAAAAATGTATCTAATACCTTATCTCTTTCCTCATCTCTTTCCCCAAATCACACACAACTGAAAGATGCTAGATATTAACAGTTCTGGTAAAGTAGTCTTCTAAAATTCTTTTTCACTTATGTCTAGAGAAAAAAAAATGTACAAAAATTCAGGACAGATTTTTCTTCAAGGTATCAATAGTAGACCATACACTTTTTCCAATAAATTTCTAAAGCTATATTTTAGAAATCTAAAAAGAAGTATTTGCATTAAAACCATTATTCCCTTAAATGTTTACAGGATTCTGTTTGACTTTAGTATGAATAAAGTCCATTCTGTTTTTTGCAGTGTTATTAGATAAGAGGAGTTTTAGCAGGGATCCTGGAACAACTGCTGCCTATCACCATGTGAAATCAATGACATAGAGTCCTGTAGAAACTAACTACCTTGCCATATCTCCTCAATATATGTATATACAAATAAAATCTTTGGCACTGGCTTGAAATCTGCAGCAAGAGGTACACCAGGAAGCATCAAAGACTATTAAGTATATATAACAATAGTTGAGTGCATGCCTCAGTTAGCAATGTTAACAGAGTTAGTGTCCCTCAACCATTAGGTTTTGCTACCCACAATTATCAGACCAAATTAAAGTAATACGAACATAACATCTCCACCCAGGGACAGTATCATTGCAAATATCTGCTCATTTCAAAGCAATATAAATATGTTTCATACAAAATGGCACATAGTAAATGTATTTGACAGCTTAAATCTTGATGCCAATTACTTCATAAAGGAGCAAATATTGTCAGATATTTATGTAATGGTGTATCACCAAATGCAGCTTGTGTTCCTTTAATATAGTAAATGCTTTCTTCTGAGAGAAAATGGGGCCTTGATTCTTCTATTTATTCATTCTTGCTGGAAAATTTTGCTAATATAGGAAGAAGAATGAATCCAATAATTTTCTTTCTCTCTCTCTCTTTCTTTTTTTTTTTTTTTTTTTTTTTGACTGAGTTTTACTTTTTTTGCTCAGTCTGGAGCACAGTGGCACAATCTCGGCTGACTGTAGCCTCCACTTCCTGGGTTCAAGCAATTCTCCTGCCTCAGCCTCCCGAGTAGCTGGGATTATAGGTATGCACCACCACTCTCGGCTAATTTTGTATTTTTAGTAGAGATGGTGTTTCTCCATGTTGGTCAGGCTGGTCTCAAGCTCCCGAACTCAGGTAATCCATCCTCTTTGGCCTCCCAAAGTGCTAGGATTACAGGCGTGAGCCACCACACCCAACCGAACCTAATAATTTTTTAGAACCTCTTTCGTGCAAGCCAGACATTGTCTTAGCATTTTAGAGACACCATATCATGTATATGTTTGGAAAAGTTATCCCTGTGAAAGCTAATGCTTCTAAACTGTGAAAGATACCTTATTTGCTCCTTTAAATTCTTGTGCCCCTTTTTTCCATTGCCTTTTTTAACGTACATTAGGTCTTCTGGGTCCTCTGAGTTCTAAATGGCCTCAGCTAACGGTGAGCCCTTAGCAGGAGCTGTGAAGGATGAAGAGTTACACCAATATACTAATTCATCTTGCTTCTTCCCTGTAAGTAGCTACATCTCTAACCACTGATTCAAACAAAGCACCGACTGTACAGGATGTTTGACTTCTGATTTTGAGTGATGCACCTTCTCCTTCAGATGTGCTTGTGGTAAGGAAATGGCAGCTAGGAAGTGACAGTTACTTCACTATTCTTTGTGGTATCTCTACCCCAACCCTAATCCATCCATTTGTAAATTAACCCTTCAAGAATTATACTAGTCTCAGTGTTCTATGTGTACTGCTTATGAACTGACATTTGTGTAAACTATTGAGAATCCTAGAAGCTTAACTCAAACATTGTTTGGACATCTTATGGAAATAGATGGTGTGTCTCCAAATTTCTATGAATATTAATAGTGTTGACTTTTACTCTCTGTTGATTTTCAGCTTCTGTAAAGGTAATTTTTATTTTTTATACTTATTTTTATTTATAATATGACTATGAATTGCTCCCAGGTAATATGGACTAATAGGGCTTTCTTAGTTTACACACACTCATGCACACACATACATAGACAGATATGTATGCACACACATGAGACATTTGCAATTGTAGAACCTACTGTGGAGTAAAAAGGAAAGGGCATAGGCAAAATACCATGGCTTGCCTATGCCCTTTCCTACAACTACAATTTGGATATTAGATGTTTATATTTTGTTCTTTCTCCATAGAATTGCTTTGACTGCTCAGGCTTTTAGGGGCTCTAAATGAATTTTAGAATTCTTTTTTCTAATTCTGTGAAAAATGGCATTCATAGTTTTGTAGGGATAGCATTGAATCTGTAGATTGCTTTGGACAGTATGGCCATTTTAATAATATCAATTCTTCCAATTCATGAGCATGGAATAATTTTGCATTTGTGTCATCTATGAGTTCTTTTACCGGCGTTTTGTAGTTTTCTTCTTAGAGATCTTTTGCCTCCTTGGTTAGATGTATTTCCAGGTATTTTAATTTTCATATCTATTTTAAATGAGATTGTGTTGTTGTTTTGACTCTTGAATGTTATTGGAGTACACAATTGTGACTGATTTTTGTACATTGGTTTTGTATCCTGAAGCTTTCCTGAAATAATTTATCAGTTCCAGGAGACTTTTGTAGGAGTCTTCAGGTGTAGAATAATATCATGTGAAGACAGAGAGTTTGACTTCTTTTTCTATCTGGATGCTTTCTTTTTTTTTTTTCTCTCTCTCTCTTGCTGATTGCTTTGGCTAGCACTTTCAGAACTATGTTGAATAGGAGTGGTGAGAGTGGCCATCCATATTTTGTTCCAGCACTCAAGGGGAATGCTTCCAGTTTTTACCTGTTCAGTATGATGTCAGCCGTGGGTTTGCCAAAGATGGCTGTTACTATTAGGGAGCATGTTCCTTTAGTATCTAGTGTCTTGATAAATGTTTATCATGAATAGATGTTGGATTTTATTGAAATATTTTTCTGCATCTCTTGAGATGGTCATATGTTTGTTTGTTTGTTTGTTTGTTTGTTTTGAATTCTGTTTATGTGATAAATCACACTTATTAAATCCCACATATTGAACCAACCTTGCATCCCAGGAATGAAACCTACTAGATCATGGTGAATTAACTGATGTGCTATTGAATTTGGTTTCCTAGTAATCTGTTGAAGATTTTTGCATCTCTATTAATCAGAGATATTGGTCTGTCGTTTTATTTGTTATTGTTGTGTCTTTGCCAGGCATTGATATTAGGGTGATGCTGGCTTTGTTAAATGACTTGTGGGGGAGTCCCTTCTTCTTGATTTTTTGAAATAGTTTCAGTAGAATTTGTAACAACTCTTCTACATACATCTGGTAGAATTTGGCTGTGAATCCACCTGGTCCAGGGTTTTTGTGATTAGTAGTTTCTTTTTTTGTTGTTTTGTTTTGTTTTGTTTTTAATCACAGATTCAATTTCAGAACTCAATATTGGTCTGTTCAGTGTTTCAATATCTTTCCAATTCAATCTCGTAAGATTACATGTTCTCAGGAATTTATTTCTTCTAGATTTTCTGGTTTGTGTGCATAGAAGTGCTTATAATAGTTTCTGAGGATCTTTTGTATTTCTGTGTGATTGGTTGTAATGTCACCTCTGTCATTTCCATTTGTGCATAATTAGACCTTCCCTCTGTTCTGTTAATCTAGCTAGTGGTCTAACCATCCTGTTTATATTTTCAAAAAATAAACTTTTGGTTGTGTTGATTCTTTTTATGGGTTTTTGGGTCTCAATTTCATTCAGCTCCACAATGATTTTAGTTACTACTTCTCTTCTGCCAACTTTGGAGTTAGCTTGCTATTATTTTTCTAGTTCCTACAGATGTGATGTTAGGCCATTAGTTTGAGATCTTTCTAATTTTTTGAGGTAGGAGTTTAGCTACAAACTTTACTCTTAACACTGCTTTCACCATATCCCAGAAATTTTAGTATGTTGTTTCTCTCTTCACTTATTTCAAATAATATTTTTCATTTCTGTCTGTATTTTGTTGTTTGCCTGAAAGTTAATCAGGAGCAAGTTGTTTAATATCCTTGCAATTCTGTGATTTTAAGATATCTTCTTGGCATTGATTTATATTTTTTCCTGTGTGTTCTGAGAATGTGGTTGATATGACTTCTATTTTTTTTTTTAATTTATTGAGAGTTGCTTTATGGCTGAACATGTGGTCCATCTTGAAATATCTTCTATATGCAGATAAGAAAAATGTGTATTTTGTCACTGATGAATGGAAAATTCTGTAGATGTCTATTAAGTCTAGCTGACCAAATGTCAAGTTTAAGTCCAGAATGTCTTTGTTAGTTTTCTGCCTTGATGATTTATCTAATACTGTTGGTGAGTTGTTGCAGTTTCCCACAATTATTGTGTGGGCTGCCTAGGGCCCACACAATAATTTTTGTGGATCTAGAATTACATGTTTCATGAATCCGGGTGTTCTAATATTGAGTGCACATATAATTAAGATAGCTTACTTTTCTTCTTGAATTGAATCCTTTATCATTATATAATGTCTTTGTTTGTTCTTTTTTACTGTTATTGATTTGAATTCTGTTTTCTCTGATGTAAGAATAGTGACTCCTGCACTTTTGTGTTTTCCATTTGTGTGGTAGATCTTTCTCCAACCGTTTACTTAGAGCTTATGGATGCCATTACATGTGAGATGGGTCTCTTGAAGACATTAAATAGATGGGTCTTGGGGTATTTTTTAATGTTGATCATATTTTAGAAAGGTATTGAGAAAACTTTTCTTCTTGATAAATGCTATACTTTAATAACTAGCAACTTCAGATTCACATCACAGAATTTGCCTTAGAGGCTGAGCAATAATAGCCTTTTTTTGACTAGGCTTGTAGCTTCTCTTAAAATTTAACACCTGGCCGGGTGCAATGGCTCACGCCTGTCATCCCAGCACTTTGGTAGGCTGAGGAGGGCAGATCACGAGGTCAGGAGATCAAGACCATCCTGGCTAACACGGTGAAACCCTGTCTCTACTAAAAAATACAAAAAATTAGCTGGGCGTGGTGGCAGGCACCTGTAGTCCTGGCTACTCAGGAGGCTGAGGCAGGAGAATGGCGTGAACCTGGGAGGTGGAGCTTGCAGTGAGCAGAGATTGTGCCACTGCACTCCAGCCTGGGCGACAGAGCGAGACTCCTGTCAAAAAAAAAAAAAAAAAAAAATCAACTCCTAAAAATTTACACTTCTAGTCATTTTATTTCTATTTGTATCATAAATTAATAACAAAAGGGGTAGATATTTTATTGAGCCATGGTTCTTGAATCAAAACCACAATCTGGAGGTTTCCGTCTCTTAATAAAAGAAGTTAGAACTCAGTGCATGTTGCCAGACGTCATTTAAATGATCTTCATTTTTCTCTGTCCAAGAGCAATATGAAGTATTAGGCCAGAGAGAGAGATACAAATAATCTTTTCCCATGCACCCCATGCTGGTCACAGAAGCTGACTCTTTAAAGTTTGAGTAACTGTCACTTTGTCAGGCATGGTTATAAACTTGCCAGAAAGAACTAGTAAGGAACATTAATATAAGATTTCCCCAGATGCCAATTTTGTTTTCTGCTATATCTCCCTCCTCTTTGAATTTCCTTGTACAGTATTTCATTTAAAATGGAGAATTCAGCTTTCCTAATCCTAAAAAATACTCTTTTATCTGTCTTGGTTTGATACAAATTCTCTTGGCAAGCATATTCATTTTTTTTTTCTTTTCTTTTACAAATAGTCTGGCATTTTATAACAAGACACATACAAATATCTTTATAGGTGGACGCATGATCTGATATCTAAGCTTTATCAGGTGACTCATTAATATTTAATGTACATCATTCAATAGGTATTATCCATTTCCTACTTGGAAACTAAACACTTTCCTGCTACACATCTCATCTCAATTAATACATCTAATTGTACATGCTAAAGTTTATTACTTGCAACACTGCTTTAACAAGTACAACTGACTCAGGAACATATGGTAAAAATACTACTTAACTCTCTTAATAACTAGCTTATAGACCAGGCGCAGTGGCTCAAGCCTGTAATCCCAGCACTTTGGGAGGCCGAGGCAGGTGGATAACAAGGTCAGGAGATCAAGACCATCCCGGCTAACAGGGTGAAACTCTGTCTCTACTAAAAATACAAAAACTTAGCCGGTCATGGTGGTGGGCACCTGTAGTCCCAGCTGCTTGGGAGGCTGAGTCAGGAGAATGGCGTGAACCAGGGAGGAGGGGCTTGCAGTGAGCCGAGATCTTGAGCTGAGATCTCACCACTGCACTCCAGCCTGGGCCAGAGAGTCAGATTCTGTCTCCAAAAAAAAAAAAAAAAAAAAAAAAAAAACTAGCTTATAACCACTGTGAGCTAGTAAATATTTAAGAATCATCTCTCAAAAAAGTTTTATATGCAACTTTTTTATGTTTTACTAATATAAAGATGCATAGCATACAACACACAAGTAATAAAATATTAGTTCCCTTTTCAGGGGGAGTTTTTGTTAATTTTCACCAAACTCTTAAAACTATAGATAACTGACTGCAATTAGCAAATGAATGGAGTTTCAATATGAATATTGGTTACTATTTTTATTTACATTAGTGGTAAGATGAAAGTAAAATTAATTAAAACCTTTACTTGTTCACCAGTGATACAAACAATCACTTTTCTGAGAATCATAATTTTTGAATACAAAGATAATATGTCCTTGTATGTTGGGGCAGTTCACAATGTAGTGGTTACAGATACAATGTAAAACATAATTTGCATTATTAACCTACTTTTATTCATTCTTTATTTTTGTTTTTATTAAATACTTTATTCTACACAATCAACAAAATATTAAATCAAGCCCTGATATGCGGTGTTAATTTTCATGCTGTAAATATTCTCTTAATGAATGAATTACAAGCTACACCCTGAGGCCACTAATAGGAAGTTGGAGAGATGCACATTAGCTTGCCATTATGTAGTGTTGCCATGACACAAATGTCATCTAGGTAAATATTTTTGGTAGCATAAATCACAGCAAAATATAGCGAAATACTTAGGAAGTGATGAATTTAAATAATCTATTTTCCTTATTTTTAATGTAATTTAATTATAAACCAACATGTTTAATTTTAATAATTTCTGCATCAAAAAATTTCTAAAAATTTAATAGTTGGATCTCACAAGTTGATATGAGATAGCTCTCAAACACAATTGTGTATAACTGAAAAGATTAGAATTGTAGCTAGTTTTAGAGTCAGGAAATAAAATGATGTGGTCAGAATTTTATTTCTCTCATCTAGGGAATAGCTAAGATTTAATTTTATGTCTAGATTGGGTCACATGCTCATATCTGTACAAATTAATTACAACCATCCAGTTGGAATACACTAGTCAGAACTGGGTCATGGACTACTTCTAGAATTTGCAGATTTATCAGGTTCACCTAAACCTCATTGATTCAAACTTAAAAACATTATTCCATCAAAGAAAATTGGCCAAAAGAACTGCTAAACATTTACTGCATACTGTTTCCAAAAATATGTACCTACAATATAAAATACTAACTGGTAATGATAATATGTTTATTGAAAATTTACTGTATTTCAAACACTGTGCTAAATACTTTTATATATTATCTCATTAGACAAAATAATACAACTTTATCATTCATATTATTATTTCTCTTCATTTTGAATATGAGTAAGCCTCTAGTAATATGTTTTTATCTAAGATCACATATGGAAAGTATCAGGATGGGGCAAAAGCAATTGTGGTTTTGCCACTAAAAGCAATGGCAGATTACTTTTACTTTGTAATGGTACATTGTAATATGTGTTAATATCTGTATTCCAATCTTGACTCCAAAACTTACATTTTACATAAAGAATGCAACACACTTAGTGAACTCCATATTCTCAACATTAAAAGTCCATTCACCTTTGTTCATGGCCCTTTTGATCATAGTGTCATAGAATATTTTAGCTGCAGAACAAAGCTACCCATTGCCTAGGACATGAAAATAAGTGAGAGGTACTATCAATCTAGGGTAAAAAGAGTAGAACATGTTTCTAATGTATGAAGAATGTCTTCTTTAGGAGATCAATAAATAGTAAATTGATTAGACAAAAACGTGATTGACTAAGTCTGAAAAATGAAAAAAGAAAGATAAGACTAGAGTGGCAAGTAATGGGCTGAAGCTGGGGACACATGAAAAATTAGTACAAAAAACTTACTGAGGAAAAAGTTGCAAATGCCTTTATTTTTGTTTATTTTAAGTCTATATGGCTGGATTAAGCTTTTCTTCCCAAATTCATATATTCCAGGTAGATACAGTAAACTTCATTAGATTTGCTTCCAATAGTTTGTAATCATTGTATAATTAGGGATTTTTCTGCTACTCCAAATATCATATGGAATCCCCGTCATCTCTTAGAGTTATTTTAAAAAATGAATTTGCCAACATTTTATAGGTAATACAAGTGCAGAATAGTAAAATTATCCGATAAAGGAAAGCCAAGTAATCAATTAATAGATTAATCTGAGAATAAAATTGTCACCTGAAATTCTGCTATGTAGGGGTCATTGCTGTTAAACATGAGGGCCCTCTACTATTGTGGTGCCAATTTAGTTCTGTACACTTTCAGATACTCTCAACTATGACACTATAACATGTATCCCTTGTCCCGAACACCAAGTCTTTTCCTTATTCTTCTACTCTCTCAAATTCTTAAAATTAGACCCAATATTGTCTGAAGGAAGAACTTGGGGCTGGGAATTAGGATGTTATCAATGAAAATGATGTAATCTAAAGGTCACTGGATATCTTTAGATATATATTAATGTAGATGAAATATGGCTAGCAACATAGTTAAAAGCATAAGATATTATGAACAGAAAAGAAGAAGAAGATGAAATTATCTAAACTAGGAAGTATAAAAAAAAAATCAAGGACATCGGAAGTGAGCCTGGGGGAGCAAAGGTGACTCTATTTTTTAAATAATAATTTTCTTTACTTATTTTAATATGTATTTTTTAGAAATTATAAGGCTAGGTATTAAAACTTGTGATATCAGTGTGCTCAAATTATGTCTGCCCGTTGGAGAGTCCCACTTTCATCTTTTCAATTTATACTTTAGAATAATTACTTGTCCCTGTTTAAATGTATATTCATCCCAATATAAAACACATAAATAAAATGATAAAGTAGACTCAATACTTAAAGAAAAAAAAACTTAAATTCTAACATTCTATAGTTCTTCCAGATCTCATTTGTAACACAAGTAACTGATTTTTAAATTAATGCCCCATAAATAGGTTAAATTTATTTTTTAATCTGCCCTCCAGAGAAAAAGGCTGTAGCATTTTATTTTTCAACATATAAAATCAATCTAGATATTGAAATAACCTTGTGATTGGCAGATATTCTAACAGATAATCTAACCATTAATTTTTGCCTATGATTTATAGCAATTTTTTATTTGAATCTGTAGGATGTAAGACACCATTTACACTGAACATGTCACCAAATAGTACAAAACTTTAAGCTAAAACTAGCTAGGAAATGCATAGGGACTCTTAATCTGTTTGAAACAAAGATTTTATGAAGCTTATCCTCTGGTGAAAGAAAAAAATAAAAAAAGTTTCTTCATTTCCCATAATGTCAGAATAGATAGGCCATTGTTGCACATATAACTGAGTCTGACTGTAAGAATGAGTTATCCCAAGTAAAATCCTCTAAATGCTTGCTTAAATCTATAGGATGAAAATTTGCAAGCAAGAAAAGTCGCAAAGCAAGCCTTGAGGGAAGGAACAGAGTATCAACATCACAATGAAATCAGCATTTGCCATTTTAAGTCGGATTCTGTAACAGGACTTAGAGAAGCCTGCTGTGTTTAAAAATGATCTTTTGCCCTTGTGTGTATATTTTTCAGCATTGAAATAATCAGTCCTCTTTCAAATATAATTTGATAGCATAATTAAAGTACCCCACTAGCACAACTTTTGGAGCTAAGCTTTTCCTTTTTCCAGTGCAACTTAGAAATTTTTTCACTTGTATTTGATAGCCCAGACCAATTGACTTAGAATTCCCTGCCTGATATGGTAAAGAATTTACTTCTATTTGTGTCTTTTAAAACATAAAATGTTCTAAACTGTCACCTCTAATTATGGTAGCATGTAGGCAATGAAGCCTAACAGAACATCTGACTAAACTAGATGTGACATGTGGGTATCATAATACATCAAATTTGATATAATGCCCTTTTTTAACTTTATATTATGAAATATTTGATTTTGCTTTTTCATATTTTTTTTTTGCTTTTCTTTTTAGATTCAGTAACATATAAAAATACCATGCTTTGAAATTTAGTGAACCCAAGACCTAATGCCTTGAAGTAATTAACAAATAAGACAACATTGTCTTTGCCTGGCATATGCATTTAAACGTATTTATTAAAACAATCACGTTGGAGGGCTTGATTTACACAGCGTCTTTTAGATATTCAGAGGTTACTTTGGAGCAGCCTTAGCTTTTGACTTTTAACAATGCTCTTGGAAGCCAGTCATTCAATTCTACTGGAATGAGATTAAAACAATACAAGTGTGGCTGTGTATTCATATGCTTCTCCTTGTGTCCCTCTCCCCTCCCACCACCCCAAGGCTCTGGTAAGGAAATTTTTGTTTTTGTTCTCCAGACTCGTTATATAGGTCTAATTTATTACTCTTTATTCACCAATGTCTGTATATTGTAGTGACTAATTTCTTATTATTCCTCTACTGAGACTCTAATGCAAAATTCTTGTCCTCCTTGTGGGGCATGTGATTGTTTCTTCAGTGCCCCGCTGCTCAGATCTCTCCAGGAGGATAGACATGGGCAGGAAGTAGGGCTCCTAACCCACAGCAGTGTCTATTGGTGAATGTTTACAGCTCCTGAAGCCACAGTGGGCAAGTGTTACAGGGTGCACTTTTAGTTTTGCAGTCTATAGGCTTGTGTTAACCACCTCAATCACACCCTCTACCTTGTTGCAAGGACAGAGGGCTTTCTGTACCCCAGGTTCTTGCCTTGATGTACTGGAAGAATTGGCTCAGGCCTGGGCTTGGAGAATAGGTGTAAAGTTTTATGTAGTGGCAGTGACTCTCAGCAGATGGGGAAGTCAGAAGGGAGATGGTTTTTCCCTGGTGTGGGGCCATGGAGCTTCTCCAACTGCTCTGGCCAAATTCTGCATCATTCTGCTGGTCGATGGCCTGCTGGCCTTCTGGTGTCTTACACCTACGTGCTCCTCTTGACATCCTCTCAATGTGTAGCCACTTGTGTGTCTCCCTGCTAGGGTCCTGGGGGTTTTTATAGGCACAGGATGGGGGCATAGCGGCCCAGGGTGATCTTAGGTAATGCAACATTTGGGCAGAAGGCAGGTGAGGCCCTAGCCAGGGACCATGCCATGCCCTCTTTTACCCAGCACTTCCCTTTCCCACTTCTGTGTCATTTAAAGGGACCATGTCTTTCCCTTTCCAGCACTCCCATATCACAGCTACTCATAAAAAATGTCACTTCACTCCAAGAAATCCATATAAGAAAATTTAAAAGAAGATATAAATGATAATAAATGATAAACATTTATAGATACTTATAATAAAGTGGATCATAAGAAAGGTGAAAGGCTGTATAAACTGATTAAAGATAGCTTTATCTACAACTTCAGAGAACATACCATTCCTGCTAAAAATTAAGTACATATTCAACTTATGTTAAAAATGACACTGTAACCAAACTTCTACTCTCCATGAAATCAACTTTTCTGTCAAGTTTAAAGAATGATACTGTATAACATTTCTCACTAACCATATTTTTTCAACTTTTTTCTTTCTATTCTAACAACCCTTTAATTTTCTCAACATTCTTGGCCGATGCCTCTTACTTAATGCACCAAGTATTCAACAGTCAGCTGCTGGGAATGTGACTGATATGGTGGATATGGACATTTCTGCTGCAGTTAAGGACATCAATTGTAACTGAACAGTAACCACAGACAAAAAGTCTTATGAGAAAATGACTAGTTCTCCACAATTTAACACTCTCAGTAAAAACCATCCATGATTACATAATGTAACATTTTTTATTTTGGTATAAATATGAAAAAAATCAGATTCATAATACATTTGTCTTGAATTTTTTTTTTACTCATAAAGAAGAATTTTATCAGGAACTCTCACCACTTTCACTGTGTCAGCTCTATTAGGCATGATTTTAGATGCAAAAATGTTTCTTAAGTGAGGTTTTATATTGATCTCCCATTATACTCAAGCACTCCCTAACATAAAAACCTCACAAGTACATAGCAAGTTTGAAGATAACAGATTTATAATTTTGATTTTCAACAGAGAGTACTTTATCTTAATTTACTTAGAAGAGAACAGCATATTTAGAAATGAAAAATAGTTGTCACTTTTTAATGCAACTAGTTAAAAATAGTTAACTGACTCTCATAAGGGAAAGGGATTTTGTAGTACTTAAGACAAAAATGATATACTTGTAAATATTACAGATACATTTTAAAGTTGACAAAGTATTCTCAGCCATTTTAAGTTATAATCTATCAAAGCCAAAATTATGCCACTACAGAGGATCCAAGATGATAGGTCTGATCTGTCAGTCATCAGGGTTTGTAACAAATAGTATAGATTGAAGCAGATCAAGCATGAAGTCCAAGAAAATCGTCTAATGCTCTGTTGTGTTGGCAAATTCCAAAGGTGTGGAGATTATAAAATTATAAAGTGTTTAGTGAATAGCTTGAGAGGCAGTGGGTTCATCAATGGAGACATGACATAAGTAACAGAATTGCTTTACAAAAGGAAAATTGACATTTTTCAGAGACTATCATCCCACCTGTAATTGTGTAACCAGTGCACAAATGACTTCCTAAGAGAACAGGTATCAATCTTTCTCTGTAGTGATGCATTGAACAGATGATGTTAAGGTATCCAATGGAAGTGGCAGGGTAAATAACATAGGACATAATAATATGAAATCACTGCAATACTTATTCTACTGTTAGAAAAAAATATAACAAAAAATAACATACCAGATTACTGGCGTTGAGGTTGAGCATGACTTTGCAGGAATGACCAGGGCCTAAAATATGCCTCTCAGTTATTTCAATGGGTATTTATGAAGCCACAACTCTTCTCATATATTAGACAAGGTGTTGGAGAAAAAAGAATGAGAAAAAGAGAGGTGTGGTCCCTCTCTGCTGTCACAAAGTTTACTCAAGTAACATGTACTCAAGCAAGCAAGCAACATAGTATATTGCCATAGTGTTTCAATAGGAAAATACGAATTAACTGCAGCAGCACGTTTAGGAAAAAACCATTTTCCAAGAAGGATTTTCAGAGACATAGTTATTACAGCAGTAATTACTAATCGTACTTAATACATGTAAACATTTATAGTAGGTTGTACTTTTGTATATTACAATTCAAATATGCCAACACATTTTCTTTAGTTGATACAAGTTTATCTCACCCCATTACTCCTATTATTTAAAAAAATAGAAGAAAAATACATACATATGCATATACGCACCTATATATATGATAACAAAGTCTCTACTGATTTAAAAATAGTTAATGCTAATCAATTCAAATGTTCTCTCAAAGCCAACCAAAATTAATAGCCCCTGCTCAGAAATCATACATAAATCTAAAGTCTTCACGCTTATGCTGTACCTTCATGAATTTTTGTTTAAGGAAATCAATATTTTATGCCAAAAATAGAATGCTTCTTAGAAAATAATTGAAAGAAGGAAATTCATCGTATAACAGAAAAGTAGCAGTTGATTGAGACAAAGAGATTGTTATATGCATGAGTTAAAATGCTTAATTGTGTTTGGATCCTATATCAAAACTAATTTCCTGTCTTTTTAGGTTAGCATTGAGGTGAGTCCCTTGATGATAAAACCATATCATCACCTGTTTTACTCTAAACAAAGACATTTATGAAAATGGTAAACCTGATTATATATTATAGTATTAAGAAAGATCTTGTGTAAGACTGTTACAAATTTTTACAATGCTCCTAATGTCAGCTTAGGTAAAATTAATTAGAACAACCATATCTCAGGAAAATAGAGTCAATGAACAAAGATTATCACATATTTAAGGGAAATAAGAGCAGATGAAAGCTGTTCCTGAGGAATGAAGTAAAGAGAGTTTGAGACAGTGGCAGATGGAACAGGAAGAAAAAAAAAATAAGATAAAATTGTGACATCTGTTAAAATCGTTTTGGAAGAGTCATTTACACACTATGGATGAATAGCAATTTATTCCTGGAAAATGCTTGTTGCCCAGGTTGTGCAAATTCTCAGTTATGGATAGATTTAGTTATTGATCAATCATACTGCTTTTGGAATTTTAATCTGTTTTGATTTCTTTAAAAAATCACCATGTATATAAACAAAGTCCATTTACTTGATGGCATTATATTAGCCTTAGGATATTTGGAGGACTTGCATCCTTGGAGAGAAGGGCATACCAGAAGTCAGATGTTTTCAGGACAACCCTTTTACCCAGTGAGACAGATTGTATGATTTTCTACTGTGGCTTGCTCCTACTATTTATTTCCATTTCCTTCAGCCCAGAAAGGATTGTTGTAATATATCAAGTTCATCAGCATTTTTTAAATTGTTACATTAATCTATTTAAATTGAGGTTCTATTTTACCTCAAAGATATCTATTATCTGTATTTATCTATCCAATCAAGAGTTATTGCCATATAATGCTTTTTTTCAAACAATTCTGCAATTTCCCGGATGTTTTTAAGAGATCTTTGCTTGCTGGATAGAATAATACCCAAGTTTTTCTAATCATAGCATTTTTATTTTCTCATTCTTCCTATTAAAATTCTATCCTCTTCATTTACAAAGGTGAATATATTTGGAACTGTCATCTCCAATGAATGGAAAGTAATTAGAAACCCTAGAAATGATATTTGAAATAATTATTACAAAGCATTTTATAATTTGTTAATTTTTCCAGATTTGTATAAAAAGCAAATGCAAATAGGAAAGAAACAAGAACTAGGCTTTCATATATTTTCCAATCTGAGCTGATTTCAAGAGTTGAAGATTAGGTAGTGGTAAACAAGGGAAAATAAATTTAAAATAAGGAGGATGATAAATTTAGAAGCTATCAAAGATTACAATTTTTTAAAATCTCAAAGCTTTTGTTTAAAGAGATTCCCATCAAAGGCATTTGTGTCAAAAATAAAATGAAGAAAGCTGAAATGAAATTAGAAGCATAAGAAAATATTAGAGCTGGAAGGACATTAATAAATCCTTAGTAAAAATAGCATTATACAGATGAAAAAAAAAAAAAAGTCAGGGGTCAAGAAACTTAATTGATTTGTCTAAGGTCACTTTAGTATGTCAATTCATTTTCAAGACCAGTGTTTCTCCAAATAGAGATTAATGAGAAGAAGAAAGAAAAAGCAGAAAGAAGAAAAAGTAGATGTCCACTTTTTTTTTTTTTCTTTTTTTTTTTTTTCACCTGGAAGTCCTGATTCATTTAGTGTGGAATGGAGCATCCAAATTTCCTGTTATCTTGGCTAACAGCAGAAAACTATTAAATGGAAGAAAATAAGATGTGAACTGAAGTGGTAGAAGAAAATAAAGGAAAAAAAAAAAAAGACAGGAGACTTTGTTTTGGACAGTGGTTTATTATACATACATCTCCCTCAGCTGAGTCTCCATTCTTTGGGCAAGTATATTTCAAAATATGTTTAAGAGACTATCACATCCAAATCACCAGACAGGAGATCATAGCTATTCCCAGGCTTTTTTCAATGTAACTTAACAAAAATCTCTATGAATCGTTCCCCAAATTCTGCATTTTTAACAAGCTTCCCATTTATAGAGCTGTCTCCTTGAGTGCAGGACGGACAGGCTGTTTTACTTTATAACTGGGACACCGAGTACAGATCCTGGTTCATAGGCGGTGGCCTAGAAAATACGTGATTGATAAATAGTTAAATTGAATTAATAACTATAATAAGTAGTAAAAATAAATGCTATTTTTAAAAAAATCGTACATATCTACTACTAGATATAAATTTTGGTTGGTGGTGTTCTTCATTTACCAAAGTGTTGGTTTTTACACTTTTCCAAAAAATGTCAATTGCTATTCTGTACTCTATACAATCAGAAGGGAGTCAGTTTGAACACATAAAAATGACATAATATTCTGCAGTATCAAAAATACACGGCTTGATACTTCAGATTTGTTTTTTTTCCTTGAAAGATATTAATCAAATAAGTAATTTTGAAAAATCTGAGAGATTTTAATAATTGAAACAAAAATACTAATTATGACAAGAGTAAACATGTAAGGTAGCCGTAGGTTGAAATAAACTTGAAACAGTCTAGTTTCTGTACACCTTTTGCTTTCCCCAAGAACTATTTCTGCAAAATATTCACTAGACTGCAGAGATAACCCACATAGACTATGTTATTAATATGCAATCTTCCTTCCTGAAACAGTTTACATATGCAGTATACAGCATCTGGACCTTGTAATTGAATTTTCAAAGTTTGCTGTGGTTTGGGAGCTGCATATGGGTCAGTAATCATTATCCAGACACCATCATTTATAGTACACATACAATTAATCAACTCATTAATTATGGAAAAAGAGTCTCAGGCAAGGCTAGTACACCTATTTCTTAAACAAATATGTTACCCTTGAGCTGTAAAAGTAGCATTTCCATTAGCCATTGCCTTAGATTATTGTTAGATATTTGTTCTGGGATCTTTTAAAACAAGGCCCATAAGAAGAGTCAATATAAAAATCTTTCAGACATAAGGCCCATCATATATATTCACAGAATTTAATCACTTTCTGGTTAACTCACTGCTCAAGTCAGCTTTGGATCTCTATCTTCTGAAGCTAATGTCAATAACACTTTATTTTTAATTTAACTAAATTCAGCCAACTGTAGGAGAAACAAATCATGCTTCTTTTTATTATTAGTTTTAGTAGATGGTTGCCAGGGCAAAATTGGTAATTAGGGACAGTAAAGTATTCTTCAAATATTTTTTTCTTGTTATACATTTGTAAGCCCAGGAGGTTGTTAAATTGAGATACTTTATAGATGCAGAAAGGAAGACAAAAAAATCAGTAAATACATCTTCTCACATTCTTGGCTCATTAGCTAACCTGACCAATTTCCTTTCCTCTTCGTCAAACCCATTTTTTTTGTTGTTTTTTTGCTATTTTTTCCCTACTCTGAGCAATTTATCTTCGTGTTGCACTGATTCATATTATGACCTACGAAACTCCTTGTAAAAAGTCACACAACATGAATAAGAGAAGGAGGCTAATTGTGTAAGATAAATGCCAACCTAAAATATTGATAAAATATAATTTGATTTTAGCTCAAGGTAGAGAGAGGAAGGGCTGTTTAGTAGAATTTTTGTTAAATATACGGTGAGCTTAAGGAAGAGGAACAGCTGTTTGCCATCTTCACTGAAGTCAGATGTAGCTTAGACTTAATATGAGAGACATGAAGAAGAGATTTTTGTCTGTAGATTTCCAATGGGAATTTTAGTTAGAGGACCATGCAACCATAGAATTTTATTTCTTGTAAGATGTAGAGACATGTGAGATAATTTATGAGCCATTCAACTTAAAGGTAGGAGGAAAGATCAATTGGTATTTTAAGGGTTGCTCTTTTCCAATACCACATTATCCTGACTTCTTTGAGCCTCAGTTTTCCATCTCTGAGCTCCTTTGCTTTGAAGTTATAAAATACCACAGAGATCAAGGCTTACACTTCTAGCTGTTTGGGACAATGTCTGGTAGAGCATGAACAATGACAGAGAGTAAGCTGAGATCCTGAAGTTTTAGAGTTGTCTCTTTTGTCTCAAAATTTAACTCTTTCAAGTTCTTTCAGTGGAGGATTGTGCATGAAAGAGACACCTGCTTCTTACTTATTATCTAGACCTTGTCTATATCTATCTCACCAAGGTACAATCCCAAATACCAAATTTGCCCCAGTTCTCCCTGTGCCCTTGTTTCATGGCCAGTTATGAAATTTTGTTCTCCATACTACTAGGAAAATAAATGTACAATGTGATAAGTAAATTACAATGTGATATGTAAAACGTGGGAGTTGTAGATTGAAGAAAGCATTTGGGCAAAGAAAACAAAATAAAGTCAACAAAATTCTTCAAGATTGTTTTAAATGGTTATAAAGAGGAAACAGAACATAAAAAATAAGGTATATGAAGGCAAAGAATTTCGTGGAGGTTTCCAACTACACTTTAGCTATGGATATCTTTTCTTTTTTTCCCAAAAGAAAGCTTTTGAGCTACTTTAACATGGACCTTAGATAAGCACTGAAGTTCAATTGGAGAAACAGTAGGAAATCTGAAGCTTCTACTAAACCTCAGGTCATGTGGGAATAGTTTCAGGAACCATGCATTTCTGCTCACATAACCAGTTTTAAAACCATAGCCCTCAATGTTACAGTCAAGTTTTGAAGTAGCCAAAGGGCATAATTAGATTTACATTGATACCTTTACTATACAGCAATATATGATTTTTTCAAACCACATAAATTGAGACCATTAGAATTCCCTTTATGTCTTTTGCCTTAAACTAACTATCATCAAAACACAATGTAATGCCAGTAAGGCCATGAGAAAAGAAGGGAAGTGCTATTCTGGCCCCCTAATTCGGAGCAGGAGGGAGGGAATCTATCACTCCATGTATATGCAGGGCCGATTAAACCATGCGAGAATTTCTAAAATGAATAAGCAGCTCTCAATATCCGGTTTCTTCTACTTAAATTAATGAAAAAAAGCTTTGAGATGTATTTTGGGGTTTATTAACCTTTTCTTCTTAAAATGTCCATTTCTACCATCTCTGGAGATCTGCTGTCTTACTTATCCCTTAAGTCTCTGCTTTTATTAGCCAATGTTCATAACTGGAAGTATCTTCCCACCTCCGTTTCTCCTTCAAGATTAAACATTCTATGAAGAACATGGTTCATGATTGGTGAATATTCATATATCTGTGTTAACTTATATGGGACAATGTATTAACTGTTAAAATATGAATGTATCATACAAGACTTTTTGATATTGGAGGCTTCACCTATGAGTCCTAACAAAGACACTCCTATTATACAACTTAACATTTTCACAACTAATGACCCATGTCTAAAAATGTAAACTTGAAGTATAACTTTAAAAATTTTGCTTTTGAATAATTATTATGTTTTCAGGTGTTTCTGGAGTCTGTTTTGTTTTCATCTTTTTGATTGCATTAAAAAGCTCACAGATTTTAGGAATTTGGATGTGTGTTATACCAGTCTAGATAATAAATGCTGATTACAATTAAAATACTAGGTCAAGTGAAAATTGGAGCCAAGTTTAAAATTATTTTTATATCTCTTCACTCTTAGCCAGCAAAATACCCATGCTAGATAAGATTATTGTTCAGAATTATTGCTGTCTTCATCAAAGCAGCTCATATATTCCTTGCTAATATCATGTAACACCCACTGCTTCTCTGTGGGAGGAATATACTTCACACCGCAACTGTCAGGGTTGAGGATGTGACTTATTTGGTGTATTTGTCAGCTTGTGCTGCAATAAGAAACTACCATAGACGAGGAGGCTAAAACAACATTCATTTCTCACAGTTCTGGAGGTTGGAAGCCTGAGATCAAAGTGCCTGTAGGCTTGTTTTCTCTCGAGGCCTATCTCCTTGGCTTGCAGATGGTTACCTTCTTTTTGTGTCCTCACATGGCCTTTTTTCTGGGTGCACACATCCCTGGTATCTCTTGCTTTCTTCTTAAAAGGACACTAGTCCTGTTGGATTAGGGCCCCACCTTTATGACCATATTTAACCTTACTTGCCTCTTTAAAAGCCGTGTCTTTGAATACAGTAACATGGGCTGTTATATGCTTCAGCATGTGAATTCTGGGGGGACAAAATTTAGTTCATAACACCTGGGCTAATGGAACATGATTTAAAGATTTTGCATATTCTAAGTAAAAGATGAAAGATCCATTTAATGGTTTTGCTACAGCTCTCTTTCCGCTGCCATGAGGCCACCATGTACTCAAACAGGGCTGCCTCTTTACCCTGGGCTCTGGATTAAACAGGACATTGAACAGAGCGGTAATCTACTTGTTAGCACCATGTAAGGAGAAAATCAAGTAAATCTTTTTGTTTTCACCATTATGATTTCGAGACTTTGATTTCTCTTGATGTCACAACTTTGCCCAGCAAGAGTTAAGTAATAAAGTAATCATTACTTATAAATAGAAAGCTTTTATTAAATTATGTGGCTTTGGTTTTGGAGTCAGGCTCCAGGCAGCAAGGGATTTATTATTAAAGGTTGAATAAAATGCAGTATCAAACTATTTGGTAAAACTATTAGCTGCAAGTACCTAAAAGGCAATTGATTAAGCAAACAGGCTCCTGGTGATGTTACTAGCATATCACTCTCTCCCCCAACCACTAATTAGCAACATTTACTAGAGCTACAAAAAGTGCTACAAGAAAAAGATGAACTCAGAAAGCATTGGCCAGTTCAGAAGAATTAAAAGAGAAAAAATCCAGAAATTATCAGACTTGCAGGATTAAGATGTATTTTTCATTTCCAGTCTGTAAAAGATAAATTAAGAAATGTTTTGAGTGACAAGTCCAGTTAGGACTCAGTATTTGATTTAGACAAAATCCAGAGAATAGCTTTCATATCCTCTTTGAAACCAACTAATTAAACAACATGCCATAATTCCTTTCAGTTGGACAAAAGGGCTCAATGAAAAGAGACTAAGGATGGAATTTTACAAGAAAGTCTGGTAATTTAATACAACTATATTTTAATTTAGAGATAGGCTTGCATATGCAAAATATCATGGATGTAACTACAGGTATGTTAAGATGACTATAAGAAAAACAATTTTAAAAATTCCTTTGCAGTTTTAGAGAATGGTTCTGCCAACAGGACCACAGTACAGGATTCAAATGGACCATGGCAATTTAAGACTTAAAATTAGTTTGGAACGTCTAATATTCTACAGACAGAATAAAGGTTGGAAAATGTATCCTAATCTCCCTTGCTCCCCCAGAAGGAGGACATATTTTCTCGAGTCCTTTTCAGATTTTTTAATGGAAGATAAAGGAAAAGGAACAATCTCTCAAAGGTTGTAGTAAAACATTTTGGAGAATAAGAGATAGGGGAGCTACCACTAGAGCGCATAGTTAGAGACTTTGATGCAACATTAAGATTTCCAGTAAGATTTCAGAATGACCTGGTATTATCTGAGCATTCTAGTCTACTATTTGAGAATGAAAGCTTCTGAGTATGTGTGTATAATTGTATGTGTGTATGTGTTTGTGTGTGTGTGTGTGTGTATGTGAATGCATCAGAGAGACACAGAGAGAATAGTTATTTTAAAACAGACTCACATTCTTTCACAATTTCATAATATAGTATATGCTATTATAGTTTTTGCATTATTTGAATTTTACCTATGTCAGTGTAGATTTTGTTAAAATTATTTTTATTTCTTTTTTTTTCTGTTATCTCACTCCCTTTCATCTCTCTCCTCTCATTCTCTCTGTCACATAACACACACACACACACACACACACACACACAGAGATGGCTTTTTGTAATAAAGAAGGAAACACAACTTTGGGCTAAGCAGCTGAATTAATACGTTGGCTGAGTTGACAATGACCTTCATAGAGAAATCTAAAGGAGAGAGAAGGTAGCATTCTCTGTCCAAAGAGTGAAACCTTTGTCAATTATTTTATGGTATGTCATTTTTTTCTTTCTTTCTTTTTAATGTTTGGTATCTATTCGACTTTCAGTTGTACGAAACTAATATTTGCATGGCTTTGTAAAAAATAAGATTTTTATCATAACTTTAAATCTGTTGGGTCCTGAGTTCAACACACTTCAGGAACAGAATGGAGGATAGTATGTGGATGTAGAGTCTAAGATTCTCAAAGCAAAAAGGAAGACAATAGACAGAATGGGGAAGTTGGTAGACATCTTCAAGCTCATATTTTTGTCTGTGTTAGAGGTATTTATAAATGGAAGTTTCTGAATCCTCTTGTTCTTGAAATTGTGTACATTTGGAACCTACTTTTCAGTTTTTTATCCTAAAAAATTACTTTAAATTTAAGGGGGCACATTTATAAATACCTTATATAAATACATCAAAATCTAAAATTTTATTTTTATATGTTAAATATTTATTTGTTGTTTACTCATTTATGTTGACACTATAGTGGTGTTTAGTTTATTATGCTGCTGAAGTATCTTCTTAGTACATGATGGGATATATTTAATACTGCAGAACATTTCTGTACTAGACATCACATTGCCTAAGTTCTGCTTATGGCCAATATCAGTCTACTCCTCTACAATGAGGAGACTAATGGGAATTCAAAGAGTAAAAAACATATTACATCCCAGTTCCTTGTTACACTAAGGTCATCTGAGAATCATTCTTCAGCTACCTATTAAGTAAGTTGTTTATTGTTAGGGGCCTCTGTTGAAGAGGAAAGGGGTGACTGTAATTGAAGGTGTTTATCTGGGAAGGTTCTGGGAATTTGAGAAAGATGAGGTCCCAGCCCTGAGCCAGTGGGAATGGAATTCAGTGATTAGAAGTCCACATAATGGGAAATAAGATATAATGAAGGAGACAAAGCCAACAAAGTAGAAACATGGAACAAGCTTGAAACAATTGCTAGGAGAAAGCAAACTAGGCCATTGTATCAATGTGCCTATGCAGTATTATTTAAGCTTGTGAAATTACAAAAAGTAAGAACCTCCTTTAGAGAGATTGCACAGAGACATTAAGTTTTAAGTAGCAGAATCAAATTCAATAAGGCAAAAATAGAAACTGCATTTTATCTTACAATTAGTTTCAAAATTAAATTAGGCATCTATGCTATCAGGCTGACTATATATCACATACTTAAACTCAAATTAATAACTATTTATTGTTAGCTTGCTGTATACATGTAATAAATTATAGTAAATAAAGAAATAAGGGTAAGACAGACTCAGATTTTCAGAAAATTACATTTCAACTTACGGGGACATAAATCAATGTTTGGATAACTGAAAAAACAAGGTATGCCAAGTTCCACATTAGGTATACAAAGAGATAATTAAAGGGATCCAGTGGAGGAAAACAACTTGCCTAGTAGGAACACAAAAGTTTTTTTAAAAGATAATATTTGCTTGGAAATAAAAAAGAAAAATCTATATACTAGTAGAAAAATATGTAAATAAAGTTCAAGAATTAGAACAGTGAATGTATTTTTTCTAATTTGTCAAAATAATTATGTATATATGCATATATAATTATGTTTTCCATATATACATATACACACTATATATATACACATATACACACTCTATATATATATACACACACACACACACACTCATGTAGTTGGGACTCCTGCAACTCATGTAGTTGGGACTATATATATATAAATGTATGTGTGTGTGTGTTTGTGTAAATGGCAAAGGACTGACAAAATGATTGAGATTTATAGTATTTTTCCCCTCATTACCCATTTCCAAACTAATAATAATATCTACTCTCATAAACACATAAAACAAGTCAGGAAAATAAAAATTCACTCTTCTCATTGCGGTAATTACATATTTATTCTTTTGTTTCTTTAACCATGAAAAAAACATTTTGTACTTTTCACATAACAGAAAATATATATAAACTACTGGCATAAACAAAGTTTTTTTTTTTTTTTTACAAAAGTTCCCATTTTTACAAAATTCATATTCTAGTGAGAAAATAGAGTAACTGATGAAGAGAATAGAGCTACTTGACAAATGATAAAGTCTTTCTAAGGAAATAACATTTAAATGGAAAACTTAATGTAATGAATCAAGTATAGGAAGAGCCAACAAAAGAATATGTCAGAATTCGGGAAGAAATGCAGAGTTGTTAGCGTGAGGAAGTACGCTATGGCAAGTCACAGGAAACAATAACTATGACATTCCAACTCTTCACATCAAATGGTGGAGTCAATTCCCCCTCTACTTGAATGTGGGCTGACTTGGTGACTTTCTTTAGCAAAAAGAATATGGTGGAAGTGACTATGTGCCAGTTTTAAGATGAGGCCTTGACACTGCAACTCTTGTACTTGGGTCTCCTGCTATTTCCATGAGAACCAGCCCAAGCTAGCCTGCTGGGAGATAAAACATTACGCAGAACTTAGTTTATTTATCTCATTTGTCCAAGCCATGGACCCAAAACTTATATAAGAAAGCCCAGCCAAGAAGAGCCAAGGTGAAATGCAGCTGATCTGTTAGATGACCATGGTTACATGATCAACTCCAGCCAAGATCAATGTAGCTTGATCAAGATCAAAAGAACTGCAGACCCAAGATATAGAATCTCGGCGCAACAAGGAATTGTTATTTTAAGTGACTAAATTTTAAGGCGAGTTGTTAATCAGCAATAGATAATTGATACAATATCTTAAACAATAACACATTTTTAATTTCACATTATAAGAAATTCTAAATCAGCTCACTCTGTATACCAATATCACCAAGGACCCAGATGTTCTGCCAACTTCAGCATATTTTTGCTTGTTTTTTCATTTGTTTTTATTTTTTGTCTTTACACTGCCAGTCTTTCTGACAAGATGACGGATACATTTCAAAGCACCATTTCTTGTTATAATGGCACTCAAGGTAGGAAGAAAAGATAGTTCTTTTCCTCATTTCTCTCTTATTTGTTTTTTCAGGAAAATAAAATCTTACCCAGAAGTCACTCAGCACACTTCTGGCCAAAATTGAATCATTTACCCACTGAAACCCATCATACATAAAATAAATTGATAGGAAATTGACCACGTTTTAATGTTATGATTTATTCCATAGGCGTGCTGTCACTCAGATTAATCACCTAAACATTAAAGAAGATGATGAAGAAAACTGATAGAAAAACAAAACACTAACACATTAAAATTTTTTAAATGCTAATTACTCTGAAGTCTGCATGCATGTTAAGATGCACGTTGGAGAAGAGGGCAGGAATCATTCATACAAAGAACCGTAATAAAGATTTTGGATTTTCAAATAAGTGAGAAAAAAATATAGCAGCAGTTAAGGAGAGTGGTGAATGGATTATAGATGAGACAAAGAAGAGGAGAATCGGAGAAAAAAAGGAAACTAATTAGGAGACTACTTTCCTAAGTCCAAGTGACAAAATATGACTAGTATGACATAGACTAGACTAGAAAAGCTATGAATAGCCAAAAGTGTATGGGTTTGTAATGAGATTTAGGTACAGACTTGCTAATGAAGCACTTTCTGTCAGGGAACCATACCACTCAGGATTTATTCCACTGTTTGTGTCACTGGAGTTCATGGTTTGGCCATTTCCTAAAACCGACTGATACTGGGGCAACGTTTGGGAGAGGGAAGGAGTGTACTGAGAATGTTAAATGTGAAACACCCATTAGACATTTAAGTGGAGCTGTTCAGAAAGCAATTTGATACATGAACCTATATCAACTAAGGATTTAGTATTGGAAATACTGACTGAGGGTTCAGTATTTTGATAGTATTTGAAGCACTGGGCAAGAATCAAGTTGCATAGCAGAAAGTAGAGAAAGACTGCATCTACCAGCATTACTTCTCCAAACTCATCTCTCATTACCTAAAATTGTACAGTTGTATAATACACAGACTCAAACTTTATATATTAAATAGAATCCTAAAGTAAAACACGGGTTCAAATGTAAACATGCTGCCCACTTTCAAATTTTATTGATTTACTGCTAATTTGTAAAATGCCTTAGAGGGTGTAAAATAGTTACTAAGGCTTTTTTTTTTTTTTTTTTTTTTTTTTGTGAGATGGAGTCTTGTTCTGTCACCTCGGCTGAAATGCAGTGGTGCAATATCAGCTCACTGCAACCTCCCCCTCCCGGGTTCAAGCAATTCTCTTGCCTCAGTCTCCCGAGTAGCTGAGACTACAGGCACCTGCAACCATGCCCAGATAATTTTTGTATTTTTAGTGGTGATGGGATTTCATCATATTGGCCAGGCTGGTCTTGAACTTCTGACCTTGTAATCCACCCTCCTCCGCATCCCAAAGTGCTGAGATTACAGGTGAGAGCCACCGCACCTGGCCCTTAAGCTTTTAAATATTGCTGTGATTTGCTTCTTGGGAGCATTTAGCTCAGTAAATACCAGATCAACCCACCAACTTGTGATAGTTTAATACATGTGAAAATCACCATTCCAGGGAAATCTTACAGTATCAAGCTTTACAAGGAAATAATTAGATGCATCTTCGGAGCTTTTATTTTGCTTTGTTTCTTATATATGGTGACTTCAAGTGGGGTAACAATATGCTGTGGTAGCACACTGCTATTAAAATTTTAAAAAATAGTCTATGTTTGCATAACTAAGACCAGTTCAATTTTGCAAGCATGTAGGGCAAGTCTACTCTATTTCTATGGAACCCAAATTTAAACTTTGTTCACTTACAACTATATGAATATATAATTCCTCCCATCTTCATTGTTCTCACAGATTTATAACTGCTTCATGTAATTTTCCTTAGAAGATTACTTTATGCAGAAGTATTTAAAAACTAAAAACACAATTTGTTATAAAAGTGCTTACTAATTGAATTTATATTCATTATTTTTGATACAAAGTCACTTAAAAATTAATAGCACATATAAGATCCCACAATTCCACTTCCAAACATATATTGAAAAGAATTAAAAGCATGGACTCAAATGGAAATTTTTACACCAATGTTCATAGCAGCATTATTCAAAACAGCCAAAGGTGGAAGCTATCCAAATGTCCAAAAACAGATAAATGGATAAACAAAATGTGGTATATACATGCAAGAGATTACAACTCAGCCTTAAAAAGAAATGAAATTCTGATAAAGGCTACAACGTGAATGAATCCTGAATACATTATGCTAAGTGAAATAAACCAGAACCGGAGTCGAAAGGCAACTACTGTTTCAGGTATCTGAAGTGCATAAAATACTCAAATACATAGATACAGGAAGCAGAATAGAGGTTACAAGGGGCTGGAAGCGAAAAGGAATGGGAAGTTGTCTAATGGGTACAGAGTTACAGTTTAGGAATATGAAAAAGATGTGGAGATGCATAGTAGTAGTGATGATTGCACAATGTAGTGAATGCACTTAATGACACTAAAGTGTACATTAAAAAGTGGTTAAATGGTTAATTTTATGTTATGTATATTTTATCACACAAAAAATGTAACGCACCAAATGGCCTAGATCAATTCATATGTGGTACAGTATTGTTTTTCTCCTTTCTCTTTTCTAGTTTGAAGTGGGCTTTACTGTCAATAAATCAGCTTTCACAAAATAGATTTGGCTTATTTTCTTCATAAAATACCCCTACATACCATTGATGAGTGTTACTGATTCTATTTTCACATAGTCTAAATGTATTATGTACATAATAATAAAATATCAGATTATCCAATATCCGTTTACTAATAGCATTTGAGTTCCAGTACTTCGTGAAACCATTGCTACTGTCTCATAGAATCACTGTTCATATTCACTTGGTTATAAGCCCTAAAATGGCTGGCATCACAACAGTGTAGTGCATTATTGTATCTGCAGTGCTTAACACAGCTCCATTCACATAATAGTTGCTTAATGAGTACCTGTTTACAAAAATGAACTAACACACTAATGATGGGTTTATTTCTTGTCCTTATTTTGTTGTTCTGTCACCATAATACTTCTTGCTTCACCTTTTCAAATGGAGTGATATACTTGGTAGAAAAAAAAAAAAAAAAAAAAAGAGAGAAGAGGATAAAAAACTTATTATAGAGAAGCAATGAGAACCCAGCTGAGGGATGGTAATAAACAGGGTCTTGCTGAAAAATACATGGAACATTTCAAGGTAATCATATACTATAAAAAGAGAATAAAATCTAAGACTAGGTTAAAAGCAGCAGATTTTCCTAAATATGAAAAGTAGTCATTCTAATCCACTCTACCTTCTCCTAGTAATATTATCCAAAATCTTTGGTCCAATTATGGGCACCAGATATAAAGAGAGGCATTGACAAGGTTCCTGAATCGAATGAAGTTGGATGTGTTTTCACAGTGCCAATTGAGTTTGACAAGTGGGAAAGAGATGTTTGCCGAGCAGGGAAAGAATATTTGAAGTCCAGAGGAACTGATTACACAGATGACCCCAAGAACCAAGGTGAATGAAGCTGTACATATGAGATGCACCTTTCCTTTGCACTTTGAAAACTGGAATATTGCTTTGATTGTTCTGACAAAGTACAATCATTCTCAATGTTCTTTAAAACTTCTATTAGGATTCATAAGGTCCAGGAGACTGGTAAGCAATTATTGGCATCTTGTGTTCATTTCCTTGACAATTTCATAACCCTTATTCACCTGCCCAGCCACATGTTCCCATTCAAAAGTCCATGCTTCTCTCCTGCATAATCACTTAATAACTTGATTTCCTGGATGCAACCATTTGTAAACTTCCTCACCTAATATTATTTGTGAATCAGTGACACAGAAATAGTAAACATTTGAACATTTTATAAAGTTAAATTAAGATAATTTAGTTATCAAGTGAAGCAACAGTCTTACTAAACTTTCTGATCAGACAGTATCTGTTGTTTTGGGATACAAATTTTAAGAGACACTTTGGTAAATTAGACAGTGTCTAGAAAAAATAACTGAAAGTGTCTGAAAGAGAAGACAGAAGAAATGACTGACTAGATTAGGAATATTAACCTTGAAAAGGCAATACTTAAATGACATGGTAGCAGCATTCAAATACTTGAATTGCTTTTCAATAAGCAAGAACAGTGAATCCATTCTGTCACCTCGAAGTAACATACTAAGAATGATGGCTAAAAATTATAAAAGAAGATGAATTTGGTTTATAATAAGAATGATGTTTTTAAATATTTTGATCTTCCAGAAGTAAAACATTTAGCCCTATAAGGTGAATTTACCAAAAGTTCAAAATTTTAGCCATGATCAGATTACTATATATGCAAGATGACAAGAAATAGATTTTAATAGATTATAAGTGGGATACTGGAGCATATTTTTTAATGTATTTTATTCTTACTATAACTTAATATAAATAGCATTATTTATACTGTATATATAGAAAATGATATCGAAACTCTCAGTAGCTAGACAAGTCTATAGCAGTAA